>NC_083107.1:64752399-65421149 GCF_949774975.1 Lagenorhynchus albirostris
CGGCTCTCAGAATCTTAGCACTCCTTGACTCCAAGATGCCTGTTGACCCTGGGCTGGGCAGCTCACAGCCTTGCTCAAAGGTGTGTGTTTCAAAGGCATATAAATCAGGAGGAAAAAAACACAAACAGCCATTCAACCAGCTAAAACCTCAAACAAATAACCCGTACCCCCATGGCAGTATTTGACAACGGGGCTCCATTCAGCCCCTCCCGTGCCCCCATGGCAACATTTGACAACGGGGCTCCATTCAGCCCCTCCCGAGCTCTAATTAAGCTAGCACTGGAGAGGGGAAACCAGCCCATCCACGGAACTTTGCCCACAAGTCAAAGATGTTTGTTCTCAAAGATCTCATTTTATCTTCTTCTTCTTAGGACCTCTTGGCCTGTTAACACACAGCACCACCCCATGGGAAGGTTCTTGATAGATGGCAGTTGTCCCGGTATCTTGGCTCCAATGCCATCGTCAGTCTCCATAGGTCATACAAATAGCAAATTCTACATATCAACCGAGGGAGAGGTTAAGGGGAAATGCAAAACGAAAGGGAGTAGATGTTATCATGGTAGAAATGTAGAACGAGAGAAAGCTGCACCCTATCTAATACAGAAGAAGGAGTCACCAGAACACTTAACACCAGAGCCTACCCCACAAACCGGGAGCTTAGGAAAACCGTCTCAATTTGATGGGAAGCATTCTTACCCCACTATAAACACCTAGGAGAGCTGGGGCATATGAGGTTTTGGATGAATGGAAGCTATTATTAATAGTAGCAGCAGTGGTTTGGTAATATCATCATCATCATCATCATCACCCACCTGTATAGAGGGTGAAGGTTCATGAAGATCACGTCTCTTAGAAGGGCTGGGCTCAGGAAGAGCTCAGTGACCAGTGATGGGGGGAGGACAGTCTGGCTAGAGCAGAGGGCATGCTGGCAGTTGAGATGTAGAGATTGGAGGACTCTGAACACCCAGTTGAAACTTCGTCTCTAGACACTGGGATGTCACTGGGCATTGCTGAGACACCAAATGTCATGAGTGAAAATGGTGTGAGGAAGCCCTGAGGTGACAGGTGACTGTGAATGTTTGACGGAGGAAGAGAAAGGAGCCAGGGAGACTAATAGGAATTAAAACGAAAGGATGAGTCCCAATGATATTATTGTTTTGTTCAAATTAGTTTTATTGTTATCTTATCAACAAAAGTATTTATACCATTTATTGAGATAAAATTCACATAACATAAAATTAACCATTTTAGAGTGAATAATCCAGTGGCATTTAGAACATTCATAATATTGTGCAACCACCACCTTTATCTAGTTCCAAAACTTTTCTGTCATTCAACGTAAAACGCTGTACCCATTAAGCAGTTTCTCCCCATTCCCCTCTCCTCCAGCCCCCGGTAACCACCAGCTGTCTTCTGTCTCTATGGATTTATCTCTTCTGAGTATTACATATATGTGGAATCATATGATATGTGACCTTTCGTGCCTGGTTTCTTTCACTTAGTATATTTTCACGGTTCACCCACACTGTAGCATACACTAGTATACACTTTATTCTTTTTAACGGCCAAATAATGTTCCATGGTATGGATATACCAAAATTTGTGTATCCATTCATCCATTAATGGACATTTGGACTGTTCCACGTTTTGGCTATTGTGAAGTGTCAACAGAAACACACACGTACAATCCCGATGACATTTTAAAGGTGACTTTAAAATGTGTTTTTATGGGGCTTCCCTGGTGGCACAGTGGTTGAGAGTCCGCCTGCTGATGCAGGGGATGCAGGTTCGTGCCCCGGTCCGGGAGGATCCCACGTGCTGCGGAATGGCTGCGCCCGTGAGCCATGGCCGCTGAGCCTGTGCGTCCGGAGCCTATTCTCCGCAATGGGAGAGGCCACAACAGTGAGAGGCCCACGTACCGCAAAAAAAAAAAAAATAATAATAAAAGTGTTTTTATGGCTTCTCTGCTTGGATGCAAGTCAGACTTTGTGAAATATATCTCAGAGGCTAGTTTCCCAATTTTAGTTACTGGTGAGCCAGGACATGGGCATCAATAGGCAGAAGAGGCTAAAGATCAACTAACCCCCATCCTGGGACACAGCTCCAGTTCAGCTCAGGAGGTCTGGTAGAGAACATCCTAGGTTGGGGTCAGGAGACAGACAGATGTTTACATGATGGTTCTCCATGCCCAGGCTGTGTAGCAGCTGGCAGGCCTCTGAACCTCAGCCTCCTCACTTCTCAAAAGGTGCTGTGATTGCTGCTTGCCTTCCTCGCGGGGCTGTTAAAAGGCCGAGGAGCTGTCTGGTGTCGGTGTGCTTCTCAGCCAGTCCAGGATCACACATTTGTGCTAAGACTATTACTTTCCTGTTAGAAGACACACAGGTGACACCTCTGCCTCACCGTCAGTGCACTGTTGCGTTTATCACGGTGCTCTATTTATAAGTATTAGAAAATGGAGATCTCTAGAAGGCACCTGGGTAGCCCACAGAATTGGAGAAATGAATAATCAGACTCAAAAGGGCAGGGGCCAGACAAGGTCCGGGGTCCTGGGGTCAGAGGCTGACTGCTGGGGTGAATGGGTGATGGTCATTTTTCTGTCTTTACATCACTCCACTCAAGGTTCCAGATCCCAGGACAGGGTCTGATTGATGGGCCACTTGACCAGGGGAGGGCAAGAATGCTTGACTGACAGCTCCGTCAGGCTGGCACCTTGGGTGGAAGAGGTGATTCTCCAAGCGGAAATGTGGGAGCCATTAACAGAAGGAATGGGAGCTGGATGCTGGGAGACCCCAAAGCCTCAAATGTCCACTAGAGACAAACTCTTTGAACTGTTTACGCAGAAGCAAGCACAGCGGGGACTGCTGAGCCAAAGGCTCTGAGCTACCCTAGAAGCAGAGCACAAGTTGGGGTGACCAGGGATTTGTGGTGAAGGCTGAGGCCTGGCACCTGCACACCCCCTGCAAGGTGCCGCCCTGATATGCCATGTTCCATGTGTGAGGCTCAACATCTCAGCCTGAGAATCGGGACCAAACTGCATCTGGCAACTAAAAATATCCAGGCCCCAGGGAACTAGCAGAAAGAACTTTCCAAAGCTAGCCAAGGTCTTCAATGTATGTAGGAAATTATTCATCACACCCTGTGATTCTTCTTGGCATGAGCTGTCTTTACACTTTAAGAGTAAGTAAATGTGAACCAGGGCCCACCAGCCCCTCCTTTCTGTAATCGTCCATCTCGGAAGTAGTTGGTAAACCCTGCTGTCCGTGCCCCCCAATACGGTCTCCCCTGCTCCCTGGAAAAACAGGAATTTCTTATCAGATCAACAGGAAATTCTATTTTTACTTGATGTTAGAATTAGAAATACCACAGGGAGAGAGAGGCACTCCCATATCCAAGCTGGGCACTAAGTTTATCACCCCCCCACTGAGGAGTTCCCCTCCCAAACTTTGGTCAGGGGTTCGCTCCCAGGGTTTACTCCCTCTGAGACTGGCCCCAGATAGCACTGATGGACAGAGAGCTGTGACATCCCAGCTTGGTTTTCTTCCTAACCCCAGGTAGCAGTGTTGCCAGGAGGACCACCTTGACTCTAGGAGGGCGATGCTCCGTGCACGTCATGCTTGGGCCTAGAAAGGTGCTCCAGAGACATCCATGAAGACATGAGACAGGTCCAGTTAGCAGCACTTCGCAGCTGACTAAGTGGTCCTGGCTAAGAGTGGCCCTTAAGCCAGAGAACCCCTTTCCCTAAAGCAGTTAGGAGAATGGCATTGATTTGCTATGAGAAACCAGCCTCAGGAACATCAGGGAAGGAAAGCCGAAGTTTACTAGGGCCTGACTGTGTGCCAGGGACCTGCTAGCGGCACCAGGCCATTCAGTGTCCCCAGCAGCCATCAGTGGAAAGTATCATCAGCATCTTCCCCAACTTACAGAGGAGAACACAGAAGCTCACGGAGGTGGTCAGGGATTGGAATTCGGGTCAACTTGATTCCCGAACTCATGCTCTTTTCTCTTTACCAGCAATATTTCGTTCAATGTCTTGCTGCAGGTCAGAAGCTAGGCTAATGGATCCAGTGGCCACTAGTGTGGGCACAGCCAGCTGGATGGGTGGCATCCCTCCAGGACTCCTTTCTCCTGGAAGGAGCATCTGTTTAGCGGCGCAGCTGCTTTTGCTTGGTTTTAACTGGAGCACAAATAACTACCCCACTCGGAGAGCAGAAGAAATTCCCTCAATGCCCAGCTTGCTTGAACTTGAAAGTCACATGACTTCTTGTACTCTGCTAAAGTACCTTTAGCATTTCGTCTGGGGTTCGTATAAACCAACACCTTATCTGCTGCTGAGTGGTATTTTTGTTTTGTTCTGGTTTGGGGTGTTTTAGTGGTACAACTAAAAGGGTAACGCAGACACCTAGCCTTTAACCTGCCTCTGAAGTGGGGATCTTGATGTCATTCATTTCTCATCTCAGAGCCTCAGTTTCCTCCTCTCTAATGGTAAGAGGCTTCATTAGACCTGTGCTCTCAATACAGAGGCCACTAGTCACAAACGGCTAGTGAACACTTGAACTGTGACTGGTCCAATGGGGTGTGTTGTAAGCCTAAAATACACACTGGATTTTGAAAACAGTTTCAAAGAAAGAATGTAAACTTTCTCAGTAATAATAATTATATTGATTACACATTGAACTGACAATTTTTGGATATATTGGGGTAAATAAAAAGGTATCATTACGATTAATTTCACCTACCTGTTGTTTTTTTTTACTAATGTGGCTATTAGAATATTTAAAATATAGATGTGATTTGTAGTTATATTTCTCATGGCCAGGTTGGACTAGACTTTCTGGGTTCCTTTCCATTTTTGGTCTGGTTGGTTAACTAGCCTGGGGTTAGGTGAAAAGGGGGCTTAATGGAAGACTCGAGGTGGCTGCAAGGACACTGCCTCTGGTAGCTCCTGGGTCATTTGCTCTAATGTCCCTCACAGAGTTGGCCAAAGCGGAAAGGGGAAACCCAAGACTGCCAGTGTCCTTGTGAACAACATACTTCTGTGGCAAAGTATTTGCTTTGAAAGGAGCTGCTCCAGGGCATGGCCTGTCCTCTCTGCCACCAGTATGAGGAAGAGGTCACCCATGCTCTGAGATCCTTCCTGCTCTGGGTTGACCAACTCCTTAAGAATGTCAGGCATGTGGCTGATGGCTGAAGGGCCGCCTTGACTTTTGACACCATGTCCAGGAATACATGATGGTCTGCCATGTTTTAAGAACTTCCTGTCTTAACTCCCAAAGAACTGGTTCTTTTCCTGTCGAGGCAGCTTAAGGAAAGGAGATCAAAAGACAAAGACAAGGAATTAAGAGCATGTCCCGGACAGAAACCTGATGACCTGATTAAAAGGCTGACAGCACTTAGAATACTCAAGAACTGAGGTGTGATAAGAAAAAACAAAAGAAACAAACACACACGAAAAAACAAGCTCATACCTTATGGACTCTATTGTCAAAGGCCAGGTGCTTGTGTGGAGTTGGTTAAGGACCGTACATGTTATTTGAATAAATACCAGTTAAAGGCAGGGCCTGGTAGATGAGAGTCAAGCATAAACTCACAGCTGTGGGCAGCTGGATGAGGAACTAGGAGACGGGAGGGGTGATTCAAGAGTGAGTCAGTGCATGTAGTCTGACCTTTGCCCCGCCTGGAGAAGTCCTGGTTACTCCCAGGGAGAGATGAGATAAGCCCTTGAGATAGCTGGTTGGTCCTCCACAAATACAGGGCACCAACATGAACACAGAGGGGTACAGGACAAGACAGCCTAGAAGGGTTTTTGTCCCGTATTCTCATTCTAGAAGTGGGGAAACAGGTCTGTGAGTAGGAGTGACTCACCCAGGATCACACAGCTAAGTAGTGGAGGGCCGGTGCTGAGATCCCAGACTCCTGCTGTTAGGTCCTTGGTCTCAAGGATCCTACAGGATGGTGCCATGGAAGCAGCATTGGACTGGATGTTAGGGGAACTTGGCCCTAGACTTGAGTCACTACTAATGATGTGACCTTGGGCAAGTCATTCCACTTCCTCTAAGCCTTAGTTTCCTCGCCTGTAAAGCAGGAGATGGGCTAGTTGTTCTCTTAGATTTCATATCGTAGCTTTCAGGATAAGCCAGATTTTGTTGTGATAACAAACAACCCCCAAATCTCAGTGGCTTATGATGCAAAGACATTTCTCACTCCCACTGTATGATCATAGCAGGTCAGCAAGGTCTCAGGCTGATGGAAGCCTCACCTTGACACATGTTTCATGGGGAAGAAAAAGTGGCAAAGTATACACTGGCTTTTCAAGCTTCCGGCCAAAAATGACGCGGATCACTTTCATTTACATTTGTTGGCCAAAGCAAGTCACGAGGTCGTCCACCAAATGCCCAGCAGAAGAGACTGGGAATATTTGGCAACAGTCCTACCGGCCATATCGTCCCTACATTGTGACAAAACAATACGGAGAGCTGTGTGGGGCGGTGGGGATGGGAGCGCTGGCCCTGAGCAGCCTGGATGGGGAGACTTCATGGAGAAGGCTGCACTCTGAGAGGCAGGGATTGGAGAGCACAGGATCTAGAAGGATTGGCGGGGGCAGAAGCAGGAGTGTGGCAAAGGACAAGAAATGTGAACTTAATGGGGAACTACCTCGTTTGGCCGAAGTGTAGGTGCACGAGGGGAGGAATAATAGGAGAGAAATCTGAGAGCAGATCGTGCGGGGCTTTGAGTGCTGGGAGGAGGGGTGCGTGCCTTGTTTGCTAGGCTCTGATTTCTGAGCAGGTTTGTGAACATATTGAGTGGTGTGTGGATGGTACCAGCAGCTCTAGAGAAGTAGGGATAAGAATAGCACAGGGTAGGGGGAGACCAGGTAAGAGGCCACTGCTGTCCTTGGGGCTGGAGGTGATGAGACCCTGAGGTCCTGAGGCTTTATTCTAGGCTGGGTGCAGCAGGGGAAATGGGACAAATGCAAGTGACCTAGTACAGGTCTTGGCCGCCTAGACCTTGGCTGTACAGCCTGTGTTCTCTGAGCATGTTTGGATGCCCACACAGGGGCAAGTATAATTAGTCTGGGAGTTACCTGGAGCTGCCCCGAGAGGTTCATGCTTCTAAGGGCACCTGGGACCTTCTCAGGAGGGAGAGGGGATAACCCTGAGGGCTTGTGGGAGCTCCCTCCTGAACTCTAAGGGGAAAATCAGGCTGAGCGACAGTGTGGACACTCCTGCCTGGTCTGGCGTCATGGGCAAAGTCATGGGTAAAGTCCAGCACCAAACAAAGGGGACCCCACGCATCGGCTGTCCTTCTCTCTCATTCCAACTGGCCGTTTTGTGCATTTTGTCCCGGTCTCAACTTGACATTTCTAAAGTGGCTGCAATCGTCCGGAGTTAATCCAGAAAAGCGCTGATGCACCCTCAGGCCCTGCTGTTTACGATCTGCCAAGACTCGGAATATGATTATTTCAAGTAATAATGAAAAGCAAAACAGGAAATTCTTATCCATTTTGGCAGGAAATTCTTTAGCTGCGTGGAAGGTACTGCTCCGGGGGTTTGTGCCCTCCAGGAACCATTTGGAAATGATTTATGGTCCAAGATGGCGCCAGTCCCTCCTCAACCCCCCGCGTTGGAAGAGGGAGGGATGATCCGGACCATGGGAAGCGGGACCTGCATTCTCTCGGAATGTGCCTTTCTGTTGATAACATGTTCATTGTCTCCACTAATAAGTTATGGTCCTGTTTTCGTCTTGCCCTGGGATGGGAAGTACCAAATTTAGGCAAATTAAAGATATTCCTTTTCAAGTTTGAAAAGTTTAATTCCTCAGTATGTATTATTTTATGTGGAATCCTAAGTAATAGGACTTAGGGGAGAAGGTTTACGTTGATTAAGGACACGTGAGTTCCACATGTTGTGATAGACCTTCTCTATGTGTCATGTTATCTTCTCTAATTATGGGTATTATTTTCTTCATCTCACAGATGTAAAAACTGAGGCTCACTGAGGTTAAGCAACCTGGTCTAAGACATATAAGTAGTAAAGGGTAGAACCAGAAGAAATGTTTTCAATAGACTCTGAAGTTACCTGAGGGCCCAGGCCAGGTCAGCTTTGCTCACCAAATGTGTCCCCAGTACCTGGCAGAGTGCCTGGAATACAGTATGTTTAACCACCCTACCCCCCAAAAAAGTTCTCAAATGAAAGAATTAAAGTGTCTAGGAAATGGGGAGGCTGATTTTCAGAGCTTTGCTGCAGTGTTATGTGACGAGGACCCCTTGTTCTGTTCCCGTGATTTTGATTATTTCTAGTATACACAGTGTCAGAGAGGACAGATGTCATTAAAATGTTGAAGGATTGTTGATTTCTACCAAAAGCCAGTGATATGGGCTGAATTGTGTCCCCCTCAAATTCATATGAAGTCCTAACCTCCAGTACCTCAGAATGTGACCGTGGTTTGGAGATACGATTTTAAGGAGGTGATTAAGGTTAAATGAGGTCATTAGGACGGGCCCTAATTCAATATGACCAATGTTCTTACAAAAAGAGGCAATCGGGACACAGACACACACACAGGAAAGACCATGTAAAGATACATGGAGAAGACAAGCCAAGGAGAGCGGCCTCAGAAGAAATGAACGTGCCCTTGATCTGGGACTTGTAGCCTCCAGGACCGTGAGGAGATACATTTCTGTTGGTCAGACCACCCAGTCTGTGGCACTTTATCATGGCAGCCCAAGCAGACTAATACAGCCAGCCTCCCTCTGTGTCTCATTACCAGCGGGAATCACGTCCTTATGTTGGCTTCTGGCATATTCCTTATTGCACTTTTATCTCGGAACCTGCATCAGGGCAAGGCCAGTGTTGAAAGCAGTCTGAAGCTCAGCTTAGGCTGAGGGTCAGGGGCAGAAGACCTGTGTTTGAACCTGCCACGTCCACAGACCCTCTTCTCTCCCCCGGGGTATTGACGATGTAACGCTTGCGGTTGGAAGATAGAGATTGCAGTCATCAGGCTGCCACAAGTGGACAGGCTCTTCCACCCTCTGAGCCGGTTTCTTCATCTGTATTTGTGAGGCTGGCAAAGATTTTGTTTTTAACCGATTTTTAAAGGCCTCCGTTGATTTTAAAGGCCTCCGTTGAAAAGGGCGTGCGTTCTCCGGTTCACCACCGCCCAGCACCCCGCTGTCGTGTACCTGTCCGCTTTACTCGCTTACATTTGGGTTGGAACCTCTTCTGGCTCCGGCAGCCTCTGTGTATGTGATGCCAGGACAGTTGAGCACGTGGCTGAGCTTGTGCGTGGCCCCGAACTAAGGAGGCTTCTCACGGCAAGGCTGCTTCCCTCCGCTGCGAGGCCTCCTCTGTGGCTCACGTTTGCACCTGGTGTCCTGCCAGCTTTTCTGTCTTCATACTGCCGACTTACTTCCAATTCCACCTCCGTGAACTTGGGACTGCCCCTTCCTTGTTTCATACCTAGGTTAGCACTGTTTTGGGGTTCTCCCCAGGTCTGATCATGTCAGCAATCGTATATTCGCTCATTCATTTATTCATTCATTCAACAGGTATTTATTGCTGGCTTTCCAGGATGTCTTTTCAGCTCATCATTACCTCTGGTGCTGCTAGCTTATTTATAGTGTGGCTAAGAATTGGCAAACTGTTTTTGTTTATCCCTTCCAGATGAATTAGGCTGACACTGGGAGGTAGGCATTTATAGACCCATTTTACAGATGAGAGAGTGGAGGCTTGGAGAGCTTACTCACCCCGAGTCACGTGGCTAATAGCAGCAGAGCCAGCAGCTACTCTGGTTCTATATTTTCAGGATACTAACCCCTGACAGATATGAAGGGGAGAGGTTTGTCAGCTTGGAGAGTTTCCTAAATTCTAAGAAAAGATACACTGATAAGGAATTGTGTACCTAAACCCTGCTCCTGAGAAAGCACTGTTAAAAGAAGTGGACCCGGGCTGGGGGAGATGAAGTGTCAAAGAGGGGTTTGAGGATGTGAGCTCTGCAGGGATGTGGCCAGACGGCAGCAGGAGAAGGTCGGGGGACGTTCTAGCACGTCCACCCGTACGCTGCAGGGCTGAGCACTTCCTGTCCATGAAGCCCTTGGAAGAATGTTCTGATCCAAAGCAGAGGCGCGGCCTGGGACCTTGGCGCAAGGAGCTTTGTTTGTCAGGGGCTGAGGACTAACAGTGAAAGCTTGACCTTGATTTAGAGGGCAGAGAGCTAGAATGTCAGTGACCAGAAGGTTCTAGATAGTTGAAACAAGTTAACCAAGAGCTTGAACGGGGCGTAGCAGGAGACTTCAGCCCTGCACCAAGCTAACTGAGCAACTGCAAACGTGTTTCTATAATCCGTAAACCCAAATGTTCCTTGTGTACCAAGAGACTTCCCAGTGGCAAAATAATTGGTGTATAGAAAGCCTCCCTTTCCAGGTCAGCCTTTCTACCTTTCCCAGGATCCTGTAATTCCCTCTCTCCATCCCCACTCTGTCCCCTTTGCATTTTGTAGGATGACCAACTCATTCCAGTTTACTTGGGACTTTACCAGTTTTGATGCTAAAAGCTTCATATCCCAGGAAATTGCTCAGTTACAGGCAAGCCGGGAGTGTAGGTTACCCTAAAGATCTTTTCTCCAACTGACTCCTTCCTAACCTAACATATGCTCATGACTCCTCTTTGTTAAAAAATTCCACTTCCTTTTGAGCTCCTATTCCATTCTTTGTCATCTATGGGTTGCTAAACCTCTGCCACATGTAGGCCATCAACTCACTATGTCCCTGCCCCCTTCTGGATGACTCCTGAACCTCCCCTATCAAACTTCACCAGCCTTTGTTCTTGGTAGCTTTTCCATTGCATTTCGTACCACTGGGTTCTGAGATCCCATTTTCTGCTTCCAGCTCTGAAGTGGCTGCTGCCCTGTCTCAGGTCTAAGGAGTGACTGCGCCCTCTGCTCTCTCTGCCTGTTTGGGCCGCCCCTCAAGGCTCAGGTCTTGGTCCTGTGCTCTCGCTGATCTACAAAATGCCTAAAGGTGTAGGTGGGTGATGCAATCTGTTAGGCAGACTGAGTAGGGATGGCGTGAAGCGGAGAGTCTGTGCCCCATCTAGAGAGCTCTTCTCTTTAGTAGGTTTTCAAAAGAGCTGGCCACCCTTGGTTTGAGTGTTTTTGGAGTTCAGCTGTTATATGAAGTCAATTTGATCCAACCTGGGAATGGGACATTTCCACCCAAAAGCATGGAAACAAATCTGGATATACCTTAGGCAAGAATTCAGAGTTTGGGGAAATATCCTATCCTTGACTTGGGAGAAGAGTTCTTGTCCTTGCGTTGGGGTGAGAAGGCTCTCTGCTCACCTGACTTCCCGCCTTTCCTCCTCCCAAGCAGGTTATCAGGTTCTTAGTCACAAGGCTCTCACACAACAGTCAGGACCTTGATGGAGAGAAATGAGGGCCAGCTTGTCAAGTCCTGGGAGCACTGTTAACGTGGAAAAAATGCTCCTATCTGATGAAAGTCTGTTCACTCATCAGAGACTTATTATTCTTTCCATTGCAATTAAGAGATAGAATATGGCAATATCACGAGTGCACGATGGTCAGCAACTAAGGATCAGATAGATCACAAGACATTTCAGACGTGAACAAGGTCAACAGCTTGACCACTTAAGCTATTTCAGTATCCAATGTCACAAGTCTAGAAAGGACTTTGAAGAATAATTTGTCTATTCTTCTGGTCCCTAGTGGGGCTGTATGTAAATAATCTCAGATTTTCTATATTCTGATTCTTATTATTTCCCTAAAGAGTTTGTGCCCTTTGCTCCTTTTTTAAAAACAATTCCTTCATTCCTTTATTCAGCATTTTTTAAGGCAATATAGTTGGATATAAAAAGTAGAAGGAGGTGTATCTCTCTCCTTGAAAAGTCTCCAGTTAGAGAGGGGAAGACGAAATATACATAAATCCTTGGAAAGGCTTCCCGTTGCTAATCCAGTCCTGCCACTTCATGGATGTCAAGCTGGGGCAAGTTAACAATCAAGTCTCATCTGAGTCCGTGCAAGGCTGGAGGCTTCACTGACTGCAGCCCTCAAGGGACTCCATTCACTGGGCCTGTGACAATCTGTCCAGCACCAAATACCAGCGGATTGCCCCTGGCTCGTCCAGGCAGTTTGGGTGGAAGCAACAGGAACAGGAAACTCAAGCCTGCCTGTGGAAGCTTGGAGTCTGGTCAACAGACAGAATAAAGACACTTGAGACCCTTAATAAACAGCTCATCTTACATTATGAGGTGCTGAGTGTGTGAGTGCGTCCAGTTCAGGAAAGGGAGAGGCCACTGTGGGCTTATGACCAGGGCTGAAAAGAGGGGAAAGGAGAGAGGGCATATTCCCGAGCTGCCTTCTGTGGAAAGGTGTTGGCAGGCAGCACCGGGAGGAAAGGGTGCAGAGCCCTTACCTTTTACAGATGTGGTTCAAAGAAGGGTTCAACTACCTGCCCAGATGACGGGCTGCAGAGGACCTGGTAATGGGCTTGGTGGCCTGGAGACCTGACTGGTTCATAATAGGTCAACATTGTCCTGAGTCTACAAATTGCTCAGCTGGAAACACTTTTCAATGTTGTCTTTCCAAAGCTGGAATTGCTTAAGAGAAACAGGATAGGAACGTTCTGGTAAGGTGTTTTGCAAAGTTGTTCTCAGGTACTCTCCAAAACTGTTGTATCACTAGAGAAACAGGACAAAAATAGTAAACACACACACGCAGCCACACACACGAATACCCACACACAAGGCACACATAAATGCTCACAGACACTTTCTCTGTCTCTCTCTCACACACACACGAATGTTGAAGCCCTGTAGACACTGCACTACTCCTAACACATACTTTGGCAAAATTGTTGAATTAGGGCCAAACGCTACAGTAACTGAAATAGCTTTGTATGAAATCTTTTTGGGCAGTGGGAAGAGTCAGGGGAAGGGCACTGGAAGGATTACCTTACTTTTCATCCTTATTTGATTAATTCTCACAGAGAAAGGGCGTGTGCTGAAATTGATCATATTCCCCACACCCCCAATCTGCCTTTTTTATTGAACAAAAAAATGATTCTGGTTTGAGACACATAAATGATACATTTGGTTTTCAAGGGAAATTTTATTTTTGCATTGGAAGAAAATTAGAGTTCATTTTTTTAAAAAACTTATCTAGCGAGTTGCATTTCCTGAGCAGCAAAGAAAAAAAAAATTCTTTCCCTTCTCGTGACTTATCTCCTTTTCTCTCAGCAATAACTCATCTTGGGTTATTTTTTCTGTGCCTGGATCACATGAGACCAACAACGGAGGGAAATGATGGGACATGATGGTCTCAAAGCTTGGCCACGGTGGAAGGCAGGCCCTCAATAGTAGAACTGAAATGGGGAGCTGAAAAGGAGCACGAGGACAAGGGGAACCAAGTGCTCCTGAGATAAGCTACAGCTGCAAAGATGAGAATATTGCAGAGAGTTAATTAAATGATCACCTATTTAAATCTTCTTTCTTTTCTAGACCCCAGTTCCCCCAACTCAAAGCTCAACCCGTCACAACACCCAGCAGTCATTGACTTTATTTTGTCTCAGCGGGACGGGATAGGAGCCGGAGGACCCAACCCCGTTGACCCCAGAGTTCATGCCAGGCAGCACGTCCTTCACTGTGACATACAGCTACCGAGCTCCACGTGTGCAGACAGGGCCCTGATTTCTTTCTTTCTTTTTCACTAATAGGCTTTATTTTTCGAGCAGTTTTAGGTTCATGGAAAACTGAGCAGAAAGTACAGAGAGTTCCCACACATGCACAGCCTCCCTAACTCTCAGTATCCCCCGCCAGAATGGTACACTCGTTACAACGGATGAAGCTACACTGTGACGCATCCCATCACTGAAAGCCCGTAGTTTACGTTAGAGCTCACTCTCAGTGTCGTGCATTCCATGGGTTTGACAAGTGTATTTTGGCCCTACATTCTTTTCAGATGCAGTTCCATGTGCCTGTCGATAAGGCACAGTGTTTTGATAATGAGATAGTGACTGCTGAAAGATACCGCATCCAGAAGAAATTGGTCTGGACACGTGGGTGGCCAGGGACAGTCATAAGGATACAGAGCTCCATTGGTGGGTGTCTGAGGCTGGGTGGACATGATGATTTCCAAGGTCCCGTTCAACTCCTAGACCTGTGTTTCTATGACGTAGACCAGACACAATCAGGAAGTGGCCTTATGGCATGTTCTATGAAGGGTGCTGTTACCCATCCTGCCCACGCTGGCCAACAGGGGATTTACCACAATGATTCACTGGGGTTCACTGTGTCCAGGCTTCTATTTGCTTAAAAGTATCAGAAGAGGATCCTTTTTCTCAAGACTTTTCAAAGATGATAAAATGATTGAGACTATGAAGTAAGATTGGTACGGTTCATTAACCTATTAACTACATCTAGCATAAAATTATATAATAAACTATATATGGTGTACAGTATGGCTCTGGTATTAAATTGATTCCTCTTCACTGAGGAACTGGTGACATTTTAGTCTAGGAGGGATGTGCCACCGTTCCCCATTTCTGGACCAGCAAAGCCGTAGCTGACTGGTCAGGAAGGCACCCTGAGTCCTCCCATCAGTGTTCCCAGCAGCTGCTACTCGTCCATGGCTGCTGGGGTGTGGAAACCAGCCGTGAGTACCCTGATCCCCATCAGATCTTCTTTCGTTGCCCCAGCTCTTTTTCATCCACCGATCTTCTATTATATCCTACAAGTCTGCAATTAAAAAAAAAAATCTCATCCTTATCACCAAGGCTTTTACGGCAAATGCAGAAAAGTCTCCCAATGCAGTGGTTCTAGATTTCTGCTTAAGGACGGCACCTTCACCAATTCTGCTCCTAAGGAAGTGTCCTTCCCTCTAATGCTTACGTTTTGAAAGGATGTTCTCTCCGACATCGATGGACCTCTGTCTCTCTCTGAGCTGCAGCACGTCCACGAACAGGAGAGACTGGCCGTCAGTAAGAAAAGAAGAAATTGCAGATTGAGAGTGATTTGAAACAATGGTCTCATTCTGCAAAGAAGAAGAGTCCTATGGTCCTTCCCCTCATTTACTAATAAACAACCCTTGGCTGGAGCTGCCTGAGGTGTACCTCGAACAATTTTGCCTTTTTCCCTGCCTTCCGTAGTGCCAGCTTCTCCCAGTGATTCAAAGTGACCTGCCAAGTAGGTTTGGTGCCACGTGGTACTTACCTTCTGGCAAGGCCGCCTCTCCTATTTGCATGGTCAACTAAGTAGTCCCCATGAGGCCAACCTCTGACTGGATTTATCACTGAGCAACTAACTGACTGTCCAACTGTGCCAACCAGTGTCTACTGAGCAGCTTCTATCTGCCACACCCTCTCTTTTATTGCAGGGAGGGATCTCTGGGAAGCAGACCCTGGGATGGAGTTTAGCATGCAGCAAGTGTATCGGGGGGTGCTCTTGGAAAGGGGAAGAGAAAGACGCAGGAGGGGGCGGAGGGAGGTGTTGGGCTGCAATGCAGTCTGGCGGGCTGGGCTGAGCCCGTGTGGAATTCTAAACTGAGAGGGCGCTTCAGAACCGTTCCAGGTGGGGCAAGGGGCCAGGCCTTTGTAGCCTCTCACTGACCCCACACTGGGTGCAGCTGTTCCTGGGGAGAGGGCGTGGCACCGGGGGGAGGCCGCTGAGGGTAATTTCTGGAGACTGCTTGAAGCTGAGGGCGGGCAGCTGGCAGCGCGACCTGCAGCTCGGGAAATGAGCACTCGAGGACCATCCAGGTGACACAGCGAGGCACCCCTGCACTGGGCTACGCGTGTTCCGCGCCCTGAAGGACTTCATTATCTGGGTGGTGAAATTCAACACGTATGCCAATGCCATTGATCCATTTGAATTAGGTCTTGGAAAATCCCAGCTTGTGGACTTTTGTCATTATCCAGTCGAGGCAGCCCAGCTGCAATCCTTGGTGCATGAAGTGGCCCTTCTTGTACACAGACCACTAGACCTGGATTCCAAAGCAGACATTAAGTCAGTCCCCAGGACTGAGGAGTGACATCTGGCCGGGCACTGCAGCTCAGAGTCAGTTTGCTTGTTTTCTCTTCTTCTCAAGAAGTTCCAGGAAATGTCACTGCAGAGTTCAGGGCTGCTGTTATCTCAGGCCTCGCTTCCTGTGGTCCCTGGACATGCCAGAGGATCAAGAGGACAAGCTGAACCTGCTCCAGGCTGCTCTGGACGGTTACTCTGCTCAGGGCAAGAAGCACCAGCTGACTTCCTTGCAGTTATATCTTTTCATGCGTGGCCTATTCCTGAGGAGTAGAATTTTCTGGAATTGGGGAATTGCTGTGTACTGCCGAGAAAGCTGTGGAGGTATTTAGGAAGTGGATAAGATCCAGAGGGGAAGCCTGCATAGGAGCAGGTGCTTGCATGGTGGTGTGTCCCAACACCCGCCTGACACTGAATCTCAAGCCTTCTTCTTTGATGGATTGACTGGGACCTTTCCCACTGGGCCATCCTGCTAGACTCATACCTGTGACCAGAGTCACGGCCACAGCATCTGACCCCATGGTCACACATGCAGACTCAGTTCCTCAGATCAGCCAGTGGTCCCATGGCAGGACTCAGCTCCATGGGAGGGAACAGACACGGCTACTGCGAGTGGGGTGTGTGTGTGTATATCACTGGTCTGGAAAGGGCAGAATGCTCAGCTGGGGAGAAGTGGTCCTCTTGCACCCTGGATGGGGGTGGGAAGAAGAGCAGGAGAACGAGAAAAGAGAGGAAGCGGGCTGTGAGAAGGGAGACGTGGACTGAAGTCACATTTCACTAGCATCACCGTTACACCAGGAAGTGAGATTCTCTCGAAGGTGAACCAGATCCCAGTCCCATCCCACAGTGGGGCTGGGATGCAATGAGGGTCATCTCCTTTCTACCCTGATCTGGCATTTGCTACTCTCTTAGCTCCTTGTCTCAAACAAGGGTTAAGAAATGCTATTTCAAAACAAACAAAACACAGGCTGGTAGAAAAGGAGACTTCACCTCACATAAGAGTGTGATTCTGGAACTTTGTAAATGAAGATAAACCTTTGATATTTGGGTTGTGTATTCAATATCCTGGAGGATCTGCTATGACCTGTGACATCCGTAGGTGGCCTGTGTTGGAGCCAGGCTGTCACGCTGCCCCTCCAGCCCACCTGGCGAGTGCACCTTGATTGTTCACAGCCCTCTGCCAGCACCAGAGCGCGGTGGCTGGGAGGCCAGGCAGGGATGCCAAGCGGAGAGGCAGGGCTGTGCATTTACCCAGGTGGCCGGGGCCCTGGCGGTCTAGGGCCTGCAGGTACCCGCAGGTAGTCTCCAGCCGCCGGGCACAGTTCAAGAATTCAGGCACTGCAAGTCTGCGCTTCCCAGATCCTCCACACCTCTTCCGTTCTTCTTTCTCTCTGTGCCTTTTTGGGGCGTGGCTGCTTTCCTTCCCTCCCTCCCGTACCGTACGTAGGATTCTTGCCTCTTCCCTGAATCGTGCCTCTTCCCTGAATCGTGCCTCTTCCAGCACATGCCAGCAAAACTCACGTGTGCAGCATTTATGTTACTGTGAGCTTTCCCACCTGTTGTCTCTTTGTATTTTCACAGTACCTCCCCAAAATTGAAATGATCCCTACTTAGGGGAAAAATAAACAGAGGCACAGAGAGGCCGCATGGCTTATCCTGATGCTGGAGCTCGGGTAGCCTGAGCCCCAGTCCTTGCACTTCCCACGTCTTCTCTGGGTAATGAGGTGTGTACATGCTGACCAGCCCTCATGCCATGGTTGTCGCTATTATGCTTTAATCACGTTTCCTGGGAAGGGGTTGGGGGAAACTCTCCCCATGAAATTCTAAGGGAGGAGATAGAACT
This sequence comes from Lagenorhynchus albirostris, assembly GCF_949774975.1. NCBI lineage: Eukaryota > Metazoa > Chordata > Mammalia > Artiodactyla > Delphinidae > Lagenorhynchus > Lagenorhynchus albirostris. The sequence goes on from NC_083107.1 coordinate 64,770,268, forward strand.
GCTATTTTTTTTACCATTTCCTTATTTTATAGTCTCAAGTATTCGAAGTACACACGTTCGTACCCCCTGGATTCTTAGAAAGGGATTATTACTTTGAAAATTCCCCAGTCATCACTCTCTCTGGAGAGTGATTCCCTCCCTTCCTCACTTATCCTGCAAGAACCACTTCAGGGTATCCTCCCAGCACACACATACACACACACCCCCACACACCCCTCCAGGAAGCCTGCCCTGTTGCAGCCTGGGTCCCGTCTGCACGTCTCAGCAGTGCTCAGGCCCTCTGGTTAGGTGGCATACGATCATTTGCTGTGCTGTCACTAGTGCAGGCCACTGCTTCATCTGACCTCACAAGCAAGGCCTCTAGCTTCTTGAGCATGAAAAGGAAGCTGTGAAGTCAGGAAGCTTCTGTGTTAGCTGCTGGGTCCACCTCTGGCATGATCTGCTTCAGTAAACTCTCCCACGAGTACATCTGGTTGGCGGACCTAAACCACATCCTGAGCCTGGCTGCAAGGGAGTCTGGGGATTGTAGTTCTTCTCTCTCCAACCCGTGCACTCTCTGTTTAGCTCTAGGCAGACAAATGCCCATTCAATCCCCAGCATCTATATTATCACAGAAAGAAGACAGGGCCTATCAGCATTTGCCTCCATTAGTGCAAAGTGCTCCGGCTTAAAAAGCGATATGGAAGGGCTGGGGCTGGGACATTGCAGAATATGGCTCAGACACTAAAAGACGTTGTGTAAATCACCTAAGCCTTGAGCTTCAGGTGAACTTGGTTCTGGAGAAAGCAGAAACTCAACCTCCTAGAAGACTTTCCTTTACACTTACTCAATGGACTAAACTTTGGGAAGAACTTAGCAGGTATTTTGGCTGTGATAGTCTTGGTGATGCTGGGTGATAAATAGCCCATGACTGTCAGCGGCTTAAAATTAAAATCACTAGAGTTCACATCTTGCTCGTGCCACCTGTCCAGTGCAGACTGGTAAGGGATTTCAGAGTGACCCAGGAACTTGGGCTCACTAAGGCTCCCACGTGCATTCCTGGCCAGGCAAGAGAAGCAGAATGTGGCAAACCGCATGCTTGTTCCAGGAGGGGACATGTCGCCGACCACCATAACTCGCGAGCCAAAGCAAGTCACGCAGCTCACCTTTTTTTTTTTTTTTTTAATATTTTTACTGGAGTCTAATTGCCTTACAATGGTGTGTTACTTTCTGCTTTATAACAAAGTGAATTAGCTATACATATACATGTATCCCCATATCTCCTCACCGTTGCGTCTCCCTCCCACCCTCCCTATCCCACCCCTCTAGGTGGTCACAGAGCACCGAGCTGATCTCCCTGTGCTATGCGGCTGCTTCCCACCAGCTATCTATTTTACATTTGATAGTGTATATATGTACATGCCACTCTCTCACTTCGTCCTAGCTTACCCTTGCCCCTCCCTGGGTCCTCAAGTTTATTCCTGTCCTGCCCCTAGGTTCTTCAGAACCTTCTTTTTTTTTTTTAGATTCCATATATATGTGTTAGCATACGGTATTTGTTTTCCTCTTTCTGACTTACTTCACTCTGTATGACAGACTCTAGGTCCATCCACCTCATTACAAATAACTCAATTTTGTTTCTTTTTATGGCTGAGGAATATTCCATTGTATATATGGGCCACATCTTCTTTATCCATTCATCTGTTAATGGACACTTAGGTTGATGCCATGGCTACTGTAAATAAAGCTGCAGTGAACATTGTGGTACATGACTCTCTTTGAATTATGGTTTCTCATGGTACATGCCCAGTAGTGGGCTTGTGGGGTTGTATGATAGTTCTATTTTTAGCTTTTTAAGGAACCTCCATGCTGTTCTCCATAGCGGCTGTATCAATTTACATTCCCACCACCAGTGCAAGAGGGTTCCCTTTCCTCCACACCCTCTCCAGCATTTATTATGTGTAGATTTTTTGATGATGGCCATTCTGACCAGTGTGAGGTGATACCTCATTGTACTTTTGATTTGCATTTCTCTAACGATTAGTGACGTTGAGCATTCTTTCATGTGTTTGTTGGCAGTCTGTATATGTTCTTTGGAGAAGTGTCTATTTAGGTCTTCTGCCCATTTCTGGATTGGGTTGTTTGTTTTTCTGATATTGAGCTGCATGAGCTGCTTGGAAATTTTGGAGATTAATCCTTTGTCGGTTGCTTCATCTGCAAATATTTTCTCCCATTCTGAGGGTTGTCTTTCCGTCTTATTTATGTTTTCCTTAACTTTAAAGGGGTAGAAAGTTCGGTCCTCCCTGTGCCAGGAGGACCTGAGAACCACACTGTGGCGAACAGCATTAATGACCTCCAGGGGGAGGTCGAGCGGAGAGCCATGTCCCTTACAACCTCCATTTCCCTCATGGCTCCAGCTGGGATAACTTACCATCCCTGTTACCATTTTTCTTTTTCTCCAAGCACTGAAAATTTCAACTTGAAAGATACTGATAAAATTTTTACTTGAAATGGCCTGTGAAAAAAAACCAGCACAGTCCCCAGGGACAAAATTCTCATCATGCTTTTCCTCAAATACATCAGCGGTTCCGAGTCAGTCATGATTTTGTGGGCTGGGAATGCGGTGTGTTTACTTTTGTATAAAAATCCTGTCTTCCTTGGATTAGAGAAGAGAGGTGGGCACAAGAGGCAGACTCCAGAATGTTTCGGGTTCAGCTCAAGTGCCCCACCCTTGCCCCAGGCTTTCTCTGACCACCTTCTCTCCGGTTGGAGGCCATTTCTGACTCTCGTGAGCCTCCACTTTTCCGGCACTCCCCCATCCCAGGACCTGTCATGGTCCCTCATTGTATTATCGATGTTTGTGTAAATGTCTCACTTCCCCAATTAGGCTGTGAGCTCTTCGAGAGCTGGACTCTGATTGGCTCCGTCGAGGACTTTCCCCCTGCGCAAGCGGCATTTATCAAGTATTTTTGAATGGCTCAGTGGATGTATGAACCTCATCTTAGGGCCTTTTCTGCAGGAGATTCTCAGTGTCTTCTGAATGAAACGATGACTTGATGGATAAATGGATGGATGGACAAATTAAAGAATAAAAGATTGAATATGTATAGAGGCTAGTTAACATCTCATAGGGGAAATAAGCCTATTCCCCCCACATGGCTGTGCTAATTCTGACCAGCCAACACATAAATGTAGATTCTTGGAACAGAAGGGACAAATGGGAGTCGGGTGACTCAGGGAAACCTCTTCCCACCCTGAAAACGGAGGCCAGGCCCTGCTGGGCCAGCAGCGTCCCCTGTGCGTGACTGGGCTTTGGTCATGGCTTAGTCCTCAGGTGCCAGGGGCAGGCTTTCTGGACACAGGGGCAGAGGGCGTGGCCCTTCCTGTCTGGGCATTTCTGTGGCCCAGGCTGAGTTTGGGGGAAGGAGCGACAGGCCAGCGGAGCCTCTGGGGGTTCTTGCCGGTGAGACTGCTGTGACGTGGCTCTGCTGTCCACATTACATGTTTTCGAGGCTGAGGCAGGGGATCTCTGCAGGCCCCCAGAGCCCACAAGAGGTCAGTAGGTCGAGGCAGCAGGGGCAGAGGGACAGCCCCAGAGGAAGTGTCCCTCATCTGTCCCCTCACCCGTGGGGAGGGGCCTCAAGCCCCATCTCCTCTTTCTCAGCAGATGGCAACACGAACTCCCACATGCCTCCCAGATCTCTCCGGGGTGGAGTCCTGAGGAAGGGAGGGGAGACAGGCAGGAAGGTGGCACATGTGTCCACGAGGCGTTGGGGTGAGGGGACAGACACCCCCTTTTATCTAAAATAATGACAGAAACCTCCCCTCCCTCTGCTGTCTCCTTCCCATTTCTCCTTCGGCTCAAGTAAAGGCGAAGAGGTGAGAAATGGTCCCTTTGCTGGGCTTGGCCCTTGAGTTAGAGGAGGTCAGACCTCTCTGCCTTGGTTTTCCTTTGGTGTTCATTTCATGAGAAAGAGAAATGTACGGATGCAGAAGGAACCCCAGGAGTTGGGGACCATCTTCCGTCCAGAGTGTCAGTGTGGTTCCACCAGGGCAACGGGCCTGGAGAGGCACCAGGCCAATGGGACGCTACTTGTGGATGCTGGCTATGGGCGGCCCCGATCCTCTGCCCAAGATGCCCGAGTAAGAGTCCAGCTCCTCTCCTCAGCCTCCCACGGAATGATGCTCTGCGGCCAAGCGTGTACCAAAGGATAAATGTGCTATATTAACATGAACACTGAGGACAAATGCACTGCAGTAGTAAGCACATCGTAGATACACAGAATATTCTCTATATAGTCTCAACATAGATACAAAATAAGTTATACTTGTTTTCGTTTTCCATCACAGTAGGAGCATGGCATACAAAGTGACTGAGTCAGTGGCTGCGAAGCAAGCCAAGGGAGAGACCATGAGGAAGACAGTAGGGCACCGAGAACGGTGGGGATTTGCCGAGGACACCGCGGACTCCCGGGGGTCCTGCAGGGAACACGACCTTAGACCTCCCAAACTGGCCTTCAGAGAATCAGCAGGAGGTCCCACTGGATAAGAGTTGGTGGCTGCATTTGAGCTGGGATGATTCAGGCTACTGGGTGGGAGGCAGAGCAGAGACAGAGGCAAACAGCACCCAACAGGCCAGCCCACTCTCCCGCTGGTGCTGTCGGGCTTCTGCGATTTTAGGAACATGGGGAGCGTCGCCGGAAGGCACGGTTTGCTTCTGTGCTGTGACAGATGGCCAGACTGATGGCCCACCAGATGCTGGCTGGCCCTTCTCCCTCGCCAGCCCGCTCCGGGAGGCCACGAGGGGGCTGTGTGCTCAGCTTATCTGCCGCGGTCTATCATCAGCCAGAAACGCTGGGATCCCGCGCATCATCCCAGCAGAGGGCAGCGTCTGTGGCCCTCGCCCTATCACATGTGAGTTCTGTGACCCTGGGAGGGTCACCTGAACTCGAGTCTCAGGCTCCTCTCTGCAAATTGGAGGGACTAACACATACTTCCTCGGAGCGTGGTGAGGACCACATGGGATAATGTATATAAAGTGCCTAACACAGCTCCTGGCACTCAGAAGAGGCTGGATAAATGTGAGGCGAGTACAAGCATCGATACATAGAGGCCAGGTGGGAAAAAATATGAATGTCCCAGAATCTGTGGAATAAAACCCACCTTGACTGGCTATGAGAGCAGAGGATGACAGAACAGTTTCTTTGCTTTCTTTCCCGCCGAGTTTTTCCCTTCTCTCTCTGGTTCTGGGATTCTTTGAAGTGAAGCGCAAGCAGGTTTCAAAGCCAGGCCTGCCAAGGCAGTCAGAGCCTAAGCCTGGGAGAGAACAGGGCTCGGGGCCACGTGTCTTCAAGTCTGGGGCTTGGTTCGCTGAGGACGCTTCCCTCCTCCCCTCCCCTCCCCGCCGCAGCTCCCCTCCCCTCGCATCTCCTGGCCCCAGAGCAGACTTCATATGAGGAAGCCAAAGAGGGGGGAGAAAGCACAGAAAAAAAGTGGATTGTCTATTAAGTGAGAAGCCTTTTCCATATGCTCTGAGTCCGGGGAATCTGGAGGTAGGTGGGCCATCTGTGGGTGAGTGAACTGCCCCCTCTGTGGGAGAAGGCGGGTCTCTGGGCAGTGGAATAGGGGAGGGAAAGAGGGATGGAGACCTAGGCTTGATACCCGGGACCCTGGGAGCGCTCCGGTGCCTCAGGCAACGCCGAGAACTTGGAGATGTGTCCACACGAAGATCCACCTGGAGACCTAGGGATCACTGTCCCCTTATCCGCAGTGCTGTTCCCAACGTGTGTGTGTGTGTGTGTGTGTGTGTGTGTGTGTGTGTGTGTGATCGCCTCTCCCATCTCCTCTAACTCCTGCCTGCTCTGGACCTCCCCGCCCCCCATCACTCGGTGGCTTTCCTCTTGGACGGGGGTATGAGGTGGGCGGGCAGCTCGTTGGGCAGCTCATGGCCCTCCAGCTTCACCTTGATGAGGTGGTTGGCCAGTGCGAACTCCTCGTCATCCAACATGCCATCCTTGTCGATGTCGGCCAGCTTCCAGATCTTACCCAGCACGCTGTTGGGCAGCTTGGAGCGCACCATCTCCTTCTTGGCATTGGCGCCCGTGATCTTGCCATCCACCGGGGACAGGGTGTAGAAGATCTCATCGTACATGGGTTTGTCCCTGGCCACCACCCACTCAGCATCATCGATGCCCTCCCCAGCCCCCTCCCCATAGCCGTGCCCGAAGGGGCCGTGCAGAGTGCCCTCAAATGCTCCGCCCTTCACTATCTGGGCGGGCCGCTGTGTCTCCTCCTGGCGCACCAGCACCATGAGCTGGGCAATGTCATGGGCCAGCATGTCGTCCACCACCTCCAGCAGCTTGCTTTTCAGTGGCTGGAATTTGCTGAAGTCCTGGGCCTGCAGCTGGTCCTGCAGAAAGAGAGAGAAGAAAGAAGGTGAGGACAGAAGACAATGGAAGGAGATCCACAAAAGATATGAGAGGAGGAGAAAAAAGGCACGTTGGCTCTTGGTGGATTTTTCAAGAGAGAAAATCGTTGCAGGGGCTGGAGAAGGAAGGGAAATTTAACCATTACTGGTCTGATTCATTTGGATTTCCTCCAGCGTTCTAGAAAGCAAATACAGTCAGCTCTCTGTATCCGAGGGTTCTGCATCTGTGGATACAAGAGGGCCAGCTGTACCTCACCATTTTATATAAGGAACTCGAGCATCCATGGTTTCGGTATCTGTGGAGGGTCCTGGAACCGATCCCCTGTGGCTACCGAGGGATGACTATAATTAAATTGCTCTTTAAGTTAGTTCTGGCTATTGAACAGTGAGTGGATCTTGAATGCTGTACCCCTCTGAGACTGAGTCATGCGGGTGTCTACTTCAATAAGGGTTATACTCAAGAACGCTGGAAGTGCTTTCACTACGTTAATTATCTCATTCACTCCCCCGTGACCTTCTGCAAGTGGGAAATCACATGCTATCACTATTTAGGGAAGGAAAAATGGAGGCCTAGGGCAACTAAAAACAAATCACGGTAGAAGCCACAGGTCATTCCTAAGCCAGTAGCTCTTAATCAGGATGCTCTCGGGATTATCTGGAGAGAGTTTTCTTTTTTTTTTAACATCTTTATTGGGATATAATTGCTTTACGATTGTGTGTTAGTTTCTGCTTTATAACAAAGTGAATCAGTTATACATATACATATGTTCCCATATCTCTTCCCTCTTGCGTCTCCCTCCCTCCCACCCTCCCTATCCCACCCCTCCAGGCGGTCACCAAGCACGGAGCTTATATCCCTGTGCTATGCGGCTGCTTCCCACTAGCTATCTATTTTACGTTTGGTAGTGTATATATGTCCATGCCTCTCTCTCGCTTTGTCACAGCTCACCCTTCCCTCTCCCCATATCCTCAAGTCCGTTCTCCAGTAGGTCTGTGTCTTTATTCCTGTCTTACCCCTAGGTTCTTCATGACATTTTTTTCCCTTAAATTCCATATATATGTGTTAGCCTACGGTATTTGTCTTTCTCTTTCTGACTTACTTCACTCTGTGTGACAGACTCTAGGTCTATCCACCTCATTACAAATAGCTCAATTTCGTTTCTTTTTATGGCTGAGTAATATTCCATTGTATATATGTGCCACATCTTCTTTATCCATTCATCCGATGATGGGCACTTAGGTTGTTTCCATCTCCGGGCTATTGTAAATAGAGCTGCAGTGAACATTTTGGTACATGACTCTTTTTGAATTTTGGTTTTCTCTGGGTATATGCCCTGTAGTGGGATTGCTGGGTCATATGGTAGTTCTATTTGTAGTTTTTTAAGGAACCTCCATACTGTTCTCCATAGTGGCTGAACCAATTCACATTCCCACCAGCAGTGCAAGAGTGTTCCCTTTTCTCCACACCCTCTCCAGCATTTATTGTTTCTAGATTTTTTGATGATGGCCATTCTGACTGGTGTGAGGTGATACCTCATTGTAGTTTTGATTTGCACTTCTCTAATGATTAGTGATGTTGAGCATCTTTTCATGTGTTTGTTGGCAATCTATATATCTTCTTTGGAGAAGTGTCTATTTAGGTCTTCTGCCCATTTTTGGATTGGGTTGTTTGTTTTTTTGTTATTGAGCTGCATGAGCTGCTTGTAAATTTTGGAAATTAATCCTTTGTCGGTTGCTTCATTTGCAAATATTTTCTCCCATTCTGAGGGGTGTCTTTTGGTCTTGTTTATGGTTTCCTTTGCTGTGCAAAAGCTTTGAACTTTCATTAGATCCCATTTGTTTATTTTTGTTTTTATTTCCATTTCTCTAGAAGGTGGGTCAAAAAGGATCTTGCTGTGATTTATGTCATAGAGTGTTCTGCCTATGTTTTCCTCTAAGAGTTTGCTAGTTTCTGGCCTTACATTTAGGTCTTTAATCCATTTTGAGCTTATTTTTGTGTATGGTGTTAAGAAGTGATCTAATCTCATACTTCTACATGTACCTGTCCAGTTTTCCCAGCACCACTTATTGAAGAGGCTGTCCTTTCTCCACTGTACATTCCTGCCTCCTTTATCAAAGATAAGGTGACTATTGGCTTCTCCCTGAGGGTTCTGACTCAGTAGGCACGGGCAACAGCTCCCCTCCTTGACTTCCCATGACCCCCACAGCACACAGTAAAAGAAATATGTTCCGCTTTGCATGTCTTTGCCATTTTGAAAGGTCCTGAGTTTCAAGCATCCAGCTTCTCCTTTGCCTCTATAATGATAAGACAAGAGTTTCCCGCTCCCACCCTGGCTCTGGCCACAGCAATCTCAGGACACTGGGATGAGGCCAGTGCACAGGGGACAGTCTCAGGACAAGCACACGGAGTTCACTGCAGAAAAATTCAGAAAACACCCACGGCTACATTTCAAGACAAGTGTGAGCCTGGGCATTCTCACCTCCCTTCTAGGGCAGGGCTGGACCAGGGAGGCTGGGGGGGCTGGGCGGGGGACGGTGGAGCTGACAAGCCTTTCTCCTGCCCTCAGCACAACCTCCTAAGGTCCCTGTCTCTCCCAGCCTGTCCACATCTAAGCGTGTTTGGTGGGCTCCCAACTAGGGGGTCCCAGTATCTTCCAGAGGATGTGAGGGTTGCTCCCATCAGCCCACACATATGCCCCCACCGGACAGCCATTTACATACTGATCCAGCATCCCTAACAGAAGCTGACGTCAGACAGGCAAACAAGCGAGAAGGTGAAACCATTTATGTTGCAAAAGAATTCCTCACATTAAAAAGTCATATGGTCCCTTTCAAATGTCATCTTCCCCAAATGTTTGCTTACAGATCATTAAATTCTTAATACAAAGAGAAACTGAAAGTTGAAACAATTCTGAAATTAGTGACTGGCTCCCGGTAGGTGGTTATAGGAATGAATGCATACATGAACAAATGCATGCTTTGGATGTCTATTCTTTCTTTCTTTTTATTTTACTAGATAGGAAATTAAAAATGCGTATTTGGGACTATACTGATATTCTGAAACCCTAAAAGCAACAAGAGCAAAAACAATATTACTACTACATCTGCTGCTAGTTTTTCCTAATTTCCTAATTCTTAAAAACTTTTCATTTTTATATTTTATTTTTTAATACATTTATGTATTTTATTGTTTATTTTTGGCTGCTTTGGGTCTTCGTTGCTGCGTGCAGGCTTTCTCTGTTTGTGGGGAGTGCGGGCTACTCTCTGTTGCGGTGCGCGGGCTCTAGGCGCGTGGGCTTCAGTAGTTGTGGCTCACGGCCTCTAGAGAGCAGGCTCAGTAGTTGTGGCGCACTGGCTTAGTTGCTCCGCGGCATGTGGGATCTTCCCAGGCCGGGGCTTGAACCCGTGTCCCCTGCATTGGCAGGCGGATTCTTAACCACTGCACTACCAGGGAAGCCCTTCATTTTAAAATAATTACATGAGAATTAATCATGAGAAGTTGCAAAAATTGTGCAGAGAGCTAGGTTCCTTGCGCTCATCAGGCAGCTTCCTCTACTGGTGACATCTCACCTAACTTGCTACTGCATTTTAAGAGCATAGTTGGTGCCAGGCCATGCTAAGTGCCTTGCAAATATTATCTGATATACGCCCACGATATTATCTGATATACACCCACAGTATCCATTTAAGGTGGTATTTTTGTAGCCTCAGTATGTAGATGAAAAGAGAGAGGGTCAGAGAGGATCCAGTTAGTATGGTGTGGTAGTTTTTTCCTTAGACCTTGGACACTCCTGGGGTTTCTACTTGCAGGCTGTGTAAACATTACTAAAACCGTAGGCAGGTTAATTACCTTTGTAAACCTCAGTTTGCTCATCTGTAAAAGGAGGATGAAATGCCTACCTCAGAGGACTGTTTCATCCTAAGAGGAGGATGAAATAACTCCCTCAGACGACTTTTCACACATAAGAAACTATGTGTGACTGACCCTGGCCCAAGAGAGGGGCCCATGGTATGCTCCAAAGATGGTGAGCTCCTGGGCAGATTTCTGCTTCTCTGTGGCTTATGTCCCAAATTGCTCCCAAGGAGGAGCTCAGTGGTAAACTTAAGCAATAAAGGGTCAGGAGAATGTCAGGTGACTTGTCCTGTTTCACATGATGTGGTGGGGATTCCAAACCTGTGGTGGCCAGGACTGGGGAAGGTCATGAACTTGAGGTATCAGACCCCCGAACATCCTCTAACACTGCTGCCCACTGGGAGCGCTGGGGCTCCATGTTTCTCCCTGGGCCCAGATACGGCCCCTGTTGGGCCAGTGCCAGCCCAGCAGGAAGGGCAGACCCAGGGCCATCTGCCGGCCTGCCTACTGATTCTGGGTTGAGTTTCCACGCAGGGAATCCAAGGGTGGCCTCCTCCAAGCTCAGGCTGCTTAGCCGGCTTGCTCCTTTCCTGGGGCCCCAGACCCTGGTTACCTGCATCCTCTTCAGGTTGGGAAAGTCCCCAGGTGAGATCTGGTGCTCCCGCTCGATCTGGCCATAAATCTCGGCCAGGTTGTTCACCAGCTCCTTCTTCTTGTTGTCCTTTCCGAACATCGAGGGCATCTCCTTCTTCAGAGAGCTGATGATGTAGGCATGAACCTGAATAACAGGGGCGGAGAGAAACGTTCAGATGGAGACCTCAGTTCTTTCCTTTCCTCTAGGGCGGCTCTCACCCCATCTCTTCCCATCAATCCCCCCACTCCTGCTCCTACTTCCGAAATTATTTCTGTCTCCATCCTCTTTCTCTCCCGCTGCTTGCAACGCATGTTGTTTTGCTGAATCCCAGGGAAAGGTGAGATTGTGGGGAGGGTAAGGTCAAGGCATAACAGGGATGGAAATTCTGGTGATGACGTTGATGAGGAAGACAGTAACAACAGCTGACGTGTACAAAGCACTTCTGAGGATGCCAGGCACTGTGATGAGGGCTTTTCCGTTCTTTACTCTTCTAACCCTTTCATTTTACTTATGTGGAAACAGGCACAGCACAACTAAGGGCCTTGCTGGGGTCGGGATGCACAGTAAACTGTGGAGTTGAGTCCAATCTGGCCATCTGACGCCAGGGCTTGTGATCATCGACACCACATTCTCCTGCTCTGCCCCCCTTCCCCCCGCAGCTCTTGCAGCTACCCCCCCACCCCAAACCATTGGCCCCGCCCATGCTGCCCATCCCCCCCACCCCCCCAGGTAGCCTCACCTTGGCCAGCCTGGCCCTCTTGATGAGGTCGTTCAGCTTGCGCAGGGCAGCGTTTCGCGGCAGACTCTGGATGTCTCTGAATAGGTCCTGCTCCTCGGCCTCAAAGAGCTTCCGGTTGTCTGGGATGAGAAGGGGGCGGGACCAGAAGGAGCCGATGTAGACCCGGATCACCTCCGGGGTGTTCACGATCTTCCCCAGGGACCACATGAGGGCCCCGTACACCCGCATCAGCTGCTGCGTCTCAATCTGGTCCGCCTTGTTCAGCACCACCCGCATCTTGTCCTCGTGGTTCTTGAGGGCCTTGATGACTTCTGAGAACTCATCAGAGATGTCCAGCTTGTGGGCGTCGAAGAGCAGGATGATGCGATCGACCCGCTCGGCGAACCACTCGAGGACTGCCGCAAAGTCGTACCCTGAGACACAGCAGAGTCAGGGGGCGGGGCCTTTGGGGCGGAGGGTAGGGTTTTGGGGGGAGGCAGCCGGTGCAGTAGAAATAACATGGACTTGGGAGGCAGATCTGGATTCAAATCCGGCTCCTCCACATTTTCACAATTTGGCCTTCAGCCAGTTACCAAATGTCTCTGAGTCAGTGTTTTTCCATCTATAAATGGGCATACTATCTAGTTCATAGAATTTTAAACACTAAAGATGCTCACAGCCCAGCACCTAGCAGCTGCTCAGTAGATGCTAGTTATTATTATTAACATCCTTATCCCCATAAAACACAGCCACCATCCAGCTCCCCTATCCTTGCTTACTGTATTTAGGAGCCAGGGGCCCTGCTGGAAAAGAAACTCTGGACATATATTTTGAATAAAGACCCAGAAATTCTTAACAAGGTCCCATGGTTCAGACCATGCCCGTCACTGGTCTGGAAGAAATCTGAGGCTCTGACACACAACGTCTTCTCATGCCTGCTCATAAGCTCGCTTCATTCCTTATTCATCAGCTGCAGCCCCCAAATCCCCAACTCTTAAAACCACAAGGGGTTTCTTCCCTAGCATGGGACAGACCTCTGGCTGCCACACATTGGTTATCTGGCACTGAGCTGCTTCAGGTCAGGCTGGTTCCAGGACCCCCACAGCACCTGCTCTGCTCAACCCCAAGTAGCAGTGGATCTGGGAGGGCCTGGAGGGGGAGGTCATGCCAACAGTCTGCACCTTCAGCCTCATGTTCACTGACCCTTAACAGCTGGAAGCAGCTTCACCTCTCTGTGCCTCAGTCTCCTCTTCCATGAAACAGAGGACAGTACATGGGGAAGTGAGGCTCAGAGAGGGAAAGTGACTTGCTCCAGGGCGCACAGCCCAGACACAGCAGCACTGGGATGAGGGTGGAGGTGTTGGGCCTTCTGCTGCTCCCCAGTGCCACACCTCTGGCAGGAAGGTAGGAGCCCTTCCTTAGGTTCTGGTGGGATCGACGACCCCGGGTCCCAACATCACAGGCTTTCAGGGGCATAGACCCTGGGGCCCCAAAGCTCATTGCCCCCACTGAGTGGGAGACCCAGCCAACAGGAAGAAGCCAGCAGTTCCTGCCCTGCCTCACAGAGGAGGATCAGAGACCGGGGCAGGTCATCAGGCAGCTGCTTTGCAACTGAGTTAGATACAAGCAGCTCTGCTCGCCTGGAACGGTGGTCCTCAACTTGAGCGCACAGCGGAATCCCCCAGAGGCCTGTTACAACCCAGATGGCTGGGCCTACCCCAGAGCTTCTGGTTCAGTTCACATCATGACCTCATTTCCCCTTCGCACCACCCTCTGAGGCAGGCACAGTCCCACTTTCCAGAGGAGAAACCTGAGGTTCAGCGATGAGGGGAGAGCCAAATTGCTGGCATGTTGTGGGGGTCAGGGTTGGACCCCGCCACGGGGCCCTGGGGGCCCTGCACAGGCCGTGCTGGCAGCGGTCCTGCACCTGTGCCCCTACCCGCCCCGCCTCCCGCTCCCCTCCCGTCTCCTCCCTTTCCAGGGCTGGCTCCAGGCTATTTTTAGTCTCCCTCAGCACAGCCAGGTGGAGGGCAGCTCTCACCTTCTGAAGGCAGTCCGTCAGAGCCGTGGGCAGCAGGGCGGGCAGAGGGCTCAGAAAATCAGGGCAAACTCACTCCCGGGCCCCATCCACCCCAACCGGGAAAACAGGTCACGGCCTGGCTGCCTTGGCGCCTGGAACCTGCAGGCGTGCCCTCAGTTGTAGCTGGGGAGGGCAGGGGGCTCAGAGGCCTCTGGCCTTCTGCTGAGACCTGTTTCCAAATCTAGCCTGACAAGGTTTTGGCCGTGGTGGTGCAGACCACGGGGAGGGCAGCTGCGATGCGCCCTCCCTCCCTCCTTCCCTCCCTCCCTCCCGTACAGCAGATTTCAGCCCTCACTGCTCAGCGCACCGGCTCACTGGTCACAGGCAGCTGGCGGCAGCAGCTCACAGCCGGCTGTGCAGTCACAGCAGCTAGCCCTGGGCACTTACTGACGGGGCTCAAAGCAAGTGGGTGAGATGCGCCCAGGACCGAGCAGAGGGAGGGCCAGGACCAGAACACAGGTCTTCCTGTCCTAAGCCCAGCACTCCAGCCAGCCCTCCACGGGCTGCGGGAAGCGAAGGGGCCAGAGAAGCTGCAGAGAAGAGGCTTCCGGCCCCTGAGCTCTCACCAACCCCAGATGGCAGCAGCCATGCAAGAGGAGCCTCAGCTGCAAAAGCTTGGACGGGGGTGGGGCAGATCCCAGCAAGCTGACCAGCCCCCGCTTGGGGTGGGGCGGGAGAGTGACAGCAGCAGGTCAGGGCTGCCGGAATAGGCCTGCCCATGTCCGTTCCTGTCCTCACGGCTGGCTCAGGTGCCCCTCAGGCAGGCCCTTGCCTCTCTGCTCACCCAGGAATTTATCCTCCCCCCACCGCACAGGGAGCTGGGCGGGGCAGGGGCTGCTCATCCTGCCCAGCTTCCTCTGTGCCCAGCACGGTGCCCCACACACAGTAGGTGCTCTATCAGCATTTGCTGAACAGACCTGAAATGTGAGCCCTGTTCTGCCTTTTGCATCCCAGGGACAGTGAACAGGTCATCTCTGGGCCTCAGTTTTCTGGTCTCTGAATTGGAACCCACCAGACCCTGCCAGAGGGCGGCTGTGAGGATCCAATCAAAGAGGATGCAGGTGAGACTGCTTGCCTGTGACCCTGGCTGTTCCTATGGCTCTGCCCCTTTATAAAGAGCTCCTTCCAGGCACCAGTTTCCATGACTTGGGTGTGCTCTGAAGGGGTCACCCGAGGAGCACTGGCCCGGGCAAGCCCACCTCTAGTTTCTGCTCAGCTATTAATTTGCTGTGTGTCCTTGGGCAAGTAGCCTCCCTTCTCTGGTCCTTGGTCTCTTTGCCTGTCAATCCACAGAGTTGGACTGGAAGATCTCTGAGTTTCCTTTCTCAGTTCACAATTCCCTGCTTCTAAGACTGAAGGTATGAGGGTGGGGAGTACAGCAGGATGGATGGAGATTAGAAACAAGGAAGCTCTTGCAGGACAAGGGGAAGGAAGGCTGGGGACTGCTGTCTTTAATGCCCTGGGCTGCCTATGTGAAGCCTGCTCCTTCCTGAGAACAGGCAGATGGCTTCTGCGAACCTTTCTAGGATTTCAGAAGCACAGAGGCCTCCTATTCACCCTCCCACTTTTGCAAATTTTGTATCTCTGGCAAGGCTGGCTATCCAATTACCAACTGGGTAATGCTGGAAGCTTTCTCCCAGGTGTGGCTGTGAGGAAATGAGAACCAAGCAATGACTCCGTGGGCTTCCTCTGAAGCTCAGCCTCCCTGATCCTGGCTATTCAGAGCCTAGCAGGCTCCAGGCTGGGTATTTAATTATTTCTGTAGACTGGGCTTATGGGTATCCAAGAATGGGAGCATCTGAAAGGCACAGACGGGACCTATTAAGGAAAAGGGAACAGGTTGGCTCTCCCATTTATTCTCTGTGTGGCCTTAGGCAAGTCTGAACCTCAGTTTTTTCAGCTGAAAATGGGAATAAAAACGACTGACTGATGAGGGGTCAACGGTAGAACCATGGCAACAAGATAGTGGAGGAAGGGCCCAGACTCAGTCTGGAGTCTCTGCCCTGACGTCTAGGGTGATAGGCCCCCTTTCCCTCGCTGGTCCTGGGAACGGCTCTGAGCCCCAGAATAGGAGCTCTTGAGCACCTGCAGCAGCCCAAGGGCTCATAAGGTATGGACTAGTGGGTGGTGGGAGATTCAGGCTCCAGGAGACAGACGGCGAAGCTGGCTGTCCTGGAATTGCGGGTAGCAAGTCTGCCGCCTCTGGAAGATCTGGTGTGCAGGCACCTGGAGCAGAGACTGGGCAGCCTGCAGGGAGCTAGGGCTCTCCCCACTGATCCCAGGCTCCAGTGGAATGGAAGGAAAGCACTTCTAAGTAATGCCAGGCAAGAGGATATCAGTGAGACAAACACAATAAGTGCGGCAACTCCTTAGTCATCAACCAGCTTCCTTCACAGCCTGAAAGGCAGTGCAGGGGCTTCTCTGGTGGCGCAGTGGTTAAGAATCCACCTGCCAAAGCAGGGGACATGGGTTCAAGCCCTGGTCCGGGAAGATCCCACATGTCGCGGAGCAACTAAGCCCGTGCGCCACAACTACTGAGCCTGTGCTCTGAGCCCGCGAGCCACAACTACTGAGCCCGCATGCCACAACTACTGCAGCCCGTGCACCTAGAGCCTGTGCTCTGCAACAAGAGAACCCAGCGCACGGCAACAAAGAGTAGCTCCCACTCGCTGCAACTAGAGAAAGCCCGCAGGCAGCAACAAAGATCCAACACAGCCAAAAAAAAAAACAAAGAAAGGCAATGCAAGGGTGCTGACGAGGCAGCACGTTTCTTTGTATTTTCAGCCACACGATCTCATTTGATCCTCACAGTGCTCCATGTGCCAGGAGGTAAACAGGCACACACAGGGAAGGGAGAGGGAACAGAGAGGTTAAGGGGCTCACCCAAGCTCACACAGCCAGGTGGTGGCAAACTCGGGCCTAGGACCCAGATCCTTACTTCCATCTGCATTCCCTTCTCGGCTCAGAGCCCCGCAAGGCTGTAGCTCAGGGGCCTGAGCCCTCCAACCAGGCACTTACTTGTGGTGGGTACTTAAAAGGTCCCATCCTGCCCCCAAAAGCTTTCAAGGTATAAAGACATTTCAGCAAAAGAGAAATTAGAAGGCATCAGTTTGCAAAATGTGGGGAAAGTTCAGATGACAAAGGCCACACTACCTGCCTCCCAGAAGTCACCTTGAAAAGTAGCCCACCAGACTCATCCCAGGTCTCCCAGA
The DNA here is from genome assembly GCF_949774975.1 of Lagenorhynchus albirostris. Taxonomy (NCBI): domain Eukaryota; kingdom Metazoa; phylum Chordata; class Mammalia; order Artiodactyla; family Delphinidae; genus Lagenorhynchus; species Lagenorhynchus albirostris. The sequence continues at coordinate 64,787,171 of NC_083107.1, forward strand.
TGGCCACAAGTTGCCAGCGCACCCTTTTAAAGGAAGTCGGGACTCTGCCGCTCTGTCCCCGCGTGTGATGCCCCCAGAGGCCCCTAAGTGAGGATGCCAGGGATGGGAGGCTGTGAGGACCAGCCCAGACCCTCCGGGGTCCCCCAGGGGAAAGCTGTACATGAGAGTTTGCCCTCATTCCTCTTCTTTGAGTTCTTCCTGGGCAGGCAGGCCATGATAACGTGCTGAAAAGCCACCGGACGGGGAAGCAGGAGACCAGAATTCCCAGTCCAGTTTTGTGACCTGGGCAAGTGTTTTCCTGCTCTGGCCCTCCTGAGTTCACCTGCACAGGAGGGGGTCCACTGGGAGCGATGTGTGCAACGTGCCATGGGGTTGCTTTTCTAGGGTGGGGCCTGTGGGGATTTCTAGCTGAGAAACAGACAGGAAATGTGGTTGCCAAGTGTGAGGACACTCATGCTTCCGGAGCCCTCCCACCTCTGCCGCATCCTTGCTTCTTCCCAGTAATGAGTCCTGGGCTGCATCCTGTCACTTCCAGGAACTGCCTCCCTGCCCCTCTCCCACCCACTCCAATGCATCTACATCCAGAGACAAGTGTGGGCCTGGGACTTCCCGGGCTCAGGTTCCTGGACGTCCCTTGCTTCTGCCCTGCCCCCAAGACACACACAGCCCCCCAGGTCCGGGCAGAGGGGCCACACTTTGTCCAGCTGTGGCCTGGGGCCTGACTGCTCCTTCCCGTGAAGCCTGAGGCCCGGGGAGCCCCCTGGGAGCAGCTGGCTTTCCAGAATGTGGCACATCAGGCCTCGGCCCAGAGGTGGCTCTGTGTGGATTTGACAACGATGCCCTGGCATCAGGCTCAGTGAGTGGAACGTGGGCTGGATTTCAGGCTTAATACACCCCTCAGTCGGGTGCCCTCCTGCAGGGCTGTCCATGGACTGTCCACAGGGCCCTGCCCGGCCCTGGGCTGGAGGAAAGCCAGAAGCACCAAATCTGTGCTGCGGCCAAACCCAGAGTCCTGAGAACCCCGGGCGAGAAGCCACGCGAAGCGCGTTTGGCTCTGTGCACACACTTGTGTGCATGTGTGGGGAGCGGGGTGTGGAGGGAGGTGTGATGTGTGTAGATGGGGGGGTGCATATGTGTATAGGTATAAACTGAACTGCTGAGTTCTACGGCTGATTGTGAAAGATGAGGAGGGGGTCTTCATACTGGAAACTTTTCTCATTTGGGGTTCCCCTGATATCTGAGGGTGTCTGATCCCTGCCCCCCACCCAACTTTCCTGGTCTCTGTGGAGTGCTGGGGTCAGCACTGCCCCAGGCAGACGATGCAGGACTGGCGGCCCAGCTCTCAGCTCTTGTTTTTATCACAGGCTACTTTTGCCAGCAACTGCATTTATAGTCTAGAATCAGGAGGGCAGAGAACAAACTGGTCTGCCTAGATACACACAGGGCTATCACTTCTCCCAGAGGTGGGGTGAGACCTGGTGGTAGTCGGTATGGGGTGGGAGGCAATAGGAAGGGTGGGCAAGAAGAACAAGCCCCCAGTTTGCAGTAGAGCAGCCACTGAGGTCCAAAGATAAAGTCAGGAGAAAAGGCAGAGGGATAGGAAAAGAATGGAATGGAACAGAAGCTGAGGAAGGCAGGACTCCCTAGGAGCAGGGCTGCCACATACAGCTGCATAGGCTGTGCACTGCACAACTGCAAGGAAGGCCATTCATGTAGATTACCCTGGGGTTGTTTAACAGGGTGACCCTGGATGGCAGATAAAGAGGAAAGAAGGGAGCTCACTGTGATCCAGACCCAGAGCTGATGTCTGTGTTTCCATTACCATCTGTGGATCTCACGAGGTCACGCGATGGGTATCATTACCCCTTGTTATGCACGGGGACATTAAGGCTCAGGGGAAAAATGTGACCTGGAGACCCACAGGTTCTAAAACCCAATGCTCTAAACTCCCAGTCCAGTGCCCTTGGAATCCCCGAAGGCTGGAATCCTCTCTGGACCCACCTGTCAGGCTGCACTAGCCTTGTGTAGCCACCCACCCCCTGGGTAGTTCAGGTGGAGAATTTGGGCTGCTCTCCAAGCCTTCCTCGAGGAGATATAGGCTGTCTGTGTGAAACAGTAAATGCCCTTTAGGCCTAAACTCAGGATGAACTTGGAGGAAGACGTACGGCATGAGGGTAGAGACTGGTCAGGAGAGAGGGAGTATCTAGGGAAACAAATAGAAACAAGACAGAGAGCCATCCACGCTGCACCCTCCCCCCCGACCACGGGGCCCTGAACAGGGTGCCAGGGTGCTTACAACGGGCAGGTGGGCCAGAAGGAGATGCTCCTCCCCACAGGGCCGTGGGTTCTACACCCCCCTCGCCCTTGCACCCCCCCATGCACCTCGCCCCAGGCACGTGCAGGAGGAAGTAGACAGGCACCTGAGGTCAGTTCAGGGCAGAGTCCTGGCTGCTGCGGAAGCGCTCTTGCCAGTCCAAAGCCTTCCCTTCCCGGAAGCTGCCCTCTGAGTGCCGAGCTGGCTCCTGCCCAGCTCCCAGCTCCAGGACTGGGGTGGCTGTGGCTTCGTCAGCTTTTCTTCCCAGCAATACGGCATGCGGCACAGAAAGGGTTGGGGGCTATCTGGGGCACACAGCATGGTGTGGCAGGAGAGGCTGGGGGAGGGGAGCTGGGAGCTGTAGTTTCAAGATTTTTACAGTATCCATCTAGTATTTTAGAGCTAGGAAAAAACCAGTGATGATGATGATGATCTATAGCACCTCATGTTTACTGGGGACTTGCTATGTGCCAGGTAGGAGGCTTTTTACCTGTATTATTTCTTTCAATCCTCAAACAACCCTAGAAGATGGAGTTATGTCCCCTACTCTACAGATGAGCCAGCTGGAGGAAAGCAAGCCGCCAGGTCACCCTGCCAGGAAGCGTCAGAGGCAGGCCCAGGACGCTGGTGGCCTGGCTCCTGAGTTCCATCTCCCGACCCGCATGCCGGCAGCCTCCCTCAGCGAACAACTCCCCACATCTGTCTGGAATGAGCAGTTTTCAAGGGCTTTCACGTACCCAGCTCCCGACTCTCACGCCCCAGAGCACACTGCCATCCTCACGCTGTTGGCTGGAGTCCTCTGCAGGCACTTGTCTCCCCTGCAGAGCTGCAAGCTCCTGGGGCAGGGACAGCAGGAACTTCAGAAGCGAGCCAGGGTCTGGCCCATGAAGAAACCCAGTGAGGTGCATAATGCAGACACTGATGTCTCCACTTCACAGATGAGAAGACCGAGGCTAGCTGCCTCCTGAGCTGCAGTGGAGCCAAACCCATCTGCTGACCCTTGCCTAGGATGACCCCACACAGCACACGAGGCAGCAGCGGCTCATCAAGAGACAGCAAGGCCCCGGGAGCCTCTCTCCTGGTATGGAAGCCAGAGAACGTACCAGAAAGGACACAGCACAGAGCCAGAGCCAACCCTACCAGCTGCCTCGCTTACCTCGGCTGATCCTCTGCTTCTCCCCGGAGAGGATGCCCGGCGTGTCGATGACGCTGATGCTCTCCAGCACGGGGTTGGGCAGCTGAGCGCACACGAACCTGCAGGGGTGGGAGGAGAGCCGTGGTGAGCCGCCGTCCTGTCCTTGCCTCTCAGGCACCCTCGCTTCAGCCCCACGCCAACCTCTCCTGCCCTGGGCAGAGGTTCTGAAGCCCGGCCGCCTTCCAGTGCAGACTCCCAGTCCCAAGCTAGACTCAGCCCCAGTAGTGGGCCTAGGATCTGTACTTCGAGGAAGCTCCCGGGGTGGTCCTAAGGCAGCTGTGGGCCTACGTTTGTGAGCCCCTGCTGTCGGGGGCACCAGGATGTGCAGCCCTCGATCCCTGCCCCCAGGAGCACAGTCTGGTGGAAGAGCAGAGGCATGCATAAGGACAACCACGATATGGGTGCGATGGGAGCAGCGCCCCCAAGGGAGGTCAAGAGAAGGGCTCGGGAGATCCAAGGTGGAAGGAAGCCTTCCTGGAGGAGGCGGCACTGCAGCTGGCCTCGAAGAGTGGGGCACACCACCCAGGAACGTTTATCTGGGCTTCTAAAAGGCTGTGCAAATACCAAACATTGCTAGTAGGATAACAGTCAAGCCTTATTCAAGGAAATATTCCCAGTATCACATCCCAACGTCTCCAAATACAAATTGGTAAACCTAAGCTAGATCCTTCTGACTTCAGGCCTTCTCTCTTAAATGCCATTTTTGGTGGAAGCCAGCAAGGTGTCTGACCATCACAGGTACAGTTCACGGTCCCATAGTCTCCAAGAACAGACAGGGAAGGGAGCCTCTGCTACCCAGTGAGGTGGTGGCAGAGATGCAGGATAGTGGATGAGGCTAGGGATGCACGGGAAGGAGGGTCCGGGAAGCTTCTCAGAGGACGCAGAACCGGAACTGAGACCTCAAGAGATGGCCAGCATTTGCCAGGTGGACGGGGGTGTGGGCAGGAAGCCAGTGTACATGCGTGTGTGCGTGTAGCTATGTGAAGATACAGACGTGCACAGAGGGGAGATTGGAATTATGCTGCCACAAGCAAAATGGCTGGAGTAACCAGAAGCTGGAGGAAGCACGGAAAGGTCCTCCCCTACAGGCTTTGGAGGGAGCAGGGCCCTGCCAGCACCTTGATTTTGAACTTCTGGCATCCAAACTATGAGTCAGTAGTTTTTTGGGGTTTTTTTGCGGTACACGGGCCTCTCACTGTTGTGGCCTCTCCCGCTGTGGAGCACAGGCTCCGGACATGCAGGCCCAGCGGCCATGGCTTACGGGCCCAGCCGCTCCGTGGCACGTGGGATCTTCCCGGACCGGGGCACGAACCCGTGTCCCCTGCATCGGCAGGCGGACTCCCAACCACTGCGCCACCAGGGAAGCCCGAGTCAGTAGTTATTTTAAAGCCACTCAGTTCGCGGTCATTTATTCTGGCAGCCCTAGGAAACTAATAGAAGCAGGTGTAAATGCAGCCCAGAAATGAGGGGCGGGGAGAGAAAAAGAGGGGGTGCGGGAGTGTGTGTGCGTGTGTGCATGCACCATTCCAGGAGAGCGCTCATCACTCGGCTGGAGCCCCTAGAGATGTGGCCAAGACAGGGAGGCAGGGCCTGGATCACAAGGGCCTTGAAGGCCACGTTAAGAGACGTGGACTTTATACTGAGGGCGGGAAAAATCCATTGGAACATTTTAAGCACAAGAGTGACACAGTCTGATGTGATGGTTGTCAGCATGTCCAGTTCAGTTCAACAAATATTTACGAAGCACGTGCTGTGTTTCTGGCACTGCGCTAGATAGCGGGGGCAGGAAAGTCCACGGTACAGCCCCCGCCCTACCGAAGCCCATGGTCTTCATCGTGCCTGGGGCCCAGCCGCATTCTGGTCCTTGGGTTCTAAGGCACACCCCAGGATTCCTCAATACATTCCACGTTTTGCTGAAGCCACCTTGAGCAGGGCTGCTGTCACTTGGTGACCAGAAGGTCGTGTACATGGGGCTGGTGTTTGGGGCCAGGGCTGCGGTTGAGGTATCACCCAGGCTGGGTGCATGGAGTGAGAAGGGCAGGGGGCTGAGGATGACACCAGGTCAGAGGAGCCAGAGACCAAGGGGACCAGGGTCTGCTAGGGAGGCAGGAGGAGGGCCAAGGAGCTGAGAGGGGCTGGTGGTTGAGAGAAACCAATACCCAAGAGAGATGGGGTAAGGTGAGGATGGAAAGTGCTCACCGCTTGTCACTGAGAGGTCGCAGATGACCTTCACACGGGCAGCTGTGACGGGGCGAAGCCATGTTCCACAGGTTGGGGGACAGGAAGAAGTGAGGAGGTGAAGCCCTGAAACTTGGCTGCGACAGCAAAGCAAGGGGGTAAGGGGTAGTACGGCCTGCTGCAGGGCTTGCAAGAGGAGATAGATAGTTCCAGGCGGGGAAGGAGCCACGGGAGGTGGGGAGCTGTCAGAAAGAGTAACTGACAGAGCCGTCCCTGGGCAGATGGCCTGATGCACGGGTCGGGGGTGCAGAGGCGCAGACCTGAGGGGAAAAGAGAGGACTCAGCTCTCTGCAGGCTGCGTGGACGGCAGGGGCGGGGTGGGCGGGATGGGACTGATGCAAACGAACTCCCTTTACGGACAGTTTAAAACAAACCAACTACAGGGAATCCATGGATACGGGCTTCCATCTTCTCTAGAATAGGAAGCAAGGTCACCTGCCGAGAGGGGGGCCTGAGGTGTCTGGAGAAGGCGTGGAACACCCACAGAGAAGGGGAGGGGAGATGTCAAGGGCCGCGAAATGGGATCACGGGGCAGCAGGCGTCCGGGGTGTAGCCTCCCTGTGTGTGTGCAGTTGCAGTGAGGCTGGTGGCACATGGAGGGCCCTCTCCCACCCCAGCCCCGCCCCAATCCTGTTATCCCTCCAATGGATGTGCCTGACAGATCCCCAGCCAACAGTTAATCTACACATCTGTCACCCAGCTGTGGCGCGCTCCTGTAGAGAAGCGCGACCCTTACGGTGCTGTCTACGTACGCAGTGCCATCTATGTATGTTGTAGTGCTTCTGCATTAAGCCACATTCTTTCAGTCCGCTGTGTGTATGTGTTTGTGTGTATATATATATTTTCAGTTTTCTCTGCCTGGAATATCCTTTTTTTTTTTTTTTTTTTAACCCTTTTAGTGTGATTTCACTCATGATTGAACATCCGGTTCAAATGCCAACTTTTCCGCAAAGTCCTCTTGCCTTGGAGGAGGACATGACTATTATCCTATTTTACAGATGAGAAAAGTGAGACACAGACCAGTCAGGTAACCCGTCTAAGATCGCGGTGCTATTTGGTAGGATGTGAACCCAAGTCGGTCTGAAGCCAAAGCCCATAGTCTTTACCTTTACTCTAAATGCCTCAGTTAGAGAAAGTAGTTTAAACATTTTTAAATGCGATGCAGATGCAAAGTTGTGGTGTGGATCTACGTAACAAGCGTATCAGGGGATCAGCCTGCATTCCAGTTAAACAGAATAGTGGGAAGGCCTGGGCCAGCTTGCCAAGCAGTCTCTAGAGCTTCCTCCACTCAAACTGACCCAATGGCCCTGGTGTCTGCAGGCTGACTTGTCCCAGGGGAGGTGACTTGTCCAAGGTCACAGAGTGAGTTTAGTAGGAGGGTCAGTGCTCAAAGCCAGGGCTTCTACCTTACGTCCAGTGTTCCTGCCACCAAGTAAAAACAATATCTAGGAACAGAGAGGAACCTTCCTTTGCCTCCTGTCAGTTGGATGCAAAGCCCTTCCGTAGTTTAGGCAAAAGCTGGGAACTACACAGAGTAGCCCTCTCTGCTTTTACCGGAGGGAGGTACACATTAGAGAAATGTGATTTAACTAGTTGAACCCTTCCCCCAACTCGATCGGGAGAAATCAGCTCAGTGTTTGCAGCTCGTGCATCCCTAATCAATGGTGGTTTCATTCCCAGCAAGAAGGGGACAATCGAGAGAGATTCCAGGTCTGGAAAAGGTACAGAGTTTCCCAAGACCCTGCCCCGCCCTTTCACCTCTCATACTCCAAGAAAAGAGAGCTCCCAAGGCCTGTGTGTGTTCCCTCTGCACTCACCTGTTCAAGAAGGCATTGCCAAAGGCGTTCAGTTTCCTGAAAGGTTTCTTAGGATCCACCACCAGGGCATTCCCGGGGATAATGCCCTCCATCTCTCCCTGCATCACCGCAATGAAAGAGTCCGTGGTCGGCTCGGGCCCAATCCTCATGCCTGGGAAATCCTGTTCCAGCAGGTACCTGGCAGAAGGGAACACAGTCATGATGCAGGGATTCTATTCACAGATCAACACCGCGTGCCTACCACAAGGCAGACGGTGTGAGTCATGGCAGAGGGGCAGATCCAGAGCAAGGAGATTTCACAGCAGGGAGAGATATTCACTGACGGGGAACCCAAAGACCTTTGGGAGGAGGTGGGATTTCAGTTGAACTTAAAATAACAAATCTGTCCTTCTCGGTCCGTATCTTTTTCCCTCCATGAAGCAGTGCCGGGGTGTGGGGCAGGGGGCGCGGGGAAGAGCAAGGTTTGGGCTCAGAAATAAAGCGTGGCTGGCTTGAAACTGATTCCCACACAGAATATTGTAGACTTCACAGCTATAGGGAGTCTGTCAAAGTCCCTGCACACAGGCTTGGTTAGAATTAGAGCACCCATAGGCTCTGCTGGCCACCCATAGGCTCTGCTGGCCACCCACAGGCTCTGCTGGCCACCCACAGGCTCTGCTGGCCACCCATAGGCCCTGCTGGCCATCAATAGGCTCTGCTGGCCACCCATAGGCTCTGCTGGCCACCTATAGGCTCTGCTGGCCACCCACAGGCTCTGCTGGCCACCCATAGGTCCTTATCTATTTATCTGCTTAGTCAGTCATTTAACGTAGAAGTAACTCGTACATAATACAAACTGTGTGACAGGAACACTATGACAAGTGCATGTCCATCCCACCCTAGACTTTTGGTCCCACCCTCTAGCACAGGTACCAGGCTGTGGCCCCAGGGGACAGGTACCTCTCTTTGCTCCAGGCCTGGGCAGTGAGAGCCCAAGGCCACTGCCCTTCTCCACAGCTCCCTTTAGAGCACATGGTGAGCCACAGAATGAAGAGAACAGGCTGGAAAGTCAACCAGGCCCTTTGGAAGGAGCTCAGAACAGCTTCGAGCCCACAAAGCTTAAGGTTGGAATGCGGGTGGTGGAGTCCAGAACTGCCCTGGGTTGGGACTGGCCAGAGAAGAGTCCCAGGGGCCATGATGGACAAGAGCTAAGGGGTGTGTTGCCCAACAAACGCAGACCCTTGGGTGAGCCCTCACCGTGTGCCAAGACCCTCCCCCTAAACCTTGCGGGCCAGTGTTCACGCTCAGGGGGAAACGTCAAGGAGCCCTCAGGAGGAGAGATGGCAAGTCAGAGGCTGCTGGCTGGGGAGAGAGCCTGAGACCTCCAGGACCAGCGTCCTCAGCTGGCTGCCCGTGGAGCAACAGTGCAGCTCCAGCTGCCGGTGCCGGGGCCCAGCCCAGAGGTTGTGACCCGCCGGCTCAGGGCAGGGTCCTGGCGACCGGTCCTTTTCAGGAACTCCCCAGTTGATTCTGATGTGCAGCTGGGGTTGACAACCTGCTCTAGACCCTGTCATTATCCTGATGACACCACTGACACTCAATAGCATGTCCATGCCGTACAGCGCACTCATCACTTTGAGAACGTATCTCTTTCTGGCTTCACCGCACCCCTATAGGTAGGTACAGTCGGGCTCTGCGTATCCGCGGGTTCCACATCTGAGGATACAACCAACCGCGGAGGACCCGTGGTTGAATCCCAGAATGTGGAACCCGCGGATCCGGAGGGCCGGCCGTACTGTGCCATTTTACATAGGGGCTTGAGCATCTGCGTGGGAGGTGGGGTCCTCGAACCAAGGTCTGCGGAAACTACCAAGGGACGGCTGTACTGAGGAAACCCAGGCTTTGAAGGGTTCCCTCAGTACAGCCGTCCTATTCGCCCACTGTTAACTCTTGAACGTGACGGAGCTGGAATCCAAACCCTATCAATCTAACACTCAACCCTTTGCTCTTCAACTGTCTTCTACCCCGAGGAAACGCTCTCTGCCCACCCTGTGCCACCCCAAGGTGGGTCTGCTCTGCCCAGCGAGTGGCAGCCGGGGGCACTGGCTGGGGTTTCTTCCGGCTCATCGACATCCCTGTGTGTCCTGAGCTGTTAGTTTACTCCGTGCTTGCAGGGCAGTTCAAGTCAGGTTGCCACGGGCTCCCTCCCCGAGGAGCTGGCAGGGGAGCTGCTGCGGAGGGGCCGCTGCCCAGGGCCACCCCGCCTGCACCGGGGGGTTTAGGTTGCCTTGGGAAGCCTCCCATCTCCCTGCAGGATCCCAGCCCCACATTCTGGGTGTGAAGACAGGATTTCCTCCCATCAGAGGACCATTCTGAAAGCTGGATTGGGGTGAGGATAGATCACCACAGCTGCACTTGGACGACGCTTCAGGTTTTCTCAGACCCTTCTGCTTCAGGGTTTCGGGCGAGAGACAGGGAACCTCAGGGCCTGGGGCCAGCAGACCTGGTTTCTCTAACCTTCAGAAGGTTCTCGACCTCTGCAAACCTCAGCACTTTCCTCTGTAACATGGGAGACCATTGCTGTGATTTATTAAGCATCTGTGATGTGCCAGGTACTGTTCTAGACTTTCCATGAATTGTCTCGTTTCATGTCACGTTGCTGCTGATGTGAGCACGGTGACCCTTATGGTCAAATGGGCCTCATGGGTAAACCCACCTCATCGGGTGTTCTGAGGGTTAATAAGTTACAGACCTTAAGCACATAAACCAGTACCTAGAACCTAGATCATCATCCCATTTTACAGAAGAGAAGATAAAGGTTAAACTATTTGCTGCAGGTTACGCAGTCAGTAAATAGCAGAGCTAGGATTTGAATCTAACACTCACGCTCCTAACCACTGCATTCGCTGTCTCCCTTCCTGCCTGAGGTATCTCCTCGACCAGGAAATGCAAATGGGCTGAGCACCCCCTTGGGACTAGAAGGAGCAGTGGGACAAGAAGGCCACAGAAGAATCTGGTTTGGCAGGAGGCCGGCCGGGGCCAGGCCTTGCGGGAAAGGTTAGGCTTCAGGGCCCACAAACCCAGGAACTGCTCATCTCCATAAACAGCTGCCCTTGGGGTTCACACTTCGGCCTCAGTGGGTGGGACGTGGCAGCAAAGCTATCGCTATCAGGTGGCCCAAGCAGGCGCCAGGCCCACTGGATCTAAAAGGATATTCTTGGGACTTGAAGCAGTTTCATGAGAATCAACACCGTGATCTGGAAACCCCATCCACGCTTGCCCATGTGCAGGGAGCACCTGTCCCAGTGGGTGCTTGGGTGAGAAGCCCCAGGCAGGGGGTGCGGCACGGGCGAATTCTGAGGCAGAAGGAGGGTGGTGGATATCATCAAAGGCTTCAGGGACAGCTGAAATAGACAGGGGTGGAAGCAAACAGTCTGAGGCACCCTTGAAAATGCCCAGCCTGAACAGGGCCAAGCAGCAGTGGGGAAGTACCTTCCTGACCCAGGCGTCTCAGATTTCATCCCTGAGATGCACTGTGCTGGCAGGCAAAGGGTGATGCACCCCTGCATAGCGGGGGCCACTTCCCAGGATGTCCTGCAGCTGCAGCCTCAGGCGGCCCAGCCAGGGCCTGGTGGCTGGAACTGCTGTCCTGCCTCCTCGGCTAAACCCACATGACCCCAGGTTTGCCGACCACACATGAGTCTGGAGAAATACAGAGTTCAGTGAAGCCAAGAGCAAGGCCAGGGATGCAGTCAGGCCAAGCAGAGAACCCAGGGCTGGGTAAATTCTCAGGGACATTTGGGTACGGCCTGCAGCCCCAAGTGCCCCCTTAACAAAGCCACCACTGTGTCCAGAAAGGAAAACCTATTGAGGAATATCATGGCTGCTTCTCTATGGGGAGCGATACAGATGGCCTCTGTTGCCAGGCAAAAACATTCCCAAGGCAGTGTAAAAAAAGACAAGTTAATTCAAGCCTGGGGGAGAGCAGCTGAGATGGGGAAGCAAGAGCATAAGGAGGGGCTGATAGGCTGAGCACCTGCTGTGAGGCAGGTGCTGCTCTGCGACCTTTCCCTGAATTATCCCACTTATTCGGTCCTAGAAGCGCTGTGGGATGGCTGAATTGTTTCAGTTTCGCAGGTGAGCAAGTTGAGTTGGAGGCTGCCCGAGTTCAGGGCCAAATGCAAACATTTAGAGGCCCAAAGAGCTGAAAAGTTTTGGGTCCCCCTTCCTTGCTATCCCATGTAAAATACATACTAAACCATAAAATGGGCATAGGGAAGTCCTACGCAATTCAGATTTTACCCATGAGGCCTACTTTTGTCCGTATTTTTCTTAAGCAAACTCTTTCCTCACATTTCCGTCATCTTTTGGTGTCCTGCTTGGCTGGCAATCTAAGCACGTGGCTTGCATTACTGGTGACCTAAGCACCCAGGGTAAGGCGTGGAGCCAAGAATCTTAACCCAGTCTCCAGGGTACCCATCTCTGCAATAGCGGGACCAAACCTCCCCTCTGCTGGGGCAGCATCCAGGGCGAGGAACAGAGGGCCGGGGCCACAGGAAGTACCACCAGAGGCCTGGGCTGGCTGGACCCTCTGCCTCGGCTCAGTTAGGGAATGCGCCTTGGTGGGCGTCTGCTTCATCACAGATATGGCCTTGGACAAGTCCCTCAAGAGCCCACTGCCTCAGTTTCCCCAGTTTATAGAGCGGGGCTAATCCTGGGTTTCTAACTAGCTCAGAGGGTTAGAGTGAAGGTTTTGAGATGACATACATGAGTTTGGGAAAAGCAAAGGCTACACCAGACATGCACCCACATTGGCAGAGACAATAATTAGAGAAAACAAACGTCTCATCACTGCCTGTAAGAACTCAGCGCATTTCTACCTGGACTGCAAATCCAGGGCCCTCGCCGCCTCTGTGAAAATCCACATAGCTCTTAATTTGCATATCTTCAGGTAGACGCAGAAGGCATGTATCACTTTCTGCCTGTGTTACAGGTACTCGTGTTATATATCTGTATCTTGGTTTGTTTTGTTTCTGGTTTTGTTTTTGGCCGCACCATGTGGCGTGTGGGATCTTAGTTCCCTGATCAGCGATCGAACCCATGCCCGCTGCAGTGGAAGCGAGGGGTCCTAACCGCTGGACCACCAGGGAATTCCCATATATATCTGTATCTTTGATCTCTCTAAGCCTTGTGTACTTGAGCTTTAAAATGGGGTCAAGACAATAATGCTTGTCCTGTCAGCCTCTCGGGGTTCCGGGGATACCGTAAGTCACTCCATGGACACAAAGTGAGGTAGGAGATGGGGGACTCAACGGCTGAGTTGAGGTCGGAGTCAGCTCTGTGCTCCACGGAGCAGTCGCCGCTGCCCCTGGGGCGCAGCAGCCTCCACCAGGGATCAAAGTGACCCCAGCACAAAGGAGACCAGTGGCGAGACTGTCAAGCCTCCCACTAGCCTTGCCTTGTCTGCCCACCCCTGCGACAGGCTGGCCTGAGTGACCCTATGAGTTGTCACTATTCGTATGTTAGAGACAAGGACACTGAGGTCCAGAAAGGTTAGCCCTTCCAAACATGGTCTCTTGGCTGGGAACTGGTGGAGCCTGGGTTCTGCCGAGCCACCCGTGTTCTTTCCGTGGCTGCGTTCTGCTGTCAGTGGGAGTGGGATGGAGCCCTTCCCCAGAGGTCCTTCTCCCAATGGCCTCCACACCTGACTCTCAAGGCAGATCTTAAGCCGGACCTCAGGCAGGTGGACCCAGTGCCTCTGCCCTAGGCCCTCTGCTCCCTTGAGTAACACTCAAGCCTTGTAAGAGGCAGGTGGATTTCCAGCTAGTCCCACTCAAGGACCAGCAGATCAGAGCCCTGGCAGGAAAAGGACATCCATGGACCTCGGAGTGGGGACAGGAGTGAGGACTTGCAGGGGCTGTGGCTGGCAGGATGGGCCTGGCAGAGGTCAGTGGGCCTACCTGGAATGGAAGGATGGCCCCTTCTCCAGCCCTTCAGCTTTCCAGAGAATCATCTTTCCTGGGTGGTGATGCTGCCATGAGGCCTGGGCATTAGAGATGCCAGGGAGATGATGGGAGAGGGTACAACCACAGGCAAATGCTGCGTCACCTTGGGGGGAGGATGCAGAGAGCCCCCTGAAAAAGTGGGGGAGGTCGAAAGGGCTGGCTGAGCAGCCCCCCCGACTGGCCCACCCCACCATGTGCTCATTCATGGTTTAGAGTCCGGGTCACGCTATAGAAGAGCCACAGGTGACCCTCAAGATCAGCTCAGATCTCCCTGTGGACAGCCAGGCAGCTTAGCTCCAGCAGCCCCGGGCCCCATACCCAGTGCCGCCGCAGCCCAGCGAGGCCTCCCTGCGGCCCCTGAGACGCTGGGGACACTGGGCCTTCCAGTCCCTGGGGCAGCCAGTTATTCACCTCCATGACCAGGGGGCCAAACGGTGAGAGAGAGGAGGGACCTGAGGCTTCACGCCAGAAGGAGGAAGAGTGAAGGGAGAAAAACAGCAGAGGAGGGAGGGAAGGCTGTCAGGCCAGAAGGACACAGAGCTACTGTACTTGGAAGAGGCAGCCTGTGTTGAAGGAAGCATCCACCAGCCAATTTATTGTTTATTACCCTGGGTTGCCGGGCCTTAGGCCAGGGAAGTTATTTCAGGCAGAGGTCATAGCACATTAATTAGTTGTTAGAAGAATGTCCTTTTCTGTATGTTCTTCCTGAGACAAGAAGTAGACCCTTAAGCAAGTACATATAACTGAAAGTGGATGGACACTCAGAGCCGCGGAGTGAAGAAGGCAAGTCTGCTTCCGAGGGGAAGGTCCCTCACAGGTTCAGGCCGGAACACAGACCTGAATCGCTGTGTTCAAGGCAAGAAGCAGGGATGGGAGAGGGCGTAGCTGCGAAGGCAGGCTGTACTCTGCACCCAGGCGCACTTAGCTACCCCAAGGGGAACTTTCTTTGCTTTGGGGGAGGGGTGTTGTACCAGCCTACCCTCTTGGGAAGCAACTCAAAAATATGACTCTTAATACCAAGATTAAAAAGTAAGAAAATGTTAAAACAAAACAAAACAAAACAAAAAAACAACCCCAGAACTCTGTACAACCTTTGGCCTAGTGATTTCACTTCTGGGAATCTCTGAGAAAACAGTCTAATATGTGGAAAAATATTATGCACAGAGATATTCAGAGCGATTCTACAATAGCAAAAAATAAAATTAGAAACAACTTCAAACATTCAAAAGAAGTAGATTGGTTAAATGAATAACTGCATATACATGCAGTGAAATATGTGGCTCTTAAAAATAATGCTTACAAAGATTTTTAATTTACCCGGGAAATGCTCATGCTATGAGTGAAATAAATCCACATACAAAATTACATTATGGCATGATCTCAACTGTGTATAAAATAGCTAAAAATACTGGTGGAAAGATATATATATATTCTTTTGCGGTACGCGGGCCTCTCACTGTTGCGGCCTCTCCCGTTGCGGAGCACAGGCTCCGGACGCGCAGGCTCAGCGGCCACGGCTCACGGGCCCAGCCGCTCCGCGGCACGTGGGATCTTCCCGGACCGGGGCACGAACCCGCATCCCCTGCATCGGCAGGCGGACTCTCAACCACTGCGCCACCAGGGAAGCCCTATATATATAATATTTAAAATGGTTTCCCGAGTCATGGGATGATGGGGCATTTTTTTTCTTCTTCCTCAAATTTATTCTTGTCTGCATTTTCCAATTTTAAAAAATAGCTGTTCAGTGGATTTAATGAGAAGAAAGGAAAATATGTAATTTGCTTTTGGAGGGCTTCCCTGTGCTGCAGCCCCTCCTCCCCTGCTGGTAGTCTCTCCCTCAAAGGGAGACAGCCTTTGATGCATGGGCTAAATTCAGTTACTGCCATGAGTGGGGAGGGAGGACTCTTGTACTCGGAGGATAAGAGAGAGGAGGGATCTGCCTCTCCTGGCCTTCCTGGCCCCCTCAGATAAGGAGTAATCTATGGCAAGTTGGCTCTGCCACTTTCTTAGACCCAGTTAACAGCGAGCATGACTCAGGCAAAGCCAGGACAGTGTCTCAGACAAGAGGCATGTCTGCTGCTCCAGGATCCTGCCCTCAGGGACGCTAGCTTCTCCCCATCTCCCCTCCCATTCTGCAAACCTCTACCGGGAGCTCCTGTAGCTGAGACCCCAGGCAAGGCCCCAGGGAGCTAAGGCACAGTAGTAAGTGCTGGGCTACAGGAAGGAGAAGCTCTAAATAACGTACTAAGAATTATAACCAAGGTGTGTCCAGAGGGCTGCAGGAGGCTGTGCAAGGGCAGGAGCGACCTGTAAAAGGCCTGTGCTTCCCGTGGGGCATAAACCGGACCAGGTGGAGGATGCGTGGTACAAAGGAAGCCGTGAACAGAACCCAGGTAGCTCTGAAGTGCCTTTGGCAGCAATGGGTGTTTAACGAAATAAGGGAGATGGATTAGATCAGGGGTTCTTGCCCTAAGGGCCAAGGCAGCCCCTGAACCCCCCAAATTATATGTAAATATGGGATGTATGTGCATTTTTCTAAAGATGGGTCCACATATTTCATCAGATTTTCAAAGGAGGTACTGACCTTTTGAAAAGTTAAGAAGCAAAGAATTAGATTCATCATTAAGGGCCCTTGTAGTTCTAACAATATAAGATATCCAAAAGCCAACATTCCCCCTGGGTACCCAACTTCAGAAATCACTCAGCCTCTCAAAGCTGCTGAGTCCAAGGCTGTCCACCCCACAGGGAAAAACTCATCTGGTGTTCCATACATGACATGTTAGTATGCTACATGCCCTGCTTCCAAAAGGCTTGTGTTAAAAGCTTTGAGCTGGAGCAAATTTGAATCTAGAAAATCAGGGACCAGACCGTGAACTCTTCTGCTTTCCTCGCCAAACAAAGCACAGTGTTTTGCATGTTGCAGGTGCTCTGGTCAATGAATGGAAACAAGAGCACCCCTACTTTGACACCTTCCACAGGAGATGAGCACCACTGACTCTGGGGGCGGTGGACACAGAACACATCACCACTGTGTACGCGCCTGACTCTCTACACAGAGGGCCGCGAGCACCCTCAGCAGCTTGCAGGGCTGTGAACGAGGCCAAGGAAGATGGCCTGGCCTTGAAGGCTGTGGACTGGAGAGAAGCCTGTCTTCTAAAGATAGGAAAGGTCCTGTCGCTCTGGTGGACAATATATGGACCTCTCTGAACGCAGGGTGGACAAGCTGACTTCCTGACTCCAGCCCAGGGATTCTGTAATTCAAGGGGATGGATGACTCACGCTCAGAGTTACAGGCATTTAGCCAACCATCTCCTCCCATGCATCCAGGACCTGCATCCCAGGTCAGTCTCCCACCCTGTTACATGGCTTTGAGCAATGTATTTAACTTCTCTGTGCTTCAGTTACCTCCCCTGCCAAGTCAAGGGGCCGGATGAGACCATGGCCAATATCCCTTCCACCTCCAAAAGACTTTAATATGATTACTGAGCCATTAAGATCAACGGAAAAGAAAAATGCATCCTGCTTCTGGACACTGTTTGTCGCCAGTCTCCAAGAGATATCTGTAGGAGCTCTGCTCAGTGAAGGAAACGGATAAAAGAAGGACACGTGGAACTACCAGACAGAGGGCCACAGGCTCCCAAGCCCACCTCCTCAGCTGCAACTGTAAAGACCTCATATGAGTGGCTGAAGCCTTTAGAAGGCAAGGGAAGTGGTCCTGCCCATCAAGGGTATGTCCCTACAAGGACAGGGGGTAAGACAACCCCACCAGCCTAAGGTACTCTTGCGACCAGGAGCTTTCTCACTTGGGCTTCCTGGGTTTCAGTTTTACCGTCCATAAAATGGGAAGAATAGGGATGGCTCTGAATTTTAACACTTCAAACTGACCACCAAAGCCAAGGGCTAAGTGCAGTGGAGAGGCACTAGGTAGGATAGAGCAGGGGACCATCCGATGCAATTGTGGAGTAAGCTTTGGATACCCGCACATAAGGATTTTGTCAGAGCCTTCTAATGAAGACTTCCCACTTGTCTCCACGCAGGAGGGGACATCGGGAGTGAGCGCAGGGCCTAAGCGCTGGGCGGCTGGGTGGGCTGCGGGGGCCCTGGCCGGCTCACCTGATGAAGGTGGTCTTCCCGGTGGAGTACTGGCCCACCAGCAGGACCATGGGCTTGTTGTCGAAATCAGCATCCTCCAGGGCGGGGGAGTGAAACTCGTGGAAGCGGTAGTGCTCTTCCAGGGGCAGCAGCTTGGTCCTGTAGAGTTTCTTGAGACCCTCGCTCACCGTCTGGAAGACCTCGGGGTCCTTCCTGCGGCGGTCATCGGAACGCAGCCAGCTGAACATCGCGGCCACCGCTCGCCTTCTCGGGCCCGGTGCGCAGTCCCAGCAGGAGGGCGCGGAGTCCGGCGACCCCCGTTCCTTGGGGAAGGCGTCCTGCAGGGCGGGTCCGTCGGGCTCCCAGCTGCGCCGCCGCCTCACCGGAGCGCGGGGCTCAGCCACACCATGGCCGGGGCGCAGGGCTCGGGGGTCCCTGGGGCGACTGCGCGGGGCCGCGAACGCGCTCTTCCCCTGCTCCTGGGACCAAGCCCAAGCCCGGCTTCATCCAGCAACCAAGGCCGGAGGGAGATAAAATATCTGGGCTGGGCGGGAGGGCTGCGATCTTGGGAAAAAAGTCAAACCTGCAATTAAAATGTCAGATGCCGGGGTCCCCGGTCTCCCCCAGCTCTCTCCCGCTTTGGCTCGGGTGCAGTTTAGGGATGGTTTGGCTCTTCTCCCGCCCGCCTGGGAGGCTCAGGGGAGGAGGGGGCGCTGCCCAGCCAGCGGACAGCTCAGCATCTGCAGCCGCAGCCCGCAGCCCCAGGCGCCTGTTTTAATGCCAGCCGTGCAGGAAGCCGGCTCGCGGAGGAAGTCCCCGAGTACTGGCAAGGCTGGCGTGGCCCTGCGGCCCCGGCGGGGAGAAGCTGAGCAGGGCGCCGCCATGTTTATGGGCAGTCGCCCCACTAGGGACCCGCGACCGCTTGCTGCCTGGAAAGGGAGGGATGCTGAGCTCGGTGGGAACGGTCTGGTATTTCATTCCCGGCCACTGGAGGTTTGATTTGGGAACAGCGCCCTCTCAGGGACAGCTGCGAAGACAGAGTTGACCTGCTTCACGTTCTCCCTTCTCTTAGATGTAGTCTTTCCTTTAGTTGCTGAGTTCAGTTCCTTAGGATGACAGGTTCTCTATTACTTGGGAATATTTTTCTTGGGGCATGGAAAGAAGAGCCCAATATCAGCTTGCCCCAAATGACCAAAACTGTCACTACCCAAACTTTCTGCTAGGTCTAGGAAGAAGTCAAAACCATTTTCATTCATTCATTCATTTGTTCATTCCGTCCGGTAAAACCAAACAAAACAAGCAGAACCTCCACAAGTAGTGAACCGGTATTATGGCACAATTTTGGTGACTGTGGTTACAAACTTGATCACCAAGATGAGCACATACAGTCTCTCCCTTCCAGGAGCTCCAGCCCAGGCCGGCCTTAAAGAGGAGATAGGAGCAGAGGGCCCTGGGTGCACAGCGGGAGGAGGCATTCTTTTTGCCTGGATACTATGAGGAAGATGTCACAGAAGGCAGACTGTGAGCTGGACCTTCAATGACGAATCTACAGAGAAGAAGGAGGACATTCCAAGCTGAGTAAAGGGCACTTGCAAAGGCTGGGGAACATGGAAAAACTTGGTGTGGTGAAGGCAGAGAGAACAGTTTGCTACCTAGAGTACTGGGTTCAGGAGGGTGGAAGGGAGTGACTGAGGCCAGGCACAGAAGGCTTTGCAGAAACAGGAATCATGGAGGAGATAAGGAACCAATAATAATGTTACTGCAGATAACTGTTAACATTGACTGAGCACTCACCATGGGCAGGGGCCTGGGGTACGTTCCCAGCGAGTATTGTTTCATTTAACCTTCGCAGCAGCTCTGTGAGGCAGATCATGTCTCCAGTGTCATGCCAAGGAGAAGGGGATGACAGCTGGCCAGGTGTAGGCAAAAAGGGGTGTATTTGCCTATAGGGAATTTAAACACAACAATAAAACCAACTCAAAGTCAATCTGCTTTATATTCTCACCATTCTCATCAGCATCAGTGACAAAATACTCTCTCCTGCCAAGGCAGATGGCTCCCATATACTCCCCTCCACAGACGAGGAAACAGAGTAGGCTAATGGGCCAGGTGGGACTACTAATGCTGGTAGCGGTGCAGGGGAGGGGCTGGAGAAGCAAAAGAGGCTGGAGGCCAAGAGACTGATTAGGAAACTTCAAAAATGTAGGAGTTGGGGTAATCGGGCTGGGAAAAAGTCATATTCAAGAGATTTTTTTCTTTTTTAGTGACATAGAATTGACAGATCTTGGTAAGCAATAATAAGGGTAAGATGGAGTCTAGGATAATTCTGAATTTTCTACTGTAGGGGACAAGATGGTTGGAGACACTGTTCCAACAATTAGCGGAGTCGGGAAGAGAGCAGACTTAGCATTTAAAGTCTGAAACATGTGGTCGAGGTGCCCATGGGAACTCCGAGGGGAGGAGCGTGGTGAGCTGCAGGGTTTCAAGTGGGGATTGTCAGAGGTGGGTGCTGGCTCCGATCTCCTTGGCTACAGCTCAAATCTCCTGACTCCCTACTTGAACCCCAGAGCCGATCACCTCTTTCTGTGCTCTCTGCACCCTTCGTTGAGAAACCACTCAGGTTAATACTTCACCCTTGGTGTTAAGTTAGCACTGGCATATGAGCATAAGAGGCAACTTTCAAAATATTTAACAACTCACATGGCATGGGAATGGAGCAATCAGAACAGACGTCTGTCTTCTCAGTGAAGCAAGACCTAAGGCCCTTTTTTGTAGAGATACAAAAGACAGAGAAGGATATTACAATAATAAAACCCACAAAAGAGCATCCAAAATATATAATTAATGCCTGTATATTAATAAGAAAAAAATTCCAATAGAAAAAAATTAGCAAAAGACCCAAAAATTCCTTTTATAAAAGAGGCTACAAGCATGTCCTAAAAATATAAGAAAAGATGTTAAACCTCATTAGTAGTGTCTGGAAGTTGGGAAGGTCTGGGTCTGTTGAGGGGGAGAGGTCAGGATCACCAGGGTGCTGGTGGGGAAGTCAGGGGTTCCTTTGTGGAAATATTTCAATATTTTAGTAATTAGTACAGCCATGGTATTGTGTACAACTAAATGTCAGCCCTGAATATTTAACTTATTGAGTGCATGTTGACACATCTAACTCTAGCTCGCAGTCGTGAAGAGTTGGGAAATCTATCTTTTAAATAAAGGAACCAAGTAATGATGTAGCATGTCTATATACTAACAATAACGAGTTACAAGAGAGAATTAGAAAAAAATAAATCATTTACAAAAAATAGAAACATAGGGATAAATCTGACAAAAGATGTACAGACCTTTAGATGAAAAGTAACACAACTAAATGGAAAGACATTAAAGAAGTTCTAAATAAGTGGGAGAGACATACCATGTTCAGTTATGGAAAGATTTCTTGTCACAAAGATGTGAATTCTTTATAGCGTAATTGCCAGATTCAATAATAGATAGAATCTAAATTAAAATCTGAACGGGGTTTTCCATGGAAATAAACATGGTGATTCTAAAATGTACGTAGAACAATAAATAGTCCAAGAGTAGCTAAGGTATCCCAGAAGAAGAAAGAAAAAGAGAGGAAGGCACAGGAGGATTAGAAGGAGGAGGAGGGCTTCCCTGGTGGCGCAGTGGTTGAGAGTCCGCCTGCCGATGCAGGGGACACGGGTTCGTGCCCCGGTCCGGGAAGATCCCACATGCCGCGGAGAGGCTAGGCCCGTGAGCCATGGCCACTGAGCCTGCGCGTCCGGAGCCTGTGCTCTGCAACGGGAGAGGCCACAACAGTGAGAGGCCCATGTACCACAAAATAAAAAAAAAAAAAAAAAAGAAGGAGGAGGAAGGGAGAAGGAGGAGAATAAAAGAAGACAATATCAACAGCAAGAGCAACAACTAGGTGAAGGGAACTTGCCATAGTAGAAGTCATTATCAAGTTGCAGTGGTTAAGGTGGTGAGGTTTAGCATAGAGATAGATCAAGAGAACAGTGACCCAGTAAAATAGTCAGGACATGTGGAAACCTGATATATACAGAGGTTGTAACAGAGAATGCATATATATATTACAACAAGGTCGGAAGAATTCCTTCAATAAGACACCAAAAGAACAAATGGCAAATGAAATACATTTGGCAATAGTAAACCTAAGTCACTGTTATTCAACTGAAGATACAAAAGATAGTGAAAAGATATTTGCAATACATAAAACCAACCAAAGAGCATCCAAAATATATAATTAATACCTGCACATCTGTAAGAAAAAGACAAACATTCCAACAGAAAAAAATATATTAGCAGAAGGCAGATTCCTTTTCCAAAAGAGGCTACGTGACTTCTACCCTATAAACACAAGAAAAAATGTTGAACCTCATCAGTAGTTAGAGAAATGCCAAACCACAATTAGATGGAACTTCACACCCACCAAAATGGCCAAAAAGAAAAACATTGGTTGATAACAAGTGGTGGTGAGAATGTGGTGCAATGGGAACTCTCACTCGTCACTGGTGGACATGTAGATTGTCATAAACGCCTTAGGAAACAATTTGGCATTACCTGGCAAAGCTCAAGGTGTGCGTGTCCTCCATCTACCTTGCAATCCCATGCCTACTTGTTATCTAGAGAGACTCTTGCCCACGTGCAGGTGCATGGGGAGATAAGTATGTCGAGGGCAACATTGTTTGTAACAGCAAAATATTATAAACAATGAAATTTTCTTCACCAAGAAAGTGGATAAATTGTGCCATGTTCATATAACAAAATTAATTTCATATAATAATATAGTACTATACCAACGTGAAAATGAGGACGCTGGATCTGATGCCAAAACACAGTGCTGGGTAAATAAAGCCCGAGGTAGGCTGTGATACAAAGCATAATAAATACCACTTCTCTAAAGTTTTAAATTATGCAAAAAACACTCCCTGTTTTTCATGATGCTCAGAAGTTTTTAAAAAGTAAGGGAATAGAAAACAATCTGGAAAACAATGTCCTCTGGGGACTAAGGACAGAAGTGAAATTGGGGATGGGGACACAGGTGGTTTCAACTATATATTCGCAGTGCTTTATTTCTTAACCTTGAATATGAGTACTTGGCTATTTATTTATTATTCCCCCATCCTTTATAAAAAATATCTGGTCCTTAGATACACAAAAGTAGATTTTTTTTCATAATCGTGGTTCAAGACAAACTCCTTATACCTGGCTTTTTTGTTACATTTTTTTCTTTTTTTATTGAACACACTTTTAAATAATACAAGGAACCCCTGGTGAACCTATCAGCCAATCCGAGAACTGGAAAAATTAGCAATAATTTGCCTGTATCTATGTGTCCCTCCCTTATCCTGTGCCCCGCCAGCCCCAGAGCTAGCCACTACCTGGAATTTATTCCCTTGGTTTTTAAATTGATGTTATCATTAATAATAGCATATTGTTGAGGTTTCGTGCTCTGGAACTTTGTAAAAAGCATATCCTGCTACAAGTAGTCCCCTGGAACTTAATTTTTTTCCTACTCAACATTCTGTCAGCGGCATTCGCTTTCAGTTCCCGCTGGCTCCTAGCGGCCTCTCTCCTACCAGGTGCTTCTCCTATGCCCACCACGTGGCTCCTATAATCTGTTACCCTGAGGTTCCCAGGCAGACAACCTGCAGTAGATAGAGTCCCTGGGCCCGCACATCCTTCGTGACCTCAGGAAAGTGGCTTCACTCTCCCAGCCTCAGCTCCATTGTGAGTGAGAGTTTTTTGAGAATGAACGGAGACAATGCATGTTGATTTCTCAGTGACTGCCTGGTCAGTTGACAGTGCTCAGTATACACTGTTAGCTCTTAGTATAATAATCACTGTTATTGTTAGTCACTGTGTGGGCACTGCCCTGTGTTCTGGACGTATTTAATAAGCTAGCATATCATTGGTCAGTGAGTAACTTTTTTCAGTTCATTTGTATCTTAACTGAGGGTGGCTCATCGGCTCCAAGAAGCACAACTGCTAGTAGTGGAATGTGTGGCCTTCGCTATAGGCCCTTGAGGGTGACGCTATGAAATTGGGCTTTTTCCTTCTTTTTCTTCCCTTTCTCACTAAGACCACCAAAGTCTGGCCAAAAGTAGAGGGAGAAGAAGGCGAAAACTGCAGTGGCAACTTGGAATAGAAAAAAGCTTGAGCCCTGGCCCTAACTGGGGAGGTGAGAGGAGTCAGGAGGACGGTTCAAGTGGTGGCCCAGGTGTCCACAACCCTAGAGCTTGGGCCCCTCCCAGCCGGGCCCCTCCCAGATGAGTACACCATAGTTTACTCTTTTTGTTGAGCTCCGCTGAAGGGGAAAATGCATCAGCTCAGCCAATTCCTCTTGTTGAGAATTAGACTAAGCTATTTAACCTCTTCTTATGGCAATATTCTCACATGTGAAACCCGGTCTAAGAATGACACTGCACAATGCTGTCGTGGGGATAAATTGACACAGTGTAGGTTAAGGACCTAATACCATTTTATAATCTCTATACAATATCTATCTATCTATAGACATGATTACATATATGTATATATATGTGTGTGTGTGTGTGTGTGTATATATATATATATATATATACACACATACATATGGCATGTAAGTTCACTTTTGTTCATTCAGTTTTCATTCATTCAAGGGGAAAGTGAACTACTGTTCTTTCTACTTGAACTACTGTACTTTCCCCTTGAATGAATGAAAACTGAATACATACAAAGAAAGGCAAGTCTGGAATAAAAATAAGGAGATTAGGAGATTGTACTCGGGAAATTTATAAACAGAAAAGGAGATGAAGTAACAGGCTGAGTCCAGCTGTCCAGCTGTCCCTGAACAGCCTGCCCTGTTCATACCATTACTGCCACACCTATTGATACTTAATTACTGGGACGTGCACCTGTCATACACAGCAGCCCTTGTGGGCAGAAAGAGAATCTCATCCCTAGGTTACCAGGGGTGAGCTCACCGGAAAAGTCCAATATCACAGGGAAGAAAGCCCACACTATGGGAGGCAGTGGTGGATGTCTGGTTTTATTAAAGTGTCTGCTTCTTGAGCCCCTACAGCTCAGTTTCCTCTCTGAGAACCTCATCTCCCAAAGGCAAGACATTTGTAACTTACAACATGTGAGCTATAATTAGAAAACCTTCCATCATCACCTTCATTATCAGTCTCTGCTTTCATAGCACTTGTGTTCCTAGAGGGTGGGCATTGCCCTTGTAGCATCTGGTCCTCACAGCAGTGCTGAAAGTGAAGATACCAATGCTTCCTCGAGAGGAACACTCACACAGAGAGGTCGAAAGCTTTGGCCCCACAGGCATCCTCTGTGGAGCTATCTATCATCCTACCTCCTTTCCCATCAATCCAAAAAAGGTGTGAGGCAGCTTTCCAAAATCTCCTGAATTCTGAAAAATAATTTAACCCTTGAGGCAGTAGATGGGAGGAGAAGGGGCAGGTGGCTGGTGCAGCAGCGATCATGTCGGGGGGAGGTGAGCTCACCCAGTGCTCCTTAGAAGTGAGCAGCTTGTGTGGCTCCGAGCTTCCTGATGAAAGCAAAACCAGAAGCAAGTTCTTGGTCCCAAGCCCAGACATATCAATCTGTCCCTGTAGGCAGTACCTTGATAGCACCATCCCACTAAACAACCCCCTTGGATAATAAAGGTAACAAAGCAGTGAAACGACAAAAGCACAGGAATCCAGAGGGACCCTGGAGCAAGGACAAGTCTTGAGCATCTTTCCTAGATGGTAAATCTTGCCTGTCTCCCCACTAGGGGAGGTAGACGAAGCTTCTTGATGAGGAAGGCTGAGCTGTCATTTCTCTTGAAATCTAGCTCAGGGCTGAAGCAGGCCCCAAACTTGACTCATTAGGGAAGTGGCTCTTGATGGGCAGAGAGACTGGGAATGTGAATTGCCTGCAGTTGGCTAATGATTGTAAAACAATAAGGCTATGACCATCACACAATGTGTACCAGCAGAAGGAAACTGATAAAGGCAGAAGATTGGAGCAGGCATTATTTAAAAATACAAAAGCAGACAACAGTGGAAGTTGAAGAAGCAGAGCCTGCTCCTGTCTTTAAAAGTCTGCTACTCAGCAGCTATGTCTCAATTATTCTCTATTTAAAAACTGTATTTATTTTTATTTTATGTAGTTTGTATTTTGCTTCTCAATTTTGATTATAAAATTTTTTTTTGCTTACTGAGTTTAAAATTGTTTTATAGGAAAAGTTATTGGGTTTTTTTCTTTTAATTTTATCTATTTTTACTTTTGGTTGCTTTGGGTCTTCGTTGCTGCACACGGGCATACTCTAATTATGGTGAGTGGAGGCTACTCTTGGTTGCGGTGCGTGGGCATCTCATTGCAGTGGCTTCTCTTGTGGAGCACGGGCTCTAGGCACACGGGCTCAGCAGCTGTGGCTCGCAGGCTCTAGAGTGCAGGCTCAATAGTTGTGGTGCACGGGCTTATTTGCTCCGCGGCATGTGGGATCTTCCCGGACCAGGGCTTGAACCCGTGTCCCCTGCATTGGCAGGCGGATTCTTAACCACTGCGCCACCAGGGAAGCCCAAAGCTATTGGTTTTATTCTTTATGATTTCTCCCATTACTACATTAAACTTAGAAAGAGTTCTCCTGCTCAAGAATTTGAGTTTTTATTTTCTTGAAATTGTTCTCTAGTTTGAAACTTTTATATGTAACTTTAAAATTCATCATTAGCTTTTTTTTTTTTTTGGTATAAAGTTGTGGAGTGGTGATGTATTCAAAGTTATTTCCAGATTCTTTACCAGTTCTCTGTTGAATAGTCTTCCATTCTCTTTTGATTTGTCAAGTCTTCTTAAAGACACATTATTATAAATTATTGAAATAGGATAACCCTCTTTCAGAGTTATCCTGTTTCAGCGAGATGTGTCTATTCTTAGTAACATGCCATTGAAATTACCGTAATCTTATGATACATCTTAATATCTGGTATGAATATTCACTCTCCCTTACTAACATGTTTTAACAATCTCTTAGTCTCACTTTCTTCTTGTCCTTGTTGTCTTCCCCCTCCTCCTCTCTCTCTCTCTCTCTCTCTTTCTCAAAATCTTCTGTTCCTTCTAATTGAAAAGTAATTATGAAATTTGCGGGTAATTTAGTTTCTGTCTTATTTCTGTCAATATGTATTTATTTATCCTCTGCCTTTTCCCCAGTCAACATTATACCATGTGTATTTCACATATCCTGGAAAACTATTCAAATAATTAATTGGAATGAATGCTAATATCCAACTCTATGGAAATTCCTTAATTTAATTAGCCATACTAAATAACGAACATGTAAGTCATTGGCAGAATTATTGCCAACAATAATAAAAGCTTTATTTCAGAGTTATCTATTCTGTTTCACTGAAAGATGAACACCTTTGTACATAATTCTTCATCCATGGTTTTATTTACTTAATATGTATTTATAAATGGAACCATTGGCAACATTATTAATTCTTTTGATACTTACCACCAAATTGCTTTTCAAAAGAGGTACAACAGTTTATATCCTATTGCAGGGACGTTAGATTTCCTAGGGTTTTTTTTTTTCCCCCAACACTGTATGTTATTATTTAAATAAATTCACCAATTTGGGAACTGGAAAATATCTCATTTTTTAAAATGAGTGTATATATTATTACAAAAAAGTTTGAAATTTTTCATTTGTTTATTAGCCATTTATATTTCTTCTGTGACTCTCTATTTTTGTTTATCCTTCATTTTTCTAAAAACATTTTGTGTTTTTCTCATTGTTTTGAAAAAGTTTCCTTGTTTTTACAATAAGGACATTAATCTTATGTCTCTGTGTTTACTCATCCAGATCAATTTTGAAGATGTTTTGTCAATTACCTTCTCCTCGTCTCTCCCCTCCCCCACAAAACAAGATCATTGGGATATTTTTTTATCAGAATCTCAGTAAAATTATAAACTAATTTTTGGAGAATTAACATCTTCTTAATATTTAAATTTTCAATCCAAGGAAATGATACAGCTTTCCACTTATTCTTTTACATCCGTGTAAACTTTCTGTAGTTTACAAATAGGTAAAAAATTTTCCTTTAAGATTATTCTCAGTTATTTTATATTTTTATTGTTACTATGAAAGATATTTCTATTATGATAATTTCTAACTGCTTATTGCTATATATAGGAATACCATTACTTTAAAAAGTATTTATCTAATGTATAGTTTTTTTACTTAATACTCATTCATACAGTACTTTTTAGTTCATTCTTAGTTTTCCAGTTAAATGAGGATCAACTAGTGTTTTTCTTCTTTATTAATACTATTTAGGTTTATAATTGTATTTCATATTTTGCCAGAATTTTCAAAACAATGTTGAAATTTTAAAAAGGAGCCTTCTTTTTTTGTTCCCCATGTCAGTGCTATTCTGATACCTATCTGGATTCTTCTTTCTTTCACCTCCTTGGCTTGGGAGTTGTGATCTTTTTCAATGCTATTTTTTTGGGGGGGGGTCAGATAAAAAAGTATTCTTAGCATCTGGCATATAGCATCCTCTTAGATTTGACAGATACATGTATTTGTGTGTATATAGAATCCTACATACATAATTACATATTTGTGTTACGTGCTCTGAGTGTTTCTGAGAAGCCTGGGTAGATGGTGACGCTGTGAATAGAAACTGAGACCACAGGAGGAACAGTAGGTTTGGAAAATGATATCTACTGATAGCCACAAGGATACTGAAGCTCAGACCAGGATCTTCTCAAAGGGTTTCCTTTTGCAGGATGGGACAGAACTCACATGTTTTAACATGTGAGACATGAGATTGAATTGACAGCAAACTCCATGTGAGTCAACACTAAGATGTAGGTGCCAAAAATAATTATAAGGTTTGAGCCGCATGCGCCCAAGTGTAGGAGATGAGGATAATCACTGCTGCCTGGAAGCCTGTTACGTGGCTGGCGCTATGCTAGCTGCTCTCACACACATGACTTACTTTGTTTGCATGACAGTTCGAAGTGTCATGATTCTCCCAGAGAGCGGAACAGAAGCTTAGTACCTAGAACGAGGCAGAGCAGGGCACGTGCCACAGTTTTTACGAAGTGTAGGTGAACTGATTGATAAACCCAGATGTGGTCTGATATGGTATGGTTAACAGTCAGGGAGCCAGTCACTGTGTTGTATTATGGTTAACTTAAGGAACTGAAATTTTAAAAATTATATTTGGAGGACTGTTCCCTGCGAGGGCAAAAACAACCAATCTACTACTGTGCTATTACCCACTTGCAAGATTTCGGTTGTCATCTGTATGCCAATAATCCTAAAATTCATATCTCCAGTCTGAGCTTCCCCTGGGTATCCTGTAGACAGGCAGCTCACATTCAGTCTCAGGGTTGAGAGTTTCCCAAAGACCTCTTGGTAAGCACTAAATTCAATCATTACGGAATAATTTTAATTACTATTTTAACACAATTTACTGAGTGCTTATTATGGACCAGCCACTGGACTAAATGTTTTGTATTCATTACGAAATGAATAGTTGAATTTTCCCACTAATCTTACAAAGTATATATTATCCCTATTTTGTAGATGATAAAACTGAAATGATAAAACTGAGTCAGTAAATGGTTAGAGTTGGGTTCAGACCCCAGGTTTATTTGGCTGTAAGTGTAAGTGTGACTTCCCCAAAGTCCTCCAATTCCCTTTAACTCTGTTTCAGACTTTTTCAACTCCATTCGCACCTGATTTCTTCTTTCTCTTAGATCACCATCAGTCATGTTTGTGTGCGTCAAGAACTTTTATTTTCATATTGAGATAACAAAATTTATATTTAAAAATATTTATGTTTATGATTTTATATTTATTTAACAAATGCATTTAACAAAATTTAGCACTTAATATGTGATAAATACTGTCCTAACTGCTTTACTAATGTTAGCTCAATCCTCACAACAGTCCTATGAGTAGGTGTATTGGTGTCCTAGGGCCGCCATAACAAATTGCCGCAAGAGAAATTAATTTTTCACAGTGTTTCTTAAAGGCAGAAGTCTGAAATCAATGTGTCCTTAATACCGTACTCCCTCCAATGGCTGTAGGGGAGGATCCTTCCTGCCTATTTCGGCTTAGCGTGGCTCCCAGCATTCCTCAGCTCGGAATGCATAGCTCCGGTCTTTGCCTACATCTTCACACACCCTTCTCCTCTGTGTCTTTCCCCTTCTATTCTTTTGTAAGGACACTTGTCATTGGATTTAGGACCCGCCCTAATCCAGAGGGATTTTATCCCAAGATCCTTAACTTAATTACACCTGCAAAGACCCTTTTTACAAATAGGATCACATTGACAGATTCTAGGTAAACGTATCTTTGGAGGAGGGTACCCATTCAACTCATTGCAGTAGATGTGACTATTGGCTTCATTTTACAGATCAGGAAAAGGACACAGAGAGGTTAAGTAACTTCCCTTAGGTCTCACAGCTAGTGAGCAGCAGAGCCATTTTCTCCTCTTACCAACTCCCAGGGCCTTAGATCGTTCATTTCAAGGTCTCATCTGCAGGCATGAATCTCACCCAGATATCTGCAACATTTGCTATTGGCACTCAGCCCAGCCACCTGGACTGGTTCTCATTTTATACAGGTGACCTCCAAACATGGACCTGCGTACCTAGTCAAGCTGCGGAACCCCTGGGGAAGAGTGGAATGGAAAGGAGACTGGAGTGACAGGTGAACTTCTGAGACTGGCTGGGAGGGGTGAGGACGGGGTAGGTAAAGGCTGCAAAGGAGGCTGCCTTTGGCACACAAATTCAAATGCGTGCTTTTGACATTTTCACATACGCATTATCACTTAATCATTTTTACAGATGAAAAAATGAAGGCTCAGAAAAATAAGTGGAATATTACTCCTGATAGAATGTACTACACTGTATTTATTATACATTAATAAAGAGAATTGTCGGAGGGACTGGGTCTATGTGGAAAAATGGCATCCAAAGATTTATATAAATTTTTTTTTTTTTTTTTTTTTTTGGCTACGTTGGGTCTTCGTTGCTGCGCTTGGGCTTTCTCTAGTTGCAGCGAGTGGAGGCTACTCTCCGTTGCAGTGCTTGGGCTTCTCGTTGCGGTGGATTCTCTTGTTGCGAAGCACAGGCTCTAGGCGTGCAGGCTTCCGTAGTTGTGGCATGTGGGCTCTAGAGTGCAGACTCAGTGGCGCACTGGCTTAATTGGGCATGTGGGATCTTCCCGGACCAGGGCTCGAACCCGCGTCCCCTGCATTGGCAGGCGGATTCTTAACCACTGCGCCACCAGGGAAGCCTGATTTATATAAATTTTAAAGTGTTGTAGAAATATAGCATCATAACGTTGTTGGTAGTGGTTTGTTTAGGAAAACAAGTGCTTGTCTTTGAGAAAAATGACGGGTTAAATTAATTTTGGTAGCTGTGTGATCTTAGGCAAACTTTTTAATTTCTTTGAGCCAGATGTGTGATGAGGATTAAATAAAATGATGGGCTTTATTCCATAGTGTCTAACCTGCTGTTAGTCTCATCCAGAGTAGTTTTCATTTTACATATTGTATTTTTTAATACTAGAGATACCATTTGAGAATATCTTTCACTTTTCTCTTCATCATGTCCATAGTTCCCTTTACATCCTTGAGAACATGAAGCGCATTTATAATGGGTGTTTTAATGTCCTTATCTGCTAATTCCATCATATCTCTCTTATTTCTAGGTCTGTTTTTATGTGTGGTCATAGATCGCATTTTCTTTCTTTTTTTTTTTTAAACATCTTTGTTGGAGTATAATTGCTTTACAATGGTGTGTTAGTTTCTACTTTATAACAAAGTGAATCAGCTATACCTATACATATATCCCCATATCTCCTCCCTCTTGCATCTCCCTCCCACCCTCGCTATCCCACCTCTCTAGGTGGTCACAAAGCACCAAGCTGATCTCCCTGTGCTATGGGGCTGCTTCCCACTAGCTATCTACCTTACGTTTGGTAGTGTATATATGTCAATGCCACTCTCTCACTTTGTCCCAGCTTACCCTTCCCCCTCCCCATAACCTCAAGTCCATTCTCTACATCTGTGTCTTTATTCCTGTCCTGCCCCTAAGTTCTTCAGAACCATTTTTTTTTTTTTAGATTCCATATATATGTGTTAGCATACGGTATTTGTTTTTCTCTTTCTGACTTACTTCACTCTGTATGACAGACTCTAGGTCCATCCACCGAACTACAAATAACTCAATTTCGTTTCTTTTTATGGCTGAGTAATATTCCATTGTATATATGGGCCACATCTTCTTTATCCACTCATCTGTTGATGGACACTTAGGTTGCTTCCATGTCCTGGCAATTGTAAATAGTGCTGCAATGAACGTTGTGGTACATGACTCTTATTGATTTATGGTTTTCTCAGGGTATATGCCCAGTAGTGGGATTGCTGGGTCATATGGTAGTTCTATTTTTACTTTTTTAAGGAACCTCCATACTGTTCTCCATAGTGGCTGTATCAATTTACATTCCTACCAACAGTGCAGGAGGGTTCGCTTTCTTCCTCCACACCCTCTCCAGCATTTCTTATTTGTAGATTTTTTGATGATGGCCATTCTGACTGGTGTGAGGTGATACCTCATTGTAGTTTTGATTTGCATTTCTCTAATGATTAGTGATGCTGAACATCCTTTCATGTGTTTGTTGGTAATCTGTATATCTTCTTTGGAGAAATGTCTGTTTAGGTCTTCTGCCCATTTTTGGATTGGGTTGTTTGTTTTTTTGATATTGATTTGATAGTGGATCACATTTTCTGCTTCTTCATATACATAGCGATTTTTTTTTTTTTTTTTTTTTTTTTTTTTTGTGGTACACAGGCCTCTCACTGTTGTGGCCTCTCCCATTGCGGAGCACAGGCTCCGGACGCGCAGGCCCAGCGGCCATGGCTCACGGGCCCAGCTGCTCCGCAGCATGTGGGATCTTCCCGGACCGGGTCACGAACCCGTGTCCCCTGCATCAGCAGGCAGACTCTCAACCACTGCGCCACCAGGGAAGCCCATATACATAGTGATTTTTTATTCGATACTGGACATTGTAGATTTAGTTGCTTAGGGATTATTTTGATACTTTGAAGTTTTCTTTTAGGACAGTTCTAGGAAAACTTTTAGTTGGGGCCTCACTTGACCCCACTACTAAGGTGTAGACCCTTTGGGTTCTCTACTAAAGACCCCATGTATACTGTAAGGTCTTTTGACTCTGGCTGGTAGGAATTCAAATGATTTCCAGCCTGGTGTCAGCTCTGGAAATTGTTCTGTGTATAGTCCAGTCTTGTGGGATTTCATTTTATGTATGGACAGATTTTA
Organism: Lagenorhynchus albirostris; assembly: GCF_949774975.1. Taxonomy (NCBI): domain Eukaryota; kingdom Metazoa; phylum Chordata; class Mammalia; order Artiodactyla; family Delphinidae; genus Lagenorhynchus; species Lagenorhynchus albirostris. Next base: position 64,820,168 of record NC_083107.1, read on the forward strand.
TTTTAGCCAAAGACTCAAGGGAACACCTGTTAAGTTCTCTGGAGGTCCTTGTTTAAGTAGCCCCCTCCTCTTGGGCACTTTCCCCAGCAAATTCTAGCTGTCTTGTCTCCCTGAACTTCAGACTCTGTCTCTTCCACTCAGCAAGACTGCTGGGCTCTTTGTGGGTCCACTTCCCTGCGTCACTGTCCAGGGAAGTAGTTTCAGGCAGGAGTCTAGGCAATGTTAGGCTCACTTTATTTGTCTCCCTCCTCTTGGGGTCATAATTCTGTGCTGCCTGCTGTCTAATGTCCAAGAACAGTTGTTTCTTGTATTTTGTCCCATTTTTAGTTGTTTATAGTGGGGAAGTGTTACATGAAAGCCTTACTCCTTTGTAGCCAGAAACAGAAGTCCAAAATGATGTGCTGTGGAAAAAAACCCAATAGTAACATAGGTTCCAATGCTAGTTCTGACATTTAATAACTTTGTGACTTCAAGCAAGTGACCTAATCTCTTTTAACCTCAGTTTCCTAATCTTTGAAATGGCAATAAAAATCCCTACTTTGTAAAGTTGCTGTTAGCCTTAAATGAAATAAAATATGTCAAGAGCCTAGCCCAGAACTTGGCTCAGAGTAAGTGATGAATGAATGTCACACGTTGCTTTCATAATAGAGGATGTGAGATGTAATTGTCTGCAAGCAGTATGAAGATGAGAATAAATAGCAACACTATAGAGCATTTACTGAAGAATTTCTTGCATGTCCCTCTCCATCCTTTCCTTCCCCATGAAAACATTTCTTTTCTGTTTTCAGCTCAAGTATGTGGGAGCTACTGAGCCTCAAGGAGAAGATTCTGCTGCTGAGGAAAGATGATGATGGGGAATTCTGGTATTTGACTCAGAGACTTGGGGCACATGCCCTGGCTTACATGAGGACATCCATCCAGCAAACGTTTACAGGGTGCCTCATGTATGCCAGGCATACATGAGATCAAGAGAGATCAAGAGACAAGATCTCTTATACAGAGATCAAGAAGACCCTTTAGGGGCTCATGGCCTAGCAGGGCAATCAAACAGGCACAGTCTCTGTGATGAGAGCAGAGACCCCTGGCATGGAACTCAGCGGGTGCTCAAAGCAGAGGGTGGGTGTGGCCACTGCCTCCTCTCCGACTTCTGTTTCTTGCCAACTATAAACCACCGCACCTGTGCCCTCCAGAGCAAAGCAATACTACCCCCACCCACCCCGAAGCCTCTCACCCCTTTTTATGAAAGGCCACCAGACACCCTGAGCTGATGCTGCTTCTGGGTGTCTGACATGAGACCCACCTGTTCCCCGTTCCTTCCACTTTTCACCCTTACTATTAACTCCCACGCTGTCCCTCCTCTCCCTGTACCCATCCTTTTCAGACTGCTGTGCCCCTTTCGCTCTTGAAGTAAGTGGTCATTGAACTCAAGAGTCCTGCAAATACTATTATTTCTGTTTACAGAGAGTAAACTGAGCTGGTTCAGACAACACGCCTTGGGGCACAACGTTAGCCAATTGGGGCGAAGATTTTTATCAATTGATGATGAGGAACTGATTTGTGCAATTCTTATTGAACATGTATAAATCAATTGACTAGCTGTGAATGCCCCAATTCCACTTTATCACCACCATTAGTGGCCCAAGAACATCGCCCTCAGGTAGCCATTGTTGGAGGCTTCTTCCAGCCACAGGGTGGGGTTTCTTGGTAGCACCACCTGCCCGAGATGGACCATCACACTGGTCCATCCAGCCCCAGTCTCATGGGTCCAAAGCCAGCTCAGCTCTGCATGGGGGTGTGGAGGCTGGGGCCCTGGGTCCAGCAGAGGTCTGGGATGCCCGTTACTTAGTTGCAGCCTCCCTTCTGGTCCTCATGACTGGATGTCATCTCCTTCGTCCTCTACACAGGATGACACTGCAGGACTTTAAAGCACATTTCATGCTTCTGGTCATCTGTAAACTGAGCCCAGGCCTGCTGAGTCAGGAGGTGGTCCAGAAGTGGTCGTACACCATGCTGGAGGGGAGATGGGAGAAAGGGACCACGGCTGGTGGCCCGACAAAGTCACCCCGAGGTGAGCCTGTGCACAGGAGACAGGGGCTCTTGGGTCTAAAGGGGCAGCTTCTCCAGGCAAAGGTGGGGCTGCAGACAGAGCCGCTGCCCAGGGCCCCTGGCTGAAGGTGAGGGGGCTTTGCTGGCCAAGCTGCGTGCGCTGGCCCCGGGCTATGTGAACGAGGAAGATGGGGCACCTTTGTCCTAATTTGCACCAGGGCGTAGAATTCTCAGTCAGGCTGCCTACCTCTTGGGGGTGTATCTTTCCAGAGGGTTCCCTTTCCTAATCGGCACCAGGCGGCCACAGGCGCACAGGCATAGTAGAAGGTTGGGTCACATCTTTCTGTGGTTTTAGGATAACGTCACTGATATGCTGAAGTAACCACCCCATAACAGGCAGGATTGAAATAGTATTTATATCGTATGTATCAGGCCCTCCTTACCTAGAGTTTGGTAGAGAAACAAAATCAAGGATTCCCAGGTCATCAGGTATAGGAGATGAAAGTGTATACGTTCTCCAAGTGGAGAGGTTTGGGGACTGTGTCCCTTTCTCCACAATGGGCCGTCTCTTGGGTAGGAAAGATGTGAAGGGGGTAAGATATCAGCGGGGCCCGGGTGGCCCTGGCTCTGCCTTCATCTCCCCCACAGTGTCCCCCCGAAGGCTGAATGTGCACATAAGCTAAGGCTTGGTCCCCACAGCTCTGTCCCCTTCCCTCCCACCTCCTCCACCTCGGGTTCTTCTACGGACACACAGACCTGAGAGTTACTCTCCACTGTAGCTTTTGCCCAGCACACTGCCTGGCACAGACTTTGTGTCCTGGAGATGTTCACTGCCTGGGTCAGTGACTGTTAACTAACTGAAGAGGATGTGCCTGTGGTCCCAGGGGAGCAGCATTTTAACGGGGACCAAGGCTTAGTTTATGTGCAGCTCTGTCCGGGTGGACCCCAGCTCTGTCCGGGTGGACCTTGGGTGGGAATCCCGGGGCAGCACCCTGGGTCTGTGCTCCTCTCTGTGGTTTGGCAAGCAGGATGCTAGGGGAGCCTGTCTCACCTTGGCTATGTTCTGCCCCAGACACATTTTGGAAGAACCCTAAGTTCCTGCTGTCGGTCTGGAGGTTCCAGATGCCTTGTAGTGTGCTGGTGTCCCTGCTCCGGAAGCCCAGGCACAGGCACCACAACAAGAAGCCTCACCTTGCCATTGGCTTCTACCTCTTCAGGGTAGGTGGGCCTCTCGTGGAGTCCTATCCTTTCTTCCTGTTTCCTGTCCTCTTTACCATCCATCTCTGTCTACCTACATCCTTCTCTGTCTACCATGGGTGCAAATCCTTGGGAATATGTGATCTAGAACAAGCCACCTTCTTGCATTTGAACATCAGTTTCTACATCTGTAAAATGGAGACAATGATATTTATGCAAAAGGTGGAGTAAAAGAAGATCGTGTAGCAGTGCTTATCATTGTGCCTGGCACACAGTTGGTACAATTAATTCTAGTTCCCTTTGCCCCTCCCCAAAAGCCAAGCTTACCTTGCCTCACCTTTATCCAGGATTTCTGATGATGGATTAAAATGTCACTGACTGGAACAGCAAGTCTTATGGGAGGGGAAGTGGCCTCTGGGTAGAGTCTTCTTGTATACCAGCCTCCATTAGAATTCATGCTTGTGAAAGAGATGGATTCACTGCCTAATGAGGCCTCTCTTTTTTGTTTTTCAGAAGAGCAAGGTGAGTTGCACACTTGCCAGGCTGGCCCTGGTAGGGAGTGATGTCCCGGGTTCACTGAGACTGCAGCAGCCTTATGTAAGGAGCCACGGGAAGGTCTGGCAATAATGCCAACTGCCTCTGTGTGTGCAAGTAAAGAGCATCTGCTGTTCTTTTTTATCCAAGGGCCCCCCAAAGTCCTTATACCTCCATAGACAGGTCTGAGCCTGATGTAGAACCAATACATTTTAGAATCGATTAAATCCCTACATAAATACTTAGGGCTAATATTGAAGACTGTCACAACGTAGGAAGAAGGAAAAATCACAATCTCGCCTGAGTTATGAAGCCCATAATAAAATAGATCTATAACAGATGGGACATCAGGAGCCCATGCAGCCCACCTACTAGGGGACGAGGGACAAAGGCTGGGAAAACAAAACAGAAACACAGGCAGAGGACAGCAACAGCTCCGTGTTTCAGCTGCGGTGGCAGCCTAGAGGGATCAGTTAAGAAGGCCTGAGCTATCCCAGCCTCTGAAGGGTGGCGGATATTCTTTGTTTCCCAAAGAAAACAGGAGTGAAAGACTTAATTTTCTCAGATTGGACTGAATCGAGTGAAAGGGTTTTTGTAAAGAAACCGTTTTGCGTTAGGTGTCTTGGCTTTGTTTGGGTTTTTTGTTTTCCTCCCGAGGGAATACTGAGCGCTCCCAAAGGTGCCGATTAATTTTAAAAGAAAAAGTTATTTCGTCGAGGAGTGGTGGTGGGATGAATTGGGAGATTGGGATTGACACATATACACTAACATGTATAAAATAGATAACTAATAAGAAGCCGCTCTATAAAAAAATAAAATAAAATTCAAAAAAAAAAGTCTAGGAAATAGTATAAATGATGCCAGATCTCAAAATAGACATTGGTAAATCTAGACAAATCTAAAAGGCCATGAATTCCTATTAAATTCTACTATTTCATATAAAAAAAGCTATTTATATCAAGCCTATTCCTAAATAGAATTGGGTCAACCTACAATAAAAAGTATAAACAGAACAAAACTATGAACCAGTTACAGAATTCAAAAGGGAAGAAAAAAGTTATAAATAGATGAGAGATAGGGAAGCAGTTAATTCTACCAGGAGCACTAAACCTAGAACAGCTACTGCAGCTGATTATAAAATTTAGTTCTGAGATTCCTGGCAGCCAGGGCAAAGACAGCAAAGGGCTGATTTTCTAGTTCTCATTGTCTCAATAAAGAAAGCATGTGTCACCAAGAGATACATTTTGTTTCCCCAGCCCTAAGTGGAATCTGGGAAATGTCTTTATGTGGTGGATAGTGTCTTCAGCAGCAACTGTGTGCATCCCCCCTATGGATCTCCCCTCCCTCCATAGCCCCGCATGAGAGCCAAGGGAAGAGGAAGCAAGAGAGAAAAATAGGGCCAAAGGGGGATATAAAAGAGAGAGGGAGAGAAAAAGAGAGAATAAAAATAAGAGATAAAACAAAACACAAACCAGACCTCTGATCTGGGTCTTCTGAGCTTTGGCCAGTACTCTTTCCTCTTTCAGAGGCTGCTTTCACTGAGATGACACGGAGTATCCAGTTGATCTGTATGGGAGATGGCTGGTGGTCCGTCTGTACCTATGAGCATAATCATGTCATGATCAACCTTGAAATGGTAGCACATACATGGAGGCAGCTTCAGGAAGTATCAAGAATGTGGACATTGGAGCTCAGCTGTCCTGAATTCCAATCCTGGCTGAGACTCTTACCCGCTAGGTGACTTTGTGCAGATGACCTAACTTGTCTGAACTTCAGACCCTCAAATGTAAAGTGGAAAGTGCAGACACAGTGACATTCCTCACCTCATCTTGTATATGATATTGTTTTTAACACAAAGTCAAATCAGTCGACATATTTATTCAACCTCATGTAGGGTTCCAGCAAAGGTGCCCGTCCTCTACCCACAGAGCTATGATGACCAGAGGAGACTGCCTCCCAAGTTCTTCTGGGAAAATTCTCCCCTGAATTGGCCTGAGATGTTTCTCAGAGAGAAGGAAGTGAGTTGGGAGCTGTGGCTGGAGCCTGGGACATACGTCATTGTGCCCTGCACATCTGAGTCCCGCCAGGAGTCTGAGTTTGTCCTCAGAGTCTTCTCCAGGAAGCGCGTCTTTTAGTAAGGTCTAGGCCTCTCCCGGAGGTTGGGGTCCACTCGGGCCAGGGGAGGGGGGCAGGGTGAGACGAAAATGGCGGAGGACGGGGGTCTCTGTGACCAGCACAGGGGACAGGGTGAGCAGGAGAGCAGGGCAGCTGTCTGCGCAGAGACATCTCTCACTTCTTCCTCCCCACTCTCCTTCTAACAAATGAACACTCTGCTGGACGTAGAAAGAAAAAGCTAGAACAGGTCTGGCCCCTGCCCTCCAGGGGCTCAAAGGCTGGAAAGGACATGGACGTATGAACAGTTATTTATGTTATGCTGTGTCTGGGGTAAGCGTTTATCTGTCCAGGGTGTTTGGAGAGCACCAAGGAGAAGCATCTGAGCCACCCTTCCATGGTCCTGGGGGAAGCAGGGGTGGCCTTAAGGACGTGGTGATTCCTAAGAGATGCACAGGGTTTGTTCAGTTGAGGGGGGCTGTCATCAACCATCAGGCTCAGACGAATCAATATACACTCATCCCAGCCAAACTTATTACAGGCCTATCTCGGCGATATGGCAGGTTTAGTTCCAGACCACTGCAATAAAGCAAATACTGTGTTAAAGAGAGTCACAGGATATTTTTGGTTTTCCAGGGCATATAAAAATTATGTTTACACTGTACTGTAGTCTGTTAAGTGTGCAATAGCATTATGTCTTAAAAAAACAATGCTCATACCTTAATTAAAAAATACTCGGGAATTCCCTGGCTGTCCAGTGGTTAGGACTCTGCGCTTCCACTGCAGGGGGCACAGGTTGGATCCCTGGTCAGGGAACTAAGATCCTGCATGCCGAGTTGTGCGGCCAAAAAAAAAAAAAACAAACTTGACTGCTAAAAAATGCTAACCATTGTCTGAGCCTTCAGTGAGTTAGAATCTTTTTGCCATAGTAACATCACTGATCAAAGATCACAGTAACAAATATAATAATGAAAACGCTTGAAATATTGTGAGAATTACCAAAATGTGACAGAGAGACAGGCAGTGAGCCAGTGCTGTTGGAAAAATGGCGCCCATAGACTTGCTCTATGCAGGGTTGCCAGAAACCTTCAATCTGTAAAAAAATGCACTAACGCGGAGCACAGTGAAATGAGGTAAGCCTGTATTTTGCCTATGATTGTTCTGACATGACAGCCCTTCAGTGCTTAGAACCCAGTTCTTTTTCCATCATATTTCGGGCATAGATAGTTTATCTTGGTCCCAGGCCTCACTGCCTTGTGAGACCACTGAGTCTGAACGTATGAGTGGGAGTAGTTAGATGAGGGCGGGGGAAGGAAAGGGCACACGGGAGGAGGGTTCTGCTTGAGCAAAGGCCGTGGGGTGAGAACACAGGGCACGTGGGGAGGTACAGCCGTGTGCCAAGCCCTGTGCCAGACTGCACACTTCAAGGGCAAGTGGGGCGTCAGCTAAGGAACTGGGAAGGTGAGTTCCCAGGGGTGGGAGAATATGGGTCAAAACGTTCCCAAAATGATCCCCAAGAAGTAATTCGGTCTTTTCTCCCCCCTCAGTGAAATTGGCCGCAATTCAAGTGTCATCTTCCCTAAGGTGAGTTGTCAGGTGGAATTCCACATGATGGGGACTGTTTACAGAGCTGGGAAGGGGGGCTTCTCCCCTCACATTCAGGGGTCCGGGGAAGAGGTCTGCAGATCCTGCAGGCCCTACTCTATGGCGCACATAGTATGTTATCTATTGTGCCCTAGAAGTATGCAGGTTCTGCTGTTTTTGCACCAAAATAACTGCCCTCTGGTCAGGTCCTTGGCGTTGAAGGCCCGGAGCCCCAGATGCAGGAGTCACACCTCCATATCCTTCTGTTTCTCTCTACCCGGTGTTTCTTCTGCCCCTTTCACGGTTTGCTACTTCCCCAAAGCCAGTGACGACTGGAGAAACAGGGATGTGGGTGAGTGCTATGGTAAAACATTTAAACCAGCACTCAGGGTCAGACTCACAGATTTCAGAGGCCTGGGAGCCGTGAGCACATTAGTGTGTGCACGAGAGTCCATTCGTCCAGGGGAATGACCAAGTCCTTCTGTGTGTCTGTTCCTATAGGAGACTGTAGACCAAATGGAGGGCAGGATGAATTCTTCACCCAACTCTTTGAAAAGGTAAGTTGAACCAAGGGGGGTAGCAAGGAGCAGGGCACGCTGTGGAGCCTATAATCCCATGGCGGGTGGGTTTGCATCTGCCTGACCCTGTGTGTAAATTGTGATTTAAGGCTTCCTAGTCCCCAAACTGCCACTTTCTATGAAAGCCCTCAAGGTTTTAGACAAATGAGTAGAGCTGTTGTTTCCAGAAGGCTCCTGTAAAATGCATATCCGTTCTTGGAAGCTACCTTGATTCGTTGTAGGAAAAACAACTTTAATTTTTAATCCCTGTGACAATGGAATATGGCAGAGGTGAGACTCAGTGTTGGGAGGTGTGGGTGGAGCCTGGCAATGATGAGCCCTGGGGGGTCTGGGGGAGGGACGCCCAGGGAGAAGACCCCGTGGGTGGGTTGGTGGGGGTGGAACCGGTAAGAGGCATTGGGGAGGAGGAAGCCTACCCTCCTGGTCCCTTCCAGTTCTTTCCTTGGGCTGACCCAGGTTTGAGCACCAGCAAGAGGCCACCCCGTCCCTAACCTGAAGGATGCGAAATACATTTAGAAACAGGGCAAGAAATCTGGGCCTGACATCTGAGTGATGTCATTACAACTGGAAGAACATGAACTGCCTGTGTTAGTAACAGCCCTCCCGTCTTCTCTCATCTTCACCACTGGCATTTTGCTTAATGTCATCAAAGAGGATACATCAGAATCTTATGTGTGTTGTTTATAAAAGTTTTCCTCCATACCAGGGGTTTCCAAACATCTTCTGCGTCAGTCCTCTTTATCAAATGGAATCTCACAGAGAAACCTAACATATATAAAACAGATAAATATGAACAGATAACTTACAGCCATTATATAAGCTCAAATTTATGGTACTTATATTGCATTAATATGTCCTAAAGTTAAATGTTCATGTAAAGCGTTGCTTTTCTGAACTCTAAAATGGAAATCTGGACTCTTGGCTAAGGATAGTTTATTAGTAATAAAACTGAAACCCAACTGCTGAACTTTCAAAGCATCTCTATAGAACCCAGTTTGAGAATCACCGCTATTAGTCTACCTCTTAAGAGTCCTGCCCGGGCTTCCCTGGTGGCGCTGTGGTTGAGAGTCCGCCTGCCGATGCAAGGGACGTGGGTTCGTGCCCCGGTCTGGGAAGATCCCACATGCCGCGGAGCGGCTGGGCCCGTGAGCCATGGCCGCTGGGCCTGTGCGTCCGGAGCCTGTGCTCTGCAACGGGAGAGGCCACAACAGTGAGAGGCCCGCGTAACGCAAAAAAAAAAAAAAAAAAAGAGTCCTGCCCTGCTGGGGTGCTCTGAACTTGGCACCCAGTTAAACTGTTGTAGAAGTTCTTATGAAATTCCAGATTTAATTATACGTCTAGTCATGTTCCTTATGTGCAGGAAAATGGCATCAGTTATTCTGCCCAGAAATGGCATATGTGCCACCCTGAGCAGATGTGGGAGAGGCCTTTCCCAACCCCCTTTAGCTGTGGGCCCTCTGCATCTAACGAGCCTTCAGCAGTGATGATTCTCTTCTACCACTCTGCTTCTGCTCCAGCATCCAGAAATAAATGCAGTCCAACTGCAGAAGATCCTGAACCACATGCCCTGGGCAGGTGAGTATTTCAGAGTCATCCTGTAGGACTCAGGGGTCACAACCTTTCTGAACTCTGGGTCTATTTCTCTTTCTCCTGGTGGGACATGTGAATGCCCACTGGTCCCCCCCGGAGCTGTGTCTTATACCAGGGTGGGTCGTGTGGTCTGACAAAGAGGTAGAGGAATTTATGCAGCTTAGAAAATTGTTCTTTTTTTTTTTTGGCTTAGTTGAGTGTGTAAAGATAGATGGCAGTGAAAATGAAGATTTCTGCTAGTTTGCTAATTTGAGAAGAATAGCTGAATATTTCTTTCTTGGCATATAAAGTCCATGTGGAAGAATGGCATTCATTTTCTCAACCCGGCAAATAAATATTAAGTATCGACTAGCTTACCAGAGAGCTCTCTGATGAGCTCATAGTTAAATTGATTAACCCACAGAAACCTGATAGGAGCACATCACAAAGGAGAACTGCAGATGGGCGGTGTGGATGCCTTTGTATGAAGCTTGGGATAAATCATCAGGAAAGCTTAAAGCCCATATAAAAGTATTTTGAGTGAGAAAAACATGATTTTGAAAAAAAGTAAACCAAACAATTAAAGGGTATTTGCTACCTGAAATATGTGATTGCCTCTCCTTTACATGAAGCCAAGATTTCAAACCCAAACACACTCAGAAACTGTATAATTTCCAGATGGTTTCTCAAAGCCAAACTCGGGTATCATAAAAGAGCCAGAAAGGGAGACTCTAGAAATTATACAATGTGAGATGCAGCCCCTCCCTACACCTCCTCAAAAAACAAAAAAAAAAAAAATGTAAAAGAGATGGCTTCTGCACATTTAAATTTTTAAGGCATTAATCACAAGTATGCAAAATGACTTTGGAAAGAATGGATGGACACATTGCTTTCATTTATTCCTGTGAGAGGGTTTCTGGTTGATAGATCAGAGAGCTGCTATAGCTTTTGGCAAAATAGTTGGTAAAGTCTCCCATAATAAATGATGAACTGTGGGTTGGAAAGTTGCAATATGATTCACAAGTTTTATCATCATCCCAAGAGTTATATAAATATGAACCCAGAGAGATAATTCTATGTTATGGGTCAGAGCCTATACGTTTTAAGTATTTAGTTGAGAGTCTCTGTATTCTGCCCTTGGTCCCCTTACACTTCCTCAACTTTTATCAATGGCTTGGAAGAAGACATGGCATGCAGGCTTATCAGATCTGCAGAGGGCACAGAACTGGGAGGAATAATTAATATAATAGCCAACAGAATTAAAATTCAGAATGTTCACCACAAGCTGTGCCCAAGCCCAAAAGATGAAATGTAGTCAGGGTGATAATTAAAATCTGCCATTTTATAATATTTAAAAAATCAGTTGCACAAGTTCCTAAGAGAAGAGACCTCACCTTTGTGGCAGTTAATTTGAAAGCTATCTGGTTAATTTAGTTGACCTTGAGCTTAACATGTGCTAATAGTTTCAAGTTGCTGCTAAATAAGCGAACCCAAATTCAGGCGGTATTTAATGGAAGCATTTAGTGTGTGTTTTTGAAATTGTGTTCCGAGAAAGGTTAGAAACCGAGAGGTTTTAGTAAGTGTTCCATGAAGTAAAATGGGTTCGATTCTACGGTCAACTGTGCTTAGGAAATTCTGCATTACACAAAATTTCAACATTGGCTCCTGTACACGGATCACGTGCTAAGGTACGTGGTGATGCAGACAAGGGTCATAGATACAGAATATTTCAAATGGATTTGAACTCAAAACCCTTTCTCTGCAAAACGTCTCCCTGGGAACCTCATTTGGGAAATGTGGACTGAAAATTTTGGAAGTGATAGACCCACTGTACTCCGCTTAATCCACCTGCATCTGCAGGAGTGCGTTCCAGTCTTGGTACCACATTTTAGGGAGATGCTCGCAAAGCAAAGTGCGTAGAAGAGGGAGGTGAGGATTTAGAAACCATATCATCTGGGGAACCGATGGAGAAATGTTTAGATGTTTCGAATGGAGGGGAGGAGTCGAAGAGGGGACAAATACCTGTTTATGCTTTTCTGGAGGTAGAACTAGGACTGGTGAGTGAGCTTTACAGGAGCTTCCTTTGGAATTAACAGGAGAAATTTCTCCTGACTTGGAGCTATGGATTCATGTGAAAAAGTGAGCTCCCAGGACCGATAGGCCATCTGTCAGGACATCTGAGATTGTCTCCCAGTTTGGGTGGGAGCTTGAAAAAGGTGCCCTTTCAGACTGGGGAGCCTGTGACTCTATCATCCTGTCTGCCCCCATCCCAGCCCTCTGATACACAGGGCCATGTTCATCTGACCTACTGTGAAGCAAAACCAGAATGTTCTCTGCAGGGTTTTACTGTGTTACTGGGATGTAGGAATCCCCTCTAAGCCTTCTCTCTCTGTCTCCACTGTTCTCATTCTTCCTGCCCCAACGTAAATGGTGGTCGTTGGGTCCTATGGCCGGCCTAGGCAGCACTGCCCCTTCCTGTTCAGAAAAGGGCCATGCAGTCCTGGGGCCACGCCCATGCAGACTCTTTCTGTTCCTTCACAGGTCTAAGGAGCGAACAGCCTCTCTTCAGCCTCGAGGCCTGCCAGGGGATCCTGGCCCTACTGGATGTATCTTTTTGGGTTTGTGGGAGGATGCATTCTGCTGTTAGAGAGCTTTGCCCTGGAGCCAGGCGGCCTGGGGTTGAATCCCAATCCTAGCACTTACTAGGTCTGTGATCTCCGACTAGTCACTTAGCCTCACTGTGCCCCAGGTCCTCATGTGCAGCACAGAGATGGTATTAAAACTTATTCTGGGGCTTCCCTGGTGGCACAGTGGTTAAGAATCCGCCTGCCAATGCAGGGGACACAGGTTCGATCCCTGGTCTGGGAAGATCCCGCATGCCACGGAGCAACTAAGCCCATGCGCCACAACTACTGAAGCCCGTGCACCTAAAGCCCGTGCTCCGCAGCAAGAGAAGCCACTGCAATGAGAAGCCCGTGCACTGCAATGAAGAGTAGCCCCCGCTCACTGCAACTAGAGAAAGCCCATGAGCAGCAACGAAGACCCAAAAAATAGCAGCCAAAATACAAAAAAAAAACCCAAAATGAAACCTATTCTGTAAGATTTGTATATGAATACAAATGAGATAACCCACGTACAGTGCTTAGGACAGGACTGTCATTGAAAAGTGATCAATATTGTTATTAATAACAATAAGCTTACTTCCTGACAGCGAGGATGAGGCAGCTGCAGGGTGGCGGTTAGTAACAATTCTCCAGGTTACAAGAAGCTTTTACAAGAGCCTCAGGGTCCTGAGTTTTCCATTTGGTGATGGGGCAGCAGCTGTCCCCGTTTACAGATCAGGAAACCAGAGCTTGGGGAGTTCCATGACATGCCACGAAATCAGCTTTCCTCGTTCTCAACACTGTCATTTTTCTAGCAAACCCTTTGCCTTAAGTTGTTCGGAGTTTAATTACCCACGCCACAGAGAGGCACATAGAATGGATACTGTGAGAGGGGTTGCAAATATAAAGAATGTTGGCAGAAACTTTGCAGAGGCTGCGGGCAGTGTGGGATGGTGGTCAGGTATGCAGGCACTGGGGCAGGTCCCAGCCTTGTCAGCAGCTGTGTGAACTTGGACAAGATCATGCTCTCTGAGCCCTCATTTCCTCATCCATAAGAGGGAGGAGTTAGTACCTACCCCACCTACTAGGTGAAAATGAAGTTCCATAGGTCAAGTGTATAGCTCAGTGCTAGGTCCTCCATCAGGGCTCAAAGAGAGGTGGTGTGTCATGGTGTTTTTGAGCCAGTCTCTCTGATGCGGGGGTACTTGGACGTGGTCTACAGGGCTAAGCGTCAGCGTTTAACCGTTCCTAAAATGACTAAATATAAGAGACATCCTTAGCCACCCTGTGCCTGACTCCTTCCATGAGTTGGTTTTGACAACAGTGAAAAAAAGAGTTACTATTTTTTATTTAAATCGCATCAGATTGGCCATGTCAAAATACCCTGCTTCACTAAGTGGTAACTGTCATCATCACCATCATCAGACCATCCTCTCCTCTCAGTGCTGCTGTGTTCCAGCTCATTCTGTCCTTTCCTAGTAAGGGCCAGGGAGCCCTGGGCTGCACTGAGCAGTCAAGGGAGGCCAGCTAGGGAGAGCTAACATTGAATGGGGTGTCCCAAATTGCCCATTGCTGTGTGGAGGGCCCATTACTGCCTCCAGAGGTGTGGACAAAACTCCCCTGGCGGCTTTGACCTTAACCCTGCTATCAGCTTAATGCGTCCAGCACCGTGAGTATCCAGGAATTCAGGGACCCGTGGAAGCAGCTGATGCTCTATCAGGTAAGAACAAGTGTTCACCACGCCTCCCACGGGACAGTGCAGAAATGGCAATTCTGCAAAACTATAAGGTACCCCTCTCCCTTTCAGCCCTTTCTACCCAACCACTCACCTAATCTTCCCTAATATCCTTTTAGTGTTTCCTCCTTTCTCTCCCAAACTCAGAGAGCCTGTTGCAATAGTCTTCTGAATTTTTAAAGCGACATCTGATCACATCGCTTCCTTACTAAAAATTTTTTGAGACTCCCCATGGCCGTCAGTCGAGTTCACACTCCTTAGCATGGCATTTAGAGTCCTTCATAAATTGGCTCCCTCCTACTTTTCCAATCATTACTCACAACTCTCCTCCCGTCTCCTGAGTCATAAGGTTGGAAGCCCTTCAAAATTTGGATGGCGTGCTCAGATTAGGCACGTTTACCTATACCAAGATTCTCCATCCCCCGTAACAGAAAGACCGCCCACTCTCACACGCCTTAAGGAGAACTGGGAGAGGAGGTGGGATCCTGACAGGGACCCCCTGCCCTATTCTTGTCTAGGCAGCCGGGCCTACTGGTGGAGCCTCACACTCAGCTGTCCTGCAGCCTTGACACTGGGGTGTGAGGGCTCTCACGTGGGGCTTGGAAACGCCTGGCTTCCTTAGCCTTTGGTGTGGGCTCTTCGCAGGAGGTTTTCCACAAGCAAGACGCTAACTGCTCAGGATGCCTAAACTGGGCCCAGCTGCGGGCTGCCATGAGGGACACAGGTAGGCCTGGAGGCGGGTGGGGAGGTGATGCTGCAGGGCGCACACCAGGCAGGGGGTGGGGCGGCGGGGGAGAGTGGTGCTGGGCAGGGTGTGTGGCGTCCTGCAATCTTCTAATGAGTAGGGTTACTCCCCGAGTTCAGAGGCCCAAAGACCAGGATCTGTGAATAACTAAACCATTGATTATTATCACTATGATCACAGCTAACATTTACTGAGGGTTGGCACATGTATACTCGCATTTAATCTTTGCCAACACCCTGTTCTAATCCCCACTTCACAGAGGAAGAAATTGAAGCTCAGAGAAGTTAACTTGCCTGGGGCTTAAATCCAGGACTCCCAGACTCCAAGGCAGATAGATGCTCTTGACCACTAAGCAGACTGCCTCCTGCCTTCAAGGCCAGTAACCCACGTGATAAAAAGATCCTCATGCTGGTTGCCTAGGGGACAGGGATGGAGAATGGAGAGACAATAAAATTAATAGGCTAAATAATTGAAAAATTCACAAAGAGCCGCGTAAAAGAAGATCTTAGGCTATTAGGACTCAGGTCCCGGAAGTGGAGGGACAATTTAAGGGGCCTCAGGTGGGAGGGGAGCTGGGTATGAGGTTTCCGGCACCCACGGTGGGAACCCTTGCTCAATGCAGGAATCGCGCTCAGTGATGACGTCTGCCAGCTGATGCTCATCCGCTACGGTAGCCCTGACCTCCAGATGGCCTTCGTCAGCTCTGTCCGCTTGATGCTGCATGTGGAGAACATGCAGGGTGAGCTGGGGGGAAGGAGGGAGGGCCCGGGCTTCCTCTGCTCTCCTCGTGGATTGCCCACCTGTCCCCAGTTCAAGCACGAGAGAGGACTGCTGCCAGTGCAGGGAGCTCTGGGGAACGCTGGCTCTGTGCCTGTGAAACCCAGCTGCGTCTACCCGAACTAACTTATGCCCTGTCTGCTCCAGGGCCAAGGTGTGAAGCGGCTCGCTTAGAACAAGTGTGGCGCGTGTGATTGCACAGAGGCCGAAACTGGCTTCCTGGGTGAGGGGACGTATGGGAGGAGCTAGTCCCTCTTGTTTCCAACACATACACACGCATTAGCTGTGTTCTTTTCTACTGCATTTTCACAGACGTCTTCCAAAACTTGACCCAAGATGGCAAAGGGATATACCTCCAGAAGCCAGAAGTAAGACCTTCTCCACGGGGTCGATTCATGTCATCTTAGGGAGCAGTGGCCGTTGCCGGTTCAGGGGCTTGTGAAGGAGAAGGGTTCTGAGTGCCCTTCGTTCTGCTGAGTGCACGATGGAGCACTGTATTCATTGCGCTTATTCATTTGTGCATCAAATATGACTGGGCACCCACTGTGTGCCAGGCATATGTGAAGGTACAAGTGTTTGTTGAATGAATGCGGTGATACGCTGAGGAGAAAACAGCTCTGTGTCTGACACTGGCTCTCTTCCCCTTCCGTTCAAGCTGCACAGATTTACTGAGCACCTGCCATGGGCCAGATGTGGAGACACTGGAGTCTGGAGTTGAATCATCTGCCCTTTCTGTCGAAAACACATCCTCCGTTTGGGCTGCTTAGAAAGAGACTCGTAAAAGCTGGGGTTTCTTCCTTGACCTCGGATGTTCAGTTTATGGAATAAGCTTCTAAGATATAGGGACCCTCAATGTGTATCTACCCTCAATCACTCCCATATTTGAGTGTGAAGGTGGGATGCAGGTGGAGGGGCAATGGTTAGAACTTCTGAGCCCGTACCCAATCACAGATCCCCAAGGACACGTGATCCCTAGCGATCCTTCCATAGCGACATACTCCGCACTGAGAGAGCAGGACAGCCATCAGAGTGGCTCCTGACGCAGGGCAGCTCACAGCTCGAGCAGAGGCTCCTAGAAAGCAACGTGCTATCATGGCAAGAGAGCTGGACTGAGACCCAAGGTGAAGCCACAGCACCCCTCGTAACCACCTGTGGGACTGTCAGCACATCGCGTTGCATCTCTGGGCCTCAGCTTCCTTGTGTGCGAGATGAGCTGGCTGGATGATGTCTAACGTTCTCTCCAGCTCTGACCACCTCTGGTTCCTTGAGGAGATCCTCAAGGCCATCGAGGAGGCCTACAGGGAGTGGCAGCCAACTTGCTGGAATTTCACTCTGGGCTTTTCTCTGACCCCACTGGTAACTTCACCATTCTCATCTTCATCATCACCAGCATCACCATTTTTATGTAACTGGCCTGGGGAGTGGTTTCCCCAGAGGTTCCCCCCTATGTGAGTTAGAGGGACCGTTCATCACACCCACATAAAGCTGTCAGACAATGGGCCCATAAATGTAAACATGTAGACTGTGCTCTGTTGGATCTCTGCTACCCAGTCGGCCCGCACACCTGCACACTGCTGTCACAAGCACGCCAAAATGAATTCATGGGGGAAACTTGCATTGAGAATTGAATATAGAATCAGCCTGCATCTTGGCTATCATCATTCACAGGCGCCAAGGGAAGTCAAGGTTGATTGTATTTCAGGTTGATTTATACTTACTATGGGATGGTGTGGTCCTTCTGGCTAAGCTCTCCATTAATGTCCTGTATGGCTTCCCAGGAGTGATGGGGGAGGAGGCCCCAAGTCCTGCCTCAGGCTCTAGGACCTGGTGACTGAGAAATGAAGCATCCTCAACTGAATGTCAGAGATGGGTCTGAATAGATCATAATTTTCTTCCTCATCATTCCAGTGGCCGATGATGACTCTGTGCTCCTGAGAAGCCTGGACGCTCGTTGGCCCTCACCGAGGACTCTGCATATGGCCCAAGGGTGGCCTTTGGCTGAGACCAACCCATGCTCAACCCACCCACAGCTCTTCAGGACTGTGTCTCCAGCCATCACCTTCTCGTCTGGTAAGATTTCTTTTCTGCAGATCTCCCCTTTGGACGGGCAGCATACAAAGAGGGAAGCAGCGAGGCAGAAAGATTGCCTTGGACTTGTCAAGACCAGCTCTTTCCCTGTGACCACGACCTTGTCACAAGCAGAAACGTCATCTAAGCAATCTGATTCCAGGCTTGGTGTTCTTTCCTTTATACGATACTGACTCCACAGGTGTCCAACTTAAATGACCTTAGACATGCCGCATTCTCACATTTGGGGTAATAGTCTAGGTTTCAAGACCTGAAGAGGGAATGATATGTTTGTAGGCATCTGTACCGGCATCTATAAACTGGTAGAGGGATCGGCTAACTTTTAACTGTCTGGGGGTGGGGCGGGGGTACATTGAACTTTTAAGAGCACAGAACATAACAGAGCTGTCAGGGTCCAGGTGGGATGGGCTGGATCTGGTATCTGAGGTCACTGCGTGATCTTCTGCTGACAGTATCTCCCGATGGTTGGATTTGGGGGGTGCCAGTGAATTTAAAACACCTTAAACTTCTTAAAGGGCTTCTGCATGTGATGGGTGTCAGTCTGTTTACCTGACCTATGGGCTATCAGATCTACTTCAAAGAAGAACAACAAATCCATGCTGCATTGTAGAGTTAATCAGCGGACGGTCGGTATATACGATGTTTTGTGCTACAGTGATCCCTCACTTTCCTGGCGTCCCTACCAACCCAGAACCCAGGCAGAAAATCAGAACAGTGGCCATTTCCCAAGGTCCATGCATTTTACTCATAAGTTAGCGACCCAGAGCCATTCATTAAAATTCTATTTATTATTGTTATTATTTTTATTTATTTATTTATTTTTGGCTGCATTGGGTCTTCGTTGCTCTGCCCGGGCTTTCTCTAGTTGCAGCGAGCGGGGGCTACTCTTCGTTGCGCTGCGTGGGCTTCTCATTGCGGTGGCTTCTCTCGTTGTGGAGCACGGGCTCTATGTGCGCGGGCTTCGGTAGTTGTGGCACACAGGCTCAGTATTTGTGGCTCGCGGGCTCTAGAGCGCAGGCTCAGTAGTTGTGGCGAACAGGCTTAGCTGCTCCGCGGCATGTGGGATCTTCCCGGACCAGGGCTCGAACCCGTGCTGCCAGCATTGGCAGGTGGATTCTTAACTACTGCGCCACCAGGGAAACCCTAAAATTCTATTTATTATTAATTTACAAACTGTTCTAACAAACATGACTACCTGGTTTCCAGGTCCATAGGAGACTAAAGGAGGAGGTTGAATAGGGGATAAAAGGGTGTCCATTGGCAGAACTAAAGGAAGTTTGACAGCCTGGTAGAGGGGCAGTGCGGGAGGAAGGAGCGCTTGAAAGGGGCACTTTCAAAGCATAAAAACCTTTATTTATTCCAAATGATAAAATGTGAAGTGGTTTACCATAAGTGCCATGTGCTCTAATACATGAGGCGTTACTGATTTTGTAAACAGTCATCATATATAGTCTTTTAAAGATTTTTATGTCTATTTACTTATCATTATTTCTACCTTTAGACCCTGCCATTTTAAATATTTGGTTTAGTTAAATTATTATTGCTTTGCACCATGAAGGCCATCTTGCAGAGTTTTGGGGTGATGGGAAGGTCGTACCATTATTCCGTTCATGACACTTGCACATTATTCCATTCATCACACTTGTGTGATGGTTTTGCTTGGTGCAGATGAGATCTGCATTCAGATCACTTAATTCTGATAAAGCGCCCCGTTTGGCTTCTTGGTGGTGGTCTGAGCTGCCCTCCTGTCCCTCGTGTGTTACCCTCACCCCCCGAGTTTAGGTATCACTGTGGCAACTCACAGATACCCTGTGCCTTGCCAACCTTCACCCCCACAGATTCCCTCTGCGCCCCCCCAAAGCTGAGTACTGGAGATGAGGGGCAAAGCCATGTCCCCACCCACATATCCCCTCCCCATCTTCTGTCACCCCAGGGCATGGGGGGCAAGTAAGGCTCTAGGACAGGGTAGACCGTTCAAGGGTCCGGATGAAGTTATGCTGAAGGTGTGAGTGGTGGACACCAGTGATTTCCAGAAGTTAAAAGCCAGGTGATTATCATGACCAAGACAGGTGGAAAGTCTGCATTCCAGAAGCCCAGCAACGGAGGAGCAAGCAGTCAGTCCTCAGGTGCCAAGACAGGTGAGTCAGGGAGTCCAGAAGCTAGGGCTGTCTAGAAGTCCAGCCCAAGCAGGCAGAGCACGCCTGGGGGTCCCGTCCTAAGCCTTCAACTCTCAGAAAAAAAGGACTCTAATTGCTAAAAGGACAGTGCAAGAGGGGACTAAAATACCTGCCCTTTATTTATCCTTGCTTTTCTTTTTTCCTTTCTCTCATGTTTTGTACAAAAACTTAGTCACCAGAGAGAACCTTCTAGATACCAGTTAAGGCCCAGGGCAGGGCAGTCAGCAGCTTACTGTACAGAGCACTGCTTTCCTTCTGTTGTCCCGCCGGGTTAGAGAAATGATTTTAGCCTCCAGGATTTCCAAGCTGATGTTTTCCCAATGAAATATATGTTTTAAAATATTTATAATGGACAAAAAGGAAAAAATTAGTTTTGTGGGCCCTAGGTAGGTAAAAGGGGGCCAGCTCTGCCTGGCTTTGTGGAGGAGTAAGCTGTGTGTCCAGCTCTTGGGGAGCTCTGCAAAGACAGCCCTCTGGGGTCACTGGCCCCAGGACCCGAGTTACCAACGCTCTCCCAGAGTCCCGAAGACTGAAGGCGTACAAAATCCAACAGGAATGAAAGTGAGGAGAGGTTGGGCAGGAACATTCTAGCTGTATGACATTGGACCTCAGGTTACTCATTTGTAAAATAGAGCCCAAAATGTCTACGTTACTGGGTCATTATGAAGATTAAATAATGCTGGTATGCTGTAGGCACTCAGTAAATGCAGCTGCTCTTGTTTTCCTTAGGCAGGACAAGTCTTTCTTTACAACCATTATTATTTAGTTTTGTTTTTAAAACACAGTCACTCACAACGACCACTCCTCTGAAACGCCCAAGGTTTCATACCCCATTTCTACTTTCCTCTTCTTCCTCTACTTCCCCTCTCTGAACCTATCACTGCTTCCTTGAAGTGTGGCCTCTGGAGGGCACCCCTCGTCTCCAATGCCAGGCACCTGCAAAAGGGGCCATCTTGTTATTAAAGCTCCTCTCACGTCACACAGACACAGGCTCTGCCCTCCACTCACCTTGAACTTCAGAAGCAGGAGAAGGTTTACTCGTCAGAGGCCCAGGTTGTCAGTGACGGCTTTTCTGGACCACAGACCAAGCAACTCTGGAGACCATACTGACCAGCAGTTCTTCCAGAAGCTCTGTTGGATAATTTAGATGTGACCTAGAGCTGACCTGACGCTAGGAGTGAGAAGGCCTGACCAGTGCACAGCCATGGCAAGGAAGCGGTTACTCTCTGTGAGACCCATGTCCTCACAGTGGTGCTCCGTGCTGATTGGCTCAGCTGGTTTGCACGTGGTGCTGATGAGGCCCTGGCATGGTGAGGCCAGCTGGGCAGTGGGACTGCATCCCCTCCACCTGTCCAGCCAGCCAGCCGTTCAAACATTCACCCATCCATCAGAAGACATGTGTCAACCTCCTATAATGGGTTGGGCACCGTGCTAGGCACTGGGGACACAGAGTCATAGTTTACTGGAGTGACAGCTGACGGACAGATGGTCTGAGGCGCGCTGTGTTGGGGATGCACAGAGCGCTGGGGAAACACAGAAGACAGGTGCCCAGGCCAACCTGAGAGAGTCGGCGGGAAGCTTCCTGGGGGGTGATGCGTGGCCGTCTTATAGGATAGAGGCACTAGATAAGACAGTAAAGGGAGAACGGTGAGGTTCCAGATAGACGGTCCTGCGCGTGGAGGAAAAGTACACAGAAGCAGGGAAGGGAACGGTGTGTTTGGGAAACAGCCATGGTTCCGAGGGGCGGGGCTTAGCTCTGTCGTGAGGGAGCCGGTGAGCGAGTTCTCACAGGCAGGCAGGGGCCCAGCAAGTTCTGTCATGGCATCGGGACCCTCTCCTGAGGGACTGAGGCAGCAGCCATGGCCTTCAAGCTTGGTCATGAGACGTTCAAGCCCTTCCTCTCCACCACTGTCAGCAGGGTGCAGGCAAGGACCTCAGAGTGCTAAGAACTGAGTTCAAATCACTGCTTAGCTCACGGGTTACTTCGGAACTTCGCCTTTTTGAATCTCTACAGCCTCGTCGATAAGACGGCGAGAAACATGCTAACCTCACAGGGTGAGTTTCATGAGACAAGATGTGAGCGTGTCTGGCATTGGGCAACGCACTTCAGAAAGTGTGAGCTCAGCCTGATCTTTCAGGTTGGGGGCGGAGCACCTTCCTTCCCACATCTGTGGCATGTGCTGCGGATGAGCAGACACTAGATGGCGCCCTGTCCCCACTCAAGGGCTCCTTCCTGGGTGCTGGACTGCAGATGACAACTTCAGCCCCCGACCTGGGAAACCCCAGCTGATTTAGAGTCCTGACAGCCTGACTCAGAGCAAAAGGCCCCCTTCAGCCCCACATGGACTCACTCCCCTTTTCTTGCCTCCTTTTTCTGCTCAGGTTTTAATTGATGTACTGTACTTCATTTTACACAGCTCATTCATTTCTGAAAAAGAGCAAACTATGCTTTTAAGCCCTTGTTTCAAATGCATCTCTTTGATGATGCACTCAGTCCACTCACCCTTAGAACCCAGCGCCTGGCTTAGTGCCGAACCCACGTCTGGTATTAATTGAATGAATGAATGCTTTTTGAAGTAATAGGTGAATCTTGTCATTTAAAAAGTCAGCATCTAATTGAGTTTCTAGGGGAAAATATTTCGTACATAATGTTTGCTTGGGGACAAACGACTTTCCTCTAAAAGGGTCCCTCTGATGTTGCATAAGGTATAGTTTCACACTGATGCTGAGCACTGTGGCTTTTCAAACCACCTTTGAGAAGCTCATCAGGCTTTCTCTGAAGACATTCTTCATATCTTGACATTCCGGGGACTTGGGCATCATTTTCTCTCACACATTCAGAATTCGTCCTTCCAGAGGGATTAACCAGTGGAGGAAAGTTCCAGAGACTTTTGCTTTCAGGGTGGCAGTGGCAGCTCTGTGAGTAGTGGGAGGCGGCCGGTTGTTAAGTCCTCATCTCCATCCTAAGCCTCGACAGCTTCTCCGGCTTGCAGAAGGAAATGAGGCCAGAACAGGCAGGGTGGGGTGGTGAAAGGAGCAGGCCTCACCTCAGCAGGGAGTCTGGGTGTTTTCTGTTCTCCTGAAGAGCAATCCATGGGGCCTTAGATGAGTTCTCTAACTTCTCAATTCAACTGTTTACAAAAGCTATGTGTGCACTTGGAGGAGGTTGGACTGTATAACTTCTAAATCTGCCTCTGGCTGGAGATAAATTTGCCGAGAGTACAGGCTGGGCTTGAAAAGAGACGCCTGCTGGAGTCCAGCTCCACCCTTTACTAGTGTAAGTTACCTGTGGCCAGTTGCCAATGTGTCTGTGGTCCAGAGGATGGTGGGGATCACGTGTGATCACGTAGGTAAGCTGCTTAGCACTGAGCCAGGCCTCTGCTACGGTTTACTGTGGACCCACAGGAGGGGCTGACTCCACTCTACAGTGGCCCCCCCAGGGGAGAAGCTAAGTGGTTTCCGAACCAGGGCAAACCAGAGGCCATAAGGCTCTGATGCCTGAAACCCAAGCTTCAGTTCTGCTTGGAAAACATCAATTTCGGGGCTTTCGTACAGAGGGTTTGCTTGCCAGGTTCATTTTCCTTTTGGCCGAATGAAAGGATCAAAATGATCTTTGTCTTTGTTTTGACTTTCCATTGGCCTCACATCAAGTCTCCCCCAAGAGGGAATGTCACCGAGCTTGACATTCCACTCACCCAGCTGGTGGCCTGATTTGCTCATCAGCAGTAATGACAGACGCAGCCCAGCTAAGGCTGCACAGCGGCAGCAGGGGCCTTACTCAGACAGAGCCGGTGGACAGGTTGCGGGGCCCCAGGCTGGCGCCTCTGCTCTCTCACCCTCGGTATTGCACACACTTAGAGAAGGAGGCCAGTTCAGGCTGGGCTGTGTGCTCACCCTCTCTCCCATTTTGCTCGGTCTGGGGTTCCCTGGGTGCAGGTCGGATGGCTGACTCACACAGAACATTCTTTTCCTGGTCTTTGGCTTCCTTGAGAAGGGAGGAATCTGAGATTATTAGAGTGCCTTGGCCATGGTTTAATGATGGAAGGGCTGTGGAGTTCTCAGGAGGCAGGCACTCTTCCCCTAAAACTGCCCCTGCCTCTGGGTGGGGGAGGAGCTTCTGGAGGGGGGGAGCTGCTGGGAGGTCTCCTGGGGACTCTGGTGGCTGTGAAGGTGCAGTACGGTTTGCAGGCACTGCCTGGAAAGGGGCCTGGGAGATTGCTGCTCAGGGCTGCTCATTGCTGCCCGAGTGCATGTGTGTCCGACACCCAGGCTCCCAGAACTGATGGTATCTTCAGATCCGGCTATGCCAGGCTATGCCAGGAGGCTCAGGAGCTGAGAGGAGAGGTCTGAATTCTGCAAGTCATACTGTGAAAGTTGGGGTCCTTAACGGAGTGAGAATGATCCAGGGGTGGGCTGGTGAAATGGGCAACACATTCGACCAGGAGCCAGATGACATGAGCTTACGTCCCCTCTTCCACCAACTGGATGTGAGGCTGTGTGGCCTTAGGAATTTCACTTAACCTCTCTGAGTATCAGTGTAGTCATGTTCCGATTTGGGATGGTGACTCCTGCCTCCCAGGCTGGTGGCAAAGATTAAATAAGATTGTGAGCACGAGAGAGCTTTGCAAATCGTAAAGGAGGGTTCATAGTTGGGGGTTACTATTCTAGTGGATAGACCTGGAGTCGTATGCATTTGCCAGATTATTTGAGAATATTTGATTCTGCTCTAGAAAATACGAGAAACCAACAAATAAGGAGGATAGATAAAACTAAGTGTAGAAGCCCATGGCTTGAGAGGCAAGTCAGACATAGATAAAGAGAGCGGATCACCGCGTGCATTTAGGAAGGGCTGGAGGAGCTGAGCAGGCTCTGAATATTCATGCTTTGCACTAAATATACATGAGGCACCTGAAGCATCAAATATTCAGGATACGTGGAACATACACGAGACCCACGAGGCACTCAATCGTCAATCAGCCGCCCATTAGTGACGCCCACCTGGTCCCATTCTAACCCCTAGAAATGCAGATAAGCACCATGGCTTTCGGCTAACTGGCGGGCTGCAGCTGTACCCTGCCGTCCCTGCCGGAGGCTCACTGATAGAGCACCTGTGTGGTTGGGCCCAGAGCCTTCAGTCTTTTGCTCAAAGCCTCAACTCTGGTGCTAGTGAGCACACCGTCAGCAGGAAGGGCTGATGTGGCAGAGGGACAGGACACCCGAGCATTCTGTAGCCCAGGATGCAGTGGTGTGGACCTTCCATAATATCCTAAGTGTGTTCACGACCCCGTCTCTCCCTGCCTTGCTTTTCCCTGTTTTCAATCGATCCAATCAACCATGTGAGCTGAGGCTCCTGCTTTTTGGTCCGCAAGCCCTTCTGTTCGGTGACTTGCTGGTAGAGGAGTCGGAAGACACCCGTGCAGCAAGGTAATTTCCCCCATGACACCTGGGACCAGAACGGGGAGCTTGGGGCTGGGGGCAGGACGACTGCATGCTTCCAGCTCTGTAGCTTGGCTGCTGAGGTACGGGTGCCGTGTCTACACGCATGGTGGGTGGAGCGGGCCCCTCAGTACACCCCTCCCCAGCAGCCCTCGTCAGGTGGGTCAGCTCCCATGCAGAGGGCTGAGCAATGCCTAAGACCACACATTGTGGAGAGGTTCCCAGCGACCCTGCCGCTCTCTCCCCTTGTCCTAAAAGGACAGAAAGTCAAGTGATTTCAGCAACCACCTGACAGAATCTCATGCTCTCCTCACTGGCCTGACCGGTGTTCCAACTTTCTCACCATCACCTTCCCATAGCCTCTTCTGAAAGTCATCCACGAGACACTACGTGTCTGAGCGCAAAGAAACCTGGGTCAGAGTCCCGCCTCTGTCACGTACTAGCTGTGGCATGTAATCGAGTCACCTAAACTCTGGGTCTCGGTTTCTTCATTTGTAAAATGATGCCTGACCAGGCACTTGTAACAGCTGATGTCTGTTCAGTAACCCCAAGCACAGAGAAGGCAGGTAGTTCTTTATTTTATTTTACTTTACTTACTCTATTTGGTTTTATTTTATTAGGTAGTTCTTTATTTTATTTTACTTTACTTACTCTATTTGGTTTTATTTTATTATTTAGATTTTTTTTTTAAATAGACATATAGGTGCTGGCCTAGATCCTAACACATGGAGATGAAAATTCAGCTCCAGTTCTTCAGGAGGTTGCAGTCTGCTTGGAGGAAAATACAAGAAAGTAGCCCAGTGTAGGGAGCAAAAGCACACCTGGGGAGCTCAGACTGACTTGGGGAGTCTCGGAAGAGTTCCTGGAGGACGTGCTACTTAGTTTGAATGCTCAGAGACGGATCCAGGGACAGAAGGGTGAGCTCGGTAGAAGGAAGGGCGTGGGAAAGGACAGAGTATTGAAACGTGGATTCATCAGGAGACGGGTGAGTGCTATAATGACAAGTGGTTGCAGCAGGATGGAGGGTGATTTGGAGAGAGATTGTTCCAACAGCTTAGCAGTGGACAGATTGGCAGCAGTAGAAATGGGAAGGAGTTCAGAGATTGTAAATGACCTACCCGAGGTCCACAGGAAGTGGTAGGTCCTCATGACTCAACTCTTTCCGGACCTCCCGCTCAGGTTTCTTAGAATCCCGGAAGGGCCTGATAGGTGCCTCTTCCTCCAAGTTGCTGTCAACCCACACCCTGGTGGCTGCAGATCAAGCCACTCTGGAGGGGAGGGGAGGGAGGAGGCTGCCCCGTGCAACCTCACGTCATCAGAGACCCAGACAAAGGCCAGGCTGAGCGTGTGACGGGGACAGGCAGGTGTGTAGAGGCAGCTTCCCCAGAGCCTCAGGCTGCCCCAGCCGCCCTTCCTTGGGAGGGTCCTGCAGGAGGTAAAGGAAGAGAGGGAAGGAAGAGGAGGCTTCACGGGTGACTTCAGAGCTGCTGCTCACTCCTCAGTGTTGCCTCAGCCCTCTCCACGAGAAGGCATTTTGTTTCAGAAGCAGACGGGGCATCACTGAACAAGGCAAGGTCCCCTCCTAACTCCCACCCCTCTGACTCACACTATGCAAGACGAGCCCTCTGGGCAGTGGTTTTAAAAACCCCTTTTTATTACCATGGAAACTTACTGAACATTCAGGGGGCTGTTGGACCGGGGACTTCCTTTCTAGGGGATGTGGAGGAAACCATCTTATTGTACGGGTATCAATCTGGGTCATATCAGGAGGGAGAAACCACACAGTAAGGTGAACAGGGGTCTTTTACATAAAGACTTTTTAACTATAACGGGGGATTGGAGTAACGAGAGACGGGGTAGTGAAAAGTAACGAGAGGGCTAAATAATGCCACAAAAGCAGATAGAAGGGCATCTGCTACCCCTAGGCCTGAGATAAGAAGTAACTCCCTTCCCCCACCCAGAGCTGATCCAGGCCTTGGTGGGGAGGGCACGCTGTGTCCCTGCACGGCCGAGAAGCCACTGGGGTGCAGGCAAAGTGGCAGACTTGCTGCAGAGCTCAGCTCTGGAACGTGCTCAAGTTCGCCCTCCAGAACCTGCTGGAAATCTGCCCTCCAGCGTGCTAAGGAAAGCTGTTCATGGGACGGTGTCTCACCAGGGGCACTTTTCATGTGTACTTCCCTCACGCAAAATACTGAAAAGGTATGAGATCAAGGACCGAGATTTAATCAAATTAATCATTTTTACTGCTTTATCAGAGACATTCTTAAATGAAATTGGCTGTTACCCCCTGTTCTCCTGCAAATGTGTGGTGGTGTAGAACACGATGGCAGGTACGGTTGGGGAGGAGCGGGCTGAACCTAAGGCGTCAGCTGTTTACCTGCCACTGCTTCTGCATCACCGCTGTGAATGCCAGCACAGGAAAGGACAAGAACAGGTTCGTACTATTATTCAAATAGTTTTGGCCCTGCAGGGCCCCTGAAAGGACCCTGAAACCACGGGGGTCCACCGACTACCCTTGGAGAACTGCTGAGTTGCTGGCTTGGCCAAGCCCCTAGACTAGGACATAGGGGTAGAATTTAAATATTGGGCTCCTGGCCTCAAACCCTGTGCCATTTCCACCAAAACTGCCGGGGTTCCCAGTAAACAGCCCACCTCTTCTTTGTCCAGATTCTTAATAAGTGGAAAAATAAAATAAAACTAGGGTCCAAATGTCATCTTTTATTACCAATAGAGACCAGGTTGAAGGCTGTAGCATCAGGTCCGTCAACCAAGTGGGCTTGATAATACCAAACCCAATCAGCCACACAGCACTGGCCTGGAAATAGACCGTGTGTGTGTGTGTGTGTGTGTGTGTGTGTGTGTGTGTGTGTGTGTGTGTGTGTGTGTGTGTGTGTGTGTGTGTGTGTGTGTGTGTGTGTGTGTGTGTGTGTGTGTGTGTGTGTGTGTGTGTGTAAGGCGTGGGGAGCATTGCCCAGAGAGACAGAGCCGAGCACAGGTGGTCTGCAGCCCCTCGCCCCGGGGGAGGTAGAGGGCAGGGCTGAGCTGAACATGGTCAGTTACTCCTAAGACAGAGGAGTCTTCGGCCTTCATAAGACAGGGAAGAAACCCAGCCTTAGAACAGGAGTTTCAGATGCTTCCGACCCTCACATTCCACATTCGAGAAGTTTTCCCTCCACCCCATGTCTGTATCCTACCAGCCAAAGGCAGTCTCTGAGTAGCCAATTCTCAAGGTTTCTTGTCATTTCTCAGATATGTTCAGCACCCCTCCTTAATGCCTTTGTAACTTTCTGTATCCTAGATCAAACGTAATCAGATGCTCTTTCAGACAAATAAAGCATGTTGGAAGTCCCCTTATTAAGAGGCAGTGAGGTTGAGGAAGAGAAGAGACCAGCTTCTGGCTGGGCCTCTGAGGGTCTGTATGGTGGTGGGACTTTCGCAGTTCAAGACGCAGCTGGTCAGATAACCCGGGTCAGGGCACCCGGAAGTGATCTGGGCAACTGGGTCCCCACCACCATTCTCATGTGCTTGTAATGTATCCTGGGAACTCATCCATCTGAAGGAGGCCCCTTTAGGGTGACCAGATGCTTGTGTCCATCCTCCAAGAGGCACTACATCTGGGAACCTGGAAAAGCAAACAAATCATTAGATGGCTAAATAGACTTAAAGCCCAGCAAGTGAGATGAGTCTGGGCCGCTGCAGCACAGGCCTTTCTAGTGATTCAATATTTGCGCTGCCAGATGCGCGCTCCCGTTTTCCCCCTAGTCGGCGCTCCGCAATGGCGGACAGCTCTGCCTTCCGGCTGCGCCCTGATCAGCTGTCAGTTACTTCCATCCATCTGCTTGAGCTTGTGTGACATCATCTTCATCTGAACACATTTAGCGTTTGTAGCAGGCCGAGCTAAGTTTACAGATCATTTTCTGTTGATTGCGTTTTTGAGTGGCTGCTTCTCTGGGTGTCCGAAGAGGGCCAGTAATTCACCAGTGTGCGCCCTCCCAGTTGCTCCCACAGCCCGATTTACTCCGGGGAAGATTTCCTTTTCGACACTTGATCTGCATCAGGAGTGTGGATTCCCATTAGGTCTGATCAAAGAGATCCTCTGTGAGTTGCCCTGCCCTTAAAGAGCCACCTGTGTTGGTTTATTTCACTAATAGATGCTGCCTTTAATGTTGCTGGCAGCCTGCGGGAGCTTAGATTAATATCCTTTAAGCCAAAAACAATAGAAAGTGTGCAGGGGCCTTAAGCAAGACCAACCTTTGAGTTAAGAGTTTGGGATTTTGAAATGGAAAGCTTTTCCACCCCTCACAAAGAGTTTTTTTTATTTAAAGGCAAGTAAACAATTAGATGTTGTTAATATGCATTTCGAAGTTAATTTTTTAGAAGAAACAACACCTTAAAGATAAACCCCATGTCTTTAACTTCAAGTGTGAATTTCTCCCTCAGAACCCCACATTTATGAAGTTTCATTTGGGGAGTATCTGTTCCCCACAACTCGGTCTCCAAATGGTTTGTAAGAGCTCTCACTATTAAAGCCCATTCATAAGGGAAGTTGTCTTTAAAGGAGTTCAGTTTTGCTTCAAAACTGAGTTTCTTGATTGTTTACTTGGTTTAAAAGAGTGTACTCTGGGGTTTGGGTAATTGACATGCTGTAGAGGACCTGGTTAACCTCCTCAGTGTGTCTTACCAGTGGGACCTCACGTCAGATCTCCTGGAGAGTTTTAATCACACAGCTTCCAGGGGCCCATAGGTCACCCTCTTCATCTGAACATACGGCACTTTCAGGGCATGACACGTTCTCCCAGCTCACAGATGATTTTCTGTTGGTTGAACTGTAGAGTGGCGGCTTCTCTGGGTGTGCAGGGCGGCACCTTCATTCACCACTTAAATCTGAAATTCTGCGGCCAAGACATGAAAATCCAGGTTTTCACAAAACCCGCATTTTCAGAAAAAAATCACTGAAATGATTCTGACATATGCAAAGATCTGATGTGTTTCAGAACCTACTAACTTCGCTTTGCCAGGTTTCATTTGTTCCATGCCTCTCCAAGACGGGCTCTGGAGATAGGCTTCCAGTTCATACCCGACTCATGCCAGGTACCCACCAGCATTGGCAGCACCGACCTCTCGGCATAGAGGAAAATGCTGGGCTGTTTGTACATTTCTTCATCCTTCCTTCTGTGCCGCTCTCTCAGATCTGCACTTTCTCCAGAGCTCCCCACGTAAAGGGATCTGAAGATGCTGAATCTGACCTGTTGGCAGAGTGTGTACCTTGCTGAGAAGAGGATGAAGCGAGCATTTGGCTTCCTGGTGCTGGCATCCACATTTTAATTTTAGGGTCTTCATCTGCTTTGGTAGATAAATCACAAACATTTCCATGAATAAGCACGTCTGTTATGCAAATTGTCTTCCGTCTGCTGGTCTGTTGAGAAGAATGTTCCATAATTACAACAGCTCTTTACTTATGGGCAAATCAGCTTTCTTACCACCTTCTCCATTTGAGAGAGGCCTCCAACTGCTGCAGGAGCCCTCGTGTCTGGAAGGGCTGGAGGACTCTGTCTTTATGGGCCTGTGGTCTGAGTTGGCAGGTCCTGGGACAGAAAAGGATCCAAATACCGTATGTTACTCATTTGTACATTTATTCCATGAGTGTTTATTGAGCACCTACATCATGCCAAAAACTGTGCAAGGCTGGGTATTCAGAGATGAATAGACCCAGTCTAGTTATCCATAATTCCCAGTCTAGTTAAGGAGGATTAAATTCAGCATGGTGTTCTAATGAGGGGTAAGTGTAAGGGTTCACGTAAGTCCAAGGTGGGTCCATAGTCCAGGATCAGGAAAAGCTTCCAGGCAGAGGTGACATCTTCCCACTATGCTCCAGCCATGCTGGTCTTTCCTGCAGTTGCAGATTCCTCCCCACTCCAAGTAGTTTCACGCTCTGCTCCCTCAGGATTGAATGTTGTTCCGTCTCCTTTTGACTATCTCCCCCCATACATCTTCAGGTCTTGGCATAAATACCACTTTCTCAGGGAGGCTTCCCCTGACCTCACTCCCCACAAATCTACATGATGATTCCTCTGTTATTTTTCTGATGATTCCTCTGTTATTTTCCTTTCCTACCGCCCCATTCCTTTACAACACAAACATATTTGTATCTATGTGGATCTTTAAATAACTGTTTATCGTTCCATGTAAGCTCCTTTTCCTTCACTGTGGATACAGTAGTGTCTGCCACACAGAAGACACTCAGTAAATACTGGTGGGACACACGAATGAAACTACCCAACAAAGGCAAGTCAAGCAGCCTCTGGATCTCAGTTTCTTCCTCTGAAAAATGGGATTTTTGTGCCTGCTTCACAGGATTTTTGGAGTGTGATTACCTGAGCAATGTCCCCCAGAGATTTTCACATCCTAATCCTTGGCACCTGTGACTATGTGACCTTATACGGCAAAAGGGACTTTGCAGATGTGATCAAATTAAGGATCTTGAGATGGGGAGATTATCTTGGATTATCCAGATGGATCTGATGTAATTACAGGGGTCCTTATAAGAGGGAGGCAGGAGATCAGAGGGACAGAAGGCGATGTGGTAATAAAAGCAGAGAGAGACCTGAAGATGTTATGTGGTTGACCTTGAAGGTGCAGGAAGGGGCCACAGACCAAGGACTGCAAGCTGGAAGAGGGAAGAAACAGATTCTTCCCTGAGCCTTCACAAGGGACACCCCCCTCCCCACACTGACACCTTGATTTAGCCCGGCAAGACTCATTTTGAACTTCTGACTTTCAGAGCTGTAAGAGAAAAAAATGTCATTTTAAGCCTCTAAACGTGTAGTAATTTTGTTACAGCATCCATAGAAAACTAATACATGTAGGGATCCAATAAGATCTTGTGTGGGATGACTCTTGGAGAAACACAAAGCCGGGAGTCATTATTAGTTTATGACAAGTCACCCCTTGTTTATTCCATTTCTGTGCAGTGCTATGTAAGTTCCAGCTCTTATAATGAGGCGAGATGCTTGAATAATAGCCCTACACCCCAAGAAAGCGTACTTTTTCATCATTTATAATTGCCATAGAGCTTGAAAATCTTCCAGGTCTTATAGTTCTTAATTATGCTCTCATGCGTATGTATCAATTACCCACATGCTCCTACCTAGCTTGTTACTGCAAAGATATTTTAAACTATATATATTTGGAACAGTTTCCTCTGCATGCATCTCCCTCTGAAAATATCCTATGAAATATTTCACCTCCACTGCAATAATCCGCTCCAGTTGGGACATGCTTGCCAATCTTCTCCTGCATGATGAAATTAAACGTCCATTGTTGTCTGCTGCAGGCTCAGTCCTACTTATTCTAGCTGGCAGTTCTCTCCTCTTAACTCCCAGTGGTGTCATTGTAGATTTGGTTCTCTGGGTTTGTGTCTACTTTGCTGAGTATGGTCTGCAATCTGGGAAGGATCAGGGAGTGCCTGACCCAGGAGGTTATACTGAAATGGCGGTAGAGGGGGAAGAAAGAGTGTTGATATTTTTGCTTGCTGTTTCTCCCTGTTCGAAGTGGCTCTGCACGGTCTATACTTCTGGACCACTGAGTTCCCACTGAATCTCAGTGCTAAGGGGAAGCAGTTTTATCTGCAAATCAATGACTTTGCCAAGTGATAGCATGGGAGTCCTCAAGTGGCCCTTCTGGTGATTTTCGGTCCCACCTGACTCAGTTTTTCAATTTGTAAGTCTATTTTCTTCTTTTCTGATTCCCCCCATTCCTTCTGTTCCTTCTCTCCCTGACTGCTCCCCCTGTCCTGGAGATGCCCATGGGAACGATACCTGCTTGTCTCTGTTGGGAGAATCACAGTAGATCTTCATTGGACATTTTCATCAAATGGACTAATGTCATTCTGTTGGTGAGCTGAAAGGTGGTGGTCTGCCTCAATTTTTTGACTGTTATAGTGAACTTAAAAAAATTTCTATTGTGAAAGAGGAGATTTCACCCGTGGAACCTCTATTTTTTAAAACATATGAGTTGTATCATTAGGTAAAACCTTTAACTTCTCTGCGTTTTGGTTTCTTTGTAAAATGGAGATAATAATATAAACACGGTAGTGTT
Organism: Lagenorhynchus albirostris; assembly: GCF_949774975.1. NCBI lineage: Eukaryota > Metazoa > Chordata > Mammalia > Artiodactyla > Delphinidae > Lagenorhynchus > Lagenorhynchus albirostris. The sequence goes on from NC_083107.1 coordinate 64,853,446, forward strand.
GTTGGGAGGATTAAATGAACTACTATGTAAAATGCTTGTCACATATGGGGCACGGTCACTTGGAAAATACTTATTCTGTCCTCTGCCCCCGACTCCATTCTCATGCTTGAGATGCATACACACTCCCTGGTGAATCTGCTTTAAAGGAAGATTCTGGGGTCTTAGTTCAGAAAGTCAGATTCAGTCAGTCTTGGGAGAAGTCTGGGAATGTGCACTTGGCGCAAGCTGCCCAGGTGACATTGATACGGGTGATCTTCAGACTCTGCTTTTAGAGACTGTTCCATGGGCTGTGAATATGGTGAGCTTGGGCCAAAAGCATCTTCAGGGCAGCGCCTGTGTGACGTCAATTTGTGTATAATCACAGTGCCTGTCACAGAGGAGACACCCGATACACATTGGCCAATGTTAAATGAATACCTCTGTGCACTTTCCATATTACCTGATTTATTTTTTCCGGCTTTACTCCTCACTGGGTAATTAGAAGGCTATGTATAAAGTACACTAGTGTGACGACCCATCCTCTGAACCCTGAAACATATTCCTAGGGGACATCTGGAGTCCCCATTCTCCTCCATTCCTGCATGTCCAAATGTACCCATCTTTCAATAAGCCCCAGTTCAGAGCCACATTCCCTATGACGTCTTTCCTGGTTAGAGTTAACATTACCTTCCTCTTCAACCAGTTTCTCTCTGTCATGTAAAATAGATTAACTCATACAGGTTAAGTATGTGCATTGGCTCTCTCAGCAAATTACATGCTCTTGGTGGTTTTCCCCATAATGTCTCTCAAATCCGTCTCCTACTGCCATTTGGGCCACAGCTGGCCCAGTCCCAGCTCCATCATCTTGCTTGTATTTATGACATTAGCTTCTTCTTTGACTGGGTCAGGTGACTGTGAGTTCTGTATCTTTTCGATAAACTCTCCTTCAGGTAGGCTAGCTTGAGTGAACCTCAAGCTCTCTGTTCTTTATCTTCAAAAGAAATGTGAGAAGCAGTCAGTGATTGGGCATGTAATGGAGCAAACAGTTTAAACCTGAATTTGAGATGAACCTCGGCGGACTCACCTTTCCTAAAGACTGGAGCCATAAACATAGCTTCAGAAGAAACAAACTGGGGGTATCAGGCTTGTCTATAACTAAGCTGAAAGCTGGTACTTGTGTTTATTTATACAGTTAGCGTTCTCTGTTACTCACACTTGGGTGAGGGAGACTTTCCTGATTGGACATCTGACCTAGCATGAGTTGGGCTCATGGCCTGCTCTGGGGGAACTGCCAAGACTGAGGTTCAACGTGGAAAGTCTTCTCTGCTGCCTCGAGAGACGGTAGTGAAAACGACAGGTACAGAAGAAATCAATCTAGCCCCCCCTGCTTCCGGTCCAGTGGCAGCCTAGCCTGGCAAAGGGCTGATAGCCTTTTCTGTGCTCTTCTAGATTATTTCTAAGGTGTTAGCACCACGCTGATGCTCTTGTACAATCACACTGGCTGCTACTCCCCTTAGATGGTGTCTCAGCCACCAGCTCTAAACACCTTCAGATGTTCAAGGCAGCAGACCCAGCACCGTCTTCGTTGGCCGAGGTGCTGTCAGCTAGTCAGCAAGTGCTTACAGTGTGTCCCCTCGGTGCCCATCTCTGCACCAGGTGCTCTGTGCACTTGACTTACGTGTGTGAAGAAAATAGTTAATTTCCTGCTGGACGTGCTGCTCCGGAAGGGTTCTGACGCTTTGGCGAGCATTGCCAGGGCAACCAGACCAGGAATCTGTTAATTAATCGATACTGCAGTGATCGTACTCCACTCTAGATAAAGTGAAGAGGAAGCTGGTTGAGATGCTTTTCTTCTCTGTGAGGGGTAGGTGAGAAAGAAACAAGGAGTTTCACAGTACAGGTTTTGTCCCATTTTAAAGCTAACTGGGACAAGATGGGGAGAGAACTGGTATGGGGGAGAGTTATGGATGAAAAGAGCTCAGCCCATAACCACGTGGATGACCAGCAGAAAAATGGTTGAAAGGTTTCTTAGGAGAGATGGAAACCACAGCATGAAAGATTTATCAAGGGAGAAGCTTACTTGCTGAGTTGGGGTTCAGGTTTCATGTAAAGTTTAGCCTTCCGATCAGGGCACCTGAGAAGATTCACTTAGGAGGGCTTTTGCAGAAACAGTTGGGAATTCATGAAGAAGGACACATCCATGTGAGTTTTATTTAATTTTGCGTGCGTATATGTAATCATGAAAACCAATGACTGGTTGTCCAAGGCTCTGCCCATGATGGTTTTTGACATAGGGATGCAAATCCTTCCTGGCCACAGTCCTGGCTGCCTTTCGGTGCTTTGAACCCCATTCTGCAAGCAAAGGTCTTTGGAATTAGGGTGGACTCCAAAGGAACTCATTTGTAGGTTGGACAGAGCCAATTAGATTCTTTTTATCTTCAAGAATCTCACTAAGAAACTAAATTAGTTGATAACTAGGAGCTTAAGTGAGGAGGGCGTGGTCACAGAGATCTGTGCTAGGTAGCCATGTCTTCCATGAGCACTCAGATGCAGAGAACAACACTGGTGGGGGCAAGGAGGATTCTTTCTTTCTTTCTTTCGCTTTCTTGCTTTTCTTCCTTCCTTCCTTCCTTTCTTTCTCTTTCTTTCTTTCTTGATTTCTTTCTTGCTTTTCTTTCTTTCTTCCATCCTTTCTTTCTTTCTCTATCTCTTTCTCTTTCTTTCTTCCTTCCTTCCTTCCTTCTTTCTTTCTTTCTCTTGCTTTCTTGCTTTTCTTTCTTCCTTCCTTCCTTTCTCTTTCTTTCTTTCTCTCTCTTTCTTTCCTTCTTTCTTTCTTTCTTTCTTGATTTCTTTCTTGCTTTTCTTTCTTTCTTCCATCCTTTCTTTCTTTCTCTATCTCTTTCTCTTCCTTCCTTCCTTCCTTCTTTCTTTCTTTCCTTCTTTCTTTCTTTCTTTCTTTCTTGCTTTTCTTTCTTTCTTCCATCCTTTCTTTCTTTCTCTTTCTCTTTCTTCCTTCCTTCCTTCCTTCCTTCCTTCCTTCCTTCTTTCTTTCTTTCTTTCTTTCTTTCTTTCTTTCTTTCTTTCTTTCTTTCTTTCTTTCTTTCTTTCTTTCTTTCTTTCTTTCTTTCCTTCCTTCCTTCCTTCCTTCCTTCCTTCTCTCTTTCTTTCCTCATTCAAAGGTATTCACTGAGCACCTGCCATGCACCATACCCTCTTCTGGACACAAGTGATACAACAGTGACTAAAACACAGCCCCTTTCCTCATAGAGTCTATTTTCTAGTGAGGCAAAGGAGAGACGTAAAATAATTAAACACACGCTATGCGCTCAGGCAGTAATAAGTGCTATGAAGGAAAAGAAAGCCACTGGGGCCATAGAGATTGATGGGGTTGAGAGGCTGCTGCTTTAGATAAGAGGGACAGGGAAGGTGAAACAAGCGAACAATCCCTGTAGCTATCTAGGAGGAAAGAATGAGGGGGGTGGCTGAGAGGATTAGGGACAAGGCTTCATGTGGTCATAGAGAAATGCAGAGAAGGATTCTTTAGAGATCTGGCTGTCCTTACTGTCCTTGGGTTCTGTGAGATACCCTGCTATACATCTAATGAATTACCCCTTTTTGCTTAAGCCAGTTTGAGTGCCTTTCGTTTTCTTGTAGTTAACAGATTTCAAAATCATCTGCAAATCCACAAGGTGAGTCTAAAGCAGTTACAAGCTACCTAGAATTTCTGTCAAGGCTCCCTAGTCAGAGCACGTGGCGCTTTATCTCCACCTGGTGCCAATATTCTGAAGGTGCAGGAGCCTTAACAAAGGAGCGAAAACCAGTCTGTGAGCACAATGGATGACAAGAGATAATAAATGTAACTGTTTCTTATCCCCAGTTTTAGCAAATTTTAAAAATGGAAGAAATTATATTCTTGAAAACATTAAAAGCGTATTTATTCATGTCAAGATGATCCCATTTCATTTGTAGGATTCCGGGAAACTTGGAGATATTAGTTGTGATTTCTTTGAACTGAGGGCAAGAGCTGGTCCCATCTTGGAGTCACAGGTCACACAGATCACTCTCGATGGCTCTGAATGATTCTGCATGTGAACCTGGGGCACAGTTTATTCCTGGCCTTTTGCTTTCACTCTAGCTGGAGAACCAACCAGTAAGCTGGGATCCCTCTAGAACTGTGTGGATCCCCAAGATGCACATGTAATCAAATGTCAAAAAGGAATATAGGGGCTTCCCTGGTGGCGCAGTGGTTGAGAGTCCGCCTGCCAATGCAGGGGACGCGGGATCGTGTCCCGGTCCGGGAAGATCCCACATGCCGCGGAGCGGCTGGGCCCGTGAGCCATGGCCGCTGAGCCTGCGCGTCCGGAGCCTGTGCTCCGCAGCGGGAGAGGCCACAACAGTGAGAGGCCCGTGTAACGCAAAAAAAAAAAAAAAAAGGAATATAAGTAACACTGTAGCTTGAGGCTCTGACTGCTCTTGGACTTGTGTTTAAGGAAATAGTATTTGCTGAGTACTCTGATGCCAGACACTGAACGTATAGTATCTTCTTCTATCCCTAAGGAATTAACCCTGTTGTAAAGATGGGGAAACAACTGCAGAGAGTAAGCACCTTGCTGGATCAGTCAGATTCTGGGTTGCAAACTCCAGAAAATTGCTCTGGCTGGTAAAGCAGAAACAGGATACTAAAAGGATTTGGGGAAGCTCACAGAGAACCAGGGCCAAGCTTCCAGAGGTATGCCTACAGTTGCACTGCAGAACTGGTCTGATGAGCAGACCACGGCCACTCTTCCAGAGGACTAGATGCCAGGACACGCACCACTGCCATTTTTGTGCAGGTACTCGGCTAGACTGCTTCTGCTATTTTTGCAAGCCCCATTCCTCTTTTGTGCCAGAAATTCAGCTTTTCAGCTGTCATGACTCCCACTGCCCTCTGTCCCTTCTTTCTTGTCTCGTCAGCTTCCATGTAAAAATTTGGCCAAGTGGTCTGACCAGGAGAGCATAAATGTGGGCTGCAGCGGCAAGGGAGGCTAGGAAAGGAAGTGCTCCTTTCAACTCCTCTGAAAGGCTGCTTCCACCCCTTATCAGGGAGGGAATTCCCCCCCAATGGAAAGGGGTTCAGATGGGGGCAGCCAAACACCGTCACATGCCCTCCAGAGTTGCCAATATGACATGACCAGTGAGGGCTGGGGTTGGCGTCTCTTTCCAGAGCCCACTACTTCACAGTCCTTCTTTCTGTCCATCAAATGGAAGGAGATGCTTGCTTTAAAAAAATTCATCAAACAAATACAGTGTTGAGTATTTTCATCATGTCACAAAGTGGTGGAGGAGGGGCGCCAAGGTCAAAAGACACAGTCCTTGCCCTCAAGGTGATAGCTTATCGAGCCATCATCACATGATCATGGGTGGCAGTGATGGATGACTAGTATATTGATTACCTTCTGTACCAGGCGCTTTGTATCTGTTGTTTCTAAATCCTGACAACAACCCTGCAAGGAGATATTCGTAATGTCACTTTTTTCCAGATGGTAACACTGGTGCTCAGAAAGGCTATATAACGTGCCCACATGACACAATTAAGAAGCAGCAGATCCCAGACTACAACCAGAGGTCTGTGTGACCAACTCCAAGCTGGCGACCATTGGGGGACAGAGGGATTCAGTGGCTTGACAAAAGTCTGCAGCTGATGGCAAAGGTAGGCTTAGAACCGCGGCCTCTGACTGCAGTGTCTGTGTGCTTAGCTGCTGAGCCAAGCTGGCTTGACAGCAGCTGTGCTCACGTCACACCAGGTGTAGGCTGACCTGACCCTCTTTGCCTTCATTGTTCTGAATGCCTTTTATCCAGTCTTGAGGTTTTAAAACTTGTCCTTTCTAGTCCCATGGTTTTGAGGGATGCTGTCCACCTCAGGTGATTCCAGGAGGTAGGGTTGTGTCACTAAAACCAGATCACCCAGAGACCCTCTGAGGACCAGGGCATCGGCCAGCTGAGCGTGCAGGTCACTTCCCTGTCTGACTTTCCACGAGGAGGGCTCATTCCTAGAGTGTGTGACTCCTTCTTGAGAGAAGCTCTTGATTTTAACTCTCCTCTGTGAGGCTGATGGCTTCTATGACTTCAGGGCAGTCAGCCTGACTGCTGGGATGAGTTCCTTCCCTAAAGGACAAGGACCAGCTGCTTTTTTAAAAGCAAAGAATTGCTGCATTAAAGCAAACTGTTAACATGTACACACAAATGGTGAAGCTTAAATATTGAAGTCATAGCAAACAAATGGCAATTCAATATCCAGGGTTGGTGGACAGAATGCTTGAGACGGGGTAGCACCAGATCAGACTCCCATGGCGGACAGGGCGTCTTCAGAGGTGAGGGGCCCTGGGACGGGCTGCTGGTGGTGATTAACTCCCTAATGAGGAAAACGGACTTTTGAAGGAGGAGCATGCGCAGACCCTTGGTGGGGGATGATGTGAGTGACATTATGAGGACACGCCTCCCAACTGGACGGGTCTGGCAGCACTGAGGGTAAAGAGCAGAGGATACTCCGAGAGAGGTCATGAGAGGCTGAGGGAAAGAGACAGAATTAGAGGAACTGGTTCTTTACATCTTTCTCTCCCGCCTCCCACCACTGGTCCAGCTTTCGCCACGGTTACGCAGCCTTAGCTTTCATCTTGTTCTTTAATGTGCCCATGCTCTGTATGTAAGTGCTTAGACATTATCACTGTTGTTGTCTGAGCACCACCGGACCATTTCTATTCAGTTCCTGTAAATATGAGCCCATACCATCTCATCCCACTTCAACTCTCACACACACACACACGCACACACACACACACTCACACCCGTGAAAACCTCAGAGCCTTTTGCTGCACCCTGGGGATTGCTTTGTCTTTGAGAGACCAAAGAGAAAAACCCATCAGCTGTCAAAGATTTTAATTATTTATTTTTAATTACATAAGCAATGCATGAATATGTCTGGTTGTAAAAAATTCACACAATCCATATTAAAATTAAAGTCTCCTCCAAGTGACGAATTTTAAATAGTTCTGGTCCTTACCTGTCAGACCATAGGTCTGCGTGGAACAGTTCTGGGGGATGTGGGTGAACCGGGCAGGGGTTTAAGGCAACTGGAGCCTTCGTTATACAGGGAAGGGTAGGGAAGATGGGGTCACTTGTTAATGAAACAGGGGTGGTCTCTAGTTGAACCTATCCTTTCTGTTTAGAAGCTGTGGACTTTGCCAGGAATGTGTTCTTAGAGTTTCGCAGTTTTCTTTTCAAGGAGTGAGGAAGAGGGGACATGGGCTCCTGCACCTCTGTAGAGATTCACCCTTTTCTCTAACATGTGCTGCTTTAAGGCAACCAGCATCAGAGGCAAATGTTTGGCACCCTGGCCCACTGGCTTCTCTCCAGAGGGCCACCTTCCCGGTTCAGGCAGAAGAAAGAGAGTCATCCTCACACATCCCCTGTGCCGTGTGACTTAGTGAAGGAATTTCTCAATATTGGTTCACACCCTCCTTGAGTTTAAGGGACCTGGACATGCTTGGCCATAGCAAGCAGGAAGACTTTTGTCAAATATATCTCTTCTCATCAACATTTTATCAGTGGGTATTTCCCTATGACTCAATAAAACCCTGTACACATTGTCTGCAGAACCAAATGGAGATGAGTAAAGGATTTAGGAGGAGGAATAAGAAATGCATTGAATCCAAGAGAGACTGAAGTGGAAAGGATCTTAGAGACAATCGACTGAGTTCCTCACTTTACAGGTGAAGACATCGAAGACCAGAGAAATTTGGTCTAATGCTTCAAGTCCCATAGGCAGGGTTAGAAGCAGAGGGAGAGCCAGGATTCCCAGTTCCAGACTCAAGGCAGTGCTTTGCCCCTTACCCCAGATTTGGAATTCAAGCTGCCACTGAGACTTACCTACAGGACCTGGGCAGGTGACAACAATTCTTGGTCCCAGTTGCCTCATGGCTCCTATCTACCTTAGAGTAGCACTGCTAAGAGCATCACATGAAATAATGACTGTTAAGTGCCATGCAAATCGCCAAGCAATTTTCAGGTACAAAGAGTGAACTGCATTTCAGTTATTGGCAAGACAAACATTCTTAATTAGTCAGTCAACGATCATCACCTAGCGGAATAAACATTTTTGGAAATCTGGCCAGCAAGGTTTGCTTTTTAGTTTTGTTCTGTGTTTTGAAGTTCCCTAGAAACTTGGTTATAGACTGCGTGTTGTATGATCTTAGGAAGTTATTTTTAATTCAGTTAGGTGTGATCACGGTGTCGTGGTTATGCCCAGGATGCCATTAATTTCGGGGACTTTTTGATGAAGTGTTTCTGGGTTATTGTTTAGGTGTTCCTATCATGTCTGTAATTTACTTTTTAATGGTTCAGCAATTACAGATGCATGCTTGTGTGTGTACACACATATATGGCAAAATGTTAATTTTTGAATCTTGGTGGGAGGTATCTTATACGCCTGGCTGTTGAGTAGACTATCACCCTAACTTCCTGTGTGTTTAAAAATGTTTATAGTAAAATGACTAGTAAAACAAGTTTTCCAGGTGATCCTGATTCTCTCTAATGGTTTGAGCCCACTGACGTGGAGCTGTGAGCCACTGACCAATGACAATGTGTGAGTGAAAAAATCTTTTAAATTCCCTGCTTGGTGTCTTGTCAGAATTGGAATCACTTTTCCTCAGCAGTACTGGTGAGGTTCTATTTCCCGTTGCTCTGTTTTGCTTGTCTGAGTCATCTATAAGACCAAAGTATTGAAATAATAAACCATCTTCAACATTTCCAGGAAGACCTAAGAGGTGATACTGACTCAATTTGAAGATAGTGACTAGTCCAGTGGTTCCCAAACTTAGGTGCCTAGAAACATCACCCACAGAATTTCAGCAGGCTTAGGACAAGACACAGGCATCTGATTTAACAGATATAATTCTAATGTACATCAGAGGTAATTCTAATGCACATCTAGGTTTGAGACCCATATTTTAGACCACAATGACCACAAAGCCAAGGTCATAGGTTTGATTCCCAACTGAAGAGCTATTTAACTTTGCAGAAAGAAAAGTTCTGTTCCTTAAAGATATCCTGCACACCTTACTCTGTTCTGTCATTTTAAAATAGGGGTCCTGGTGGAAAAAAAATGAAAACAGGGAACCAGGACAAAGAAGGTGAATGGATCAGAGCAATTTACTATTGCAAACCCATATACGATTTTTTTTCCCTTCTCGTGAAAACCTGCTACATTCTATTGTAGAGGTGACTGCATTTTGTTGATGGGTGAAAAGAGGCCTTTGTTCGTCGTTCTCTGACTGCCAAGTGTATTCCTACCTCAGGAATTTTGGATGAAAAGGTAAAAATGTCTTGTTAGTCTCAGTGAATTATGATCCGAATGAATCATGCTTTTAATGAAAAACACTTGATGCACCCTTACCCGGAATGCCTGAAAGGAGAAACTGAACCTTGGGAAACAGAAAAGTGAACACTCCCCCCTCCCCCAACTACCTTTATTACGAACATGTTCTGGGACTTCCTACACCCCTATAAAGGAAGCCAGGAGCTGCCCTTTGGTGCCGCCCTGGTTTCTTGCAGCAAGAACCAGCAGCGCCCTTCATCAACACGCCACAAAGCAGCTTCCCATGTTCTTATGTAATACGTCTCTGCAGCTTAAACCTTGAATTAACCAGAGACGTCATCAAGAAAAGTTTGCCAAGGAAGAGGATGCCCGGTTTAATTAAAAAGATCTTTAATAGTTATTAAGGAAATCAATTTGGAATTCAGGCCTGAGAGCAGTGTTGAGGGAAGAAATCACTGAGAGGAACTTCGCCATCTCTCTGGGTAATGGATTTTAACCCTTTGATCTGCATTGCTTCAAACCCCTGGGACGGTGGTGCAGGGGGATGGGGACGGATGCTTATTTATCACTCATCCCTTTTGAATCTACCTTCCAGATCCCAGAGGCAGGTCTGCCTCACATACAAAAAGCCCAAACTTTCTGGAATGCAGTTATCCTGGCAATCAAAGGAAATGGAAGACCATTATAAATTGAAAATCTGCTACCTCATAAGTATGAGCTATTTCTTTTCCCAAGAGATGCATTATTTCTCCCAGAGGATTTGTGCTTGGCCTGTGCGTCAGGTGTCTTTTTCTATTACCGCGCAAACCCTCCTTCTTCGGATCAAGCCAGAAAAAAGGAATTTGGCTCTTTGGAGCACAAGAGAAATATTATTTTCAGTTGTCTCAGGAAAATGATGACACCAAGGGTGAAACAGCCAGAGGATGGGCAAAATAAATTGCCTATGGTGTAGAGGGGACTGCAAAAGGGAAAGAATTTTTATTTGAAAAGAACAACATTCTGCCAGCAGGGGGATGATTTTAATATCATCTTCTGATGCAGCCCAGCTGAGTTCAAATGCTAAAAGAACTTTTCAAATAATCTCTGTTTAATTAATATTTGTACAGCACTTAATGAGGGAAACTGAAGACAGGTGAGCAGTATGGCTACAAAAACGACTTTCCTGTTGCAATGTAGCTCGTTCTCAGGTGGACTGAAGCGCCTCTACCTGGACTCCTATCATTACTCAATGGAAACTCAACAGAAAGGATGAACCAGATCTTTGGGCGCTCAACCTGCATCCTAATCACCAGCTTACACTTTCTTGAAGAGTTGGGAACAGGCTTGTATTTTTTTATTTTATTTTATTTTATTTTTTTGCATTACACGGGCCTCTCACTGTTGTGGCCTCTCCCGTTGCGGAGCACAGGCCCCGGACGCGCAGGCCCAGTGGCCATGGCTCACGGGCCCAGCCGCTCCGCGGAATGTGGGATCTTCCCAGACCGGGGCACGGACCCGTCTCCCCTGCATCGGCAGGCGGACTCTCAGCCACTGCGCCACCAGGGAAGCCCCAGGCTTGTATTTATTTATATTACTCGCAGCAAATTGCCCAGAATCTGTGCCTACAATGTCTCTGTTGATTGCTGATTACCTGGAAACTTATGGGCGTGTTAGCCCCCAAAATGTCTCCATTCCCTGTTTCACTTGGTCTATTGAACCTAGTGAGGGGTGTCACTTGGGAGAATTGGGGGTTCGGGGTAGATGCGTTATAACGCAAGCTCTACTGATGAACTTGTTGTGTTGCTGGAAATAGATCAGGTAGCTTCTCTGAGCTCTACTTGCCTCAATTACAAAATAAGAAGCATTGAACTAGATGGTCTCCAAGGCCCCTTCTGACTCTAATAGAGTCTGCTCCACTATTTCCCCTTTGTCTTGGCTGGGTGTATCTGTTCTAAGTTAGTAGACTGATGGTAAACAGGAAATAGTGCTTATTGAAGCATTTGTGGCTGAAGTACCGGTTGTAAACTGGCGAGCAGGAGGCTGGATCCAGTCTGCAGACCTGTTTAGTTTAGCCCACCTAGTTTTTCGGAGAGGGGGTGGGAATTGAATTAGTTAACAACAGTTAAAATCCAGGCGATATCACGAAGTTGGACTTGTGTTTCTTTTGAGAAGTTGGAAAACTCTGGTACCGCTTCATCTGCATTGGCAATGATCTGCTTCCTTGTGAGTCCGACATGGACCCAGCCCCTTCCCGCTGTGTCCTCGACAAGAAGGTTGAATGTCAGTTTCATTGTTTTCATTGATCTCATACCGTTTCACTCATTCATGGCCCACGGAGTTACGGTGGGTAGAGGAAGAGAGGGTTGGAGGGATAATTAAGAGTCTGATGTCAGGAACCTCCTGACCTTTGAAGAGACATCTGTGCCAGGAGCCTGGCTGCTTCCTGAGATGTGTGAGCTGCTAGGTGGATAAAGTTCCTTCAGTTGGGTGGATAGAATCAGACAGCCTTTGACTGATACGGGCAACACAATGATTTCCCATTTAAAGCCAGTGCGATTTGTCTACATCGTCTCTCCTTTGAACAAATGTTTTGATTATCGTTCACTCAGAATTGTGCCCCACAGGAACATTTAGGCTATCCCACACTCAGCGCACCCACAGAAGAACTTGAACAGCAAAGACCCTTTTGTCACCTAAGGACATCAATCTTTTTTTGGCGACATCACTGGAGTCCTCCTGTCCATTACAGTGGCCATCTAATTTATTGCCTAAAATATGAATTTCTTGAAAGTGAAAGGGGGCACTATTAATAATTATGCCAGGAAAATAGGAATAAACCAGGACTGCCCTAAGCAAACTGGGGCATGTAGTCACCCTGCTCAATGTGCAACACCCACTAATGACTTGATCACAAAATCTGCTACTGGCCATAGCAGCTTGTCCTGGGAACCAGATTTGTCCCATTTCCACCCCTGGGCATGCGTGGCTCCTCTCCTGTTGAAATTCCTGCCAGATTGGAGAGGACTCACCCTGTTTCCATTCCTTCCAGGATTTGAGCTCTCCAGCCCCCTTCTACCTTTCACTGATGCCTCTAAACTGAAGCCTGCCAAGAAGGACTGTCTTTGATTTGTCACAGATGATGCAGGTGGTGATGAGACGTGGCTGTGTGAACTCTGGGTCCTGGGGAATGAATGATATCTGTCTTCGGATCCCTCCATTTCTTCTTCTGCCCCTGCTCCCCTCTTTCCTGCCACGTAATTCAAGTTAAAGAATATTCCTCTCCTTTTCTTTAAGCTAATTGGGTCATCCCTTCATGCTGCTAGAACTTTACATTTTCTATGTGGGAGAGGTGGTCCATGGCTCAGGTCACTGCAGGACACCATCACTGAAGATCAAACCATTTTCACAACCAGCAAAGGCATATCATTGCAGCAATGGTGAGTTTTATACTTGGCATTTGGGTGAGGAACAAAGAAAGTTTGGGGGCACGTCAAATAATGAAAGAAAGGAGCAGGCTTTTGAAATGCAAAGATATAAATCCCTTTCCAGGAAGCAAATTATACCGTGGTACATAAGAAAAAAAAAAGGGAGGCGGGGTTGAGGGTAGTAGGATGGTGAAAGGAGGTGTTTAATGGATGGAGAAAGATCCAGAAAGGTGAGTCTCAGATCCCTTAGATAAAGCCACCCATCTACGTGGCGAAGATGAGAGGAAAAGTCGGCGGCTGGCTTTATTCTTTTGACAAAGATGCACCAGTGTGGCAGAGAGAGGAAGTAAGAAGGTTGGTAACAGCTCATTCTCATTTACCACACAGCCTAAACTATTCTATCACTCACTTTATAAAAAGGCCTCGCAGGAGACTCGGGACATACAGTTTGACAGAGTCTACAGTGGCAAGGAAAGAGGGGAGGAACACAGAGAGAAAGGGAGCTGATGTATTATTTACAGGTGAATAAAGAACTTGAATAAAGCAGGCTGCAGGATCAGGCCCAAAGACCTGTGTCTGTACGACTGTGGAATAAAGACAGACATCTCTGATTCCTGCTGCTGCCCCTTTTGCTGCTGGAGACCCTTTCCAGTGCTGGGCCCGTATGCATGTGTCTCAGCTCATCGCCGTGCTCCAGTCTGCCCTGCTCTCAGTTACATTTCCCTGCGGCCCAGAAGGGGTAAAGCCCTCACCAGGAAGCTGCCGGGCCTCTGTGGGTACAGTCTCATTAGGCTGGGCACAGAGGGCATCTCACTGGTGGTGGCAGGTCTAATAAGCATGCAGATGGAAGACACACATGCACACACACACTCTCACTGAAGTCATGCAGTGGGCAGAGAGCAGGGATATGGGGGATCAGATCCGAAAGGAACAAAAGGCTGCAGCCTCTGCAGTGAGCTGAGTGAGAGTGACAGGGGGACAGCTAAAGGCAACCAGAAGCAAAGTGTGAAAACCCACAGCAAAAGGCACCGGAGAGCATATGTACCGGACTTCACAGCTTCCTCCCATTCCCGGCTTACATTGGCTCCATGTGCCGCTTTACACAGCTTTCTGGGCCCATAATGGGTTTTATTCCACAGTTTTTATACTAACTCGAATGACTCACATCTGCTCCAATACCCAATTCGCTCTCTAATGACTTCGGCTGCTAGGAGAGAGCTTGCTAACGACAGGAGTGGCCAAAAAGAGTCCCAATTCAGGGACGAGGAAGGCTACAACCCCATACGTGTGAGCTGGAAGGCCTTTGAGAGGGTATGACGTTAGGAATGGGGAAACAGACCCCGAGAAATCAGGAATTTGCTCCAGACTATAGAGACCAGAGGTCGATCCATTTTAGGGCACCAGGATAGTACTAATTCAGAATGTTCTTATTTTGCTTATTTTCCTGCCGTGTTAAATCTTTTGCTAGGAGCTTTTCCTCCCCATATAGGCTGTGATGAGAAAAAAGTAACTTGGATTAATCACCAATGATAGCTAATCCCCCACTGGGATTAACTGTGCTCTGCATTACTTAAGGTGGATATTAAAGTTTTAAATAGCCGGGGGACCCCTGAATAGGCTGGGAGAGACTTAAAGGGCTGGACCCTGCATAGAGACTCACCTGGCTTCCAGATGTTTGAAGTCCCAACTGAAATCAGTTTCAACCCTAATGACAGTGACTGGCTTGACAACCCAGAATAATATGCCTTTTGGCTGGATCAGGTAATGACACTTGGCGAAACTGGATTCCCTTCACAGCCCTCATAGGCCCAGGGAATCTTCTGCACTTGAATGGAGGACAAAATAGTAATCAAGAAGCAAGCATCTTGGAAGGCAATCCCTGCTGCCCCAGGCACCACAGGCCCTGCAGGGAGCTGCCATGAGAGACCCAAGGCCTCAGTTTCCCCAGGTGCCAAACAGCACAAAGCACCTTACACCTGAGCAGCAGGTGGTGTGGTGCTGCACCATCTCTAAAGCTCGGCGGTGTTGTGTAACTGTTCGCCATCTGGTACTCAGAAGCAGCATCACAAAGCGCTGGAGCCTGGAGCCTGGAGCCGACAGCACCTCAGCGGCTTGCCCGGGGCTCCCCTGCACAGCAGAGCACTTTGCAGGCCCCAGCCTGCAGGTCCAGGGTGAGGCTCCTGGAAGGATCCAGGAAGCTCAAGATGCTGCAGAGAGGGGTTCTCTTGCTGCTGCCCCCACCCCTCCCATGACCACGATCTACCTGAACCTTTGCCCAGCCAAAGCAGTGGCTGGGAAGCCTACCTCAACCTTTCAGAGTTCTAATAAAGGCAGATCCTAGACCATCCCCAGGGTTCTGTGGGATGGTCTGAGAGCTCAGCTGAATCTTGAGGTGGGCCGGCAAGAGTGCTCAGCTTTTCTGGGCTGTTTGATTTCCACCTTTGTTCCTAACCAAAAACTTCTCATCTATAGCCTGGCCGAGAACACTCTGGGGCTACGAGAAAGGACTGCCCTGTGACTGAAAGACAAGGTACCAAACACAGGGGTTTTCAGCAGATTCCTCCATTTCTGACTGCACTTTTTGCTGACTCCATCTTACTGCAGAATGAACTCTGGAGCCGTGCTTTACACCTGCGCTACCTCCCCATGCTGAGCTCTGTAGGGAGAGGCAGGGAGGATGATGGCTGCAGTAGTAGATGCAGCTTTCACCTCCCCAGGCAACTTGATGAGCTGAGCATCCCTCCAACTCAGGCGGCAGACATCATAGGACGCTGTTCCCCAGGGAGAGCAAGGTTTCTTTCTTTCCCTCTTTGAGGGATGAGATGATCAGGTAACACCAGCACCTTGCATTTAGCTTTCACAACTATTCATTCACTTTTCAGAGGAGGTAGTATCATCCCCATATTACAGATGAGGAATCTAAGGCTCCGGGAAGGTAAAGGACTTCCCCAAGATTCACACAGCTAGTGTGGCTGACCCGGGCCAGGAACCCCCTAGTCCAGTGATATCACCATCATTCCAGCCCAGCTGAGACCCACACGGGGAATCCAATTCACACTTTGCTCTGACTCTGGACTCAAGTAGTTTTAATCTTCAGGAGGAAGGAGGATGCACTTCCAGAAGGCATTTGGGAAAAGGGGTTTTTGAAAGATAACCCTCTGTGCTCAGTACCCCCCTGCCCCAAAACCACTTTCCAAGAACCCCATGTGGTTGACCCAGCTTTGGACTCCATCCCCCACCCCCTTTCTGCAAGCACAGAGCCCTGGGCCTTATAGGGAGAGAAAACCCTTACGGGAGATAATTACACCTTAATTTTTAAAAGGATTTCTTTAAAGTTAAATTTAGACCAACTCAGCGTTCCATTAAGCAGAAAAAGTTGTCAGGCAGCTGCAGGCAGGCAGAGAAGCACCCTGGGGAGCTGGCTGAACTCTGCCTTGGCCCTGAGCGGCCAGGAGCGTGGCCTGCGGGTGGGGCAGTAGCCCCGCCAGCGGCCCAAGGTCTCAGCGTCAGCTCCCATAGGGCGGGAGCCCAAAGGGCGGGACCGGGCTGTGAGCGCCACGTGCAGACCCCGGCGGCGAGCCGGAAAGTCCTCCCAAGCACAGCTCCTCCTGGCGCCGGCTGGCTCTTGGATCCCAGCTCGCAGCTGGGGGTGGCGGGTCTCGGGGACGCACCTTTCCCGCCCCGCCCCATCCCAGTATGGCCCGGGAGCTGCGCCCAGGGCTCGCCGTGGGCGACCCCAGAACAGCACCCGGCGCCTCGGTGGGCGGGCGGCGGTAGCGCCCCTCTCAGAGCCCCGTTTGCTCCTGCCCGGGCTCCCTCGGAGTCGGTCTGTCTGTCGGCCCTCCCTCCCCCTTCGCTGTTCCTCCCCCGTCGTGTTCCTCCCGGGGTGCCGGGCACAGCCTCGGATTCCTCGCTCCCCACAGCTCGAGTCAGTTTCCCTCGCGGCGGCTGCCGAGGCGGCGGCAACGGCGGCGGCGCGGGAAGCATCTCTGCGGCCACCGCGCTTCTCCGGCTGGAGCGGGCGTCCAGCTTGGCTGCCCCTCGGCCCTTCCCTGCCGCGCCTCGGGGCACCGTGTGGCCACCACCCCTGCTCTCTTTTCTCCCAAGAGGGCGGGGCGCCTGGTAGGATCCCACCGGCCCTCCACCCGGATCCCGGGGCTAGCGCTCCCGGGAGCAGGGCGCTCTGAGGACTCCTGCCCCGCCGACCCTGACCGCCAGGGGGTGCCCCACGGGCGCAGCGCCGCCGAGAGGAGAAGGCAAGAGGGACCATGCGGCGTCTGACTCGCCGCCTGGTGCTGCCGATCTTCGGGGTTCTCTGGATCACCGTGCTGCTGTTCTTCTGGGTAACCAAGAAGAAGTTGGAGGTGCCGGCGGGACCTGAAGTGCAGACCCCCAAGGTACTGGTTTGGCGGCGCGCCGGGCGCGGGGCAGTGGTTGGCCGGAGGGCGCGCAGCTCGCGCGCCGGGTTTGCGGGCTCCCGGGAAGCCAGGGCTGGGGTCTGGGTGCTGCGAGCAGGTAACCGGGCGCCGGATGCGGCTGCAGTGTGATGTTTCTGGATTTCAAAAAGCTCAGGGGCATCCCTGGCCCCGCGCCGTGTGTAAGTGGGAGTGGGAGTGGGTGTGGATGGTGGGCGCGCTGGCGGGCAGAGGGGGGCTCTCAACTTGGGCAGCGCGCCGGGGTCCTTGGGCGGCGGGGGCACTACGGTCGAGCAGCCCAGGGGGTGGCCGTCCGTGGACGCCGCGAGAGAGTCGCCGGTGGTGGGGTCGGGTGGCAGGGCCGGCAGGTGCTGGCGCCCGCGAGAAATCGGGCGGTCGCGCTGATCTCCTTCCTTGCCTCAGCTGCCAGGCCCGACCGGGGGAGGCCGGAGACCGAGGGTGCGCCGCGCGCGCTTGTGCGGCGCGGGAGAGCGCCCTGCAGCCTCCCGGGCGGTTGCTTCCTTTCGCCACCCCTGCTTTGTAATTTTCCTCGATCCCTCCAGCTGCATTGGAAGTTGAATTGAATGTGCCCTGAACATCACTAAAGAGCCTGTAAAAACAGACGCCTTGGTATTGGTGGGGAGTTGGGGAAATGAGAATCCAAGTGGCTTTTCCAACTCCTGCCCAGTCGGTTCATATGAGCGGAGCCGCAAGGCTCCGTCTTACCTTTATTCAGAGCCCCTATTCCTCGGTCTCCTCTTCCACAGACCTGGCTGTAGGACACAGAAAAAGGAGGCCTCAGGGGGTTTCCTGACCAGCCAGGAAACGTGTATGAACTGGGTCCAGAGAGGTCCTCCAGCGACCGCGAAAAAGCCCTTGGAGAAGATTTACGGTCCCAAGCTGGAGACAGAAAATAATGGGGGAAGGGGGAGAGAGGGGAGGCTCCCAGTAAGTACAGTGCAGAGCACCTACTAGGTGCAAGGTACATAGTGGGTGCTTCTTTATAAGTAGTTGTATGAGTTGGGTAGGATTCTCCTAATTCCGTAGATTAGGAAACCGGTTCAGTCTTTAAGTACCTTGCCTTAGGACACTACTGGTTTGAACTCAGACCTCCGATATTCAGGGTCTTTCCACTATATCAAGTTGCCTTTGAGATTGCCTTTTAACTAAGTCTCTGGTCACTTATGTTTTGGAATCTTGCCAGTGCTCTGTTGAATTCCACAATCATTTATTGATGATCTGCCATGTGCCAGGCAGTGTGCTAGGTACAGTGGGTACAGAGATGCAGAACTTGTTCTCTGCAGTAGGGGGATCTGCCCAGGAATAGACCAGGACCATACAGTGTGCTGAGGGCTACAATGCCTCAGTGCACTGGGCGTCATGGGAGCCTGGGGACTTCCTGGAGGAGGAAGAGGACATAAGGGAACTGAGTTGAGAAGGATGAACAGTAGGTTTGCCAGTAGGTAGGGAGGGCATTCCAGGTAGAGGTTAATTGCACCAAACAGGCTGAGAGGAATTACACAGCACACTGGGTGAGTTTGGTGTCAAAGCATGTGGCCAATGGCAGGGATGAGGTTGGGAAGATGTGTAACGGTCCTGTTGGGTAGGACCTTGTGGGTACCAGGGAACCTTGGAGGTGTACTAAGCAGGGGAGTGATGAGGTCAGACTGATGATTTCAAACAGCCTTCATCCCACTGCATCAATTTTCTCACTCACCTCAGACCTAAAGAGGTCTGAGGTGGGTGAGATCTGGAGAGCTCATAGATCTGGAGAGCTTTTCGTCTTTTTCCCTGGGTGATTCTTCTCCTTGTGAGGTTAATGATGCCCGTGGGGGCATGAACTCTCTCTGTTTTGCGTTGAACCTCATTACCTTAAGCTTGCTTATTCTAGTCTACACCAGGGAGCTGGGACAAGAGATCTGTTTCCTTCTTTGTGCACTTTTTCCGTCTTCTTTTCCGGCCTCTTCTCATCCTGGCGAGCGCTGAGCACACATTGATCGAATGCAGCCACAGGCCAGGCTCTGTGCTAGGTTTGGGGGCGGCTGTGATGAATACACTGTGCCCCTGCCGTTTGGTGGGGGCGGCTCTCACAAGTTCCTGGTTGAGGCAGAATTGCAAACAAAGGAGTAGCGGCACGGTGCGGGGGCAGTGGTCTAATGTCAGAAGTCCGGACATAGTGCTGCGCGGTCACTTGCTCTTTGTCTTAGTATCTTCCTTTTCCCTCATTTTCTGTATCCTTTATAACCATGAATTCTCTAGACTTCAAAAATCTTGATAATTGTTATTATTGGTCACCCTTTTTTGTTAGTAGATTTCTTCTTCCTGTCTTTCACCTGTATTATGCCTTTTTGTGTCTACATATATGTGTTGTGTGTATTCATATATGTGTGGGTGTACTTTGTGTCTGATGGATGAGCAGCCCTCTGTATCTTAGTGTATATGTACCTGAGCGGCGGGCTGGAGAGACAAAGAGAGGTCCTTCTTAGCAGTAGAACAGCTGTATTCACATGACTGATCTACTCAGGAAATTTGCATGTCAGGTCCCAAGGAGTGCGGTGGGTTTCCAAACCTGATTCCATGTCAGAACCACCTGGAAAGCTCGTTTAATTTACATGTTTTTGTGTTTATTGCAAAGATGATTATTCTGTGGATTTGGTAGAAGGTCGTAGAATCAGTATTTTTACAAGGGCTCCATGTGAGTCTGAGGCAGCCTATTGATGGGAGCTAGATGAAGAATACCAAGTCTCTTGGGTTTTTTTGTAGTTCGGTGGGCCCCATGTAAATATGGCCGAATGATTTCATTCCTCTTGAGTTCCTCGTGGACCAAGCCTGTGTGAGCACGTGCATTCATGTGAAATAACAATAGCTAGCATTTGTATCGTGCTTTACAAATTCACAAACTCCATTTCACATATATTAGCTCATTTAAGCTTCACAATGACCACAAACAATAAGGCAGATCGTACTTTTATGCAGATGAGATTGAGTAATGAGGTTAAACAATTGGCCCAAGACAACAAGACTATTATTAAGTGGCAGCATCGGGACAAGAATGGAATGGGATTATTCTGGCAACTGCTCACGCAAGTGCTCCTTCCATGCCATCAAGTCACATGGATGCCTGGGTCTGCGCTAGTGGGTGATGGGGTGAGGTTAGGGATGTTAATAGCTGCACGATGCCCACCTACTTTCCAAGCACTTCCATGGCTTATCCCTAGGTGCTGGCCTTTGGAGAGCTCCAGGGAGGTTGGTGTAATTTGTGGGGAAACGGTTTCAGAGGGAATCCTGCTCTGCCCTTGGGGGAGGTCATATGGGGCAGAGGAGGCTCCTCTGGCTGGATAGAGTGCACCCTGGTGGGGCGGGTCTGATGGAAGGTTGTGGCATCATTGCGGGGTTGCCTCAAATGGTTGCAGCACCGTTGGTTGAGGAATCATTTGCCAGGGCGGAGATTGTTTCCTCAACAGTAGGAATTATCCAGGGACATTTGTCTATTGTAGGGAAACATTTTTGGTTTTTGAGTGAGTTCAGTATCCTAGGTTTTCCTAGACGATGCTCCTGCAGTCATGGGGAGAGCTCTTGCCTTGGACATGTCTGAAACCAGGGGTCCTCTGCCTAAGGCTCTTCCCAGTGTGGTGGAGGGGGGTCAGTGTATTTTCTAAAGCAAGAGCACTGGGCTCCCTTCCCCTAAAAATATTTAGAGAAGTTGAAATGGTGGAGGGATTGGTCTAGAGAGGGCTATGGCGAGGGCTCCTGGGCTGG
The DNA here is from genome assembly GCF_949774975.1 of Lagenorhynchus albirostris. Taxonomy (NCBI): domain Eukaryota; kingdom Metazoa; phylum Chordata; class Mammalia; order Artiodactyla; family Delphinidae; genus Lagenorhynchus; species Lagenorhynchus albirostris. The sequence continues at coordinate 64,874,355 of NC_083107.1, forward strand.
GGACTTGCCAACTTGTAGATTCCATGTAGCCCATTGCCTTCACGGGGGGCTAGACCCTTATTCCCCTTTCCTCAGTGTTAGGGAACATCCTCCTTCACCCGGCATGGGATCTCCAAAGTGGGCCTGATAATAAAATGGAACCTATGCTCCGTCACAATCCAAGTGATATGGAGAAGCCGAGCTGCACTCCAGGTTTAAGAAAATCAGTTGGATTTTTTCCCTTAGTTTCAAGAAGGGCTGTTTCTATTAATAGCTCAAATAAAGATTTAAGTTTGACTTTTCAACGTTGATTTGATTTTTTATGGGGTTTCCCACCCCCAAATTCAGCAAAGCTCTAATTCCTGATTGAAAATCCTGTAACAAGCTTGATGCCTTAATTTAAACAGTATTTTAGCAATAAATCCTGTACCACTAAAAAAAAGGACCTGAAAAATGCTTCCATTTTTTCTCTCCCCTATCATTTGTTTGCTTCTTGGAGAATTATACAATAACTGGCAGAATTAAAAAAAAAAAAAACCCAGCAAATTTGTCTCTTATTTCCAAGAAACTAAATTTAGTCCAGGGGCTTAGGGCTTAGTAAAGCAGAAGAATTTGAAGGCCTGAGGGTGCTTTTGGAGGAAGGTATTGGAAATGTAAAGGCTTTGAATAAAGTGCCTCAGGCCCATGTAAATGTATTTGCGCTGTACTAGAAATACAGCAAAAACTATTAGAAGAGAGCCTGTTTTCTGTAATATTTGTATATTGCAAATGCCTTATGTATATGACACTGTTATTGTAGTCCCCATTTATTAGGTAATTTCTCCCACTCAAAAAAATTCATCGATTTTAGAGAGAGGCCCTAATAATCTGCTGACGCTCAGTGGGTGTATGTTAGGCTGTCCAGGGAATTTTAACTCTGGCATGACCAGAAATAGCTCATTATCTGATGAACGTTCATCCTTCATGAGCATTCATTTCTGTGTGTGCTGGTGCCTGCGCTGGACGCTGTGCTGTTTTCCCATCTAAGGCAGTTCCTGGAGAAGGTGGCGGGGATGGTGTTGCCTTGTGGGCCAGATGTGGCTGCTGTGAGAAGCTGGGAAATACGAGGCTAGAAGGTTGGAGCCTCAGGTGTTCAAGAAATAGCATGCTTTTGCTTTCTAGACACCAACAAGCTTAGAAAAACAAACCAACCCCCAAACCCTGAGCTCCCCTGTGCTTCCTCTCTTGCCCTGTTCAGTCCCATCAGGCTGAGAGGAATTTCTCCTCCTTGGGTCGTTTTTGGCCTGCCCTGGTTGCACCCTGTCCCTGCTTGCTTTCCCAGCTGGCATTCTCCCCCAGGCCCTGTCCCAGGGACCCACAGATCTATTCGAAGGGAACCTCTTTGAGTCGGTCTGGGGAACGCTGTCTCTCTCTCTCTCTCTCTCTCTCTCTCCCCCTAAACCCTTGTTCCCCTAAGTGGCCTGGTACTTTTGGAAGCAAAGACCAGGAGTCCCTGTCTCAAAATTTTCTAGAGGCACAGAATGATATCTGCTCAAATCAGGGAAGACAAAGGGGCAAAACCAGAAAAGAAAGAGAAATTAATGTCCCTGTCACAAGCTTCCCCAGCCTGTCTAGAGCCTACCCTTTTCCAAGGTTGCTCATCTGTTTGTATCATTTAAAAGTGTTAATTTCCAGTCATCAGAGGTCATTTATTAACTGAACAGGGACAGAATGAGGCTGCCGTTGGCTGATACCCAAGGCCTGGGAGTTTTACAGGGACTGGTTCACATGCCATCTCGTCTGCTGCCTTTGCCTGCATCCTTTCCCACACCTCTCCCCTCCCAAATTTCCCAAACAGTCTTATGCATTATCAGGCACCCAGGAACACATTTTGAAGTTGAAGAAATGTGTTTCTGTGCCCTTGTTTAATTTCTAACGTTTACAGTTTTGTCACTCTTCCAGAGCATTTCAAAGTCCCCAATGCATTTTTTTGGAAAAGAATCTGAATTAGAAAGTAGGGAAAAATCCCCAGCTCCTCTCTCTGGGAGCATCTGTGAACCCTGTCATGACTTTTGCACATTCTACCCGAGACCAGCATTTATGGACCCACCATCTGTTTGGGGAAGGGAGTCTGACATGCCGAGTGCCCTCTACAGCCGGCTGCTGCCTCTTCCACTTGTCCGCAGTGACCCTGAGCTGGGTGGTCAGCCTTCCTCCTTGTCTGGACCTCAGAGACTCACTGTTCACCAGGGTTGAAAGATGGAGAGCCCAGCCCTCTCCTGGCAGCTCCCATGATGTCATAATCAAGTGTGGTTTCACCTTCTGGTTTTTCTTATATACGTGGCAACCCGGGTGTCTCTTCCTGCCATTGGCAGTGCTGGGGATAACTCAGATAGTCTCTTCCGGGCTCAGTCTCCTCAACTGTGAAATGGGAGCAGCACGCTACAGCACTGCCTGTCTCCCGCTTGCCCTGCCTTGCCAGCAGTCTGAGTCATTTTGGGTTAATTGTGAATAATTCTGAAGTGAGACCTCGTGGCTTTAAATAATTATACCACAGATACTCTGTGTCTATTACTTATCTTTTAATTATTTTACCAGAAATGTTAGATTAACCAAAAGATAAGTCAGGTTCCCAGTTCCCAGATGTTGAGCTGATTAAGAAGGAACCCCTTTGGGGTACTGACGAATGCGCGTGCACACACGTGCACACTGGCACCCTGGGGAATTCTGCAGAAGCTCCTGAAATTTGCTGGCTCGGGTGTTTTGGTATTTCAGAATAAATGGCCTGAGATGACCTTCTGGGGCAGCAGTCTTTGCATTTGGCATCACAGGACCTAATGAACACTAGGAAGCTAACGGGGAGAGCGAGGAAGAGATCTATCTCTGTGGCGGGAGGAATGTATGTGCCACTCAGGGAGTCCTCTTTCCTCCTGTTTTTCTTTCCATCGCTTCCCTCCTCCCTTCATCATTCTTCCTCCTCCTCTTACTCACATCTCCTGGAAAGCCAGGGGGCCCCAGAGCAGAGAGGCACAGGGCACTTGGTCAGGAGCCCCGGGAAGAAGTCTGGAGGTGCAGGAACCCAGTACTTCCCCGCAAGCACTGACCAAGGTCAGGAGCAGCCTGTCTCGCTGCTGCTCTGGACACAAAGGCCGTTCTTTCCGAAGGAGGGAAGTAGCCGCTCTGGGCCATCCTGAGCCATTCTGCTCAGATGCTCTTATATCAGCATGAGCCCTCATGGCAGGAATTAAGGAGCCGTCAGACCACTATCTCCCGGACAATGCCAATTTCAAGTACAAAGTCTCTTCTGTGTACCATTTCCTGGAGACAAGATTAGGCATTTGAAAAAAATAATTAAATTCTCCTCATGTCACTTGTCTTCTTAACTGTGAGAACTACAGAGATCTTTCAAGGAAATACAGGGCGAGCAGCACACGCACATGTTCCTGCCACTGGATCTGAGTGCCCAGACGAAGAGAATCTCCACCAGCTGCCTCTTTTCTAATGATCCCGTTGTTTAAACCCAATTTGCATCTCATTCCCAGCCAGAGAAGCGTGGGTAACATCTACAGAGCAGGTAGGACTGCCCCGTCTTGACAGGCTGTCTCCCAAGAGGCCATCGGACCCTTTCCTCTGTCCTCACTAAGGCTTGGAAATAAGGGTTTTTTCCCCCTAATGGTCCAGGCTGGGGATTTATGTAGCCCCTGTTGTTCCTCTGAGAACACTCTAATCGTTAATTCCCCACCCCCTCCCCCAGCCACAGAGAGACTGAGCCAATCAATATTTATGTTCCCATCACTCACAGCTGCAACGCACAGGCATAATGGACACCCAAATCCTTGATGGTCATGGAGAAATTAGCTGGCGCCCGTGTTTCGGGCTCATTGTTTTCTAGGATCTTGGGGAGATCGGACCATGTCGTCCATGGATTATCTGTTTCAGGCTCGTTTTCCAGGATCTTGGGGAGATCAGACCACGTGGTCCATGGATTAATTAAGCCACCCAGCTAATTGGCTGTTAATAGATGGGCAGTTGATAGCTACCAGCTGAGCGCTGAATCCACCTATGTCCTTATTATGGTGGACTGGTGGTCTTTACTTGCAGAGGCACTGGCTCAAAGACCTGACTAATTAAAGGTGAATCAGGAACTGGAAGATAAGAGGTAGCTTCCTCCCTCCACCTCTTTGTGCGATGTTTTACAGTTTACAAAGCGTTATTATTCACAAGTGCCTCGTTTGATCCTTCCTGCAACCCCTTGAGGTGGGTGTTATTATTACCCTCATTTTCTGAAGTATGATGAAGCTGAGATTATAAGAGGGAGGAGACTGGCAAGCTCGCCCAAGCATAAGTGGCCTTGAACTCACTCATCTGACTGTAAAGCATGTGCTGTTTGTATCATGGCCGCACTCAACGTCTGGCTAGCTTCCTTTTCCAGGGGAGATGAAATCTATTTTATATATGTATGTGTTATGTATATATTTTCATATGGACAAAAAGCTTGTGCTCTAGCTGAGAAATGACTCCGTACCTCTGATAAAACACCAGTGTTGCTTTTCTGCATGTAAAAGGGAACGGAGGCTTTGATTAAGGGAACTGTAGAGCCGGTCTCCAGAGGGCCAACAGGACTTTGGCTTTTCTCCCAGGACAGGCCAAGTTTAACTCACTCGCAGGCCCAGCAGAAACATTCCACAGGACACTGTTTTCTACTGTGGGAAGGTGCCGGCCTGGAATGGCAGACTCATGGTCCCGGGAGAAGTGGAGGGAGAGAGGCTTTCCCACCCCTGAGTCCTCTAGTTGGCATTGTCTCTGTCCTTGATGCTCCCTGGCTGGCGGGTTTTGACAGCAGCAAATGAGACTCTGCTGTCATTCAAGAGGCTGCTTAACTCAGAAGTCAACAGGGTTGTGCAATTAAGACAGAAACCGTTGATATGAATCCCTTTCGTGATGAATGTGGTTCTTAAACAATCAGAAGCAATTCCCCTCTAAGAGGAAAAACGTCATTTGAAAGAACCTAAGACGTACATCCTATTTGACATGCGAGGCAGGTGTATGGGGGAATGACTCCAAAGGAGTGTCTTTGGAAGGTACCCAGCATCACCTGAGGGCCTCCTGGCTCGAAGACAGAGGTTGCCCTGCCTGTGTCGTTCCCTTGAAGGCCCAGGGTTCAGCCTCTTGGTGGTGCTTCGGAGGTTGGGTGTGGGTAACGTAGTTGCTGCCCGCGTATATGCTTAAACTTAGGACAGCATAAAAGCAGGAGGTTGCTAATATCTTCCTGTTTTTTTTTTGTTTGTTTGTTTGTTTTTGTGGTAGGCGGGCCTCTCACTGTTGTGGCCTCTCCCATTGAGGAGCACAGGCTCCAGACGCGCAGGCTCAGCGGCCATGGCTCACGGGCCCAGCCGCTCCGCGGCATGTGGGATCTTCCCAGACCGGGGCACGAACCCGTGTCCCCTGCATCGACAGGCAGACTCGCAACCACTGCGCCACCAGGGAAGCCCTTTCCTGGTATTTTGTCTGCAATTCGGGTAAGCTACCCGGAGGGCTCATGGTGGTGCTTTTGTGATGTGGCCTGAGTGACACAGTCTCTATTGTGGGATCCTGTGCAGAAGCATGACTTCACCACTCTTGTCCATTTCTGCAGGGCGTGGCAACGTTAAAGGGGACTATATTTTTAAAGAGTGTGCATGGAGTAAGAATGAAAAGAAATGTAAACCTAGAGAACTCTGATATTTTTGCTCTCCACTCAAAAGTTCCGATGGTTTCTAATCATTTGTTTAATTCTGGATCAGGTAAACACCCTGTAATTCTCCCTGCCTCTCTTAACACTGAGATTATGGCTTCTGCTCCAGGTTTTAGCTTTTCTCTTAAAACTGAGTGTATATTTTGGAAAACGTCTTGGCAGTGTCTACTAAAGCTGAACGCATGTATATACCTATGACCCTGCCATTTCACTCCTAGTGATAAATCCCAAAGAAATGCATTTCGTATTTTGATGAATGCCTCGCACTCAAATTGAAGTCGGCAGACTTTTTCTGTAAAAGGTCACGTACTCAGAATTTTTGTTTTTTTAGGTCATATGGTTTCTGTTGTAACCAACTCTGCTGTTGCGGAGTGAAGGACAATATAAATATGTAAGTGAAATTGAGCACGGCCGTGTTCCAATAAAACTTTATTTATGGACCCTGAAATTTGAATTTCGTATAGTTTTCACATCTTGTGAAATATTATTCCTCTTTTAGCGTGATTTTCAAAGATTTATAAATGCCAAATCCATTCTTACTTTGCCAGGGTATCCTTAGACAGGTGGCAGGCCAGATTTGGCCCTCAGGCTGTGGAATTCCACTTACCTAAGGTACAAGAAGAGAGCAAACTAATCTGTGGTGTTTGAAGTCAATTTCACGGTGACCCTTGGTTGGCATCAGTGACCAGAAGGAAGCGGGGGCATTTGGGGCATTGGTACTGTGTCAGTTTCTTGATCTGGGTGCTTGTAACTGGGGTGTGTTCATTGTGGGAATTCATCGAATGCCTGCTTTTTTGTGTTTGTATATGCCTCCTCTATAAGACGTTCAAAAAGAAAAAGAATGAACTGAGTGGGTGGTTTCTGACTTAAGGTGTTAGCACCTCTTTGGGGTCAGAGCATAGAAGTTTTCATTCTTTTTACAGCCACTGGCTTCTGTTTCTGAATAAGAGAGTCTTTGGAGAAAGGTCTTGATAGGTCTTTCCAATTTCCCAACTCTTACTCCCTTTTACATACAGGGAGACGTTTAATAACTAGTGTAGTACAGGTACCAGCCACCCAAAGTACAATACCTGCGGAGAGTTAACCCTCTAGTTGCTGAATCATAGCAAGTTGGTTGGGGGAGGGGAATCCCAGAGGAGAGCCAGGTCTCGGAAAGCCTTCAGGGCAGTGGGAACCGCCAATAGGAATTCGGCTCCGTAGGTGATTCCGGGCTGAAATCTACCTATGTTTATAGTTAAGAGGTGGAGGCTTAGTTACAGTGAGTGGAATTATATGGCTACAAGCTAGTGGCTTGTAGCAAACCACCTTCTATTCTTTTTTTTTTTTTTTTTGCGCCCAGGACAAAAAGCAGAGAACTAACAACCTGAGCCGTTATGAGTGCCAGGTGTTCCCTGTGTCAGACATCTGTCCTTCCTAACAGCCCTGTACAATAGTAGCTTTATTTTTCAGATGAGGAACATCAAGGCTTAGGGAAGTTAAGTGACTTTCCCAAAGTCATACCGCTCATCAGCAGAGGAACTGGATTCCAATCCAGATCTTTCTGGCTCCAGAGCCCACCTTCTTCCCACGTCACCACGCTCACGCCAGGTTTCTCCTCCCTTCACAGTCACACGGAATCTGGTCTCCTGAAAGCGATGATTGAATAGAGTTTCCCCTTAGTAACCTGCCTTTATAGCCCGCTTTGGTTCTGCTTCCTGGAATTACACACATCTTACTGAGACCAGAAGCTGTTGAATGAAATAGTTTTTTATCAAAAGTTATCGCTTCCAGGACAAGTCATTTTAAAGCAATAGTCAAGGAGAAAACTTTACAAAACTTTCAAAGAGAAATAGATTGTGCTTTCAGCACTGTTTGATATCCCTTGTGAACATGACAGATGACTGGGGATGTTTCTGATCCCAGGGTTAAACTTTGAAAAAGGAAATCTCCAAGCTGTCACACTCTTGACCATGTCAAGGTGCTTTCGACATGCCTCAAGACTGATGAAAGAGGGCGTGGTAAGGAGTTAATCAACAGATGCTGAAAATGCAAAGGCCATAGTGAATGGTAACCCCCTTCCATAGCACCCCTCAGACAGGAATAGTCCTGTATCCGACATAATAGCACCAATTGTTTGGTTGTTTGTGCTGAGGAGTTGAAAGCTATCATGTGCCGGGGAAATACTCAGCATGGAGCAGTAATTATGGATCAGCTGATAATAAAGGATGCACTGGATTGACTGCTAATTAGATTATTAGCACCAAAAACAAATACCTGCTATTAACCATAAATAAGCCACATTTGGGGACTTCCCTGGTGGCTCAGTGGTTAAGAATCCTCCTGCGAATGCAGGCGACACGGGTTCGAGCCCTACTCCGGGAAGATCCCACATGCCGCAGAGCAGCTGAGCCCATGCACCACAACTACCGAGCCTGCACTCTAGAGCCCGTGTGCCACAACTACTGAAACCCTCGCGCCTAGAGCCCGTGCTCCACAGCAAGAGAAGCCACCGCAACGAGAAGCCCGCGCACCGCAACGAAGAGTAGCCCCTGCTCACCACAGCTAGAGAAAGCCGGCACGACACAACACAGCCAAAAATAAATAAATAAATATTAAAAAGAATAAGCCACATTTATGATATTTTCTACTTTTAAATACACATTTCTTTTTATAATGTGCAATTTCCCTTCTTCCCTTTCTGTGCCAAGACTTCTAATTCTCCCCAGTCATATTAAGCATAGCTGTTTTCTGAGCTGTAACCAAGTTGTTTTCTTGTTTCCTTCTGGTCTCAAAAGGAGTTGAGAGCTCTGACATGTACTGAGTGTCACGTGTCAAGGCCCTAGGTGAGATGTGCTGGTTCTTTTCAGGGAAGAAGTCGGGGTTATTCCAGAGCAGAGTCCCGGTCTTTCCCACGGGCACGGAGTCTTTATAAGGGGTAAGGGATTGTAGAATTTTCTCTGTGAAATATATGCTGGAGTTAATTGCCAAAGAAATGACCCAGTTGCTTTTTTTGTGGCACCTGGAGCTTTGGTCCTTGTTTTCCTGATTTGAGAAGGATGGGATGGGCGTTTGGGTGCTACCAGCACCTACCAGCAAGTAGGCCATCTTCCTACAAGTGGGTTGACTGTGTATCCCCAGTAGAATGAGATTCCAGCTGTCTTCTGCCCAGGGTGGCTGTGAGTTCTGTGGGTAGGACCGTCTGAAGGAACCCTCGGGAGCTCCCTGGGTTGTCTGCAAGGAAAAGCAGCAGTAGGAGTCAGGAGGCGGCTCTGGCAATGTGCTCAGTAAGTGGTCAAATGACTGTCAGGTGTCCTGCAGGAAGCGCTAGCGATGGAGCTTTTCGTGGCCAGCATCATATGCTAGGGGGCTTCCACGGGGAGAGGGTGTATGGCTGCCTTTCAGGAGAAATGCTAGGTGTTCTATCTGTGTTAAGTTATTCATTCTTAACAAGGCCTACCACAAGGTAGGCAGGCTGAGATTTACCTGGGACTTGCCAGTACAGTCATACTGGGTGTTTAAGGCTGTCACCTTTCTGATTAAACAGTGTCTGAGCCATACGGGTTGTTAAATGTTCTCTTATGAACATTATCTTTGGGTGATGTATTGATTACCCTTATTGTACCAATGAAGAACTTGAGGTTCATAAACATCCAGTGAAACTTGCCCAAGTCAACAGAGCTAGTAAGCGGCGGAGCTAAGACAGGTCTGGGTGATGCCGAGGTGCCAGTGGGGCAGTCGGCAACTGAGAAAGACAGGGAGCTCCTTGAAGGGGTTTCTCCCTTTGAGCGCCCATCCAGCATGGGGAGACAGGCTTATCGAACAGGTGGAGACAGAGTGGGCCAGTTGCCCTGCACCAGGCCACTGGGTCAGGCTCATCCGTTCATTCAGCAAACCTACGTGGGCATTGCTGGGTGCGAAGTGCTGTGCAGGATGCAGGAGACGGCCGAGGCTGGTTCTGCCCTTCTTGCCCAGGGCGAATTCTCAGGGCGTAGTGGAGTATGGCGCAGTGGCCCCCGGCTGGCGCCTGGCGACTTCTGTCTCTAGAACTCTGTCTCCCTCTTGGATTTTCAGGTGTGTTGTTTATTCCTGGAAAGATAGAACTGTGTCGCTGGGATGGCTGTTAAATGGTGAAATGGGCTGCAAAATGGCTAGAAGTCTTTTTTGTCCTTTAAGTCAAAAGGGGATGTGAGGCCAAGGGGATGGAGAGAATCTTTACATGCGTTCATGGGATAAATGTCTGAGGCTATTGCTTTCAGATATTCTAGGTGCTGTTCTGCAAGGTTGATTTCTTCCCCTGATCATGTCACTCTTCTGTTAGCTCAAAAAACTGTGGTTGAAGTTTAATCTCCTCCTTAAAGCTCTTCCGCTAAAACAGGAACCTGTTATTCCACAGGGCCTCTTATTAGAAGAAGAAGGATTTAGGACGGCCTTTTAAAGGCCGTTCAGTGAGTTTTGAGGAAGTACATTTGCCAGCATCCACTTGCCCCCAAAGTATCTGCTGTTTGAAAAGCACAGCACTAGCGGAAGGATCACGGGAAAGGAAAACCAACTTCAGGATAAAAAAGTAGGCTGGGCACCCCACTTTAATTAGTTGATGCCTATCATGGCTTTTATACTGTGTTGGACACTCTAGACCAGGATCGGCCCATGGGCCAAATTCAGAACCCCAAATTCAGTCCTCCTCTGCTTATCCTGTGAGCTAAGAATGGTTTTTAAAAATATTTTTAATGGTTGGAAACAAAACGAGGAAGAAAAATATTCTGTGACATGTGAAAATTATCTGAAATTCAAATTTCAGTGTCCATAAATAAATAAATTTCAGTGTCCATAAATAAAGTCCATAAATAAAGTTTTATGGGAACCATCACACTCGTTATGTGTTGTCTGTGGTTGCTTTCACACTGCCGTGGGTAGCAGAGTTGAATAGCTGTGATGGAGACTAGGTGGCCCGCAAAGCTGACATTTTTACTATCTTTATAGGAGAAGTTTGCTAACCCTGGCCTTAGACCTTTGCTTCTCAAAGTGTAGTTCTTGGGCCAGGGGTGGAAGTTCGCTAGACATGCGGATTCTCAGGCCACTCCACAGCTACTGATTCAAAATCTGCATCTTAATAAGACCCCCAGGTGGTTCTTGTGCAATTAACATTTGAGAAGCTCTGCATCAGATAGCAACTAACTCTTGCTCACGAAAAGCCAGTATGAATCATACTTCATGAACTGGGGTCTAGAGTTGGTGCCACATTTCCCTATTTATTGAATTCAGTTTGATTCAGAGCTCCTATTCTCCCGGGTTGGAGTGGGGAATTCCTCTCCTACTCACAGCTTCACAAGGATCTTCATTGCCTGGTGATGTGGGAAGAGCCTAGAACCTTGTGAGCATCATGGTCATGTCTGTAACATCATTGACTAAGCTCTCATCATTCTGTTGCTCTCGGGCTAGTGGGTTCCTTGTGATGCTGGGAGCCCAGAGCCCAGGGCCCAGCCTCCCTAGGGGCACCACACAGCCATGCCTCTGGGACCCTGCTGCCCCCTGGGGCACCCACCACTTTCAGGACTGGTTACCTTCATTGTCTTTCCAAGCTGGAGGAATTCCCTTTTTCCATCACCTTCTGGGCTACTTATTCTTTCAAAACAGCTTTTATGTACCACTTACCTGGGAGTGAGGGAGTTTCCTGTCCAGGTTGTATGCTGAGGTTAGGGGCTGGGACAAGGCTGGGGTGGGAGTGAGTGGGTGGAATGAAAACAAATACAAATGAACATCCCGGTACATTATCCTACCATGCCTGTAGTGTGTTAGGGTGCAGTCTGGGGACATGAGCAGTGCCATGTACTAGCAAATCTAGGATATCTTCCTGTAGAACAGGAAGTAAATTCTGTAGGAATTTAGAGAAAGGGCAGTTGTGTGGTTGGCAGGGGTGGGGAAGGTCTTCCTGAGGCAGTGGTACTCGGCACGAATGACCAGAGGTCCATGCAAACCAGGAGCAGCCCAGACAGTGGAAGAGTTTGAAAATAAAGCCATTTGCTTATGTTTGTTTTCAGAATTGAATGTGTCTGAAAGTAAATGGATCTCTTCAGTTGGGAATATTATGGTCTACTCCCTGCGGACTTTGTTCAGGAAATATTTTTGGTTTAAGGATTTTAATTGCTCACAGTTCGCTAATTGCTCTTAAAGGGGCAATTCAGGGAAACTTCAGTGTGGCATTCCCTTTCTCTTACTCCCTGGCCTAAATGAGAGTTGCTGTTTATGTTCTCTATTTCTCACCAAGGCTGGTTCTGGCTTTTCTTGACCACCTAGTTTCATCTTTAGTTCATGTAGCTGCTCTTAGAGAAATGCCCCGTGGTGAAGTCATCTTTTCTACCTACATCCTCTTCAATGAGGTCTCGGCAGGGCTGTGACCAGCAGTCATGTAGAATAGTCACGTCTTCTGAGTCCAGAAGACCTGAGTCTGTATGCATTCGTTCAAGGAATGAAGAAGTGAAGATATCCTGCCTGGTGTCACCAGGAGGGTGGATGGGGATCAGGGCCTGGGAGATTTCTTTCTTCATATATATGCCAGGTAGACCAAAGGCTGATGGCCGGCTGGTGTTCCCTGAGATGTGTGACTGGTCCACCATGCCTCTCTCCAAATTATCTTCTTGGGAAGCTAGACTAGGAAAGTACCTGACCCAGTGGGCATGGAAATATACTCATGATGTACGAAGTTAAAAATAACTTGTGGGGCTTCCCTGGTGGCGCAGTGGTTGAGAGTCCGCCTGCCGATGCAGGGGACACGGGTTCGTGCCCCGGTCCGGGAATATCCCACATGCCGCGGAGCGGCTAGGCCCGTGAGCCATGGCCCCTGAGCCTGCGTGTCTGGAGCCTGTGCTCCGCAATGGGAGAGGCCACAACAGTGAGAGGCCCGCATACTGCAAAAAAAAAAAAAAAAAATTAATGAATGTTCTGTCTTATTAAAAAGATCTTCCTAACTACTAGGTTGTATATAGAACATCCTAAATTTCCTCTTCTACATGAATTTCAAAAAACTTTTAAATCTTAAGTCCATCTGGATTTTATTTTTATTTCTAGTCTGAGGTAGAGATTTAACTCCATTTTTTTCCAAATGGATAGTTATTTGTGTCAGTATCATTAATTAAACAAGCCATCATTCCCTCCACTAACTGAAATACCACCTTTGTCATATATTTATTTCCCCTAAAAAATGGGTTTTAGTTCTGGGAACTCCACTCTGCTCTATTGATCTGTTTGTCTCTTACTATATCAATATCATACTTTTTACCAGAATTTTCTTATTAAACCTAGGGGTTACTTGTTAATTAGTCCATTAGATTTTCCAGGTATAAAATTATATAATTATCAAAGTGAGTTAAATTTCTCTCTTCTTTCTGAAGATTATTGATTGATTATTTCATTATCTTGTTTTGTCACCTTCATGAGAACATTCAAAATGAAATAACATGGCAATACAAGACTCTTTTCTTGCTTTTGATGCAAATGGCTGTAGTATTTCACTATTTACTAGTTCACATTTATGAAATATTCTTTACCATATTGTAGTGGTTTCCTTTCCTGTTTTGCTTCAAGTTTTTATTAGAAATAATTTTGTATTTTTAATTATATTTTGATTGAGTCATATAATGTTTCTGTTTGACTGATGCAGTGAAATATTTTGACTTCCTTATTTTGAACCATCCTTGCTTTCCTGGGATAAACCCTCTAGAGTTATAGTTTATTTTTACTACTGTATTTTGTTTGTTGGCATTTGTTTGGAATTTTAACAGCTATATTCATGAATTAGCTTAATTTATAGATTTTTTTTTTTTTGGTACTCTATCAAGGCTTAGATTTAAGAATATACTGCTTCCATAAAATGAATTAGGGAGATTTGTGTTTCTTTTTACTGTAAAATAGTTAAAATAATAGTTTAAATAACTTTGACATATCTGTCCTTTAATGGGCACATAAAAACTCAGCTCTGAAACTATACTGATTTCTTCGATGGTAGCCCTTGACTCCCTTGAACACCTATTTTTAATTTTCAGTCCAGCCTGAAAATGGTCATTTTTGAATAGGAATATTGAGCCTATCATAATTAGTGAAATAATTGATACATTGAATATTTACTATTTATTTTTCTTTCTCCTTTTTATTATTGTCACTAGTTTGGCCAGCCATTATTTCAACTTCTGTTTCCTTTTTAAATGCAGATATCTTACTATACCGTCAACATTGACAGTTACCTTTCTTTTCAGGACATTCATATAGATATTTCTATAAAAACAAGATATGGATGAGTTTTCCCCACAAAGATGTTTTATTCACTTATTTTCAGTCTGATGCATTGAGCCTTTTAGGAGCACTTTTACTTCCTTACTGTTTCTTACGCTGAAATCTGCCAGACCTTTAGAAGGCTTTTACTCCCAACCTCCACCCCCACTAATTTCTAGGTTTTGCTAAGATAATTTAACACTTCTAGAGCTAAATGGCAAGTTTTTCTTTGCAGAGTGCCACTTCTTTTTCAAGTATTCTTATTTGTCCCTTTTGTTACATGTTTCCAGCACTTTATACTATCTATTTAGATTCAGCCGGGCAAATTGCATGGTTCATCACTCACCACTGTTTTCATCTCATTCATCCTGAGATTTCTGTTTGAATTCATTCATTTTTTGACCTGAGTATTTTCCTTAGAGGGGGTATGTGGGTTATATTTTCTATGAACCCTTGCATATCCACAAATATTCTACAAATCAGACAGGTGGAGAACCGCTGGCTTCGATGACTGGCGGTCTGTGGCTGGTTTCCTGCTGTCTTCGAGACTCCCGTTTTGCAGATGGCAGGGAAACTTGATAGCTAACTACTTTTCATTTGTAAGTCACTTGTTCTTTCTGTCTGGCAGCCTGTGAGATTTCCTCCTTATCTCTGGAACTTAGGAACATACTTTGGGGTATGTCCTTTCCCATGACTCCTGCAAGAAGCTCAGTTCCATCTGCAGACTTCAAGGGAAGCCCTCTACTTTCATTTGTTTAATTCTTGTCTGTTCTTTATTTGTTCGTTTTTGTCCTCCTGGGATTACTCTTACGCACAAATTAGGTCTTCCGAATAGATCTGTTATCCAAATAGCTTTTTTGCCCCGATTGCTATTTCTTTGTATTTTTGCTCTTCTTGTGATATCTTTTTTCCATTTGCTCTTCTGAGCCACTGATTCAGGTTGGTACAGTGACCGTCCATTTACTCAGCTCATCTGATGAGCTTTTTAGTTTGAAAATCCTGATTTTTAGTTCCAGAAAGTCTTCTTTGTTTGGTGTTGTAGTTGAGCATCATTAAGTGCTGTTATTGTGTTGCTTGTGTTGTCCTTTGCCTCCTCCAGCAGCTCCCACTTCTAAGTGATTTGCTCCTTCATCTCTCTGCCTCCTGGTCCCCTCTATGGGGAACGTTTGTCTACCGGATGAGCCTCAGGACCAGCTGCCTTCAGGTAAGAGCAGCAGAGAGTGGTGACGGTATTACAGTCTTTGCTCCTGTACTTTGGTGTGGTTCCACCTGGCAGGTAGTCAGTTCCCTGAGACACAAGAAGGAACCCCTGAGCTACCCTGGCTTCAGGCTAGAGGGGACTCGGCAGGCCTGTTCAGCTTCCAGTCCTTCCTGTGGGCTACGGAGCAGGAAGTCCTCTCTGAACACTCTCGCCAGCTGAGCTGCATTCCTCCCGGGGTCCATCCCACTCTGGGCCAGGCTGGGATTTGGGAGCTCTGAGCTTGCCTCTCTGCTGCTCCTCTCCAGGCTCTCTTTCAGCCCTGCATCAGCTTTCTCCACCCAGCTCTGCAAGACCTGAGGTCTCTCTCATCACAGACTCCAGACCACACCCGTGTGCTGGCCTCAGCGGCTGCCAGGCTCACAACAGCAACCTGCAGTTAGTTAGATTGACATTGAGTGAAACAACTCCAACTGTCAGCAGGGGCACGTTCAAGACCGTTGTCCAAAATTCCTTCATCAACTCCTGAATTTTCAACAGTGAATTTTCAGAAACTTCTCAGCAGATTCTGTTTGAAATTTAGGTTTCTTTGTAAAGCAATTCAGTTCTAGGAGGAAGATGAGAAGATAGAGTCTTTGCATCGACTTTTGTATCTCGTCACCTTCTAGGAGAGGGGGTTTTGCTTTAGTGTTGAAAGAATTTCTTTGCATTGAGAAGTGTTACTGTGATTTTATAGTAGCTGCATATAATAATACCGCTGTGTTAGCCTAATTTATCTAGACCAAAATTACTTCCTTATGGGGTCATTTAGGGGCTGGTAGGTTTAGTCCATCACAAAGTAAGAGTTCCAGAAGCATATGGAGATGGGGTTCTCTAACCAGAGGAAAGAAGACTTGCTGTAGCCTGAGGATCAAAGGGGAGAATTTGGGGGTGGCAGGAAGGAGAAGGTTTGAAGTAGAATTAGGGACAGACTCAGTGGTGTTGTGGACCATGAGAGTGACACGGGATCTTGTTCCACAGAGCGGACAGAAAGCCAGGTGGACCCTGGGTTGCTGGGAAATTCATTGCCAAGATGTTATCAGATGTCCTTTCAAGTGCAGAGAACTGGAATATGACCTAGGTCGTGAATGTTGGCCATTTTGCGTTGAAGACTGTGGCCTGTCCCAAAAACTAGCTCATGAAGAATTCAAGAGATCCTCATGTTTTTCAGAATTTATTAAATACCGGTTCCTTACAAAACATTGTGCCTGGTGCCGTCCCACACATCTCGTTTACTCTCCATCCAATGTTCTGTGTTAGGCAACCTCTTCCCCAGTTTACATAAAGAGCAGGAATGAGAAGCTAAGTGACTTGTTCAAGGTCACAGGTCAATAAATGCCCACCGGGCTTCTCTGGTGGCGCAGTGGTTGAGAGTCCGCCTGCCGATGCAGGGGACATGGGTTCATGCCCCGGTCCGGGAGGATCCCACATGCCGTGGAGCGGCTGGGCCCGTGAGCCATGGCCGCTGAGCCTGCGTGTCCGGAGCCTGTGCTCTGCAACGGGAGAGGCCACAACAGTGAGAGGCCTGCGTAACGCAAAAAAAAAAAAAAAAGAAAAAAACGCCCACCGTGATTTATTAGCTGAGTCGGAGGCCTGACTCCCATGTGATAGTGTGGCTGAAATGCATAGGTTTTTGCCCAGAATTTGCTCAAACAGTGATCAGAATAAGAAAGCAACCTCGGTACGTTTGCTCCCCTGCACCCTGGAGCCGGTTCGCCGGGAGGAATGTTTCAAGGACCTTCTGCTGAATGGGCAGAATGTGACCACTGGCCGTCTCCAAGGACAGCCTTTTACAGAATTGGACTGAAATAGGAGCTCAGGTCCTCTGAGGAATAAGGAGGGATACAAAGAAGAAAAGAGAAGAAGCAAATACACAGAGCTACAGAGAGAGAAGGCGCCCAGCCCTGTCGGTGGAGGCAACAGCCGTGTGAGAGGCTGTGCTCTTGGTACCGGTGCTTCTGGCGGCCTGTTTAAAAAATAAACAGTAAATAAGGCATGAGAGAGAAGCAAAATAGATACAAAGGAGGAGAGGGTCAAATTGAAACTCATCTTGCATAGACAAGTGAAGAAAGCCAGATAAGGCCCTTTGAAAAGAAGTCTTAAGCAAACATCTATTTACCTGCATCATCTCACCTCATTTTAAAAGGAAACAAAAACTCTTAGGGTGCAGCTCAGGAGTCTCCAGAGGGGTGGGGTTTGCGTAGTCCTTGATAGTTTGTTATAGTTTATTGTTGGTTTGATGGGTTGTGGTTTGAAGTCCTGGGTGAAAGCCACACAGGGGGTGGACAGGAACGCTGTCCCAGTCAAACCAGCCTGGGAACCAGCAGAGAGGGGCTTTCCTGCCGTCGATTTAGTGAACAGATTAAATTCTACACGTGTTTAGGATGAATATCTGTTGTGCGTCCAGGGATGAACTCAGCCTTGTGGGAATAAAAGTGTAAGCCCAGGTCCTTCTGCCCCGGAGACTTGTGAAGCCTTTCAGGGTAGCTGCCCTGGGAGGCCTCCATCCTGGTGTCCTTGGGGCTTGCGACTGCAGAATCCCGGGCAGCTCAGCGATGGCATTTCCCCGTCTGCAGCCTGGACGGTTCCCTGGGGCTTCGGAGCGGAAGCAGGGGGACAGCCTATACTTTCTGCCTCAGCCCAGCTTGCACCTTTGAGGCTCTGGGGTGCTCACTGGTTTCAGTTCTCTGGCTCTGCTGGGAGACTCTAGGGAGAGGGTCGGCTTGTCTAGCTCTGTCTTACAAATGGGCTACACACATGAGGGAGGACTAAAGTCCTTGACCCCAAGTCATCCAGGGCTTTGGAGTTACAGTTCAAGTTCCCTTAATCCACATGAGTCAGGTTGAGTCATATCTTTGAAAATCTGACTTGCAGATTTTTTTCCCTCATGAATCTAGTGCCTGTGTGAGAGTTGATATAAGTCTTGCAGAGTCAGTTTTTCCCATTCAGAGAAAAAGACCAGTCAGCTTGACATCAATCCCTCCCAATTTTTGAACAGATGGTTTTCTGAGCACTTAAGAAAAAAATGTGGTGGTCGCCAGGGCTAACATGGCTTCCCCTCAGGACAAAGCACGTCTTCTTTCCCATGGTCGTCTACTGGGAGGCCAGGGGAAGGACACAGCAAGCGGTGGCTAACATCTAGCGCATGTGCTGTCACGCCTTCCCCAGCACTCAGGCCAAGGGAGACAGCGCTAACTGTCCCCTCTGCCAGCATATGGCCACAGTTTTCATGGAAGCCGGAACCAGGCTTGGTAGCTCCTGTTCTGCCTTTATTTTGCTCATTAAAGATTGCCTTCTGGGTAAGAAACAGGGTTCTTTCTTTTTTGTGACTTTTTAAATCCTTGGCCTGTTCAATTTCCAAGATGCCTATTGTGTGGACGACGTGTCCTTTGGAGTCACTACAGGTAGGCCACCTTTGACTTGATTAGCCAACAAAGGGAGTGTCTAGAAATGGGGGCCAGGAGGAGGGATCTGTGTGCTTCTTGCATTTACAGGGACTAAAGAGATTGAGGAGGGAAGACAGGGAGAAAGAAGGATTGAGTTGGCTCTTCAGACACCTGAAATATTGTTTCAAAGAAAGGCAGTGCAGAAATTAAACCATTTTTTTTTAAAAAAGAGATGGGGCTCAAAGAGAAGGAAAGAATGGATTTGTTTTTAACGATTTCAAGTAGAACTGAGGCTGTTCCTGTGATTGTTGGAAATAAAATTGGTTAGAAAATGATGTCAGCAGAGAGTGGGTACTGTGAACCAGGAAAATAAATGAGCTCTGAAACCACCTTCTATTTTATAAATATTGTTTCTGGAGCTGAGAAAATTGAGACAGATTATTCCTTTTTCTCGCTCCCAAGCTAGGGGTGGAAGAAGCCCCGAGTATCCCATTTGGACCTTGTGAGGAGCGTCCCATCTTGTCCTGGCGCGCTAAGTAGCTTTGTCTGCATTTAGACACACTCCATTTCGCTCTCAAGGACCGCTATCGGCAGTAGCCAATTACAAACACACCTCATAACACATTATTGAGACACACTGCAAGCAAATAAGCTGGAGAGATGTTTACTGATTGTATCGCATCGTGTCCATTCCAATCTGTCCGCACTGCCGGAGGACGGAGGGGCCGTGCCTGGGTGCGAGCGTCTCTGTGAATTTGTGCGTCTGTGTATTTCATTTTCACTGTGTCCTAATTGGACATAATTTGAGCCAAACCAGTTTACACTGTCAAGGAGGAAGAAAGGGCATCATTTCACATTCTGACAGGCTCTTTTTAAGCCTGAGATTCCTTGTCTTTGGTTTTCTAAAAGTATCAGCGCTGTTAGCAGCCTGGATTCATCTGAGAACAAGGGATGATGCATTTTCCGACTCCATGGGTGGTTTTCTTCTGTTATCTGTCTCTTGTGGAGAGGCAAAAGTTGGGCATTTTAGAGAAATGTGACTTAGACAGTCACTTCCTCCGCTCTTTCATTTGCGGGTTTGGTTTTGCGGTAAGAGTTTGGTGAGTTTTATTTTCTCTGCCGTTTGCCATTGCTGTTGGCTTTGAAGTAATGCCTGCGTTTTGCCACAGTAACAGCAAGCATTCCAGGCCTGGGAGAAGTGGTGGCTGATTCACAAAGCGTGAGGCCTTCTCTTACGGTGTGGGGTTAGGGGTATCAGAGCTGAGAGTGAGGTAACAGCCAGGCTCCGGGGGATAAACCGGAATCCTTGCTTGCTGAAGCAGGGAGCCTTTGAGTTTATCACACCCACTTGCTCTCCTTACATCTGAGGATGCTGAGGCTCGGGAGAAGGTACCCTCTCAAGAGTACTGAGCTGGTTGGTGGTGGAACGTATCTGGAACCTGGCCTCTTGGCGCCTAACCCAAGCTCTTTGCATTCTGCCTGTTCCAAGCTGACTGTGTTGGCCTCCATCAAATGCAGGGGAGTTGGGGGCTGCTGGCAGGATGCTGGGGGCCTGCCGGAACCTCCAGCCATGAAAAGCATCACAGAGCATGCAGAAGATGAACACTTGCATGCTTCTCATTCCTCGAGGAGACTCTTCCCATTCCACAGAGGCTTCTGAAAGAGGGCATATGACTTCAAAGGATTATCTTATCAAAGGGTTGTTTTTATCCTCCTTCTTTTGGAAAAATGGGATGCCCAATGCTCCTACCCATCTTGTCTTGCTTGAGTTTCACTCTTGTAGTTCTGAGCCTTCCTTGAAGGGGTAGCAGAAGGAAGAGAGGACAAACCTTTGTGTATGCCCGGAAATCAGCCGGGAAGGTTCTCAGCCGGATGGAAAACTAGGTCAGGTCTTCTAGAGCCTGTTTGTACAGCTGAGTGGGTGTGTCTGGCCTCCCGACTTGGAAAAATTTACTGTTTCACACTTCATTCATAATGTTCCCTAGTCCTTGGCAAGTGAATTGCTTTTGAAGAATTTATGTTCCCATCTGCCACTTCAATTACTAAGGGTGAACATTTGTGACTGATACGGTGACGGCAGAGTCCTGGGTGATTTGACATTGCCCATCTGCAGCCTGAAACCTTGGGGTTCACATGGGGTCATGGGTTTGGTATTTCCCAAATCACACCGCCTGTCTTTGGGAGCCTGTGTTTGCTCACAGCCAGGTGGATGGTGCCAAGTAGTGGCACATTCCTACTGCTACTTTTGCAGCCAGCAAGAGGAATGAGACAGGGCAGCCAGCAAGTTGGTATTTTGAAGAATCTGCTACGTCTGTGGGTGTGAGTGTGGGTGGTGTTGGGGAGGGGGTGAGAGTCTGCAGTCTAGTCTTAAAGAACCAGCTGTTTCCTGGCTGGTGGTCTACAGAAGAGCTGGTGCTAAAGGAGAAGTAGAATGGGAGGTAAAGCGATCGGCACCACGGAAAGCACCCTCCCGAATAGCAGGGAGACGTGCGTTCTGTCTGCGCTTCCCATACTCTGCTTTGATCATCTTCAGAAGGAGCTCGATAAGGACAGCAGTTCCTTCTGCCCATTCTGTTCTTGGGGAGACTGAGGCTCACGGGGTGACTGGTTGGAGATGTTGTGGTAACCCAGTAGAACAGGCAAACAGAACTTCCAGCGTGCTATGGTGGTTTGTGCAAGACAACCTCTTGCTTTCTGTCCTTGGATATTATACAAAAGCAACAAGGGGAATAATAATAATTTAAAAATGCAAAATGTCATTTTCAGTGGAATTAGAGAATAGATACAATCTGTGGAATCTGAAGTATGTGCAAGGGCTACCTAAGCAGCTGGGCTTGGGAGAGGCCACTGGCAGATGTGAAGAGGTTTAGAAGAGCAGCAGGAGAGCCTCGGGGCAGCAGATGGCAGAGAGTGTGTCCTGGAGGTGCAAGGGCATCCTGAAGATGTATCGCTTCTTTTCAAACACGGGGCAGGGACTGGCATGAGCCAAACAGAAGGAAGGTGCCTCCCGGGCCTGTTTTGCTTTAGAGAAGCAGAGGAGGTGTGTTGATACAAAGTATCCCCCAGAGAGACCTATTTGCAGGAAGTAATTTCTGTTGCAGCAGAAAAACAGTCATCCCTCCCTTCATCCCTTCCTTCCTTCCTGCCTACATTTTTCTTGAGGTCTAACATACATGCAGTAAAGTATATAACTATGTTTTAGCTTGACAAGCTTTTATATATGTTCACACTTGTGTAACCACCACCCAGTTCAAGATCTAGGACATTTTCAGCACCCGAGAAGTCTCCTTGCGCCTCCTCCCAGTCATTACCCCTCCCACAAAGAGCTTTTTTTTTTTTTTTTAATAGTGAAATGCTACCCTGGTCCTTCCTTCTATCCCACAGGGACTTCCTGCAAAAAGCTGGTCCAAGAAAATCCACTCGTACAATGATAAGTAATGAAAGAGAAATGAAAAATTGAGGGTATTGGTAGAATAGAAGCAAAGATATTACAGTGAAAAAAGGTCAATAGTAGCCACAAAAAGTACCCCAAATAAGGAACATTTCCATGTAAATGTAGGGAGGAGATGAAAATTTCAATCAGGTATTTCACAGCGTATTTAAAGAACCCAATGAAGCAATCATTTCTATGAAGAAAAACTACAAAGCAGAAACAGGAATTCTGGAAGGGATGACAGGATGGCAAGAGGTGGTGAAACGCAAGCTGTCAGAACCCAAGGAGAAAATAAGGAGGGAAAAGGCAAATCTATCTCAGAAATGAAGATAAAGTTGGAAGGCTCTCAAGGGAAAACAGACACTGGAAAATTCAGTGTGGAACATAGACAGTAGAAATGAGTACAGTGAATAAATGCAATTGTAATAAGTGTTCATGAAGATGGGAGAGAAAATGATAGATATAGAAGACATGCAGTGGAAATCCAAAGAAAGCATCCTTTTAGTCCCTGAAGGAAAACACAAAACCATTGAATGGAACAAACGTTTAAAATATAAATTAAGAAAGCTTTCATGATATAAAAGAGGAGTTAATATCTAAATGTTGAAAGAACACAAATTTGGGCTTTGGGGAAAATTACCCAGAACAGTTAACACCAGGATATAGCCTTGGAACGTTTTAGGCATTAAGGGAAGGGAATAACTCCCTTCTTTCCTACTTTCTCTCCTCCCTCCTTCCTTCCCTTTCCTCTCCTCCCCTCCCCAGCAGAGTATAGAGTAGGTGTGGAGGTGGCAGGCACAGAAGTTAATTTATTGAGCAAGTAAAGATATATAGAGAGGATAACAGGACCCATGGTTTTCACTGTTTGAGAAGAGATTTATAAACATGTAAAGAGGAAGGGCTAGAAAGAACGTGGGGTGCTGGATTGGAATTAGAAGTATCCATGTGTATATGTGTATACATCCTAACTCATTCTGCTGAGATGGTCTGGAGGCAGTGGAACTGTAGCAGCCGTGGGTGTACACTGAATACTCAGAGCCTGTTTTCTAAATACTGTCCTTCCACTAGGAGTTACTGGGGCTCCTCAGAGAAATGGCTGATTTAAGGGATGGGGCAGAGAAAGTGTAAAATGAACCTGAAATATTTTATTTTGCAGGAAGTCAGGAAAAGATTGGAACCTGTCAGGACACAGAAACCAGATTGGAGTATCCATGGGCCAAAGGACAGTATAAGCATCAAAGTAAATAAGTATCACATTACAACCATTGTATAAAATAGGAATCCATGTTAGAGATGAATGAATGAATAAATCAATAAATAAATGTATAGATAAACAGATAAGTGGGGGAAAAGGGGAAACGTTTCCTTATGGTAGAATGCCAACTGAGAAATGTAGAAGGAATAATGGAAATAGATATTCATCACTTGGCAACGATCATGATGGTAGTTGATACAGGCAGGAGTTGTCAATGGATGCTAAGTCTTGTGGGTGGAGGTTTCATAAGGATCTAATGTTATTGGCACAATACGGAATAGCTTCCCACAAAATTGTAATCAAATACAATGGAAACATGGTGAATTGCCAGTGGTGAAACCTGGCAGACACCGCCTTGGCCAGGTAATCAAAATTAACGTGAATTGTGGTGGAGTGTGTTGACCTAGGGTACCCTAGGTGTGATGCACTGAGAATACAGCATCATTTCTATTGTATTCCTACCAAGAGTGCATGGCCTTTGTCTGGTCATGGGGAAGCATCGGATGTACCCAGGCCCTACAGAATGAAAGGCCTGTAACTGAGACTTTTAAGGACTTGAGAAACAGAGAAAGGCTGAGGGACTTTTCCAGATTGGAGGAAACTGATGAGACATGACAACTAAATGGAACACGTGTTGGTGGATAGGATCCTATACCGGCAAGGGAAAGGCGACATTGTTAGGACAGTTGGAGATATTTGATTAGGCCTGTGGATCAGGCTGTGCTGTATCAGTGTTGATTTTTTGACCAGAAGGGTTTGCATGGTGGTTCTGCTTAGAAGGGTCCTTATCTTTGGGAGGCATACACTGGAGTATTTAGAGATGATAGACATCATGTCACAAGAAAAATCTCTCGCTTTCTCTCCACAAATGGGAAAAATACAGTAAAATGCTCTCATCTAGGGAATTTGTGTGGAGGGGAGTGTAAGAGTTTGTATTGTTCTTGCAACCTTTTTTTTTAAGGTTTGAAATTACTTCAGAATTAACAAAGGGTTCATGAAAAAGACAGTTTAAAGGAAGGAAGGAAGGAGGAAAGAAGGGAAAGAAAGAAAAGAAAGGCAGACAGGCAGGAAAGAAAGACAAGAAAAAAGCAAAGAAAGACAGGAAAAGGAATTCATTGGGAATCTGGGCAAAGAAATCAAGTCACTTATGAGGAGAAAAATATCAGGTTGGCCCCAGTTTCGTCTGCAGAAACATTAAACGCCTGGAAGTCAGTGAGACGTCTACAAGATAAGCAAGGGAAAAAAATGTGAGCCAAAATTCCCATCCATCCTAGTCATCTTTTAAGTATAAAGACAGTTTTGAGCATGCGATAACTCAGGGAATATTGTTCCCATGAGCGCTTCCTGAGCAAACTAGTAGAGGATGAACTTCAGTCAACAAAGGGAAGAGTGAGGATGAGCGCCGAGTAGCTCCAACTGTCAATCTACACTAAAGCTAAAACAAATACAAGGATTAGAGCAACAGAGGAGAGTGTAAATGTTCTGTGCCCTGATGATGTAGAAATAACACAACCAACAAATATTGGAAGGGGAAGGGGGAAAAAGTAAGTTGTCTGAATGCCTCACTCGATAATAGCAGGGAGTCAAAAGATGTAATTTAGAGCTGACAAATGAAGTGATATAAGCGTAATTATATTTAACAATAAATGGTAAACATTATGAAAGATGATATTATTGATTAAAATCAGGTGATGGAAGAGAGATGCAGCCGAGCCAGAGTACGTGGTGCCAAGGGGCTCTGTAACGTGTTTGTCGTCTCCCTCCCTGCGTGCAGCTGCCGCTGTGTTAAATTTCTGTGCATTTTTGTAACTGGTGTCCAGGGATGTAAGTCTCTTTCTCTCCCTACCCTGACCGTGCCTTTGCTATGCCTCTGTGGAAAGGGACGTGAAGGGGAAGAGGAGGAGATATACCAATTTTATCTTTGCTTGTAGTATAAGACTCATAAATCACGTCTAAAGACATAGATTAAGATTAGTATATAATGTTTTAGTTATGAAATGTAACCACTAGAATGAAAGCATGAGCCTTCCCAGAAGAATCCCACAGCATAAACAATCACAGAAAGACTAAAAATAATGCCAAGAATTCAGGAAACATGATATAAAATGAGAACGAGGAGCAAGCCCATTTGTCATACTGCTAAATATAAATGAGTTTAACTCACCTTTTAAAAAGATTTTCGGATAGGATTATAAATCACAACCCAGTTCTATGTTGTTTAGAGAGACACCCTTAAGGAAAGTGAAATGGCAAGGTTGAAACTACAGGAAGAATGAGTAAAGGAACACCAGGAAAATGCTTTAAAAGGTTAATAAAAAAGTAAATATAGAAATAAAGTAATAATCACAGGCTTGCATCAGAAAAAGTAGAATTCAGGTTAAAATGCATTAAATGAGATAAAGGAACTTCATTATGCTAAAGTATGCATTTCACAATGAAAACAACAGCAATATTGAGAAAACAGAAATTTCAGGAGATTCAAGGAGAAATACAGCAAAGCACACTAGTAACAGATCACTTTAATTTACATATTTCGGTCTCCAGATAACTGGACAAGAATAAAAATCAATATTGAAGACCTAATTAGCATAAGTAATAAAGCAGATCTGATTGATAAATAGCAAACCCTACAGACTAAATAAATGAAGAGAATGCATCTTCCAAGGGCCCACAAAACATTCACAAGTATTGACCATCTATTAGGGGCTAAAGATAACCTCAGTAAATCCCCCAAATTAGAAAAAAAGATACAAGCAGTATTCTCTAATTACAGTACAATTAAGCTAGAAAGTAATACTAAATCAGAAAATCAAAAGACCATTCCACTAAAAGTAAAATCAAATCAAAACAAAATAAAAAGACCCCTTTAATGCATAGCTCAAAGAGGAAACTAGAAACTGAAAATTCAGATTTTCTGGAAAACAGCAATTGATAAAAACACTAAAAATCAGGACAGATGTGATGAAGCTAAAGCAGTACTCAGAGGGAAAATGCTGACCTTAAATATTTACGCAGAAGAATGAAAACACATGAATTAGTCATCTAAGTCAAGGAGTTACAACAGAATGAAAAGATTATAGCAGAGGGAAAGCAGAAGGAAGAAGTAGATAAAAGTAAAAATTAATGAGTTAGCGAAACAGTTGAAATAAATTTCAAAGCTGGTTTTGGGGAAAAACAACAATGAAATAGATAAACTACTAGTTAACCTAATCAGCAGAATGTGGGAGCAATTGCAGATACATAAAATAAGAACTGATATATGGGAAATAATGACAAAAACAGGAAGTTAAAGGAATCACAGGGGACTACTTCGCTCAGATTTATGCAGCTATATTTGAAAGTCTGAATGAACTAGATTATTTTCCAAGAAAATAAAATTTACTAAACTGACCTAAGAAGAGAATCCAAAATTTCCAAGGCAGAACACAAAAAAACAAACAAAAAATCCTTTTCAAACAGGTATACTCCACCCCAAAATAAGAAAAAAACAGTCCAGATGGTTTTACAGAGAAAACTTTATCAACCTTCCAAGGAACAGGCAATTCCAATACATTCCAGAGCATAGACAAACAAGAGAAATAGTTACCAAAATCTGACAAAGAAGGCACAAATAGAAAGCCAAAGACTAATCTCACTTATTATATCAATTCAAAAATCCTAGGAAAAATGGCAAAACAATTTCAGTAATACATTTGAAAACTAATAAATCATAATCAAGAGGGTTTTAATCCTGGAATGCAGATACAGTTTTACACTAGTGAACATTAGCAGAAAAGTGATATGGTTATCTTCATAGATGTCGAAAAGGCCTTTGAGAAAGTTCAATCATTATGTTTTATTAAAAAAAATACATACAAAAGCAGGAGCAACTAGGTACTTTCTTTTCTTTTTCTAATATCTTTTTTTTTTTTTTTTTTTTTGCGGTACGCGGGTCTCACTGTTGTGGCCTCTCCCATTGCGGAGCACAGGCTCCGGATGCGCAGGCTCAGCGGCCATGGCTCACGGGCCCAGCCGCTCCGCGGCATGTGGGATCGTCCTGGATGGGGGCACGAGCCCGTGTCCGCTGCATTGGCAGGCGGACTCTCAACCACTGTGCCACCAGGGAAGCCCTTTCTAACATCTTTATTGGAGTATAACTGCTTTACAATGGTGTGTTAGTTTCTGCTTTATAACAAAGTGAATCAGCTATACATATACATATATCCCCATATCTCTTCCCTCTTGCATCTCCCTTCCAGCCTCCCTATCCCATCCCTCTAGGTGGTCACAAAGCGCTGAGCTGATCTCCCTGTGCTATACAGCTGCTTCCCACTAGCTATCTATTTTACATTTGGTAGTGTATATATGTCCATGCCACTCTCTCACTTTGTCTCAGCTTACCCTTCCTCCTCCCCATGGCCTCAAGTCCATTCTCTACGTCTGCGTCTTTATTCCTGTCAGCTAGGTACTTTCTTAACATGCTAAAAATACATCTATCTCGGACTAAAAGCCAGCATCATTCTTAATGGGGAAACACTAAAGGAATTCTCACTAAAGTAAAGAATAAGGATCTATACTATTAGTACTATTATTAATCATTATGCTGGTGATACTTTCCATTGCAACTAGACAAGAGAAAACAATTAGAAGAGAGAAATGGGGAGAAGGCAATAGTCACTGTGTGAGATATTATGGCTGCATGACTGGAGAACATATGAGAAATCACTGTAAAACTTTCAGACAATAAAAGAATCCCGTGAAGTAACAATGTACAAAAATTAGTAAACAGAAATCAATACCTTTTGTATTTACAGACATCAAACAGAATGTACATTGGAAAAGCCCTCAGTTACAATAACAACAAAAAATGTAAAACAATAATAAACTTAGCAAAAAGATATATAGGGTGTATAAGAGGATTTAAAAACACTACTAAAGGATACAAAAGGAGCCTTGAACAAAGGGAGAGATATATCATGTTCAATGGAAAGACAATAGATGTTATTCTCTTTATAAATTTAATACAATCTAAATACAATCTATAAATTTAATACAATCTAATTAGGTAAGCTTAAAGTTCATATAAAAAAATAAATAAGAATAGTCAGGAAAATTCTGAAAAAGAAAAACAATGTGGGAAGACTGGCCCTCCCAGTTATTAGAACTTACTATAATGCCTCATTTATTGAAAGAGTGTTGGAGGCACATGCACAAATAGTTAAAAGAAGCAGAATGGATAGTTTAGAAATAGACCCAAATACATGTGATCATTTAGTATTTGTTAGAGGTGGCATCTCAAGTCATGGGAGGAAAAGCTTATAAGTTTAAAAAATCCCTATGGGAGAAAAATAAAATTGCATTTATACCTCATACCATATATATGCCAGGATAAAATTCAAAACAAAACTAAGATTTAAATGTAAAAATAAAACTATAAAGGTACCAAAAGAAAACAGAGAGAAGGCAATTCTAAGCAAGATTTAAATCCAGAAGCTGTAAAAGAAAAATCTGTTATATTTGACTAGATAAAAATTGAAAGAAAAAATCCCAACAAAATCACCTGAATAGTAAAAAATATTCTGTATAAAGTAAACCTAAAAGACAAATGACAAAGGACTAATCACTTTAATAGATAAAGAGCTCCAAAGAGTCAATAAGAATTTCAGTCCTATAGAAAAAATAGGCAAAGATATAACCAGAGAAGTCATAGAAAAAGAAACATGAATGGCCCTAAATGTGTTGAAAGATATACTCAAACTTACCTCGGAAAAAGCCAAATTAAAACTACATATAAATACCATATTTCACCTATCAGAGTGCCAAATGAAGAAAAAAATTCTGAACAGAGTGTATACAATACTCACTTTTGTATAAAAGGTGGTGGAGTGGGGGTGAGGCAGAATTAGAATGTATATTTCACATTTGCTTCTATAGGCATGGGAAATTCTGGAAGGAAACATAACAAGCTAACAATGGTTTGCCTTTAGGGGTGCTGATGTGAACTCGGGATGGACAGGGGTGGAAGGGAAACTTTACATTGTGTGCCTTTTTTTTTTCCAACCATGTAAATGCATCCATTTTTAAAAGGGATTATTATACTAGCAGGATTCTGACATATTCACTGATATATTTATATCACAAAATGATGCACACCCCCTTATCCCTCACCTACAGAACAGGGTACAAATGCTTCTACTCTAACTGAATGTAATTTACCCAAACCTTTCCCCCTTTAATAAGCTGTGAAGGATAAAGGCAGAGCTCCTCAGAGTCCACTGTGAGTTTTTCAGGTAAAATCAGCATCATCTCGAATCACTGACTTTTATGAGGCAGTGGAACGTTTGTTTGCAGAATGCAGTGCATTTGCTGAGTGTGCGGTTTGCATCTCCCCTGACGCTTTGGTATGGATCTGGATCAAGTGTTAGATGCTTGTTTTGCAGCTTTTCAATAGAGATGTATGAGGGTAACTGATACCAGCTTGCGATTACTCAGTTCCCAGCTCTAATGTAAGTCTGAACAATTCTGACCATGTAGAGCCTAGGACATGAAACAGAGGGCATGGAATGGATCACTGAGATTCACTCGTGAAATTCCCCCATTTTATTGGTGAGCAGACACTCCAGTCCAGGTGGAAGGTGCTGAGCTAGAGCAAGAGCCTTGAGGTTCTGGGCTGGAACCTGCCAACTCTGGATTCTTTCCCATCTTCCCATTTCCCAGGATCACAAAGGTCTTAGAGTGGTCAGTACAGTGTGACTCTATGGACAGTATGAAGGAGGCTTAGTATTAGGGTGTGAATGTCCTATGTTAGGATGCTTGCGTGTGGACAACAGGAAACAGAAGAATTAAGCTAACATAACCGAAAAGTCCAGATAATAATAATCTCTCTGTAACAAACCCCTATTTTATTTTCCCATAGCGCAAAACACTCTCAAAAAGATCTTATTGAATTTTTTTTTCTCATTTGTTTATTTTTTAGCTCTGTGACCAAAGAGGTCTCATCTGGCTTGTCTACTCTTGTATCTCTGATGCCTAGAACACTTATTAGGTGCTCAATAAATACTTGTGGGAGGAGTTAGTTCTCTGCCCTTGGAGTGGAGGATGGAGGATAGAGCAAGCGCATGGTCTAAGAGTGGGGAGAGGAATTGTCCCCCAAAGACATTGAGAGGTGACAATGGATGCACGAGGCCAAAAGACAACTAATGTCCACTGCACCTCAAAGATTTTCAGATAATCTTCTTTAGCTCTCTTCTCCTTCCTTGTTTCTTAGAAAATGTCTTCATGTTCATGTTTTCCCTTCTGCTGCATTTGACTCAGGAGGACGGGGAGAAACTTCCGTAATTGTGGTTGGTTATTGTGTCTCACATAAGCGGGAGGCACCTCTCACACCACCTGGCACTGCACAGAGTACCTGAGACTCCCCTGCAGTCCTTCCCCAGCTGGAGGATCCTGACTACTTCTCCTTGATTAGAACCAGGACTAACCTGATGGTGTGTAGTCGCATGGCAAGAAAGGAAGAATATGGTTTTAGGAAGATACTTTCAGTGGGAAACAGCCAGACAGAGGACAGAAATGCAAAGTGAGAGACCCAGGGTTCTGAGTTATATTCAGAGACCAGTGTCTACTATTGCCACACCTCTCCACTGAGGTCAAGTTGTGCTTTGGCCGAATGGTGGTGCTGGTGATGCTGGTGGTGATGGTGGTAGTAGTGGCTACCATCTTCCCTGTGTGTACATTTCCATGGTATTCAGAACAGGTTTTCACGCAGGGCATGCGTTATTAGAAAACTCTAATTTGAGACCACAAGTGTTATCATTTGTTAGTTGTGTGATCTTAGGCAAATCATTTAACTTCTTACTCTCAGATTATACTTCTACAAAGCGTGGATGATGGCAGTATATTCCCTATGTATCTCCCAATTGATGCGAGGATTAAATGAGACAAAGCATAGGCAAGTGCTTTGAAAACGAATGCACGCGACAGAAGCTCATCTTTTAATGACCTTATTTTATCCCCATAAAGTTACGTATCTTAAAGATCTGAGACTAAAGTCCTTGATTTTAGAGGAGAAAACCAAAGTGACAAGAGGTTTGGCCAGGGTCATATGCCTTAGCTAGTAGAGGAAACCGTTTCCCACTGTGGTAGGTAAAATAATGCCCCCTACTCCCCCAAGATGTCCTAGTTCCTAGAAACTGTACATTAGCTTACATGGCAAAGGGGAGTTACATTGCTAATCAGTTGACTTTAAAATAAGGAGAGTAGCCTGGATGACCCAGGTGAGTCTAATGTAAATATGAGTGTCCTTAAAAGGGAAGAAGGAGGCAAAAGAGGTCAGAGGGATGGATGTGAGAAGGACCCCACCCACTGTTGCTGGCCATGAAGATAGAGGACAGAGCCGAGAAATACAGGTGGTCTCTAGAAGCTGGAAAAGGGAAGGGAACCCATTCTCCCTTAGAGCCTCCGGAAGGACCGTACCCTTGCAGACACCTTGATTTTCGCTCACTGAGACTCGTGTTGGATTCCTAACCTAGAGAACTGAAGGAGAATAAATGTACATTGTTTTAAGCCCCTAGTTTATGGTAATTTGTTACAGCAGCCATAGACGAGGAATACAGGTACCATCCCTCACATTTAAGCAGGCAAAGAAAGGTAGAGGGTCTTAGTTTCTAAGTCATGTGTGTCAGCTACTTTGGGAACTTCTTCTAGAGAAAGGAGTTGTGTTGAAAATATTCAATAACTACTATGGAGATAGCTTGGAAAAGATGAGGATATTAAATAGCTGGTCGTGGAAAGAAATTTTCATCTCTTTCTAGCTAGCCCACATTCCCTCCACGGAGGGTCAAGAGCTGTAAAATTTTTCAGTGACCTGCTGTAATCATGACTTGTCCTGCTGAGTTGGCAGGTTGACCTTCTCAGGACCAAAGAACATCTTAGTGGAAAGTAAAAAGTAGGAGGTTGAGGCGGAGACCGTTTCTTGTATAAATGGAAG
Source organism: Lagenorhynchus albirostris (assembly GCF_949774975.1). Taxonomy (NCBI): domain Eukaryota; kingdom Metazoa; phylum Chordata; class Mammalia; order Artiodactyla; family Delphinidae; genus Lagenorhynchus; species Lagenorhynchus albirostris. The sequence continues at coordinate 64,906,567 of NC_083107.1, forward strand.
TGGAGACTTTGGCTTAGGCACTTTTTTTTTAGGAAGATTTCCCCTGTGTCCAGTTAGCTTAATGCAGGGCCCGTGCTATGTCAGATACTCAGCGTGCAATTCTCTTGTCGGGGTTCATGCACGTTTGTCAGCACATCTGGAACAAGGGTGAAATTCATAGACGCTGAAGGCTGGATGGGATCCCAGTGCTTAAGCTACCTCGTTTTGTGTTGATGGCATTAAGCTATTGCAGTGACAAATCTCGACCAAGATGAAGTCATCTCTGGTTGTCTTCTCTGGGTTCTGCCATCTTTCTGTCTTTTTCCACTCCCACTGATGTTTCCATGAGTATTCTGCTGTCCATATCTCTTTAACTCAGCACGCTATTTGCACTCTCAGTGACTCAGCCTGAATACGCTCATTGATTCCACTCAAGACTTGATGTTTACCTAGTGGTTCTTTTGTATCACTGCCTGGCCTATTTCTCATTTTGATCTTCTTACTCCTCCCCTGTGGCTCTGACCTGGCTTCTGGTCTCATATGCTCATTGGTCAGATGATCTATTAAGGCCATAGAAGAGAAATGACCCGCATGGGGCCCCCTATCATTGGGGCAACAAGGGGGCCAGAGCCCAGTTTCCTTTACTCCATTCCATGCCCCTCACCCAGCACACTCCCCACAGTGAGTCTCGGTGGAGGACCAGACACACACAGCCTGTGCCTTCCAGTCTCAAGACCAGCCTTATGTTCTTTGGGAAAATTCCTTAATCGTAAACTTCCATTCCCATATGCAAAATGGAGAGAGCAGAGAAGCTGAGAGACACCTGGGGAGTGGTGAAGTCTGGGATGTGCAATAAAAATGCATCAAGGGAGACCCAAGGACATACTAGTGCCAGAGCAAAAAGAGTGATCAAGGGAATCTGGCCACATGTTGCCTGTGGCCAATTTCCGTGGCTCTCCCACAAATAGCTTTGGCCTCCAAATGGGCCAGGTCAAAGCCTGCAGCTGGGGTACATTTTATTGCACCATAAACTAATGTGAATGACCTGGATGCAATGGGTTTCCAGCCAATCAACATGCTTGGGAAGGGCTTCTCAAGTCCAGCTCAGCGTAGTTCAGTCTAGGTCTTGGAATAACCTGGCAGCCTTACTGTTCTGCTCTTGGGTGTTTTTCTTTATAGGAGGCTGCAAGTCTGTAAAAGTGTATTTCAGCCCATTTGCATTCAACACCTGCTGGATACTACAGAAATAAATTGATGTATACGTGATAGATAATAAGAAGAAATGTAGCACTTGTCATTTGTTAACAGTGCTATTCATTATTCTTTGCAGCAGCGTGGTGTGATAGATTCACGTTATCTTCTTCCTAAAGAGGAGAGAGGAAGCCTGGTGTGTGGGAATCAACATACCATGTCTGTGGTTCCTGCTCAGGATGTGCAGCCCCAGACTCCCCAGGCACTGCTTCTAGAAGTGGCATGGCCTCTCCTGTTGTACAGTCTACTGAAAGATGAACAGATGCTGGTCATCGATCACTACATTTTATACTCACAATATTGTATACTCACTACTCTGAGTACATGTAGTGGTGGGGAACTCATCGCTTGAGTTGGCACAGACAGCCAGGATGCTTCTTTATGTTGAGCTGAAGTGGGTCTTCAGTCCTAAGTTTACTCCTTGCAGCCACAGAGAAGGACCCTTATCTTCCTTCCTCCTAACAGCTCTTTGGATAATTGAAGGTACCCGCTTAATTATCTGTCTAACCATTCTTCCTGTGACACGTGTCTGGGTCCCAGAGCATTCCTGTTGCCTCACTGAATGTGATCCATTTTGTCTATACCTCTATTGAAGTACGATTCCCAGAATCAAATCCTGACTCATTCTAGATCTTTTTCTGGGAGTAGCCTTGGAGCAAGTAGAAAGATGGTCTATATCAGGAGTTGGCAAACTTTTCCGCTGAAGAACCACTTAGTAAATAATTTGGCTTTACGGGCCATATGGTCTCTGTTGCAGCTACTGAGCTCTGCTGGTGTAGCATGAAGGCAGCCACAGACAATATGTAAACAAGAGAGCATGGCTGTGTTTCAATAAATCTTTATTTATGGACACTGTAATTTGAATTTCGTATAACTTCCATGTGTCACACAATGCTCTTCTTCTGACTTGTTTTTCCAACTATTTAAAAATGTAAAAACTGTTCTTAGCTCACCTGTCATACAAAAATAGGTGGTGAGTCAGATTTGGCAGTGGGCTATAGCTTGCTGACCTCTGGTCTGTATTCTCTATTTAAGAGCCCTGAGCTCCTTCCTCAGACCAAAAAAAAAAAAAAAAAAAAATACAACTCCTTTCGTCCATGCCTGAAATACCCCCGCTGATGAAGGAGGGAAACATTGCCCTCCATGCAAGAGGGAAGGGATGTCAGAGGGTCTGCTTAAAAGTGAAAATATTTTGGGGTGAGGGAATCCAGGCTTTACAACTTTAGTATGAATTAGTACTAATGACTTACCTTGTAAAACACTTGCCAGTTTATAAACATGCACTATTTAACTCTGTCATCACAGAACCTGTGAGGTACATATTAAAATATCTACCTTCACAGAAGAAAAAGTGCCTTAAAGATGAAGTGACTGCCTCGGGCTTCATGGTTCAGGCAGAGCTGAGGCTTATCCCAGGCAAGTTGAATTCTCTGCTACCTCTGTTGTTTGAATATAATAAAATATAACATTTATTCAGTGCCCACTTGTGTCTGGCGCACTGCTAGAGAAGGAAGGACAGGTAGATAAGACACAGCCCCAGACCCAGAGAGCTCAGAGCCTCGTAGGGGAGATACCTAATGTCATTGTCGTTGCTTGGCTAGAAGGTGAGAGTAGGGTACTCCCGGAAGCTCAGAAGAGGGGACCCTCACCCAGCCCAGCTGTGGACTGGAGGGCTTCTTGAGGGACACTTTGCTCCAACAGAGAAGGAGGGGTGGGCTGGCTTGATGATTCTGGTGTCTGAAAATGATGGGAACTTGGGAGGGTGGATTGGAGCCCTCAAGGGGATGGAAGGTGAGCACCCGCACCTGCTTCACGAGTTTGCCTGTGGCAGCCCTGTTGCCAAGCAAGTGTTCTTTGGACCAGTCCTGTTATCCCCACACATAACTGGTGGGTGTTGAAGATGGCAGTGCAGGACCTTCGGAAACTGTCAGGTACCTTGAACCTAGACTTCAAGTATACTCTGCTACCCTGGCTCAGGCTGGGAAAGCCCTTGAGAGCGAACTTCCTCTAATCTCTTTCAGGTATAAATAAGATCTGCGTAGTTGGGATGGAGGGAGCAGGCCTGCTGCTTATTATTTCTGGGACCCCTTGCATGAAATACACGCTCCCGAGCATCACCTGTCAGATCTGCTGCCTTTTGTTTCATTAAAAGTAAAACAGAAAGCCCTCTAAGCAATGGCATTAAAGAACATCTGGAAAATAATCCTGCTTTCCCAGGGAAGATGTCAGTACGTCCGAGGCAGGACTGATGAAGGCATTTTGGAAGCAGTCAAGAAAAAAAAAAGAAAAAACGGATCAGGCTTCAGGGAAGTCGGCATAAGAAGTGAGAAAAAAAAAAAATAACCCCAAACTAGAAAATGTGTCTGTCTCCAAAAAACAATAGTTCTGGTGGCTAACTCTTAACAGCTGGTCTTGCCTGGTTTGTTTTGGTCCAAGTCAGCTATTCTAGAAGATGAAACAGTGACAGACAAATACTTTTTCTTCTTCAGCCAGTTAACAAGTAATTATAAATCCTCCTCAGCATGACCATCATTATGTCATTGGTATTTTGGGGGACTCAAAAGAAGCAGACCGCCTGGCCCGCGTGTCTTATCAAGCTGAAGTCCAGCAGAGGGAAGAGGTGGCATTAGTCTTGAAGCAAACAATGAGAAGGCTAATCAGTATTGGACTGGGGTTGAGACTGCAGATATGGTAGGAGAAGTGAGGGGTCATGGTAAGCTAGAGTAGTTAGCAAAAGCTTTCAAGGAGAGAGTGGGGCTTATTAGAATTTAAATCAGTGGAGAAGATTAGACATTTAAGCAAAGGCAAAGAGCAGGCAGCAAAGCATCCCGTCACCACAACCAAGGACACTTCCTACAAATGACCTTGCAACATTAGTCCTTGAGAAGTTCGAGTCCATCCAACCTGAGCTCCTCATCTTTCCTCGACCAGATTTTTAAACTTTCTGGCATCTGTACCCACCTTTTCCTGTCTTATTACAATGGATATACCACCCTCCTCTTACCGATGACCAGCCCCTCCACTTGTCCTCGGGATCTCATTCCTTCTCACTCTTCTCATAGATGTTGCCCTTCCAAAGCTATCTCACATTTCCCAGGCATCAAAATCGTTTTTCATGTCAGTAGATCATTTTCCTATTAGTATACAAACATACTCTAGTATCACCTATCTTAAAGATATCTGACTACATGTTCTCCCTTGTATCAGTCAGCCATATCCATAAAAATGCTGCATAACAAATAACCACAGCATCTCAGGGGCATTCATACAACAGCATTTGTTTTTTGCTCATAGGCCTTCAGGTTGGCTAGGAGTCCACAGATCTAAGCTGGGCTCCAAATTGTGGGTTGTGTCCTAATGTGTTCCACATGTCACTCATCCTCCTTCATCCAGAGGCTACCCAAGGTATATTCTCATGGAGAAAGGCAGGAGCTGCAGAGAGCAGGCCCAATCAGGCAAGTGCATTTCAAGCCCTTGTTCAGGGCATATCTGCCCATCTCATATGCCAGATCATGTCAGAGGTCCAAGCCCAATATCAGTGGGGTGGGAAACACACTCCTCTCCTGTGGATGGAGGGAGAGGGAGTGCATGCTTGCTGAGCAATATTCCACCATATTCTTTCATCTTCCACACCTTTGTTCTGTTTCTCTTGATGGCCAGACCTCTGGAAGAGGTTGCCTACACACCGTGTCCCCAGTTCCTCACCTCCTGTTCTGTTTCCGTCTCCTCCAATGGCTACTGCCACAACCGCTCCACTTAGGCCCCTCTGATCAAGGTCACCAACCTCATCCACATTGTCAAAGCCAGTGGATATGTTTCCATTCTCATCTTACGTTCTCCATGTCTCAGTAGCATTCCACCCAGGTGGGCACTCCCTCCTTCTGGAATTCCTTTCTCTTTGGGATTTCACACCCTCACCAGGTCCTGGTTTTCCTCTCTTTCCATGACTGTCCCTCCTCATCTCTTTCTTCTCCTCCTCTCCTCCAGCTCAGTGGTGGTATTTCTCAGGACTTGGTCTAGAGCCCCTCTTCTCTACTTTCTCTAAACTCCATCACTGTTCACAGAGTTTGAGGTGCCTTCTCTGCACTCATGACTCCTGAATGTATGTGTCTAGCTCAGGGATCTGAGTGTTCACCTCCTGTCTATTCAGCTGCCTTGACGGTGCCGTTTGGTTGCCATGCATAACCCTTGAAGTCAGTACATCCAAATAGAATTGTCTCTTCAATGTCTCTTCAGTAATTTGCCCCTTCAATGTCCCCACCCGCAGCCATAAAGATCTTAAACAGACCACACTGGCACCTGCCTCAGAGCCTTTGGAAAGGCTGTTTCTTCTTCCTGGAATGCCTTCTGCCCCTCTTCTCCCCAACCCACCCCTTCCCATGGCTGGTGTCTTGCCATCGTCCAGGTCATATGGTCAAATGTTACTACCCTGGAGAAGCCTTCCTTAACCATTCTCTCTAAAGGAGGCCACTGTCCTCAGACTACCTCATTTTTTATGTCTGTCCTATGTTTCCTACCAGTTACCACAATTAGTCATTCTTTCATTTGTTCTCTTGGATTTTTTTCTGTTTCCCTAACTAGAATGTAAACTTACTGGCAGGCACTCAGTAAATATTTGTTGAATTAATGACCTTGAAAGGCCCTTGGAGATTATCTAGTCCTCTCTTTGCCAACCTACAGGCTGTGGACCCCTGGGGGACTGTGGAATCATTACCCTGGGTCCAAGAAGCCATAGTGTACCAGTACTAACAGATCTCACTCATCTATGTACTACTAGTTTTCAAATGATGGTATTGTAATGAATAAGATACAGATTCATTTGAAAGTATTACTACATTCATAGGGTCTTTTTATCTCATCTTCTAACATAATTCATAGACCTCTGTCCTTATCGTTGTAAACACGGCTCCAGAGGGATGAAGTTACTGTCTCAAGGTCACATTCTGCAACAGTAGAAAGGCCTGGAGGGAGATGGAAAGTAAAGGTCAGGGGCCTAGGGGGCCATCACTTATAGCTTGGGGATGAGAGCATGGCTGTGAGCACATGCTTCGGAGGCGTCCAGTTCCGCAGGGTGGGCCTGTGGCTGTGGCCTGAGCTGACTGGTGGGGCTAAAAGGCAGTGACTCGGAGGGTAGTGGCAGGTGAAAGGGTTAAGAGATGGCAACTCTGTGTGCCTGAAAATCACGGTTTAGCCTGGAATAGTGTGACCCCAATCCAGAGATCTTGGGACGTAGTGAAGGCCTGATGGCCGGGGTGGGAGGTGACAGAGCGAGTGTTACACATGGGCAGGAACTGAGCATTTCAATTAGAGAAGCATCAGAAAGGCACAGGAGAGATGAGGGGTCACAGCAATGCACGGAAAGGAAATGGAGTGACTTCTAATGAGCCCATTAGAGGGGGGCAGGGGAGTGATGACAGGGAGCCGGAGAAAGTGTGATGGAGGTGGCGGAAGTCAGGTTGGGACTTGGGTTTTCCCGGTGAGGACACCAGTTCCCAGGCCAGGGGCTGCAGAGGCTGACTCCCTTGCCTCGCCCAGCCCGCCTCCCACCCCATCTCCCCGCCACCTTCCTGTGATTAAGGCTCCCTTGTCCCTGGGCTCGGAGTTGCGCTCTGCGGCTGCGCTTGGGGGCATCTTTTTGAGGCTCTGAAGGTTACGCTTGAGCACTGGCTCCGCCCTCTCTCTGGAAGCCCTTCTCGTTGTCCTGATCCTGGCTTGCCTTTCTGGATGCCTGGAAGACCAGGAGTGAGGAACGAAGGCTTTGAATCGGGCTCCTAGTCAGACAGGTCAGTCTGGCGTGGTTAAATGCCGTTAATGGGGGGGTCCTATCGCTTCTGTGCGGCTTGTGGGCCTGGCACCCTGGCGGGTTAGCAAATGTTGCTCAAAATAACGTTCCCCGTGTATGGAGGGCTATGCTGCACCCCATGCGATGCTAAGCATGTCACGCATGCTATTTTTAATAGTCACACCAGCTGTGGGTGATCCAGGTTATAGATGAAGAGACTGAGGTTCAGGGAGGCTAAGTGACTTGCTTAAGGCTGCCTAGTTACCAAGGAGCAGAGCCATTATTCCAGCCCTACCGTGTGGGGTGTACGAACCCATGCTGCTTCTCCTTCGCTGGCCCACCGCCGCAGTGTCTCCAAGGAGGACGCCCCATGCCAAGCCCATCCCCAGGACCCAGGCAGGCTGAGCATCAGGTCAGGGTGTCAAAGCCCTTAATAAACGTGGAGGAGCTGGATACATCAACCACGGGGCCTCAAACGCCACACCAGACGGCTGGTCCCAAGAAGTCTGTTCCTCTGGCACCAGGTTCCTGGTTCCTGGTGGAACCAGGTGGAACCAGGAACCTCTGGCATCAGCCACCATCGGTTCGGTGCACGTTCCTGATCTCCGCCCCAACCCACATCTTGAAGGTTCCAGAATCAACTGCTTCTGCTTTAGCCAACACACCGAACTCCTAAGTAGCTTCGTTGCATCAACAGCTCACTTCTCTTAGCCTCAGAGTCCACCTCCCTGAGATTGTTTCCTCATCAAAAAAAAAAAAAAAAAAAAAAGGGGCATAATAATGCTTATTGTAGAGTCTTGTGCTGAGGAGTAACTGAGGACAAAGTCTGAGCAAGTGCCTTGCACGGTGGCTGCCCCCAGTGCCTGTCCAGCGTGTGTTAGTCGAGGCTGGATTCGGAGGGTGATAGGCAGGTTCGCTTTCTCCCCCACTTGCTGTATATCAGCCGTCTCTAGAAATCGTGTTCCTGAGTCCATCCCAACAACCTCAGGGAGCTGAGGTGTCCCTTGTAGCTTCCCCCACCAACAGCCTCTCACCAGGCATCCCCTGGGCCCTCCTTGCTTCCACTGTTCTGAGATTCGCCAGCAGCAGGAGAGGAAGTAGGGACTCGAAGTTGTGTAACTGCCCTCTTGTTGGGTTACACGTGGGGTCTGGTGACGGGTTATGGGGAAGGCCTTGGGCCTCAGCCCCTGACCCGGGAGACCAGGGCCTGCCCACTGAACCAGGGCTCCCTGATAGTAATTCCCAGCTGAGAGTCTAGGCCTTTCTGCAGAGACACAGCCAAGGAGGCAGCAGATGGGAACCCTGGCCCCATCACTTCACTTATTCAGATGCTTTGCACGTGGCTGAGTGCCCACCACCTGCCAGGCTCCTGCAGTGAGTGAGGCTCTGGGTAGGCACCTGATGAAGGGTGGGGAGACCAGCTGAAACTCAGTGAGCCCAGGCACAGCCGGACCCCGCTTCCTACCATCCCCTCCCACCCCCTTGTTCTGTTTTCTTTAACTGGAACCGACGGGAGGAAATGATTAGGCTGGGCAGCTCGTTAACGATCATCGATTCACTACGTTCACTTCACCAGGCACTGTGACGGGAAATGCCAGACCATGATCCTTAAACAAGGAAACTCAGCTTTTCCCCCAGGAAGGTATGGTTCCTGGCTCCCTGACTGTAATGGCCTCGGATGCCCGCAGCTAAAGGCACTTAAGCCCACCTGCAGCTTCCAACCCAGCCCAGGCTCTGTGATCATTTTGGGCACAGCGCAGGGAGAGAAGGACAAGCCATCCCAGTTTGCCTGGTTTAGCACTGGATGAACCACGTCTTGGGAACCCAGCCCTGCATGGTTGGTTATGCTAGCAGGGAACATTTCACACTCCTCCTTGTCGGTAATAACTCATATCAAGTACTTCCCATGTACCAGGTTGACCTGTGCCACACATTGTACATCTTTAGGAAGTTGGCAGTCCCCTTCAGGAAGCTGAGACAGAGGTTACAGTTAATTTACCTGATCAGCTTCTGCACGATTCTGTTTCCCCGAACCCCTAACTCATGTTCTTAGCAGCAGGTCAGCTTCCTGCAGGGGCTACTCTAATCCTCTGGTTCCCCCCAAGCTCCTGCCTTGTCCTGGTCTCTGGCTCTCAGCCTCTCCTATGGCTGAGATCCGCTGAGCACTCCAGTACCCTGGGACCAAGGTCAGCCTTATTCCTGACCTCCATCCTGGAAGTCTACAAGAGCCTGGGGTGTGGCACTTGAACTTCTATCGCTGAGGCTTGGTCTTTACACCTGCACTTGGATCCTGTGTGGCTGCCTGCTCACTGCTTAGTAATTATAGCTGCTGCTTGGTCAGCCTTTCTGGAATTATCTGCAACTGGTCTGGGCTTGCAGAAGGCTGTGCTCTTGCCCTGTTGGCACGACATGGGGAGCACAGCCCTTTTCATATCAGTCTGAACATCCTATAACTAGAGAGTCAAATAGACCACTGGAAATAACATCATGCACTCCAAAGGCACGTATAAATGACTTTTGGAAAGGGTGGGCTCGATTAAAATCAAATTGATTCAAATCATGATTTGAATCACTAGTCAGGAAGAGTCGATTAAATCAATATTTTCCCTTCAAAAATGCATTCACTTTTGATACAATTTTAATGCACAGCCTTCACATCTCTGACAGAGATAGATGTGGTTTTCATTTTTAGAAGTTACATACCATGCATTTTTAAGCTGTGATTTATTTTGACATTTCGTTGAATCAATTTTGCAGCCACGTCTGTCTTGAGTGATGACTTGGTTATTTTATTTACCAAAGCTAATCAAACAAATGTGTATAATTTTCCCAACAAAATAAGCATGTGTACTTTCGAATGTTTAACTGTTTTTTTCTGTAAATGTAAAAATGTGTCTTTGCTGAGATGAAATTAGACTGTTTCGGGCAGATCCAACCCAAAACGCTTATTATAGTTTGGAGTTAACTCAGTCTTTACCTTTCCTTTCTGCTTGCATACATATTAGGAAAGAAAGGGTAGGGTTTTCTCCTTTTGTAGTTCCCAAATGGTTTTAAAATTTAGACTGAATTAGTCTTCTTTGGGAGACACTCTTGTATGTGTAGAGAAGAAATAGCTGTGATCACACAAACTTGATATTCATCCTCATCGTTGCTGAGAATCCAGTGCTTGACTTCTGCCAGCCTTTGGTGTGACCTTCCTGAAGCTCTGTCAGCATCTTTCATGATTAATTGAGCTTTACCCTATCTGAAACAAATTGTCTTCATGGGGATCAGTGGATTTTATTTTAAGAAAGTATTTTCACAACAACAAAACCTTTTAAGACACACCTTTGGAATCAGATACAGTCTTAATAGGGCTGTTGATGGAAGGGCTTCTCTTTCCTTCTATCAGCCTTAGAAGGTTTGGGATGGACCCCCATAGAGCAGTAGAGGCCCTGGAAACTTACTTGGGTTTATCTTTTCTGACCCTATTTCTGGCTGCAATTCGTGACACCATCTCTTAGAACACGGCTGTGTGAATTCTGTGCCTGCTGGGAAATCAAGTGCCTGCCAGTGGATGAATGGATAAAGAAAATGTGGCTTATATATACAATGGAATGTTATTCAGCCATAGAAAAGATGGAAATCCTGTCATTTGTGACAACATGGATGAACCTGGAGGTCATTATGCTAAGTGAAATAAGCCAGACACAGAGAGAGCAATACTGCGTGATCTCATTTATATGTGGAACCTAAAATAGTCACTCATAGGAGCAGAAAGTAGAATGGTGGTTACCAGGGGCTGGGGGGAAGGGGAAATGGGGAGATGTTGGTCAAAGAGTTCATGAAGGATGAAGAAATTCTAGAGATTCAATATACAGGATGATGACTCTAGTTAATAATACTGTATTATATACTTGGAATTTGCTAAGAGAATAAACTTAATTGTTCTCAATGCCCACCCCCCCAAAAAAGGTATCTATGTGAGGTAATGGGTATGTTAAAAAAGAAAGAAGAGACCTGCAAAGAAAGAAAGAACCTACATCTTTCTGCAAGAGATGCCCTCTAGTTTTGTTTTTCTAGGACTTGGAACATAAATACATTTGTTTCATCCTGTTCATATAGTTCTAATTGAATAGAATCATAACATTGCAAGATTAGAAAGAAAATAGCCATTTCCTAGTCCATCCTCAAAGTAACTAACATAAAAATTAAGTGACGTGCACAGGTCACAAGCCTGGGACAAGAAACCATGTCCTCTGGGTCTCCCAGAACATGGTGTTTCCTGTAATAAATCATGCCTGGATTTGAGTAATTTCTCCTCTAAGTCTTCCTCTTCTGGAAAGTAATGATTTTTTAAAAAACTATTTTCCATATATAAACATCTAACTTTTGTTCATTTATAACTGTTCTTGGCTGGACTTTCATAGAACTGCACTTAGAGTCTAGGTATAGAATGGGTGGTTTTCTAGTAAGGATGCCAGATTTAGCAAATAAAAACAGAGGATGCCCAGTGAAATTTGAAGTTCAGATAAACAATACTTTTTTAGTGTAAGTATATCCCAGAAATTGCATGGTGTGTACTTATACTAAAAACTTAACTGGGCTTCCTGTATTTTAACTGGAAATCCTATTCTCCCTATTATTCAGGGTAATGTGTTTTATTTGGTTACCCATGCTCTTTCTAAGGTGTCGAGCAACATATCTAATCCATCTTACAGGTGGCCAGACATGCTTGAGTTATATTTTCACTGCATACTCTGCTCTTCTGTTTTGTTTCATTAAAAAAAAATCATTTTGTGTATAGAAAAGCAACAGATTTCTATCTATGAATCTTGTATTTTGCAACTTTCCTGAATTCGTTTATTCTAATTTTCTTTTGGTGGAGACTTTAGGGTTTTCTATATATAGTATCATGTCCTCTGCAAATAGGGACCATTTTACTTCTCCAACTTGGATTCCCTTTATTTCTTTTTCTTGTCTGATTGCTGTGGCTAGGACTTCTAATACTGTGTTAAATAGAAATGGCAAGAGTAGGCATCTTTGTCTTGTTCCTGATTTTAGAGGAAAAGCTTTCAGCTTTTCACCATTGAGTATGATGTTAGCTGTGGGTTTGTTATAAATTGCCTTTATTATATTGAAATCTGTTCCCTCTTTACCAACGTTTTGAGAGTTTTTATCATGAATGGGTGTTGAATTTCATCAAATGCTCTAATAATGAATTAACAGAAAGAGAAAGCAAGAAAACAACCCCATTTACAATCACTTCAAAAAGAATAAAATACCTTAAAATAAATTTAACCAAGGAGCTGAAAGACCTAAACTCTGAAAACTATAAGACATTGATGAAGGAAACTGACAAAAAAAATTCATTTTGATCAGCTCTGATTTTGCCCCATGCACCATTCTCATTAATGTGCACCACTGCATCCTTTCAAGAAGGGATCCTGGTGCTTGCAGAACTCACATCTGCTTAAGCCAACCTGTGTGGCACCAGGTCACAGGAGACTGGCCAAGTCCAGGTGCTGGAGGCTGGAGCGGTGCCCTGAGTTCCCAGCATGGTATTTCTGGGAAGCACCAGGAGGGCCTGGCGTCAGAGTGACCACCAGATGGAGTAGCTGTGATGGGGGCTGAGTGACATGAACCTCACTGTGCCGAGGATGGGAGATCTAGACCCTGCCTGATTAAGGAAGCCTGTGGAAAGCTCGTGCTGACACAGCCAATTTGCTGGTTGATGGGAACCTCACACAGAAGCCAATTATCCCTAGATGCGTGGCTTTCTAATTGCAGTAGTAGCTCTTATTGGCCATCATCTTCCCTCTGGACATGGAGCCTAAGCTGTGGCTCTTGATTCAGACAAACTGGTTTCCCAAAGGTGTGGTCACCTGAGCCACGTATCAGGGCATGCGTTTCCATTTCTTATTTCTTTATGTTTTTTGTGAATTGAAAGCGGTCTGCAGCTGAGGTCTGGGCCCACCCATCTCTGAACCCAGCCGCAGCCCCCCAGCATAGCTCCTCTGCTCTCCCTCCAAGGCCCTGAGATGGGCTTGCACAGCAGCAGACCTGGGTACACAGCTTCCTGCTCCAGCAGACCTGAAGTGCCCGAGTTTGCAGCCCTGTACTCTGATCTATGAACCAACCCTGCTTTGCTCTGCTCTCTGGCGCCCGCGTTCTCCCAGGTCTGTGTCTCGTCCCATGCCTTGATCTCAAGTGCCTGTGCCCATCCCTGTTGCTCATCTTGGTGGCCTCACCATGCCGTCCAGCTTCTGAACCTTTGCCATGAGTGAGCACTGTCCTGAGTGGGCAACGTGGCCCCCAGGAGCCTGGGCGGGCCTGAGAGCTCCCTGGTTCTGGCACTGCTGCAGGGCTGGCCCCAAGACAGCTCACCTCAGCCAGGCTCAGTGCGGGGTAAGTGGGCTGATTTGTCGGACTTGCAGAGAGTGGGAGGAGAAACCTTTAGTAGGCCAAATCCTCCCAGGATTGCTTTGATGAGAAATTCCGATTGAGACCCTTTCTTCTAAAGTCATTTAGTTGGCTTTAACTCTGGACGCAATTTTCTGGTAACTTTAAAACAATAGGGTTTTCTTATCAATCTGTGTTCTGTTAATTAGGGAAGGGCTGATGAAGACAGGAATGGGGGGCAAACCTGGTGAACTTATGTATCTAATGATAGCAAACCTAATTACCATTTTCAAAGCCTGGCTGAAACTGTAAAGTTTTGGAGTAGGATCATTACCATTCAAGTTTTCTCCTCCTAACGAGCCTGAACTTTCTCTGCCATAGCTGAGCCTGATACTTGTTAATGGTTGTCCCTATTGACTAATGAACATAATTGGTCCTGGCCTTTTTTTCCAGCCTCCTCTTTTCAGACTCAGCACAGTCTCCGCTGGAGCCAGTCTTTTCTCAAGATTACCTGTATCCCTTCACTTTTGCTCATGTGTTGTCACCTCTGGCATGACGTAGCAATGTCCTCAACTCCCGACTTGAGCCTCGTGGCCTGCCCTGGTCTCTCCTGTACCCAGGGTGGTACCAGACAACTCCATCTGTGACCTGGTACAAATTTCTCTGTGGACACAACACGATGAATCTTGGTCAGGTTCCTCGGCCCATCCACCATAGCCTTTCAGCATAGACTGGCACTGAAATGCAACGCATATGCAATGGCAAATAGGCAGTGCTGTGGCTCATTAGGGGATGAAACCCAAAGGTGATGAAATAGAGTGAGAAATGTGTGTATTTTGCTGGTACTCAGGGAGAAGTCGATTTCATTAAAGACAGATGAAGAGGTAAATAGAGATTTCTGGGAATTGTGCAAGGCGACTTCTGGGCACTTTCAGTGTCACTATTGGATGATATAACTGTTTATTATTTTAAATTTTATTTTACAACTTAGGTTTTCATTTGCCTTCATGAAGGAACTCTTAGGCTTATCAAACAAGATTAGTGAGCATCTTCGGAGATTCGTAACAGGAATGGAAACAGGGAAAGCAATATTTAGAGAAAACGGGAAAGTATTTTCCGAGATAATTGAAGGGAAAGAAAGACAGATGTTAAGTAGGGAAACAGAAATTAAAATGGAGAGAAGAAAACTGCCTGAGATGGCAGGAGCTGAGTTGTGGTTGGTGAAAGATGGACGTGTGTACTGGACTTCATAGCCTCCTCGAGGAATACAGGTCAGAACTTAAGCTTGTAATTAAGACGAGGCCCTTTATATTCAGACAGTGCTGGAGTACTCACTTTCATGGCCATAGGGCATGCCACTTAGCCGACATTCTTTGTACCCTGTTTTACTTGCTGTAAAATGGGTCTAATAATGCCCATCTCTTATCATTGTAAGAATCAAACAAGCTGATATCTGTAATGGCTTAGCACAGTATCTGGCATCTCTGATCAACAATTAGAGAAGCTGCAATTATTATAAAGATTGTTACTATAATAGTACAAATAACAGAATTGAGTGCTGATGTCACAAGGGATAGGTGGCACTGTGCAGAATTCAGCACTTGTATAGGACACTTGAAAGCGGAGCCTGTGTAAGTTTGGCCGGGGCTTATGACCATCTAGCTACCTTAGGTGACCTCACATCCTGGTTCACCTTGGCCAGTTCCATTTATACCTTTTGTCCTAGTGCAATTATTAGCAGTGTCTCCTTTCATTCTTAAGAGCATTCTGGTGTGGATGACAAATCATGTAGTTTTCCTACATCTGGTTCTTACTGTCTAAATCAGTAAGACAGTATTAGTCATTGTTTCCTATTTTCTCAAAAAGATTATGAGTTTCTTGAGGCCACTCTATATATGTGTAAATCTGAGTATGTATTCACACACGTGCTCACACACACAGACAATTTAGTACTTCTTTTGTATTTGCATCAGTGCTTCCACAGTGCTCATCCCATAGAGATGCGGTGCTCATCTCTCCAGGACCCTCCCCTCCCACTGTTGCTGCTCCAGGAGCCCCTCCCTCACTGCTCAGAGGGGGTCATTAGAGGACAGTGGCTAAGAGAAGTGGAGACATCGTGTTCATAGGAGCAGCGTTGGTTCTAAAGTGGAGCTGTGGGCCGACATTGAGTTTGCATCCTAAACATCTCCTGGGCCAGTCATTGAATTTCTTTGAGTCTCCGTTTGCTCATATAGAAGAGTAACAAAATAGACCTGGAAGTCTTGTTAGGAGGATTGTACTGCATGGTGCCTGACCGTAGTGGGTGCTCAATAAATGGGAGCCTTGCACAGGACGGCCCTCTAAATATACGTGGGCAGCATCGTGTCCCTGCCCGCCCCTACCCACTCTTTCCTTCAGTTCTCCCAGCTGTTTTTTTTTGTTTTTTGTTTTGTTTTTTTGTGGGCCTCTCACCATTGCGGCCTCTCCCGCTGCAGCCTCTCCCGCTGTGGAGCTCAGGCTCCGGACGCGCAGGCTCAGCGGGCCCGGCCGCTCCGCAGCATGTGGGATCCTCCCGGACCGGGGCACGAACCCGTGTCCCCTGCATCGGCAGGCGGACTCTCAACCACTGCGCCACAAGGGAAGCCCCTCCCAGCTGTTCTTTATGCACTGTGGTTTCAGGTCCGTTGGTGACCTGGGTATGCCTGAGTGAAGACAGCTTCTGGCCAGGGGGATGGAGAGGTCAGTTCACGTGGCTGTCGGAGTTGTGTGCAGGGTGCTTTACAAAGGGTTCTCTCCCTGACTCACAAATGCATGTGTAGAACCTGCAAGAGGCTCAGAGCCCAGTGTCGGGGAGAGGTCTTCCTACCATGTGTACTTCCTGTCTGCCTTGAAGTTAAATCATGTTATTCAAATGGGATATTTGTGATTCAGTAATCAATTCGGCAGTGAAAGGCAAAGGAGCAGCCTGCCAGTTCTGGCGGAGTAAATCATCCCGTAAGCACATGAGGAGCAGCAGCCCCTAATAGCTCTTGTAAACATGCTGTCACTCTCGGGGTTGGGCACCGTCCAGCCAAACCTCTCTCTGATGTTTGTCTCTATTTCTTGGAAGCGCTGCGAGAGCCAGCTGTGACACACATTCTGTATCAGTCAAGAAACAGTGTTCCAACCCGTGTCTCTATGACCCAGAGATTGTTTCTGATTGTTTGCAGATCAATTAGGAGGCCTTTTTGGAGCAGCTTCTGGGTGGGGGGGAGGGTGGAAGCTCAAGGATGTTTGAGCCAGATCTGCGTGTGAAAGATGTGTGGGGACAGTGGGACCCCATTCTGAGCCACACTCTGCAAACGTGCTTCCACTCATGTTCACGGCAACTGTCCCTTGTCAACTTCATTTTACATGTGAGGAAGCTAAGACTGGGGAGGTCAAATGACTGCTCCAAGGTCACCAGCTGAGAGTTGGATCCCGAGCTGACTCTGCAGGCTGTTCTCTGCTCAGTTATGATCAGCCGAAAATGTCCATTAGACCTGAGTCGTCTCCTGCAGTGACCTCTGGCCTCCGTTATCTACTTCCCCTGCACCTTGGTGTCATTCCTCACCCACATTTGCCTCTTTCAGGTCCCCAGCTCACAGGCAGCTATCTGCAGTGGAAACCCCAATTGATTATTAAGCAGGCCACGCCTGCTTCTCCTCCCCTCCCCCACGCCTCTGCCCAGCACAAGGTGGAGATCATGCCTTCCATCCTGTCCTCCCAGCCTGAAGTGCTCCTCTCTCCCCCGGTTCGCCTGTTCTTCCACGTGTCTCTGTCACCTCCCTTTCTGCCCCTCCTGATTCCCTCTTCTCCCGCACATAGTGAACCCCACGCGCAGACCCTAGGAGACATCTCCTCTGCTCGGGTTGCTCAGCCCCTCCGGTCGGGATGTCTGGTCAGGGTAGCCCCCGGAGCACTGCCGGCTTCCTGGGCCTGAGGCTCCTGCAGCTGCACACGGGCTCTGTGCTTGCTTTCAAGTCTGCTCTTGAAATTCTTAATGATTTTTGAACAAGGAAGCTCTACTTTTCTTTGCACTGGGACCCACCAGTTATATAGCCAGTCCTCTCTCAGAGCCCAGAAGCCCACCTAGAGGTCTGAAGGAAGGGAGGGACACCAGAATTCAGAGGAGGGTAGAGGTGAGAGCCAGGGAGGCCCAGACACACCAGGTCAGGTGCGGAGAAGGAGGGCCCGGGAGCAACTTGGAAGCCGTGGGGCAAGTTCCTGGGACCAGGTGAGCCAGGTAATTCAGTGGGACAGGAGAGGCGGCTAGGGACATGCAGAGTCAGAAGCTACAGGGCCTTGACCCCTGCGCCTGTGGGCAGGGAAAGGAGCTGGAACAGCTGTGATGAGGGAGAAGATATCACTTGACACCAGTTTCTGAATGAAACTTCTCCATCCACCCTTGGTGTTAGATCCAAGTGGCTGTCCTTGAAGCCACTGGCTCTCCGTTATGCTCCGCTGTCCTCTGGACATTGTTCAAGAAACAGCTGCGAAAGCACCAGTCCGGACAGTACTCAGACGCATGATGGGCATCCTTGGTTGACCCTGGTTCTACTTTTCTCCAAGTCCGAGGAAGGCCCTGGTATCTCTCCGCCAATAAAGATGGCCCTTACTGCTCCTGCAAGCCTGTGCCCAGCCCCGAGTAGGGCCCGCCTCTCTCCATCCTGCAGACGTCCAACCCACACTTGCAAATCTGCATTTTTGCAGTTGGGCAAATGATCTCAGAGTATTCCACCAACTCAGAGATTTGGGCATTTGTTACACACTGGAATTTGGATGCACCTGCAAAGAATTCAGACTCCAGGGTGTAGGATTTCAAATTAAAATTAGAAGGTGTTTCACGGCATTGCTTGGGCTGCACCCGCTCGCGGCTGTCAGCCGCCTACCCTCGGGCGCACTGATAAATTGCTGCTGAGCGTTTTTCGGGCCGGTAGAAAATGGATGCATCAGCGGGCTTCCGGAGCCTAAATGCAAGCTTGTGTATTGTGTAAGTTCAGTGTGAAATGGCAGGTGGAAGAAGATGGCCTTTGAGTCAGGGCCCCGCCAGGAGCACAGAAGCACTTCTGTGTCTGAGGACAGGACCTGTTGGGCAAGGCCTGTGTGATGCTGCCATTTCCAAGTTCCTTCTGTCTTCAGAGGGACATTAGGACCTAAAGGGTCCCCGTTATTGCCCTCAAAGTGATGTCCTAGGTTTGTTTCTGGGCTCCTTTTGGGGTGGTGGACAAGCGCTGGCTGAATTTCTGACTGGTACTTGGTGAGTGGCTGGACATGTGGGACAGTCCCTGATTAACGTGGGAAGGACGCTTGAATGCAGGATTGCGTTGATTTTCCTGGGTTAATCACTCAGGTGGTTCGTCTCTTTCCTCCCAGAGGCTCTTGGAGGATGCTTTACGGAACTCAGAGGAGAGGTGTGGGTGGATGGAGGAAAGAGTGCGGCTTTGCTCTTGGCTGGGTGATTAAGCCGTCGTCCTTTCCTTCACCCGGGTCTGGGTCAGTGTTGACGGATCTCTCTCCTCCCTGTCACAGAGCGGGCTTCTCACGGAGCAAGGCCGTTCATCACCCCATCGGGATGGGGAGACAAATGACAGCAGTAACGTAAACTGAGGAGGATTAAATAAAACCAAGGAGCTATCACACACAACAGTGGACGGTCATTTAAAAGGAAATCCATCTTGTTGTTGCCCGAGGCCTCTCGGGAAGAAAACGACATCTTCCTATGGCGAGTTTGGTTTTTATTGCCGGGGGTCAGCTTCCAGGAAGCTCCGCCCCTCTCCTGCCGCGAGCGCCCCCAGGCTCAGGGGGAAGAAGGAAGGCCCTGGAGACACACCACCTGGGTTCACACTCAGGGTCTGCCTGTCCTCGGGCGAGATATCACATTTAACCTCTCGGAGAGTCCATGTCCTCATTTGTAGAGTGCGGATAATAAGATCATTTCCTTTATAGGGCAATCGTGCAGGATAAATGAGAGGATACCAGCAGAGTGCTTAGGACGTAACTAGGATGCAATCAGTGATAAGTATACGATTATAGGTCAGATGCCGGCTGTCTAACCTGTCCATAGACTCTAATAAATATAAATATACTCTAATAAAACACAGACCCTCTCGCCTTCCTGATGTGGCCTGGGGATAAATAACCATGAGAATGTTTAATGCTGTTTCTGAGATACTGACTTTCTCCCTGTCCCTCTCCAGAAAGGAAGATAAAGGGGATGACCCAGAATCTTCTTATTTTCTTTTGATAAATGGAATGGAATATTTATAAATGGAATATTTATAAATTTCCTGCCGTATCAGTAAACAAAGGCTGTCACAGCCATCACAATTGCAGCCCTCCAGCGTGAGCCGGTGAGCCCAGAGGAAACTCAGGGCTGAATAGAATACCTGCCATCTAGCAGCCAACAGACTGCAGCCACTCCCTGCGGTGGATACTGGCCCCAGATAGCGGAGGTGCCTATCAGAGGAATGATTTCCTTTGAGCTCCAGTGAGCCCCAGACTCTTGCATCTTCCCATACATAGAAAAGTGCTAAATTCCTTAACTTGAGATATCTGGTTTTCTTTCATTAACAATAATCTTTTGATGTTCAGATTACTTGCCCTTTGTTACAAAACCTCTGTATAACTTGGCTCCCCTGCCTCGCCTCCCAGGAGCAGTTTCTCAGAGTTATCTGAAACACTGTCTCCCAGGCTGCAGTCCTCATTTAGCCCCAAGTAAAACTTAACGCGCATCTCTCACATTGTGCATTTTTTTTAAGTCAACACTTTAATACCTTTACTGAGGTATAGTTTACATACCATGAAACCCACCCATAGAGAGTATACAGTTGAGTGTTACAGTGTATTCACAGGACATACAACCAGCACCGCAATATAATCTTAGAGCATCTTCATTGCCCGCACCCAGCCCCTGACGACCACTAGTCTACTTTCTGTCTCTATGGATTTGCCTGTTCCGGACAGTTGATACAAATGAACTCATATAATACGTGGTTCTCTGTGATTGGCTTCTTTCACTTAGCATGTTTTCAGGTTTCATCCATGTTGTAGCATAAATATACTTCATTACTTTATTTTTTAACATCTTTATTGGAGTATAATTGCTTTACAATGGAGTGTTAGTTTCTGCTGTATGACAAAGTGAATGATATATATATATATATATATATATCTCCCCATATCCCCTCCCTATTGCGTCTCCCTCCCACCCTCCCTATCCAACCCCTCTAGGTGGTCACAAAGCACTGAGCTGATCTGTCTGTGCTATGCGGCTGCTTCCCACTAGCTATTTTACATTTCGTAGTGTATATATGTCAATGCCACTGTCTCACCTCGTCACAGCTTACCCTTTCCTCTCTGCATGTCCTCAAGTCCATACTCTACATCTGCATCTTTATTCCTGTCCTGCCCCTAGGTTCATCAGAACCTTTTTTTTTTTTTTTTTGGATTCCAAATATATGTGTTAGCATACGGCATTTGTTTTTCTCTTTCTGACTTACTTCACTCTGTATGACAGACTCTAGGTCCATCCACATCACTACAAATAACTCAATTTCGTTTCTTTTTATGGCTGAGTAATATTCCATTGTATATAGGTGCCACATCTTCTATATCCATTCATCTGTCGATGGACACTTCAGTTGCTTCCATGTCTATTGTATATAGAACTGCAATGAACATTGTGGTACATGACTCTTTTTGAATTATGTTTTTTTCAGAGAATATGCCCAGTAGTGGGATTACTGGATTGTATGGTAGTTCTATTTTTAGTTTTTTAAGGAATCTCCATACTGTTCTCCATAGTGGCTGTATCAATTTACATTCCCACCAACAGTGAAAGAGGGTTTCCTTTTCTACACACCCTCTCCAGCATTTATTGTTTGTAGATTTTTTCATGATGGCCATTCTGACTGGTATGAGGTGATACCTCACTATAGTTTCGATTTGCATTTCTCTTGATAAGCGATGTTGAGCATCCTTTCATGTGTTTGTTGGCAATCTGTATATCTTCTTTGGAGAAATGTCTTTTTAGGTCTTATGCCCATTTTTGGATTGGGTTGTTTGTTTTTTTGTTATTGAGCTGCATGAGCTGCTTGTAAATTTTGGAGATTAATCCTTTGTCAGTTGCTTCATTTGCAAATATTTTCTCCCATTCTGAGGGTTGTCTTTAAGTCTTGTTTATGGTTTCCTTTGTTATGCAAAAACTTTTAAGTTTTCCTAAGTTCCATTTGTTTATTTTTGTTTTTATTTCCATTTCTCTAGGAGGCGGGTTAAAAAGGATCTTGCTGTGATGTATGTCATAGAGTGTTCTGCCTATGTTTTCCTCTAAGAGTTTTATAGCGTCTGGACTTAAATTTAGGTCTTTAATCTATTTTGAGTTTATTTTTGTGTATGGTGTTAGGGAGTGTTCTAATTTCATTCTTTTACATGTAGCTGTCCAGTTTTCCCAGCACCACTTATTGAAGAGACTGTCTTTTCTCCACTGTATATTCTTGCCTCCTTTATCAAAGATAAGGTGACCATATGTGCGTGGGTTTATCTCTGGGCTTTCTATCCTGTTCCATTGATCTATATTTCTGTTTTTGTGCCAGTACCATACTGTCTTGATTACTGTAGCTTTGTAGTATAGTCTGAAGTCCGGGAGCCCGATTCCTCCAGCTCCGTTTTTCTTTCTCAAGATTGCTTTGGCTATTCGGGGTCTTCTGTGTTTCCATACAAATTGTGAAATTTTTTGTTCTAGTTCTGTGAAAAATGCCAGTGGTAGTTTGATAGGGATTGCATTGAATCTGTAGATTGCCTTGGGTAGTAGAGTCATTTTCACAGTGTTGATTCTTCCAATCCAAGAACATGGTATATCTCTCCATCTATTTGTATTATCTTTAATTTCCTTCATCAGTGTCTTATAATTTTCTGCATACAGGTCTTTTGTCTCCCTAGGAAGGTTTATTCCTAGATATTTTATTCTTTTTGTTGCATTGGTAAATGGGAGAGTTTCCTTAATTTCTCTTTCAGATTTTTCATCCTTAGTGTATAGGAATGCCAGAGATTTCTGTGCATTAATTTTGTATCCTGCTACTTTACCAAATTCATTGATTAGCTCTAGTAGTTTTCTGGTAGCATCTTTAGGATTCTCTATGTATAGTATCATGTTGTCTGCAAACAGTGACAGCTTTACTTCTTCTTTTCCGATTTGGATTCCTTTTATTTCTTTTCCTTCTCTGATTGCTGTCGTAAAAAACTTCCAAAACTATGTTGAATAATAGTGGTGAGAGTGGGCAACCTTGTCTTGTTTCTGATCTTAGAGGAAATGGTTTCAGTTTTTCACCATTGAGAACAATGTTGGCTGTGGGTTTGTCATATACGGCCTTTATAATGTTGAGGTAAGTTCCCTCTATGCCTACTTTCTGGAGGGTTCTTATCATAAATGGGTGTTGAATTTTGTCAAAAGCTTTCTCTGCATCTATTGAGATGATCATATGGTTTTTCTCCTTCAGTTGGTTAATATGGTGTGTCACATTGATTGATTTGCATATATTGAAAACTCCTTGCATTTCTGGGGTAAACCCCACTTGATCATGGTGATGATCTGTTTAATGTGCTGCTGGATTCTGTTTACTAGTATTTTGTTGAGGATTTTTGCATCTGTGTTCATCAGTGATATTGGCCTGTAGTTTTCTTTTTTTGTGACATCTTTTTCTGTTATTGGTATCAGGGTGATGATGGCCTCGTAGAATGAGTTTGGGAGTGTTCCTCCCTCTGCTATATTTTGGAAGAGTTTGAGAAGAATAGGTGTTAGCTCTTCTCTAAATGTTTGATAGAATTCGCCTGTGAAGCCATCTGGTCCTGGGCTTTTATTTGTTGGAAAATTTCTAATCACAGTTTCAATTTCAGTGCTTGTGATCAGTCTACTTATATTTTCTATTTTTCTGTTTCAGTCTTGGAAGGTTGTGCTTATCTAAGAATTTGTCCATGTCTTCCAGGTTGTCCATTTTATTGGCATATAGTTGCTTGTAGTAATCTCTTATGATCCTTTGTATTTCTACAGTGTCAGTTGTTACTTCTCCTTTTTCATTTCCAACTCTGTTGATTTGAGTCTTCTCCCTTTTCTTCTTGATGAGTCTGGCTAATGGTTTATCAATTTTGTTTATCTTCTCAAAGAACCAGCTTTTAGTTTTATTGTTCTTTGCTATCGTTTCCTTCATTTCTTTTATATTTATTTCTGATCTGATTTTTATGATTTCTTTCCTTCTGCTAACTTTGGGGGTTTTTTTGTTCTTCTTTCTCTAATTGCTTTAAGTGTAAGGTTAGGTTGTTTACTTGAGATTTTTCTTGTTTCTTGAGGTAGGATTGTATTGCTATAAACTTCCTTCTTAGAACTGCTTTTGCTGCATCCCATAGGTTTTGAGTTGTCATGTTTACATTGTTATTTGTTTCTAGGTATTTTTTGATTTCCTCTTTGATTTCTTCAGTGATTTTTTGGTTATTTACTAGTGTATTGTTTAGCCTCCATGTGTTTGTATTTTTCACAGTTTTTTGCCTGTAATTGATATCTGGTCTCATGGAGTCGTCGTTGGAAAAGAACTTGTTACGATTTCAATTTTCTTAAATTTACCAAGGCCTTATTTGTGACCCCAGATATGATCTTCTTGGAGAATGTTCCATGAGCACTTGAGAAGAAAGTGTATTCTGTTGTTTTTGGATGGAATGTCCTATAAATATCAATTAAGTCCATCTTGTTTAATGTATCATTTAAAGCTTGTGTTTCCTTATTTATTTTCATTTTGGATGATCTGTCCATTGGTGAAAGTGGGGTGTTGAAGTCCCCTACTATGAATGTGTTACTGTCGATTTCCCCTTTTATGGCTGTTAGTATTTGCCTTATGTATTGAGGTGCTCCTATGTTGGGTGCATAAATATTTACAATTGTTATATCTTCTTCTTGGATCGATCCCTTGATCATTATGTAGTGTCCTTCTTTGTCTCTTCTAATAGTCTTTATTTTAATGTCTATTTTCTCTGATATGAGAATTGCTACTCCATCTTTCGTTTGATTTCCATTTGCATGAAATATCTTTTTCCATCCCCTTACTTTCAGTCTGTATGTGTCTCTAGGTCTGAAGTGTGTCTCTTGTAGACAGCATATATAAGAGTCTTGTTTTTGTATCAATTCAGCCAATCTGTGTCTTTTGGTGGGAGCATTTAGTCCATTTACATTTAAGGTAGTTATCGATATGTATGTTCCTATTCCCATTTTCTTAATTGTTTTGGGTTTGTTATTGTAGGTCTTTTCCTTCTCTTGTGTTTCTTGCCTAGAGAAGTTCTTTTAGCAGTTGTTGTAGAGCTGGTTTGGTGGTGCTGAACTCTCTCAGCTTTTGCTTGTCTGTAAAGGTTTTAATGTCTCCATCAAATCTGAATGAGATCCTTGCTGGGTAGAGTAATCTTGGTTGCAGGTTTTTCTCCTTCATCACTTTCAGTATGTCCTGCCACTCCCTTCTGGCTTGCAGAGTTTCTGCTGAAAGATCCTCTGTTAACCCTATGGGGATTCCCTTGTATGTTATTTGTTGCTTTTCCCTTGCTGCTTTTAATATTTTTTCTTTGTATTTAATTTTTGACAGTTTGATTAATATGTGTCTTGGCATGTTTCTCCTTGGATTTATCCTGTATGGGACGCTCTGCACTTCCTGGACTTGACTGACTATTTCCTTACCCATATTAGGGAAGTTTTCAACTACAGTCTCTTCACATATTTTCTCAGTGCCTTGCTTTTTCTCTTCTCCTCCTGGTACCCCTATAATTCAAATGTTGGTGCATTTAGTGTTGTCCCAGAGGTCTCTGAGGCCGTCCTCAATTCTTTTCATTCGTTTTTCTTTATTCTGCTCTATGGTAGTTATTTCCGCTATTTTATCTTCCAGGTCACTTATCCGTTCTTCTGCCTCAGTTATTCTGCTATTGATTCCTTCTAGAGAATTTTTAATTTCATGTATTGTGTTGTTCATCATTGTTTGTTTGCTCTTTATGTTCTTCTAGGTCCTTGTTAAATGTTTCTTTTGTTTTCTCCATTCTATTTCTACGATTTTGGATCATCTTTACTATCATTACTCTGAATTCTTTTTCAGGTAGACTGCCTATTTCCTCTTCGTTTGCTTGGTCCGGTGGGTTTTTACGTTGCTCCTTCATCTGCTGCGTATTTCTCTGTCTTGTCATTTTGCTTAACTTACTGTGTTTGGGGTCTCCTTTTTGCATGCTGCAGGTTCGTAGTTCCTATTGTTTTTGGTGTCTGTGCCCAGTGGCTAAGGTTGGTTCAGTGGGTTGTGTAGGCTTCCTGGTGTAGGGGACTAGTGCCTGTGTTCCGGTGGATGAGGCTGGATCTTATCTTTCTGGTGGGCAGGACCGTGTCCAGAGGTGTCTTTTGGGGTGTCTGTGGACTTAGTATGATTTTAGGCAACCTCTTTGCTAATGGGTGGGATTGTGTTCCTGTCTTGCTAGTTGTTTGGCATGGGGCTTGCCAAACACTGGAGCTTGCTGGTTGTTGAGTGGAGCTGGGTCTTAGTGTTGAGACAGAAATCTCTGGGAGAGCTCTCGCCAACTGATATTACATTGGGCCGGGAGGTCTCTGGTGGTCCACTGTGCTGAACTGGCTCAGAGGCTCAGGCCTGACACCTCACTGGAGCACCAAGACCCTGTCAGTCACATGGCTCAGAAGAAAAGAGAGAAAAAAAAGAAAGAAAAAATAAAATAAAATAAAGTTATTAAGATAAATTTTTTTTAATAAAATAAAATTTAATAAGTAATTAAAAAAAAGAAGAGAACAACCAAAGCAATAAATCCACCAATGGTGGATTTTAAATAATCCACCAATGTTAACAAGCACTAAGAACTATACTAGGATAAACATAAAACCAGAAACAAATTAGATGCAGAAAGCAAACACCGAGTCTACAGTTGCTCCCAAAGTCCACCACCTCAATTTTGGGATGATTCATTGTCTATTCAGCTATTCCACAGATGCAGGGTACACCAAGTTGATTGTGGAGATTTAATCCATTGCTCCTGAGGCTGTTGGGAGAAATTTCCCTTTCTCTTCTTTGTTTGCACAGCTCCTGGGGTTCAGCCTTGGATTTGGCCCCGCCTCTGTGTGTAGGTCGCCCTCTGGCATCTGTTCTTCACCCAGACAGGAGGGGGTTAAAGTAGCAGCTGATTAGGGGGCTGTGGCTCAGACCGGGGGGAGGGAGGGTTACAGAATGCGGAGTGAGCCTGCAGCGGCAGAGGCCGGCATGATGTTGCGCCAGCCTGAGGCGCGGCATTTGTTCTCCCGGGGAAGTTGTCCCTGGATCACGGGACCCTGGCAGTGGCGGGCTGCACAGGCTCCTGGGAGGGGAGGTGTGGAGAGTGACCTGTGTTCGCACACAGGCTTCTTGGTGGCGGCAGCAGCAGCCTTAGCGTCTCATGCCCGTCTCTGGGGTCCACACTGATGGCTGCAGCTTGTGCCCGTTTCTGGAGCACGTTTAGGCGGTGCTCTGAATCCCCCCTCCTTGCGCACCCCAAAACAATGGTCTCTTGCCTCTTTGGCAGGTCCAGACTTTTTCCTGGACTCCCTCCCAGCTAGCCGTGGTGCACTAGCCCCCTTCAGGCTGTGTTCACGCAGCCAACCCCAGTCCTCTCCCTGGGATCTGAACTCTGAAGCCCGAGTCTCAGCTCCCAGCCCCCACCCGTACTGGCCGGCGGGTGAGCAGACAAGCCTCTCGGGCTGGTGAGTGCTGGTCGGCACCGATCCTCTGTGCGGGAATCTCTCCGCTTTGCCCTCTGCACCCCTGTTGCTGCGCTCTCCTCCGTGGCTCCAAAGCTTCCCCCCTCCGCCACCCGCAGTCTCCGCCCGCGAAGGGGCTTCCTGGTGTGTGGAAACCTTTCCTCCTTCACAGCTCCTTCCCACTGGTGCAGATCCCGTCCCTATTCTTTTGTCTCTGTTTATTCTTTTTTCTTTTGCCCTACCCAAGTACGTGGGGAGTTTCTTGTCTTTTGGGAAGTCTGAGGTCTTCTGCCAGTGTTCAGTAGGTGTTCTGTAGGAGTTGTTCCACACGTAGATGTATTTTTGATGTATTTGTGTAAAGGAAGGTGTTATCTACGTCTTACTCCTCCACCATCTTGAAGGTCCTCCCCTACTTCATTCCTTTTAATTGGGAAATAATATTCCCTTGTATCGATGTACCTCATTTTATTCACCCATTCCTCAGTTGGTGGGCGTTTGGGTTGTTTCCACTGTATTGTGAATAACCCAGCATCATCTTAAACACCCAGGGGCTCCACTGCTGTCCTGGGATGCCAGGGGCCAGTAGTGAGTGGCCATATACCACTTCCAAGGTGGCCCAGCCTCTAATTTGGATCCTCTGGGGTTGAGAGGGGAATGGGGTTAGCTGTGTACCTTTTGTTACTCTTTAAAGTGAGTGTCCAGGGACTTTTCTGGTGGCCCATTGGGTAAGACTCTCTGCTTCCAATGCAGGGGGCCTGGGTTCGATCCCTGATCGGGGAACTAGCTCCCACATGCATGCCGCAACTAAGAGTTCGCATGCCGCAACTAAGATGTCCTCATGCCACAACTAAGAAGTCTGCATGCCACAACTAAGAGCCTGCAGGCCGCAACTAAAAGATCCCACATGCTGCAACTAAAGATCTCACGTGCTGCAACTAAGACCCAGTGCAGCCAAAATAAATAAATAAATAAGTTTTTTTTAAAATAAATAAAAATAGAGAAATAAAGTGAATGTCCTATTAGTTAGGGGCCTTTCTGGGCTTGCAGCCCTTTGTCCTCCTTTGGAATCAGCCAGAATCTGGGTACCTGCAGGGCTAAGCCCCACAGTCCTGACCAGAGGCTCCAGTTTGGGGAATGACTTGGAGCCCCTTTCTGGGCAGAGCTGGCAGCAGGGTGGGGAGTGGAGGCTCCTGAACTTTGTTGCTGGTGCAGATGGGGAGAATCCACACCCACAGGAAGGCAGAGCAGACTGGAGCTCAAGGTGCTGCGTCCCCAGCCTTTCTGCCTGCATCTCCCCCAGATCATGGCTCATGGGAACAGTACCTCCGTGTGTGTTCAGACTGCAGCTCAGGCACAGGGGGACATCGAGCGTGTCACTGTGCACCTCAGAGCTCCAGTCCTTGTCTGAAAAATGGGGTGAGTCACGCCCACTTCCTAAAATGTTAATGAAAATTCATCGAGCTGATGGGAATGGGAGAACAGCGCTGCATCTGTAGTGGAGGGTCATTTTTTTATTATTTTTTTTTATTTTTTAACATCTTTATTGGAATATGATTGCTTTACAATGGTGTGTTAGTTTCTGCTTTATAACAAAGTGAATCAGTTATCCATATACATATGTTCCCACATCTCTTCCCTCGTGTGTCTCCCTCCCACCCTCCCTATCCTATTCCTCTAGGTGGTCACAAAGCACTGAGCTGATATCCCTGTGCTATGCGGCTGCTTCCCACTAGCTATCTATTTTACGTTTGGTAGTGTATATATGTCCATGCCACTCTCTCACT
Source organism: Lagenorhynchus albirostris (assembly GCF_949774975.1). NCBI lineage: Eukaryota > Metazoa > Chordata > Mammalia > Artiodactyla > Delphinidae > Lagenorhynchus > Lagenorhynchus albirostris. The sequence goes on from NC_083107.1 coordinate 64,935,491, forward strand.
CTGTCACAGCTTACCCTTCCCCCTCCCCATATCCTCAAGTCCATGCTCTAGTAGGTCTGTGTCTTTAATGGAGGGTCATTTTTATTGCACAAGTAGGCTCTACTCCTATGTCCTCCCTTTGCGACAGGCAGGGGGATCGGCTCCCCTGCCTTTGAAGCTGGGTAAATGGAGGCATGGAAGGCAACCTCAGTCTTAGCACCACTAGGCGCAGAGCCGGGAACCCTGCCCAGTTTCACAATAGATCCAGTCACCTGTGGACGCCCCACTTTCCTGAGTAAATGTATCTGCCTGTCACAAAACCCGCTGGAGGAGGGCCATCGGGGAGAAGCTCGGTATTCTGTAAGTCCTCAGGATGCGGTGGAGGCAGCCCAGCCTCCATGATTCTGCATGTCTGTGCTCGTCGGGATGCGGGCCTCTGCCCCTTCTCCTCGGCCCCAGGGGGCATGCTGCTTCTGTCTCTGGACTCCCAGTGTGGCTGCAAGGCTGCGTCCCCAACACTCTTCCTCTTCTCAGGTCGGATCATCAGGGCTGGAGGGGGTCTTCCCGCTAGCTTCCCCTGCTCTCGGCCTTGTGACCAATGCGGGGACCATGGCCAGGGAGGCCTGGTGACTGGGTGAGACGACAGGGCACGTCTGCTCGCCCTGGACCGGAAGAAGGAAGAGTCCGAGCGGCTAAAGTAGCCCCCGAGGAAAGGATGATGCCTCGACTGCTGGGGGCAGGAGGAGGATCCCTGGCTGAGCGGCCGGGGGCACCATCCAGCTGCATCACTGGTGTTGCTGGGGGGTGGGCACCCCCTGCTCGAGGGGTTCGGGCCGGTGTCGAGCATCGTCACACGTGGGTGAGGTAGGCCTGGGGCCAGTGCCTTCTCGGCCCGAGTGGGCATGGAATTGGGTTTTCCACCTCCGGAGCGGCTTCCCACTGACTTGATTTCTCTTTTCTGTGTGTGGAAAGGGCCCCGGCCTGGGGGGTCGGCATGGAGAGGCGCCATTGGTGCAGCGGCGGGGCGGCGCCCTGCCCACCTGCCGAGCAGCCCCGCAGGTCGTCCAACACTCCGACTCTGCAGAAACCAATATTGCAGCTGATTTTATCTTTCCGCCGGGATGGTAGGGATGACAGTGTTTTGGCTGAGATGTAGTTCCTGTCCAGCCCGTGTCAGCATTTCTGAGGGGAAGAGCTCTAATTAAAGGCTTCCCTGCAGGGCCGCCTCCCTGCTCGCTCAGCCCGAGTGACGTAAATAAGGCCCTTGTTTCTCTTGCAGCAGCAAACCCTGGAGGGTGGCTGGACGCCACATCCCCCATCCCCATTCCCTGGCGGCCCCTAGGAGTCCTGGGCAGAGCCGGTGAATAACTGCCGCTGTCCAAGCCACAGCCCTGCTCTTCTAGCTTCTGACAGGCTCCTGGGTACTTTATAGCAGGGGAGGGTGTTATGCATTCTTCCATCTCCTTCTGACGGTGCTGCTGTGGCCCCTGGGGTGGCGTAAAAACGGCTCAGCTGAGGAGTCAGCTGATGAGAAGCATCTTACAGTGGGCACAGAGTGGAACCTCCGGATTGATGGGAAGCAGGGAATGGGGTCCTGGGAAGGGGGCATCTGCCACGTGATGTGCTGCTTTGGGCGAGGCACCTTGAAGCTATGATGTCATCTCTCTCATGTAGCAACCCTGCGAGCAAGCTAAGGAAAGGGAGCCTCAGAGAAGTTGAGCCACTTGCCCGAGGTCACACAGCTAGGGAGAGGCTGGGGCAGAGATTTGAATCCTGAGCTGAAGGCCTATGCTCTGGTCATTGTGCTCTGCTGCCTTTTTGGGCAGTTTGTGGGGCTATATGGCATGAATGTGTCAGAGCTGCAACTCAAACCCAGGTCCACCTCATGCCCTCCACCCTGCTGTTCTACTTCCCCTGGGCACCCAGGCGAGATTTGCTGGACACCTAGGATTTGTTGGGCACCTGAGGAGGACATGTAGGATGGTTGATTGTGGTCTTTCTCAAAGCAGGAGGTCCCCAGCGCAACTTGAATGTGAGTCCTTTCACAATGTTTCAATTCACACATCACTTTTTAAATCCAACATGGTGAGCAGGACCTGTAAATCTGAGACTCAGGAGGGGCCACTGCCAAGTTGACAGGTCTGGAAAGTGCACAGCAGCATTGGTCCATCCCAATCCTTCCTCCTGGCCCCTTATAGGTTCTGCCTAACCCCACCAGCACCCTGCTGATTGGTGCTGCCTCGTGCACAGTAGGAGCATAAAAACAGATTTGTACCCGCTTGAGTTCCAGTCTCTGTTCCCACTTAGAATCAAGGGTTTGCAGCAGGTTCTGTGGAGGAGAGAGCCACTCTCCCCCAGTCTAGATGTGACATCTGTTCTGTGTTCTGGTGCACCTGGCCGCGAACCTTGCCATTTCTCCTCTCTTGCCATCTGTAAAAGAGGACTCTGCCCAGTAGGGATGAAATGAGAATGAAATCCTCATCTCGAAAGTCCCCTCCTGTAGAATTGTCTTTTCACGTCTTTTCCATCCAGGAAGAGCATTCTCAAGTACTACCCGGGAGGAATTCAGTTCATTTTCAAGATTTTATTGAAACAGGTTGGTTCAGGCACTGCATGAAATACTAGGGTAGGAATAAATTAAAACTCTGATCTTGTCTTTGAGGACTGTTCAGTGTGGGTGGGGACAGTAGGCACCTGGGGACAGATGACAGGATTATAAGATGTAGTGATGAGTAGTCAGAAAAGAGGCAGGTTTAGAGTCAGTTGCAAGACTTAATTCTGAAAGGGCCAGGGAACTGGGCTGAAAGGATGAGGGATAAAGGGAAGAACATTCCAGGTGTAGCAGGAGTGAACCCTTCATGTATTGAGATGCTAGCGGTCTCAAGGTGGCACAGTAGTCTGGGTAAGTGGGGATAGTCATTGGAGGTGAGACTGTCCAGAGATTTTGGGTGCTTAGTGGGAAGGTTTGAAGAGTTTGTTTCCAGGAAGGGAAATTTATGGTCATTACTCAGTTCGGGGAAAACTACCCTGATGACATTTTAGAGGATGTGTATTGGAGTAAGGAGAAAGGGGGACTCAGTTGTCCTAGGGAGGGGGGATGGGAGCCCAGACTGAGATGGGAGGATTTCATTTCAAATGGAAGTGAGGAAGGAGGTGGATGCCGGACATATTTGGAAGTAGAATTAATAAACCCCTCCATGGATGTGAGGGTTGAGAAAGAGAAATTAAGGAAGAGGCCAAATGTTTGGTTTGAGAAACTGAATGGCGAAAGGAACTTGCCCCTGAGTTTGGAGCTGGGTAGAGAAAGAGCACGCTGGGAGGTGGAGATAAGGCTGGAGTCACGTTGGGTTTGCAGGGTCTACGGGATGTCCAAGCGGGATGCCTGGTAGGGAGTCTGCAGCTCAGGAGAGAGACGTGGTGGAGTTTGGGGCCCTTGGCATTTGGGTGATGGTGGACTGCCTGGGTGTGGATGGCCATCGGGGGTCACTTGAGGGCTGGGAAGAGAAACACCAACACTTAAGAAGGAAATGGAAAGGAAGATGAGAAGAAATGAAGGAGGAAGAGCCAGGGGAAGGCGTGCCTTCTCCTAAAAGCCTGCTGGGAAGAAAGCCTGGGATTCCTGCAGCCTGTTCCTCGGAGATCCGTCCTGTGGCCGCAGAAGGCCATTGTCCCGCTGTGTCCTGTGGCTTCCCTACGGAAGTCCTGGCTCAGGGGAGTGCAGTCCAGACATGGGGCAGAGCCACATGGTTCTGCAGTACTGGCTGTCTCCTGGGCCGCACCGGCTTCCCTTGGAGAGAGGTGCCTTGCTGGGCCCAAACACCGAGACTCATTGGGGGAGCTCTTTAACTCAAACGTATTGCCGGCGTTGGGGTGCGCGCAGATGGGCCCCGGGGCCATGCTGACAGCCGCTGGCCCGCTAAAGATGCAGCGAGACTAGGGGAGGCACGGCTCTGAGGAGCTGCCGTGAACAGCGTTTAATAGCCGGACTGTGGTTCATGGTTAGCAAATGTTTTATGAACAGATTCCTCGTGCTCTGTGAATTTATTTATAAATTATTCAATTTATTCGGAATGGATTTGCTTTCCTATTAAGCTCAGGAGTGTGTAATCAGCTCCTTTTCTCCACTGAAGGGCTTTCTCCCTGGCAGGAGTGGAGCCTGTTTAGCACTGGCCCTATTCAAGTTCAGTAGGAGGCCCTGGGTGGTAGGCGTGTGTGTCTGGGGGTGTCGTGTGGATTGTTGGCAAAGCAGAGCCTCGAGAGACTGGTCTACGGTGGGCGGAGAGAGGCCGTCTGGAACAGCTGCGTGATCATAATAGCATCTTCCCAGTCTGACAGAAAAAATCCCTGACCTGGGCTCTCCCTGCTTCCGGTCCCGGCTGCAACGCTGGTTTCCTTGTCACTCTTGGTCGAGCCATTTAGCCTTTCTGCCTCTGCTCTCTTCATCTGTGAAGTACAGCTCGTAACACCTCTCGTCCTCTCGGGTATGTTGTAGGGATTAATGACCGGAAGCATCTCAAGGGTTGGGGAGGGGAGAGGGCTGGTGGTGGTGTCCATGCTGAGTGTTCAAGGAGTGTTGGGAATTCTTGTTGAAAGCGAGGGGAAATATAATTTGGCATCGCCAATACATCATTAAATTGAATTTCTGATAGGATTTATTCAGGCCAAGTCACATTTTAGGAGAGGTACAGAAAGCACTGGATTGTGTCTGTTCAGACGAGAAGTGGGCTGTGATGTCTGCTTTTCATCCAGAGAAAACTACCCCTGTTGTTTCCTTAGTGCTGGACGGGCGAGGAAGAGGGCAGAGCTGCCAGGCAGGCTCACTTGCCCTTACAATAAAGGTTAATATAATTTTGTCTCTTGGGAAATAAAGAGAGAAGACTTTCAACTCTGGAACTTTTACTTAAACATAAGATGCTTCTTTTATCGCTCTGCTTTTTCCTGACATCATTTTCACTAAATTACACAATTAAACCGTAAATGCTCAACGACATGTAGACGGACGACTGTATCTCTTCCATACCATTTCTGTTTCTCAGTGCAAGAGCCTGTCTTTCCGGTCCAAAGATTTACTGCGGGGTGAGGGTTTTGTTGAGTCATTTATATTTGCTGTCTTAGCCCTTCCTGCTGGGAAAGAAATTGAGACATTGGTTAGAAGATTTAAGAACTAGGTCTGGTTTTGGTCCTCAGGAGATGTGTGACTTTGGACAAGTCTCCCCTATCTCTGAACTCTGTCTCACCCCCAAAATAAGTAGGGTCGTAAGGTCCACTTCATGATAGTGTGAAGATCAAATGAGCATCGTCTGTGAAAGCTCTGTGCACCTGCCAGGTGTGGGGATTTATTGCCGAAGTGGGAAGAGGGAAAATGAAATCCACAGGGAATCACCCCCTAAGCCAGACGGCTCCCCTGGGCCTGGCCTGACCTCCTTCTCCTGCGGGGAATGGCCCCCTGGCTGCTGTGTGCTTCTGAGGGGCAAGAGGCGTCTGAGCCCCATGTGCTCCCAAAAGACCTCCCCTAGAGTGATTCTGGCCATTCCGGACAGGAGATATACTAGGTCTGTCTACCCAGAACAAGCCGCAGGGCAACCTGTCCTCGGAGCTCTTTGCCGGCTCTAAAATGAAGGTGACTCGTCAAGGGCTTCCCCGGCCGGGCGCCCGACTAGACCTGCTGCTCACACCGTTCCGCTTAATCCCCACAGCCCGCCTATGGCGGTGGGGGCTGCGGCTCCCCTTCCAGAGATTAAGAAGCTCCGATTGCTTGGGTGCTTTGTTCCAGGTCACGCAGCAGGGCAGGGTTGTATCAGGGGGGCTCAGGCAAGAAACGGCTGGCACACACAGTGCGGCTCAGGGGACCTTAGTAAAGAGGCTGGTTAAAGATCTGCGGGCAGGTGAGAGTATCTTTCCCAGAAGCCCCCAGCAAATGTCCCCTCACATCTCATTGGCCAGAAAATGTCACATGGCCTAGATCTAAACCAATCGTATACGTGTGTGTATATATATATTTTATATCCTCTTGATAACATGGGTTTGATTTTTCCTAATATTCATTTATAAATTCCAAAAGGAAAACATTTTGTTGGGAACAATATGGGAAATTTGAATATAAGCTGGGTACTGAGTAGTATTAGGAATTATTTTCAGTTTTGTTAGGTGCACTTAATGACATTGTGGTTATTAGGGAAAATGTCCTTGTAGTTAAGAGACGCGCATTAAAATATTCACAGGTGAAATGTGAATATCTGTAATTTACTTCATAATACTTCAGAATAAAAAAAGACAAAACATGCCAAAATGTTAAGATTTATTAAATCTGAGTAATGGGTATGTGGTGTTCATATCCTATGATCTCTACTTTTCTGTATATTTGAAATTGTTCATAAAAGAAAGCTTTTAAAAAGTTAATTAAACCATGAAAAAATTGCAAAATAAAGCAAACAAAAAAAACCCCCAAACAAACAAACAAACAAAGATCTATGGGCAGGGGTAAGGGAGCCAGCAGGAGATAGAGAACCCCCCAGGGACCAGCACCCACAGGGAGCAGTTACTCGCTAGGGCTGGAGGGGCAGGAGAGGGATGGTGTTACAGGAGCGGGGGGCCACCTTGGTGCCCAGGTAGAGGACGGCTCTGCAGTGGTCAGCTCCTGGGGTGCACAGCAGGGGCAAGTTCAGAGATAATATACCTGGGGGCAATTGGAGAATAACAGGATGCAAACCTGATTCTCTGGCATCAAAATCAGGACTCGTTACCATATCACTGAGCTGAGCTAGTGTTGCACACATGCTCTCAGGTGGCGTGTAGTTGTCATGTGATGACAAAAAAGTGAAGCTCCTGGTGATTGTTCTTCCTGGGGATTGTAAAGAGGGCCGTTGCCTGTCCTTTGCTACTGGAGCCAGGCCCAGTGCCTCAGCGCCTAAACTGGGCTTCTTAGCTTGGCCCTAGCTGTATACTTACGCAATGCAGCTGCTACAGGTGTTTTGAATTTTTTTTCCATCTTGTTACTACCTTGAAGTTACAGCAGTTCTTAGACCACTGCTAGATCCCGTTGAATGCATTAATAAAGAAACACATATACGCTACATCAAGTTAAAATTTTTTTTTGAAAAACCATACTTGGTTATAATTTGTAACACTATGCATTTAATTTTATGCGTTTATCAGCATTATTCTGAGAAGGGCTTCCCCACAGCATGTACGCTACAAAAGATTCAGAACCCCTGGACTGGGTGGTCTTGACCCTGCATGTGTTGTTGCAACCATAGCTATTGCAGCTGGATTGTGGCAGGTGATGCCTTGAAGGTCTGGGTCGTAGGGCCCGGCCAGTGGCTCCCCAGGTCCCAAGGTTGAGACCCTTGGACCGAGCTTCAGGAGTGTCCCTGGGATGTTTCTGGCTCCTTCTGCCTCTGGATTCACTGACCTAAACACTGATCCTTTCTCAGGATCATACTTCTGAGATAAGTGTCCCGAGAAGGGAGACTGGCGACAGATAAGCCTGAACCTACCGAGTGGACAAGGGTAAGCCATCTGGTCACCTTCACCTCGACGTTTCCTCAAGGTGTGATCTGTTCATCCCCTTTCTACCTCAGGATCACTTGGGAAGCTTATTAAAATGTAGATTCCCACTCCAGACCCACTGAATCAGAATTTGGGGAGCAGGACCTGGGAATATGCATTTTATGGGTTTCTTGGGTGACTTGGGGGGCACGCTGATATTTGGATGCGGAACCACTGCTTTCGATTGCCTGTGCCCTGGAGCTGCTAATTGGACCTGAGGTTTAAGATTTGCAATGGGTGTTCAAGAACACATCTAATTTCTAAACCAAGTTCCACTCCAGTTGGAGAGAATCGTGCATGGAGGAGAATCGTGGCTTCTTGCACTCTGCCGGTCTATCTGGCTCTTGTCCAGCGTAACTAGAGGTCTTCTTGTCAGGCTCTGTGCTGTCCTCTCTGGCTCGGCCACTTTTCATGAGAGAAATAAGGCAGCCAGGGGCTGTGCTAGCAGGGTCTCGTCCCCTCTGCTCTGGAAGCCCGGAGAGGTAACATATCCACTTGGTAAGTCCTTCAAGTCCTTCAAGTCCCCATAGCCAAGGGCTGGCCAGTGGGGAGCCTGTGCCTTTTGCAGTGAGCTGCTCAAAGCTTCTCATTACAACCGGGGGCCCAGCTCTCTATGGGTGGGTGGCGCAGACAGTCGGGTGGCAGCGGCACGCCAGGGCTCAGAAAGCAGGCGATGGCCTAATGGCCCCTTTGGCCTCCAGCAGCTGGAGTCTCAGCTGACCTGGCTGTTCTCTTTTGACCCTGAAGTTTTGCATTGCAATGGCCAGTCAGTTGATCAAGTGCAATGACAAGGCAGTGGTTTATCCAGCACCTTTAATCCCAGCGTTTAAAGAGCTGTTCAAAGGTCAGCTTCCAAGGAGTAAGTGCCCATGTCAGTTATGCTTTTTAAAATAGTAGGGTAAATGAAAACAGTTGGCTGGCACCTTGCTAATGCACGCACACTTTCCAGATTTTCCTTAGCCCTTCAGAAGATGGCCAGTGCTTTGTGGATGATCCATGTGACAGCAGCAAGCCTGAAGAGTCACAGTATCTGTGCTGCAGATAATTTCAACTTTCATTTAAATTACTTTTTTTGCAGAACATGATTTCTTTTATGTGCAGTATTTTCATGGCCAAGTCTCATCCTCCTTTGCTCTGACAGTTTAGTGGGCAGACCTCTGGCCCAGGTTTCTTGCATGTGGCTCTCAATATGGCTTGGGCCTCAGTCTTGCCATCCAGAAAATGGGCAGCTATTCCCAGTCTCTCCTCTACCGGGAGAACCCTTTAGTACTTTTAAATCTTGCTCCCTGGTTTCCTATCTCGAAAGTTGTTATCCACTAAATAAACAGCTTGGATGTTATGATGCTTTTGTTTTCCTACTTTTAAGAGTCAAAATATATTTACTGATTAGCAAGGGAGCCAGGAATACTGAGTTGATATCCTTGTAGTCAAAGGCAAAGAAATGTGACATCCTATTTCTCCTGTGGGGCTTTATCGAGGATAAGGAAACCGATAAAACCTGTTAGGCCTTGGAATATATGGAAATAGCTCACAGGAGCCTGGGAGGTTGGGAACCACTGGGTGGTTGTTCTTCCTGTTTTTTTTTTTTTTTTTTTTTAACATCTTTACTGGGGTATAATTGCTTTACAATGGTGTGATAGTTTCTGCTTTATAACAAAGTGAATCAGTTATACATATACATATATTCCCATATCTCTTCTCTCTTGCGTCTCTCTCCCTCCCACCCTCCCTATCCCACCCCTCCAGGCGGTCACAAAGCACCGAGCTGATCTCCCTGTGCTATGCGGCTGCTTCCCACTAGCTATCTACCTTACGTTTGGTAGTGTATATATGTCCATGCCTCTTTCTCGCTTTGTCACAGCTCACCCTTCCCCCTCCCCGTATCCTCAAGTCCATTCTCTAGTAGGTCTGTGTCTTTATTCCTGTCTTACCCCTAGGTTCTTCATGACATTTTTTTTTCTTAAATTCCATATATACGTGTTAGCATACGGTATTTGTCTTTCTCTTTCTGACTTACTTCACTCTGTATGGTTCTTTTATTGGTTCCTTCATTTGTGCAGTAAACTTCAGTGGAGGGAGCACTTGCTGGGTGCTGGAGGTGTAGTGTCAAAGGACACAGGCAAGGATGCAGGAGGACAGATGAACAAAGAAGGAGAGGCCAGGCTGTGAGAAATGCCATAATAATGACAAAATAGGAGGCTAGGAGGGAGAGTGATGGGGGCTGCTTTAGATCAGGCAGTTGGGGAAAGTCTCTCAGGGGAGGGGACATTTAAGGTGAGACAAGAAGGAGCCAGCCACGCCAAGGTTATCTTTGGCCACATTGACAGAGTGGCCCAAGTCAGTCTACACATCTGTAAATGTGACTTCAGTCTTATTGCCAACCACCTTTCAAAAAAAATCAGGACAGCCATTAAGTAGACAGCTCACCCCAGGGGCTCAAAGCACTTGTCACATTTCTGTGAAATGGTCTGATTCCTTTTCTCTCTCCCTGAATAATGTGTCATCTCCTTGAAGGCAGGACCCTGACTTGCTCTTCCCTGTATCCACAGAGTCTGATGCTGTGCCTGACTCAGGGGAGGCCTGCAGTAAAGTCAATGGGTGGAGGAAGGAAGGAAGGAAAGGAGGGAGGAAGGAGGCGGGGAGGAGGAAGGAAGGCACAGTGTTGATTTTCACTCTCCTCAGGCTTTGTGGTGCGGGGTTCTTGCCAGGCAGTGACAGAGGCTCAAAGGTGGGCGAGAACTGGTAAGTGAGGTCAACAAGGGTCTTCCCAGCCTTGATCTGATTTGCTGGTCCCTTGAACAGTGTGGCCTGAAGACTGCACGCAAAGGAAAGGTTTAGTAAAATATTAATGCCCTGCTATGCCTCTTGTTAAGAAGGCATGGGTGCCAGGAGAGCTAAGAAGCCAGTCTATTCAGAAGTCTAATTGTTTGGACTTTGAGCTGCCTGGAAGCAGCCGTGTCTATAGGGAAGGCTAGAAATGGGAGCAGAGGACTGCTTCTTAGCAGCAGGGGACAGACCAGGACTTCAGGCTGCAAGTGGAATAGGGACCTCGGGGGAAGCCATGGGATGCCTGGGTGGCATGGTTCCTAGTGCATTTTTGTGGGTCTTATATTTTTTTTTTACTTTTTGAATTTTATTTTATATATTTTTTTATACAGCAGGTCCTTATTAGTCATCAACTTTATACGTATCAGTGTATACATGTCAATCCCAATCACCCAATTCATCATACCACCCCACCACCACTTCCCCCCCTTGGTGTTCATGCATTTGTTCTCTACATCGGTGTCTCAATTTCTGCCCTGCAAACAGGTTCATCTGTACCATTTTCTAGGTTCCACGTATATTTGTTAATATACAATATTTGTTTTTCTCTTTCTGACTTACTTCACTCTGTATGACAGTCTCTAGATTCATCCACGTCTCTACAAATGACCCAATTTCGTTCCTTTTTATGGCTGAGTAATATTCCATTGTATATACGTACTACATCTTCTTTATGCATTCATCTGTTGATGGGCATTTAGGTTGCCTCCGTGACCTGGCTATTGTAAATAGTGCTGCAGTGAACACTGGGGTGCATGTGTCTTTTTGAATTATGGTTTTCTCTGGGTATATGCCCAGTAGTGGGATTGCTGGATCATATGGTAATTCAATTTTTAGTTTTTTAAGGAACCTCCATATTGTTCTCCATAGTGGCTGAATCAATTTACATCCCACCAACAGTGCAAGAGGGTTCCCTTTTCTCCACACCCTCTCCAGCATTTGTTGTTTGTAGATTTTCTGATGATGCCCATTCTAACTGGTGTGAGGTGATACCTCACTGTAGTTTTGATTTGCATTTCTCTAATAATTAGCGATGTTGAACAGCTTTTCATGTGCCTCTTGGCCATCTGTATGTCTTCTTAGGAGAAATGTCTATTTAGGTCTTCTGCCCATTTTTGGATTGGGTTGTTTTGTTTTTTTAATATTGAGCTCCATGAGCTGTTTTTATATTTTGTAGATTAATCCTTTGTCCGTTGCTTCATTTGCAGATATTTTCTCCCATTCTGAGGGTTGTCTTTTCGTCTTGTTTATGCTTTCCTTTGCTGTGCAAAAGCTTTGAAGTTTCATTAGGTCCCATTTTTTAATTTTTGTTTTTATTTCCATTACTGTAGGAGGTGGATCAAAGAAGAGCTTGCTGTGATTTATGTCAAAGAGTGCTCTTCCTACGTTTTCCTCTAAGAGGTTTATAGTGTCTGGTCTTACATTTAGGTCTCTAATCCATTTTGAGTTTATTTTTGTGTATGGTGTTAGGGAGTGTTCTAATTTCATTCTTTTACATGTAGCTGTCCAGTTTTCCCAGCACCACTTATTGAAGAGACTGTCTTTTCTCCATTGTATATCCTTGCCTCCTTTGTCATAGATTAGTTGACCATAGGTGTGTGGGTTTATCTCTGGGCTCTCTAGCTTTTCCATTGATATATGTTTCTGTTTTTGTGCCAGTACCATATTGTCTTGATGACTGTAGCTTTGCAGTATAGTCTGAAGTCAGGGAGTCTGATTTGTCCAGCTCTTTCCCTCAAGACTGCTTTGGCTATTCGGGGTCTTTTGTGTCTCCATAGAGATTTTAAGATTTTTTGTTCTGCTTCTGTGAAAAATGCCACTGGTAATTTGATAGGGATTGCACTGAATCTGTAGATTGCTTTGGGTAGCATAGTCATTTTCACAATGTTGATTCTTCCAATCCAAGAGCATGGTGTATTTCTCCATCCGTTGGTGTCATCTTTAAGTGCTTCCATCAGTGTCCTATAGTTTTCTGCACGCAGGTCTTTTGTCTCTGTGGGTCTTACTGTCAAAGGAGGCACCACACTTGGTTAAGATCCGATCCATGGTCATCAGAGCTGGAGGTGGGTAGGAAGGTATGGCAGGATAGGTGGGGAAAACAGGCTGAGAAGAGTCCCACTCACCTGCATGGGGAGCTCACCTAGCCGCAGGTGCCAGTGGGCAAGTGTACACCTGCGTCTAGGTGAGCTCCCCGAGTGTTCAGGGGCTACAGTTGTCTTCAGTCAGGGAGGATGGGGAGTACCCAAGGGGAAGTGGCCAACTGTCCTTGACAGTCAGGGCTCTCTGCCCATTATACTGGGGTTTCGGCACTGGACCCAAGGTTGGGCAAAGGGCCTGTGTTATCAGGGGGGTCCCCGGGCCTCAAAGAGTTGCCAGGAGGAACCTCAGCACAGGCCCAAGAAGTGGATCGCAAGCCTAGGGCCTGGGGCCAAGGAAGGGTCTTTTGGGAGCAGCGGGGCTCTGCTTTGCTGTGTCTGCAGCTGCTTAAACCCCTCCTGTCTCAGCTGAGGGTTGGGCCTGGGCTGAATGAAGGGGCCCAGCTGTGAGGAGATGGAATGAGAGGCCTGGAGGCTGGGGACCAGCAGGGCCTGATGCTGTAGCCCTCCCGGCTCTCCCCCGCTGGAAGTAGGGTGCGAGATAAGATACAAGATGCCCAGTTATATGGAATTTCAGAGAAACAACAAATAATTTTTTCATTGTAAGTATATCCCCAATATCACATGATGTGTATTTGTAGTTGATCAGAAATTCAACTTTAAACGGGCAGCTTGTATTTTTATTTGCTAAATCTAGCAACCCTGATTTGAAGGCGAAAGGCAGAAGCTCCCAAAGAAACCACTGATTTCTGATGCATCTGCTGCCTGGCGTGTCCTCTGCAGTCGAGGCTGGTGGAGCTGGTGTTCCTTTTCCACCTCCCTGAGCACGTGGGCCTCTGGGTCAGCAGCTGGGCTGAGGGAAGCAGCCAGAGTGGCCCGGGCTGACACAGAGGGAAGGGGTCTCTTGGCAGAGGGGAGGAGGATGTCCTGCCGTCTCCCAGCCTGCTGCTCTTTGCTCCCCTCCTTGAAAAAGTGTCTGAAGTGAAAATGCCCAACTTCCTGCTCTGACATTGGACCTTGAGTGTGTCCTCTAGTGCTGTGTGGGGTTCTGGGGCTGTCACCCAGATCTGCGGACTCCCAGCAGCTCCGTGGATCCTACTGGTTTTCTTGACGCTGAGAACCCCGGGCAGGACAGCCTGGAAGGGCAGGCAGCCTGTCTCAGTGGGTTGGTTCCGCTGGGTGCTGTGGGTATCTCCTTGGCAGGTGGCACGTTTGTTCTCCCCAGGGAAGTTCTGTCAGCCCAGGCACACGTGACCGCGGAGAGTTCAGTGATGTGCTGTTATTTTCGAGTTGAAAATGAGACGTGGCGGGAGGGGGATGTCCACTAAGCTATTTCTGAAATGTTTGACACTTCCTGTCACTTTTGAGTACAGGGAAAGGCATCCTCTTAAGACGATCAATACAAACTCTTTATTTCAGTGACTGAACGATGAAGCTGGGGAGCACCAGTGATGGGGCATCACTGTCTCTAAACCCACAGAGGGACATCAACGGGATAGTGAAGAGAGCAGGTGCCTCTGACCCAGCCCAGGGTCTTCTGGATCCTCTGTTCCCCTTGAATTAGTGAGGGTTCTCCAGAGAAGCAGAGCCAGTCTGTGTGTCTATTTCTACATATGCATGTTTGTCTTGAACATCTACATCTATCCATCCATCCATGTATTTATCTATATATCTAGAGAGATTCATTTTAAGGCATTGGCTCACATGATGGGGGGCTGGCAAGTCTGAAATCTGTAGGTCTTGGATAATCAGATCAGAGCTTATGGTGCAGTCTTGAGCTCGAAATCCATGGGCAAGCCAGGCAGGATGGAAACTCCGGCTAGGTTTCCATGTTGCAGTCTTGAGAATTCCTTCTTTTCCAGGAAATCTCACTCTTTGCTCTTAAGGCCTTCAACTGATTAAATGAGGCCCACCCACACTACGGATGGTCATTTGCTTGACTTTGAGTCTACTGAATTACATGGTAATCTGCACTCAAAGTCTACTGATTTAAATGTTAGTCATATCTGAAAAAAATACCTTCACAGCAACATCTAGGCTGGTGTTGACCAAACAACTGGGCCCCATAGCCTCACCTAGCTGGCACATGGCAGTAACCATCACAGTGGGCTTGTCCTCAGACTTGCTGAGTGTGCAGAGCTGGCTGGAGACCCAGGTGGAGTGTCAGCCACTTTCATGCAGATATTTCTCTCCAGTAAGGGGATGTTCCCTTGGCTTTTCTACACGAGGTTCACAAAGGCCAGAGTGTCCATCTTGATTCTCCTGCCCGTCTTACTACACCGGATCTCTTATTGCTTAGGGGAGATGAGTCTTTGTTCTCTTAAGGCCTTAACTGATTGGACGAGGCCCACCACTTATGGAGGGCCATCTACTTGACTCAGAGTCTGTTGATTGTAAATATTAAACACATCTAAAAAGAGTACCTGCACAGCAATATCTAGACCAGTATTCGACCCACCGGGCACCATAGCCTAACCCAGTTGACACATAAAATTGTTATGCTTTTCCTCTGGCCTATCCTGAGAGTCGGAAGACTCTGCCCTTGCCTTGGATAAGAAGAGAGCCAAGGAAAGGTGTGGTCACCTGTGTGCAGAGCAGAAACTCGGCACAGCGGGAGGGAGCCAGGAGCTCAGGAGAGCAGGAAGAGGGAGGGTGCACATCGCAGTGGGCATATCCACCTGATCCGTGCCCCTGCCCTGGAGGAGGTTTGGTGGGCCTCTAGGCAGAGGCCAGGAGAGACTGGCATAAGACAGGAGATCGCTGCCAGCTGTCCCCTCCCTGGTCAGGGATGTTACACTCCCTCCGTGGGCCTGTGAGATTTCCAAACATGCCCAGCTGTCTAGGGGGTCTCACACACCCCACCGGAGGCAAGTTCCAAAGGATTCCCACAATGGCTGCCCCACGCGAGCCCAGAGTATTCTGCATGGCATGAAGCTTTCTGCCCAGTTCATTTCACTGCCTCTGTCCAGTAGACTTTTCTGACAATAAAGATGGTATTTCGGTAGCGTCTTCCTGCCTCATCCCTTTTCTTCCTTCTCTGTAGGAAGGCTTCCCCCTCTGCTTCCCCCTTTGCCCTTCTTCTCTTTAGTTATAACCTGCCTGGGACCTGCAGGCTCTCGCTGGGGTGAGGTCACACACAGGGAAGGTCCCTGTCAGTGTGGGGCTGCCCCCAAACTCCACCACCCATGATGGAGAACACTCACCTCCAAGAAGGCAGCACATTCACTTTTTCAAAATTAAACTTTTAGTTTAGAATAATTTTTAATTCATAGAAAAGTTTCAGAGATAGTAGAGCATTCGTGCAGTCCCTCACCCAGATCCCCCGAATGTTATCCTCTTACATCACATGGAACGTTTGTCACCATGAAGAAACCGACACAGGTGCATTACGATTAGCTCCGGACCTTGGGTTTCACTAGCTGTGCTGTTCCAGGAGCCAGTCCAGGACGTCACGTGGTGCTTAGTGCTACTCCTCCTTCCAGGATCTGTCGGCCCCTTGCGCTTTCTCACACAAGAAAGAGACCCTCTAGACACACCCTTCCTAGTTCTCCCCTCGCCCCCTCCCGAGAGGCGATGTCTGTTGATCATTGCCTCCCCCCGTCCCGAGAGGCGATGTCTGTTGATCATTGCCTCCCCCCCTCCCGAGAGGCGATGTCTGTTGATCATTGCGCAGAGGCCTAACCTGGAGCTTTCTCCCCTCTTTCACGCTGGGAGGAAGGAAGCCACCCTGGCCGCTTGGTAAATATTTTACAACATCTAATGGAATCAAGTTGTTTACTCTGCAGGAAATAGAAAGGCATTCATTAAAGACAGTAACAAGCTGGCTGGTTGCTGACCCTTCCGGTTTAATAGCGAGAGACCTGGGAGCTTGAATGATTTCTACTTAAGAAGCTGTAGTGCTGGCCTGCAACTAGAACATCCCAGAAGTGATTGGCTTCTGCTGCTTCTTGGGGCAGGGCTCTCAGGGCCAGGATCCCTGCAGCCTCAGACCCACTAGGGACCTTGCTGGGCTCCTACTCAATTCTGTCCCCATAATGTCTCCCCTGCCCCCCAAACCTCACTTCCCCCAAATTCTCCCCTTGGCTTCTTCCTCCTCAGCTTGATTCTCCCAGCTCATACCCTTTGGGGGTGTCCTGTGGGGCTGTGGACCACATCCTGAGCCTGTCATGTCTGTGCCCTACTGGGACCCTGATGAGCTGCGCCCATCAACACGGCCCCTTGCCTGTGGGACCTGGCTTTCTTGTCTGGCATGAGAAGGACGGTGCTTAACACGCAGCCCAGAGACAGAGTGGAAAGGACTGCTCCTCCTATCTGGGTCTGGGAACTCCCACGTCACCCGATGCTACGTTATTTCCCGCTCCTGCCCCACCGCCCCCTCCTCATGTCCCACCTCTGCTTTTCTGGACTTTGCTCCCCAAGAGTTTCATTTCACAGAAGAGTGAAACAAAAATATTTATTATTTAAACCAGGGCATATAAAGGAAGGCTGTAGTAAATTGTTCTGATGCTGTTTACAAGCGTGAAGTCACTAGGGAACCAGTGAAGGAGGTCTGAGCAGAATCTTGAATGAAAGGGAAACAGATCTTACAGACCCTTAGGTTTGCAATTTTGTCCCCTTCCAGCTCGTCACTCTAGGGAGAGATCTGGCCTCCCTGCTTTGCCCTGTGGCTTCCTTGCCCTCTTCTTAGCCTGCTCCCCACCCCTACCCCTCACCCCCTCATCCCATCATTCGTCCCCCTGCCCCATGTGCACCCAGTTCTCCGTGACCAGAGGAAGTGAGCTGCCGCCTAGTTCCTCGGCGCCACAGCGCGGCCCCGGCCTGCTTTCCCCGGGGGCCCTGGGAGCCGTGCAGCGGAGCCCTCCCGGCTCTGGCTAGGAGCACTGAGGAGCCTCTGATTGGACTTCGGAGATTTACCAGGAGCCTGGGTCATCTTTCTCAGTTGTCTTGAGTGATAATCGTTCCTGCTTTGAGTGTTTAACAAGTGCAAGTTTGCATGTGATACCTGAGAACAAGCAGAAGACACAGACCCGAACCCTGAGAAGCGAACCAGTTGATGACTGTTACAGTGCAGAGAGCTAGTTGCATAAAGTACACATCGTGAGAAGCTGCGGGATCTCCAAGGACGGCCTGGGGTCCTCCCTCCTCATTTGTAAGGGAAGGCTGGCCGGGCAGGGTCGGGGGAAGGGAGGGAAAGGAAGGGAGAGACGTCTGTGGGCTGGAGGGAGCATCTATCCAATGAAGAGGTCCTGGTGGGAATGAGGGGGTCAGGGGAAGGGCCCCAAATCCCGGTGAGTGGTAGGGAGGCAAGTTCAGTCCTCATCACAAGGACAGGGAGGCTTCTCTGGGGTCTGGGGGAGAGAGCTGACCTGGCCCAAGGTCAAGAGAGTGATGACAGCGGCATGAAGTGAAGGAGTCAGCGCAGAGCTCTCGGTACATCGAGGGGCAGAGGATGAGACTGTGTCTCACAGTGAGGGCTCAGCATGGGGGAACGATGGCAGAGCTCCGTGGAAGGATGCAGCCCTGGGTACGGGGAGGCAGGGGAGGCAGGCTTCAGGGTGGGGAGGCTGTCCCAGGGCCTGGTCGTCTCTGGCACTCTGTCTCCCTCTCTTTCATATTTATTCCTAAGAACCTGGCCATTCATTGCTTTAGCCTCCAGAGGCTGGCGGGTGGTGAGTTTTGGAAATGGGTGCAGGCAGGGTGAGGTCCTCCCCAGCCTGGAGCTTCCAGGCCAGGCCTTGCAATCCAGCTACCATGAGGGCCATAAACTGACAAAGTAGAGCCCTCTCTTCTCTCTGCCGTTCTGCCTTATCAGGGTCCTCGTGGGGGAGAAGGACGTCGCTGGTTCGAGGCACATTTGGGCATTCCTATATCCCTTAGCCAAAAGCCATAGAGCCAGCAGGGCCCCAAGCCTGAAGTTCTTAATAGAAAGCAGGAAAAAAAAAAAAAGACCAGTTCATGTTTCCTACAACCCCCCTCCTGCCTGGGGTGGGCAGCACATACACCCAGGGGTCTCTGTTGGGGGTGACGAGGTTATCCCTGACTCTGAACATCCCCCTCTGGGCCCTTGCATGTGCATTCATGGCCCTCACATCTGGGCCGTTGCTCCCGGAGAGCTGGGAGCTTACTCTCCGGCGTTTGGAGGCATCCCGCATGCTCAACAGCTTTGGATTAAAATGTTCTAAATCCCCCTATTATGGACCGTAAGCTGGAGCCCCAAGGGACTGGTGCTTGGCCGTAAGCCAGGGCTCCCCCGAATAGGTTGGACACTGGCACTGAAAATGAGCCTGGAGATGAAGGTGGGTGGGTCCTCTTTCTGGTCCTGGCTGCTAAGAAGACTCCATCCCAGCTTTGTCCATTGCCAACAAGGGCAGGAGTCTCATCTGCCAAGATGGTTGACATGCAGATTCCAGGGCCTCATTGCCAAGTTCATGATTCAGTATGTCTGGGGTATGGTCCTGGGATCTGCATTTTGACAAAGATCTCTTGGGTAGTCCTGACGTGTAGCCAGATGTGGGAACCCTCGCTTGAGTCCACCCTCCTAGAAAGCATCCCTTCAAGGTCACTAGCCTAGGCCGTCGTAGATCTGGATGTGGAAGGGAGACTGGGGAACAGCCTGGGGCCTCCCTCCCCTTTGACTTTAGTTACCCAAAAGGGATGAAATGTTACCTGTAGTGCCCATCAGACCTCAGAAGACAGAATCCTTGGGAAGACCTGATTCTGAAGCTATTCAGAGCCAAGGGAGTGGCTACAAACGGGAGCCCGGGCCACCAGGACACCCTGTCTTATAGTGAAGGGGTGAGGTAAAGAGCAGTGTAAGGAGGATGAGGGACTCTGCCCAGCAGCGGGGGAGGCAGGTGCAAGGGAGGGCCCCTGGCAAGGTGGGGCCCTCCTCCCTGCTCCTCTCAGCCTCCTGCTGGGCAGGCCCTGCTCTGTTTTCTCCTGGAGGAATACTCTGCCCCCGATGGGGGCTGGCACTGTGCTCCCTCTGTTCCTTGGGGTTCCGCTGGGTTCCGCTGGGGAGGGTGATCTCTGCTGTGAGATTTAGCACCACATGAGGAGGCAGAAGGCCCGGATGGAGTCTGTTTCCAGCCACACCACTTCCTAGCATCTGTGCCCAGGCAAGGGGTCCAACCTCCCTGAACCTCAGTTTCTCCATTTGTGAAAGGGGATGTTGATTTCTGTCTGGCCTCCCCTATAGAAACATTCCAAAGACCACATGAGTTGAGAGGTGGCAGAATACCTTGAAATTTCTGAAACAAAGTCCATGAACTTGATATGTGGGACTAAATGAGCGAGCTGGGCAGTGAGGAATGGCGGGAGCTGCGGGGAACCGGACAACAGAATTAGATTCAATCAGAAAAAGTCAATACCATGGGCTCTGAATAACTCATAGATAAGGCCCAAATTTGGCTTGCAGGCCAACAGTTAACCTCTACTGTAAAGTGTCATTCAAAAGCCAGGTAGCTCTCATAGATTTCCGTACCACAGCCATCGACTATGATATAGCAGCATTGCAAACAATGCCCTACAAGGTATTTTATGCCTGGGCGCGCGCGCGCGCACGCGTGTGTGTGTGTGTAGGGCCTCTAAGAGATGGGCTCTGGCGTCAGCCTGCTTAGATTCAAACCTGGTCTCTGGTGCTTGGACACGTTATTTCAATTTCCCGTACTCTTCGATTATTTTCTTCACGTGTAAAATGTGGGTAATGATAGCACGTGCGTCATTGGAATCCTGTGCAGATTAAATGAGGTAATCCATGAAAAGCTTAGCCCGATGACTGCTCATAACTTGCTCAGTAAAAGTTCGACCTGATGTTTATTGTTGTGTTATTATTATTTTTCTCTGCTTTGTTGCACAAAGGATTGGAGGGGCGTATGCTGCAGGAACACAGTGAAAATACAGAATAAGGGATGGCGGTAAAAAAGAGTCGGAACTTAAGAGCAAAGATGACCACAAAGGTCTCATGTTGTCCTTTGGAAAGTTTGTATTTTACTTTGAGCTTCCTGTTAACTACAGGGACCAGGGAGAAATGGCCAGTTTCAAGCTTCTTATCAAAAGGGAGGAGGGATCTTGGAAGCTCCTCCTGGATCCATGCTTATCTTTTGTTCAAGAAAAGAAGTGGAGAAAGCTTTCATCCTCAGTTGAAATGACTGTGAATTATACCTGGATAACTGGATACCTGTGAGTTATACCTGGATAACTGTTTCCTCACTGGCAGGTCTGAGCCCAGAGTGACACCTTGGTTGTTTTTAAACCTCGGTGGTCCCCGGATACTGGGACATGGAAATGGCCCCCTCATGGCTAGTGCCTCAAAGCTCAAGATTTGGGCCAGTTTTCTCATCTTCCTGAATGCGCCAGATCATGGGCGCTGCTCAGCTATTTCAGTAGATCCGTCTCTGCCTGTACCTTGTGTCTAACCCTCTCCTTCAGCAAACTGGTCATTCTTCTCAGTGGCTCTGACATCTGCCTTCCCACCTCCCACCTTGAAGCCCTTTCTGAAGGTTTTCTGGGTGGTGATTTCCTATGAGCATATTGGCTTGAATTTCCAAATACCTTTGCTAGATCTGACACCCCATCCTTCTGACTACCCAAATGCTCCTGGGATAGAGTGTAGCCAGTATGTAATTTCTAGAAGAATCCTTTCTGTTTGTGCACTGTTAATATGGAGCACTGAAGTACAAGTTTCTAGAGTGCACAGACCACACATCTGTTTATCTGGCTCTGATTTCCATTCTGTGCACGGAAGGATACTTAAATCAATGTCCTGATGAAGATGGTGGTAGTGTCAGTAAATGATAATAACTGGGACAGCAAAAGGGGAAAACATTACCTGATTTGAACACAAACCTTGAGTTTTCGGAGGAAAGCAAGCTCTACGCAACGCATTTATTTTCAGAGGGAATGTGTTGACTTTGCAAGCTATCGCTGGACGGAATGAGCAGTGCGTTATTTTACTGCTGAGCCCTTCCAAATGTTTTTAGGAACTCTGATGTGTCAGGACAAAAGGCCTTCTTTTTACAACAATGGGTGGCTTTAGAAGACTTACTAGGGCACATGAAGAAACAATGGTGTGAAAAAATTGATCTTTGAATGACTAAAGGGTCTTGTGATAAGTTGCTGGTCCTTTGCTGTGCCGTTACAGGGTCCAGTATGTGAAGTGGGCAGTCAGGAGACTTGACAGCATTCCCAGAGGGCGGGTCCTTCTGGTACTGCTTTCTGGGGTACAGGGAGGCACCCAGTAGCCTGCCAGGCCCTCTCCCCGATCATCCTTTACCCTTGCCCGCCCCGCTACTGATTTCACCACTGTTGTACCTGCAACTCCAAGGGACTTCTTATAGATGTTGATATTGTATTGCGTTATAATTCTTTGTTTACATGCTGATCTCTCTGGATTGTGGGGAGGGACCAGTGTGGTGTGATGTCTTATTAATCTTCATATGCACAAGACCTAGCATGTAGTAGGCCCTCAATATGTATTTGCTGAATAAATTAAATAGTTTTGGAAACACACACACACACACACACACACACACACACACACACACAAAACCTGGTCCATCCCTTTCTGGTAAGGTGGAGGACCCCAGAGAATTTTAATAGCTTGTCCAGAGCCCCAGAGCTAGAACGTGGCCTGTATGGGGACTGGATCTTCTGCTTTCTGTCTCCAAGTACAAGTGTTTTTGGCTGGAGTTATCAAGTTGTGGATTTTTTTCCCCCCTCTTGTTTGATTACATTGTTTTTTTCTTCTTACACATTCGTTCATTGACTCATTCTTACTTTTTTTATTGAACAGCTACAGTGGGCTAGGTACAAACCAAAACAGATGAAGAATGCTTACGCTGCTCTGTTATGACCCAGATGGGCGGGACGGGGCGAGGATAGGAGGGAGGTCCAAGAAGGAGAGGATATATGTACACATACAGCTGATTCACTTCATTGTACAGCAGAAACTAACACACCATTGTAAAACAATTATACTCCAATTAAAAAGAAAAGAAGGCTCATGGAGCTTTTGTTTTATCAGGGGAAGATAGCCAATAAATAATAGGCATAATTAATAAGGTATATCATATGTCAGAAGGAAATAAGTGCTATGTAAAAAAGAAGCAAGTGAGCAAGGAGGGGAATTGGAAATATTGAGGTGGGGCTGGCGGTGGGTTACAGCATTTCATGGGATGAGAGTGAGAAAGTGAGGTTTGAGCAAGGACTTGTAGGAGGTGAGGGATTTTGTCTACAGATATCTGGGGGAGTGTGTTTCTGGCAGAGAAAAGAACTAAAGCAAAGGCTCCGAGGTAAGAGTGCACTTGGAGTGTCTGAAGCCAGGGGCCAGCAGAGTGGAGTGGGCTGGGTGAGCGGAGGGGGAGACGTAGGAGGTGAGGCGAGGCAGGTAACCAGACCCATATCAAGTAGAGTCTTGTAAGCCGTAAATAGGACTTTGGCTTAGATTTGGAAGGATATGAGAGACTGTGGAGGGTTTTGAGGAAAGGAATGACATGATCTGACTTGTTTTTAAAAAGAACTAGCTGTCAGGTTGAAAATAGACATTAGGAGAGCAAGCGGTGAGACCTATTAGGAGGCTATTGACATAATCCAGGCCAAAGATGCTTGTGGCTTGGACCAAGATGGTAGCAGCAGTAGAGGTGGAGAGAAGAGGCAGATACTGGATTTGTTTCACAGGGAGAGCCAAGAGGGTCTCCTGATGGATTGCATACAGGGTAACCCAGGGTTTTCACCTCAGCAGACGGAGGGAAGGATTTGCCATCCACAGTCATGGAGAAAAGCTCTGGGTGGAGCTGGATGCCCCATCGCCCCACCCGCCCCACTGGTTCCATTCCTGGAAAAGAAGAGGAGTGGGGAGAATATGGAATGAGATGAGAGTCCCCGCTTCTGTTTTGAACCCACAATCTTTTTCTTCGCTAATTCAAATGCTACCCTTTCAGTATCCCCTTTAAGATTCATCTCCTCCTTCATGACATCTACCTTGATTAATTTTACCTGGCTGAAGTCTCCCAGTTCATTCCATATTCATACAGAGATATACTTTACTTAACATAATCGATGAGTTTTTGAAAAGAGAGGTATAAGTCACCTTTTAAAAAAATATTAAAGCCTATTTTATATTCTCCAGGGGAGCAAACTATTCAAAGTACCTCATTATTAATGCTTTTGTAAGGCTAAGAGCCCTTTTGTTAGATGACTATGGAGCTCCAGTAATTTATCAGTTTTGAAAGATCAGATTATAGATGTGTAAAACTGTGTGCACACTTGTATGTCTCCGTACGTGAGGCACCTGCTGGGCATCTCATCACAGGGCCACTGGGACCTCAGGCTTAGTGCGTTCTCACCTGAGCGCATCATTTTCCTCCTCAACCCTCGTCCTCCTGAACTCCCTGTTCCACCCAGGCCTGAAACCTCAGAATCATCTCTTGATGTTTGTCCTCATCCGTCTTTCTGTCCCTCCCACACCCAGCTCGTCACTTCACACCTGTGAACTTCCTTGCATCTCCCGCATTCTTTCCCTGACCCTCCGCCTCTATTATAGTTCAGGTGCATGGACTTCTTAACTCTTCTCCCTGTAATGATTCTAGCCCTGTTCTCTAATGCATCATTCTCCATTCAGCTATGCGAGCAAACTGTCAAAAGCATCGTTCTTATCATGACACTTCTTTGCTCAAAGATCTGTAATCTCCCCATCACCTTGCCTCTAGCTTGCAACTAAACCCCTGAGCATGGTATCCAAGCCCCTGTCTGTACCAGCCTCCATGCACCTCTCTGGCCTTCTCAGCACCTGTAATCCCTTCGTCCTCATGCGTCATGAGGGGCATCTGTGATGAGACATGCCTGCGGTCCTTAGCATGAGCAGGTGTGGGCCCCACCTTCATCACCCGTGGCCTGCAGTGCCCCTCAAGCCGCCTTCTTCTGCTCAAATCCTTTCCATTTTCAAAGACGTCCCAAGCACCCCTTCCTATTGGAAGATGTCTGTTCTTCAGACAGAAATGACCTCTCCTTCCACAGCACTTTATGCAAATTATTTTCATAGGCCGTATCCTTCTAGTGTGTCCTTATTCTGCTTCTCATATCTCCATCACCAATCTGTATGACTGCTGGGTGCCGTCTTCATCCTCACCTTTCCTTTCATGTCTTATGTGAAGTGAGCGCTTAAGAAAACTGTGCTGTATGGCTGTACAGCGGTCCTTTTTCTTATTCATGTTTTATTGTTGACATGTGCTGCCCACATTTAATTGTAAAAAGCTTTGTGAAGTCGCGAACTGCCTTTAGTTTTTTACCTCCATCCTTACCGTACTGTCGCCACAGATGGTGTTTATTGTGCTAAGCGCTGAGTTCTTCATTAGCCCTTGTGTTTCAAGGTTTTACGACCCTAATGGTAGAAACACAGCAAACTGGGAATTCATCCCAGGCACTCTGGCCTCTGGTTTGTTTATTCATTCATTCACTTATTTATATCCCACGTGGCGGGTATGCATTTCAGGCTACAACTGTAAGGTGCCAGAAATGTCACATTTCTTTGTTTCTCTAAATCAAATTTAATCAGTGCCAAGCTTCCACCTGCTGAGCTAGCTGGAAATTCAGTCTGTCTTTTGAGAGCCTCCCACCCCCACCTACTCCTTGAGGATTGTACAAAAGCCTCAGCGTTCTCACTAGTTCTGAAGAGCTGAGGAAGGACCCTTTGTTTGGGCTCCATACTGGTCACATCATAACTCATGTGATCTGCAGGCCAGTGGCTCCTCTGCTTCTGTGCTAAGAGAGCTGGAGGGCCCAGGCTAGGAGCATCAGGTCCTTTCTGAGATTCTCCCATGGTCCCCGGGCACTGCAAGGAGAAGGGTGCTAGCCTCTACTACTCAAGATGCCTCCGGAAACCACGCGCCATCACTTCAGGGGACATTCTCAAAACTTCCACCAGATGAGGGAGGGAAAATACCTCTTGTTCTTTTTAGCCTATTTCAATATTGCCCAAAGAAATCAATATCAGAATGACTTTTCTGTCATACATACATATTAATAATCTGATTTACGCTCAGTACACCTTATAAATTTGTGATGGTATAGAAATAGAAATAAAGAAATTGGACCAGGGAAAGAACCCAAAGTCCCAGTAGCTATAATTGCTACAGTTAAGCTTTATATTTGGTTGTCAAAACGAAACGGGAGATGAGGTTTCATAACTCTATTATCAGAAAGGGAGAAACAATCAGTTTCTCAAGAGAGACAAATATTTTTCTATTACTTGGTTCTAAAATAAATTGCTCTTGTGAAGCTTTATAGAGGGCATATCAAGTTAAGCCTTCTGAGATATTGCATGCAGGTCTCTGTTCCTGTAGCTTGTGCCTCTTGTTAACTATGTGTGAGGGTAAGAGTGCCTGGGGCCCTGCACATGGGAGCATTGAGCACAGATATTGGTTCCTTCTTTTGCTACCTATATCTCCTGCTCAGATTTCTAAAGATGGCCAGATTATTTTTGATATCACCACTGCACCATAGTCTAAACGGAACAAAGACTGAAATAATCATCTACTAGAGATCATAGCCTAAGTGGCAAAAAAGTGTGGCCAGTCTGGGCAGGTAGGTTCTGCTCCTGTTATTGCCTTTGCCTGGTGATGGCCCTCGGCCATTTTTTTTCCTGCTGAAGTCTTTTTGAGCATTGGAGCTGGGACTCTGTCTTCATCATTGAATCACTAATGCTTTGCATGGTGCCTGGTGTTTTAACAGGTGCTGACTAAATCATTCTTCAGTTACTATGCTTGTTTTTTCCCTCTATTTCATATCTGTAATATCATCTTTTAAGTTACCCTCCTGGGTTTCAGGAATAATGTGGAGGTAAATAAGAAAAGAGTTCCTCCAAGGTGGACTTTTCTCTGCCTCATACATGATAGGACTAAGGAAATATATCTGAGGATCTATCGGTGATTTAAGGGACATGTGAGAATTAAAGGAAAGGATGAGAATATTGCTTCATTAAATAGAGAATATTAGTAAAGAGATAGAAAATATATATATATATATATATGTATGAGAACCAAATAGACATTCTGGAGTTGAAAAGTATAATAACTGAAGTGAAAAGTTCACTAGAGAGACTCAACAGTATATTTGAGTTGGCAGAAGAAAGAATCAGTGAACTTAAAAATGGGTCAATTGAGAGTATACAGTCTGAGGAACAGGATGAAAAAAGAACGAAGAAGAATATAGACAAAATCTGAGACCTGTGGCACGCCATGGAGCACACCAGCATACGGGTACTAGGACCCCAGAAGGAGAGAGGAGAAAGTGGCATAAAGAATATTTGAAGACATGATGTCCAAAAACTTCCCAAATTTATGAAATGCGTTAATCTACGCATCCAAGAAACTCAATGAATTCTAAGTAGAATAACTCAAAGAAATCCACACCTGGATACATCACACACTGTCAGAAGTCAAAGACAGAGAATCTTTAAAGCAGCAGGAGAGATTTGTCACGTACAAGGGATGTCAATAATATTAACAGCTGACTTCTCATCGGAGAGCTTGGAGGCCAGATGTCAGTGGTCTGGAATATTCAAAATGCTGATGGAGAAAGACTGTCAGCCAAACATTTTATATTCAGTAAAAACTATCCTGCAGAAGTGAAGGAGGAATTAAGACGTTCTCAGATAAACAAAACTAAGGGAATATGTCGTTAGAAGACCTGCTCTACAAGAAATACTAAAGAGAGTCTTTCAGGCTAAAGTGAAAAAACACTAGATGTAACTCAAATCCACACAAAGAAATAAAGAGCAGTAGTAAAAGTTGCTGCAGCATAAATGTATTTTTTATTTATTACTCTTTTCTGTTCCTATCTGATTTAAAAGACAAATATACAAAGCAACAATTATAAAACTTTGTTGATAGGCTTATAATGCACAAAGATGTAATTTGTTTGGCAGTAATATCATGAAGTAGGGGGAAAGAATGGAGCTATATTGGAGCAAAGTTTTTATATACTGTTGAAAATAAGTTGATATTAATCTGAACTAGATTGCTGTAAATTAAGATGTTAATTGTAATTTCCAGGGAACTCACTAAGAAGAAGAAAAAAAAAGACGACAAAGAAGAAACAGTGGGGCATAAAAATGGTACACCAGAAAACATCCATATAACATAAAAGAAAGCAATAATGGAGAAATAAAGGAAAAAAGACACAAGGCATATAGAAAACAAATAGCAAAATGGCAGACATAAATCCTACCGTATCACTAATTACATTATATTCAAATAGACTCAACACTTTAATCAAAAGGCAGAGTTTGGCAAGATGGATTTTAAAAAAATGTAATCCAACTATACGCTGTCTACAAGAGATATGTTTTCGATTCAAAGACACAAATTGGCTGGAGGTAAAAGGGTAAAGATATAACGTGCAAACAGTAACCAAGAGGAGCTATACTAATATCAGACACAATGGACTTTAAAACCAAACTTTTACCAGAGACCAAGAACATTTTATAATGATAAAAGGGCCAGTTGATCAGGGAGACATAACAAATATAAGCATAATCACCTAACAGCAGGACCCCAAAATACATGAAACAAAAATGAACAGAATTGAAGGAAAAAACAGACAATTTGACAATAATAGCTAGAGATTTCAATACCCCACTTTCAACAAGGGATAGAAAACTCAGCAGATGACCAACAAGGGAAAAATGGCTTGGGCACTAGAAACCAAGTAGACTTAACAGATATCCGTAGAATACTCCATCCAACAGCAGCAGAACAGACATTCTTCTCAAGTGCACATGGGACATTCTCCAGGATAAACCATATATCAGGCCATGCAGCAACTCAATAAATTTAAAAGGATTGAAATCATACAAAATATTTCTCCAACCACAGTGGAGTGAAATTGGAAGGCAATTACAGAGGAAATTTGGGAAATGAACAAATATGTGGAAAGTAAACAACATACTTCTAAATAACCAATGGATTAAAGAAGAAATCATAGGGAAACTAGAAAATACTTTAAGAAGCATGAAAACGAAAACACAACGTACCAAAACCTACGGAATGCTGATAAATCAGTGCTTAGAGGGAAATTGATGGCTGTAAATGCCTATATTTATAAAGAAGAAAGATCTCAAATCAATAACCCACACTTCCACCTTGAGAAATTAGAAAAAGCAGATCAAAGAGATGGAAGGAAATTAATAAATATTAGAGCAGAAATAAGTCAAATAGAGAATAGGAAAACAATCAGAGGACTGGAAAAAGATCAAAAGTCAGTGACTGGAGTAAGCCCCAAAGAGCTCAAGGGAACGTCCCAGGCAAGGCTAACAAGGGTGGGTGCCGTTTTGTGAGGGGTCCTGGTGCTGGATTAAGCACCCTGTTTTGAAGTGTGGGCTGAGAGGAGTCCTTGAAACTTTCTCCTGGAAGAGTAGCAAAATGAAATAAGTATTCTAAAGGATTATCTGGAGGCAGCGTTCATTATCTGGGAGCAGTGTTCAGTGCATTATAAAGGCTAAGGAATGAAATCAGTAAGGTGAAGCTAGAGGCCACTGCAGTAATCCAGGCATCTAGGGACAGAAGTCCAGAGCTGAGTCATGGCAGTGGAAGGACAGATTCAGTATAAAAGGGGTCAGGAAGGAAGGAGACTTCACAGGATTTGATGGCTGTCTGGATCTTTGATCTGAGAAGTAAGTAGGAAAGATCTAAGAAGTAAGAAAACTCAGAAAACTGAGTTTAGTCTTGGCTCCATCATTTACTTGCTATTTGATTTTAGGCAATTCTTCTGAGCCCCCAGGTCCCTCATCTATGAAATGAGGCTAGCAATGCTTGCCTGGCCTATATTCCTGAGTTTTCAGTATGATTGAAATGGAATAATGGGCGTAAAAGAGGTATAAAAGCCACTTGTGAACGTTCAAACTCTTGACAAGTAGGAGGGTTTGTTTGCTATTATCATGAGTTTCGTTTTTGTCACGTGCGTTCAATAGTGAGACCATCCAAGTGGAAATGTTGAGTGGATGGTTGGAAACGTGGGAGGGAATTCTGGAGAGAAGTTAGTGCCAGAACCAACATTTGTCCTCACCTGCCTATCCCAGAGGGAGGAGTAGAGAGGAGTGGGGTGGGACGGGCAGGGACTCAGCCAGCAGAGAAATGGAACCCATTAGGGGCAGAGGCAGGCCAGGGTGGAAAGGAAGCGGGAACTCACTCAGGCACAGGGTTTCCCAGAGCAGTAGCTCTGAGATGTGAGAGGGAGAAGCTAACAGGTCTGGGAATGACGGGGTATCTGAACTACACACGGGAGTTTCCGTAGAAAGTGACAGAATCAAAGGCAGCATTATCTGAATTTAGCCTGAGAATCAAGAGTAAGGAAAGGTGGGTCACAGGATAGAGTGTTCATTTAAATGACTGGCTTTGGAAGAGAGAATCGGGACAGTCTCAGAGTCTTGCATTGAGACGTCGTCGTTCTTTATTTTGAAATAGAAACTCTGTTGTGGTTCTGCTGTGTGAAGTGTCAGGGTCATGAGCGAGGCCACCAGGGAGGACAGGTGCATGGGGTTTTGCAAGTGGGAGCCCTGCCACACGTCACAGAGGGGTGGGGACCCCAGTCCACAGGAGCAGGAGGGAAACGCTTGGTAAATCAGAGATACCCCAAAGCCTCGGGGGCTCAGTCACCTGAGCATCTGGAGAAGCATCCCCCCACCAAGGCAGCAGGGCTCATTTTGGATACCTAATTCTTTTACCTCCATCTGTCCCCTCCCCTGCAGCCAATCCGTTCCCTAACCCAAGGATGCTCCCCATCACAGTATAGCTGTAAACTTGGGCTTGGTGTGACTCAGGGTCCCTCCCAGCTCAGGGCTGCTTTGGGAGCTGACCAATCCAGAGGTGCCCTTAGGGTGAGGGACGCAGCCTTTTCTGGCTCCTTCTCTCCCAGAGCCCAGCAGAGCCCAGCTGTTTTTCCAGCGTGGAGCAAAGTGCAGCCCGAGGCAGGGCTTCCGGGCTGCCGAGCGCAGGAGGCACCTTCTGCTCTTCACAGCAGATCAGTGGGAGGTTGCTATGACCTTAATGGCTCAGCAGTGCTGCTGGGCTGCGGTGAGCCGGGGCTTCCTGGGCCGGAAAGAGAGAGAATTGGAGGGTAGAGGTGGAGGATGCAGCGAGGAATATTCTCAACAGCTCCCCCTGGCGGAAGATAGCAGAAGCAAGTCGTGCACTCGCTTGCACTGACCTCTGAGCTGCTTCTGTTCTTTCACAGCCCCAGGATGCTTCTTAATACGCTGGACCTCGGAAGGCACCAGAAAAGTAAAGGCAGCAAAAGTTGAGCCCAGCTACCCTGAACT
Source organism: Lagenorhynchus albirostris (assembly GCF_949774975.1). Taxonomy (NCBI): domain Eukaryota; kingdom Metazoa; phylum Chordata; class Mammalia; order Artiodactyla; family Delphinidae; genus Lagenorhynchus; species Lagenorhynchus albirostris. Next base: position 64,966,253 of record NC_083107.1, read on the forward strand.
GCCGACTTTATCTGTTTCTTGCAGCCTGGAAATGAAAATTGCTTTGCCTTTGGTTGCTGTTCAAGGCATCCTGGAGCCCTGCACTGTGGTCTCCCTGCCCAATCCCCACACCCCGACTTTCTCTTCCTCAACCCAGGCTCAGGCAGGGATGAAAGTTCTGGGATGTCGGTGGCTGGAGGTATCTTGAGTGGGTGAGTCGTCAACCGGCCATTCCCCACCAGTTCCCCAGGGACCATGGGCACAGAAGACTTTCTAAGAAAAATCACTCTTGTCATAAGTTAGGGCTTTGGGTCTGAGCCCCTGATTGGTCCCCCACCTTGGGGAGCTGGTCTCATCACCACGGGACCTGAAGGATTCCTTTGTATTCATGAGTCTGGCCCCTGGGTATTCCTCCCCAGGTCCCACCATGGCTTCAGCATGGCTTTCCTGAAGGATGAAGACACGTCCTTCCGAAGGAAGGAAGGTCCCCGGCAGATAGTAGGGCAGCTCCAAGGAGTTCCCCCAAGGAGGCACAGGGAGCAGGGCACCGCTCGGCAATGCCAGCGCCAGCGGCTCCAAACAGGAGGACACTTACTGGAGAGAGAACATGTTACCCAGGGTGTGTCCACTCCCTGCGCTGCCCCTCCTCGGGGGCGGGGAGGGCAAGGGGAGCCTCTGTCCCTCCTTGGAGGTCGGGATGTGTAGCCAAGATCCTGCACCCAAAGCCACATTTCCGCGTGGGGTTCAAAGCGTGGCAGGACATTTGAAGACTTCCTTTTCATCCTCACGATCTTATCTGGATGCATCCGGATATTGAGAGGTGTGCCAACAAGCTGGGGCTGTTCGGGACCGAAGAAGACACAGGTGTGCGCTCCAGCTGTTCCCTGCCTGGAAGGCACACGTGTCACAGCCACGTCCGTTTGTATGACGCGCTCTCACAGAGTGCCGTTGGAGAGCGGGCGCACTGTGGCTGCCCCGGGCAGCCAAGGACTCGCTCTTCTCAGAAGGACAGTGGGGCGTGTATCCATCAGGATATGGGCTAAGCTGCTGTAACAAAGCCGCCACATATTATCGTGCTTCCATAGACGCTGCTTCTTTCCTCTCTGAACAGACCAGAGGTGGTCCAGCGTGGGCCGTGCTCTGCAGCATGAACTCACGTAGAGAGCCCAGCTGTCTTCTTGTTTCTCCACGCCTTAACGTGCTGTCCTTGTCCCCATTCCTGAGACTGGCCGCCGCCATCACGTGCAAGTCCCAGCACAGGGGAAGGGGGAAGGAGAGGAGCGGGGACAGCCCATTTCCTTTATAAAGGTTGTGACCTGGACGTTGTACCCATGATATCCCCTCACCTTCCATTCGGTATGTGGTTCCGTCTGCCGCAAGGCAGGCTGGGAAGTACAGATGCTAGCTGGGTGGGCGTGCCCAGCTGGAGCTCAGGGGTTCTGTTACCAAACGGAGGGAGCGGAGAGAGATTCAAGGAGACAGAGATTAGTCTTTGCCCAGATGGCTTCACCGCGAGGGGACGCAGGCGCTGCTGCCGCCCCGTGTGAGACTGATCGGCTCTGTGGAGGGCCAGGTGGTCGGATGCTGGTGGCGATGATGAGGCATTTGGGGGTGATGGTGGTGGAGGCATCTGTGACCGTGAATGTGGGGCGCAAGGGGCAGATATGCGTGCATAGACAGGCTGGCTCTTCCTGACTTTGGCTCTTTGTGTAAGAGTCACAGAGCTTGTCTGACCCTTCGTTTTGCAAATGACAAAACAGATCCAGAGAGCTGAAGTGACTTGCTCAAGGTCCCACCACTCGGGAGTTGCTGAAAAGAAACTCAGAGCCGAGTCTCTGCTCTACCCTCTATGCGCTCTAGAATTTTCTTGGGTGGGGCAGTTTGAGACGTGGGAGCACACGGAGTGCCCAGGAGGCCTGAGGGCTGTAAGAGCGTATGAGACCTGCTACAGATGGCCTTGTTCCTGGCCCTCCACCTGCATGCTAGAAAGCAGTGCTTTCGTTTTGTGTTTTGTTAACATGGCCAGTCCCTCAACTGTAAGCTCCTCTCAGCCGTTGCTGCTTAGCGCGTGAGCCGGCCTCTCCCTCCCCTCACCTTCCCGTCCCCGCTAGATACCGTGGCAATGAAATACCACCTTGGCAGAGTCGGAGAATTTGTCATTTTTACATCTCCACATCCCAGTGTCTTCTGCTCCCAGTGACAAATAAATCCCTGGGCTGATGGCTGGCCCCGGCCATTCATTAAGCAAATAAAGCCCCAGGGTTTGAGCCAGAGGCTCGTAAATAATTCCTGGTGTTTTTCCCCCGTCGCCTGCTGCCTCCCAAGCTCTGCATGTTTATAATACAGGAGCAGTGTTTCCGGCATAGCCCATTATGTGTGGGAGACGTGGGGGAGAAGGACAGACAGCGGAGGCTCTAAACTGGATGGAGAAGGCCCAGTCACTGCGCCTGGCTGCGGGCAGTGGCCCCTCAGCCCTGAGTGCTGACATCATCACCCAGCTGGGCTGAAGGAGGGGCTCTGTCGTGTTGGCCCCAGTCGAGGTGGTGGGGAGGAAGGAGACCTGGGCCGAGTGGCAGCTTCAGCCCATTCTGTCCTGGGGGTAGAGGACCATCCTCTTGGAGGAGGGAAGTGGCTGTAGTGTGGTAGAGCCCTTGGCCGGCTGAGTGCTGGTCATGAAGGTCCCTCACAGAGACCAAGCACCCTCACTTCTGTTTCCCTGGGCAGCCTCATGGGTGAGGGGCTCAGACTTCCGCAATGGGGAGCAGGGAGGAAGACGAGAGAGAGTTCATGCCGGTAACAGCGAGAGCAAGGAGAATAATTAACACTGAAGAAGGGGATAGAGTTCACAGGCACCTTCATGTGAGTCACGTGCTCGCCATATACACTCTTGAGCAATGGACTCAGCAAACCTCTGTTACCCGAGGAGGATGTCACCATGCAGCACCCTGCCCCCGGCACGCGTACACACACGAACACACACACACGTGCACACACACACACACACGTGCACACACGCACACCATGGCCCCCTTAGCATGTCATAACCCCCAGGCAGCATTTGTTGCCTAAAGCCTTCCAGAGGTAAAAACTATTATTTATAGAGGTGTACGGTGTACACGGGTGCACGATGGTGGATGTAAATTTTATTTAGCTTCCACCACAAAGGTTGGGCACATGAAATTGCGGCGAGAAACAGAAGCAGAGATAATGGGCAATAGATACTCTGTACCAGTCCCGAAAGGAAGGCTTGGGATACACTATTGACCCACTGGTATCCAGGTTTCTTCCTAAAGTGGCCAAGGTCAGCTGATCTCACCCAGGACCCCTTTTGTCTGGGATCTGTGTGAACTGGCCTAGGACCCCTGAATTTGTAGGTTTGCTCTCTGACCGGGCCCTGTGACACCTCAGAGAGGAAAATGCTGAGAGCAGAGGCCATCTTTTACCCTCGGTGAGAGCATGTGGTTGTCCCATGTAGTGTGAGGTAGACAAGAGTGTTTGTTTAATGTGGAGCATGACGCATCAGAGAACTGTAGTTTTTTAACGGCACGGGCTGGAATGAGAAAGCATTGCAAGCAGAAAGGGAGAGTTTCGTTCATAAAATGTTAGCTTTCATTGTGCTTGCAGGTGTGTGTGCTGTGTAGATGTACTGGCCACAGTGTGAAATGTATTTCTTACCCGGGGTTGAACTCAGAAAGGTGGGCAGCATGGGGAAGGCTGGAGAGGAAAGGGCTCTGGACTTGAAGTTGAAGGTCCTGGGTTCAGTTCCCAGCCATGCCCTTGAGTTCTTCTGCACATATTCACACACCCTGACTCAGGCCAGTCCCCTTTCTTTGTACATGACAGCAATGAGCAGTCCCAGTGGCATGGTGGAATGGTCCAGCTGGAAGGCACCTTGGAGATAAGCCAGGTCTCCGTGGCAACTCAAGGCCAGGGATGGGGAGAGGCTGTGCGCGGTCACAGGGCACGTCAGTGGCCAAGGCAGGACTGGAAGCCCTTGCGATTCTTGCTGCACCCTCCCTCCTGGGGAGCAGTAGGCATGAGGGCCTCAGGCATCTCCTTAGGAGCAAACATCTCCACGGAGTGACCAGGATGACCTGGCGTCACCCCATTCTAGGCCTCATTCCTCTCTGAGCCAGGGCAGGGTGGCCACTTACACCATCGCAGTCCAAAGTCCAGTCTCTGTCTGGGAAGAGAAGACAAAATATTCTGCATCCAATTAAAAGCAACAGGAGGGTGTAAGGGAGACAGAAAGTAATTCTCCTTCTTGGAAGCCAGCCAGGGCATCCTCGTGCCAAGACTAAGAAGGATAATAACAACAGCCATAATTGTGGGAAGGAAGAAGCTTCTACAAGGCCTCAGGGACCTGACTAAGTGAGGAGAGAAGAAGGGGAATCAAGATGGACACTCTGACCTTTGCAAACCTGCAGAAAAGCCAGTGACCCAGCCCCTCACTGGAGAGAACCGTCCTCCTGGAAGCGCCCTTGGGTCTCTGGCCAGCTTTGCACACTCGACACGTCTGAGGCCAAGCCCACTGTGATGGTTAATGCCAGGTGTCCGCTGGGCGAAGCTAGGGGGTCCAGTTGTTTGGTCAACAGCAGTCTAGATGTTGCTGTGAAGGTATTTTAAGCACGTGATAAACATTTAAATCAGTAGACTTGGAGTCAAGCCATTGACCCCTCATAGTGGGTGGGCCTCATCCAGTCACTTGAAAACTTCAAGAGCAAGCAGTGAGGTTTCCTGAAGAAGAAGGAATTCTCCTCGAGACTCTAGCATAGAAACCCTGCCGGGTTCCAGGCTTTGGACTGCAGACCGCAGCATCAAACTCTTGCTGGAACCAATTCCTTAGAATCTCTCCCTCCCTCTCCTACTGATTAAGTTTCTCTGGAGAACCCTGACGAATACACTCACCAGCTCATCTCCAGGCTTGCAGAGCTGACCTCATCTCTGGTCTCCTCTCCCCTCCACCCACATCCAGTGGGCCAACAAGGCTGTGAGTGTTTTCTCACTGCCGTAGGACTGTCATTTTCTACGGCCCGTCTCACGTCCGGCCCTGTCTTATCATTCTCTGGTCGGTCCTGTCTAGCCTCACACCTGGACAATTGCAGTTGCCTCTTCAGCTGGCTCGCCCTCTTCCTCTCTCTCTCTCCATCCATATCTCCCTGTATCTATCGTCTATCTCCCCTCCCCCTCCATTTGTCCATATTAGAGAGTGTCAGTGGTGGGAGGGTGCCTTGCAGATCATGAAATCCAACCCCTGCTCATGGGTTCTGGAATCAGACCCCCTGCATTGGGATCTAGGCTTGTCAACTTCCTGGCACTACTATAAACCTTTCTGCCTCAGTTTTCCCGTCTCTGAAGTAGGTATAATAATAGCATGTACATCTTAAGAGGTATGAGAAGAATTATGTGAGTGAGATGATCCACATAAAGTATTTAACCCGATATAAATGTGCAAATCAACGTTAGCTAGTTTCATTATTACCGCAGGAAAAAAACGTTGGCCCAAATGGATGAAGTGACTGGCCCGATGAAGAGTGTCTGTGGGGTAGCTGAGCCACCCGTCAAGTATTTTGACTTCCAGTCTAGGGCTCTTTCTCTCCTGTCCCAACAGCCCACCATCACTGCCAGGAAGACTGTGTGGGATCTCTCTCCTCAGAAGTTTTCAGTGGCTCCCCATTGCTTCTCCAAATAAAATGCATCCTTTTGGACCTGGCATTCATTCAGTGAATATTTCTTGAGTAGGACCATGTGCCAGGCTCTGGATTGGGTGTTAGGGATACCCAATGGAGTTCCTGCCTTCACGGGGCTTACATTCTGGTGAGAGGAGAGAGAAGGCAAATAGATGTGTAATCTCTATGGTGCTAATGAATGCTAAGAAGAAAAATAAACCAGAGTAAGGGAAAGGGTGGTCCAGGTAAGTCCTCTGAAGAGCTGAGGTGAGATTTAAGCAGGAGGGAGGGAGTCATGCAGATATTCTGGGAAGGGCGTTCCAGGTTGAAGAAATAGCACGTGCAAAGGCCCTGAGGTGGGAGCTTGGCAGGCGTGGTGGAGGAACAACCCGGAGCCCAGTATGACTAGGATGGGGTGCGTGGGGGGGAGCAGCAGATGAGAACGTGTCGGGTCTTTGGGCCACGGTAAGGCCTTTGTTCCTGAGGGACTTGTGCAGCCAGCAGGTAGTTTGGGGAAGAGCTGTGCCGTGATTGACTTACATGTTTAAAGGATAACTATTGTCGGTTTCTGTGTGGAGAATAACCTCTAGGGAGAAAGGGGAGAAACAGGGAGGCCAGTTAAGAGTACAGATGAGAGGTGACATTGGCTCGCGTTCTGGTGATAGTGGGTGGGCGTGCTGAGAGGTCACGTGGGATGTATTTCACCTTTGCTGACAGTGAGAGGAGTCAAGAGTGACGCATACACTGAAGGTTGGAAGGAGGCATTTGCCTCGTACTGAGACGGGGAAGGCTTAGAAGAGCAGGTTCAAAGAGGAAATCAGGTTTGGGGTTGGGGACGTATGTTCAGGATATATTTTAGACCTCAAAGTGGAGATTTGGGGTAAGCAGTTGGAAACGAAGAGGGAAGAGGTTGGAGGTAAAGATATAGGTTTAGGAGTCATCTCTGTGTTGAAATCCTGGGGCTTGACGAGATCACGTAGGGAGTGTGTGTGGATGCAGAAGAGAGGATGACAGAGTACAGATTCTCGGGCACTTTGGTGCTTAGCCAGGGGAGGAAGAGGCTGAGAAGGGGTGTCCAGAGAGGTGGGAGGAAAACCAGGAGAGAGTGGGGTCCCAGAGGGGAAGGAGGAAGGCACCCCAGTAGGAGGGCTGGGGTTACTGTGCAGTGATGCTGCAGGATGAAGCATGCTGAGAGTTAAGACTTGTCTATTGGATTTAACCCTGTGGAAGGATGACCTTCCTATGGGCCGTTCGTAAATCATGGATGACCTCCATGAGGGCCATTTCAGAGGACAGTAGGGCTAAGAGCCTGATGGGGTGGGGTTCAAGAGAGAAGAGGAGGAGACGGTGAAGATGGGATTCTTTTTCCATAAAGGGAAGCCGAGAAAGGGGCTGATAGCTGGAGAGGGATCTGGGGGTCAAGGGAGGGTTTTTAAAGATGGGAAATATGGTACTAGATCTGTGTGCTAGTGAGACTGATCCAGCAGAGAGGGGAGCTGTGATGATGTAAGACTGAGAGAGTGCAATTGCGGGAAGGAATTCCTTGAGTAGGCAAGAGGGGAGGCAAGAAGCGTTCCCACCAGACCCGTCCTGGAAGTGGTCCCTCTAGGCCATCTGTGCTCTCTGCCTGGGCTGTCCGAGTGCTTTTATCATCAGTGCGGACTTCTTCACTAAGCAGACGGAGTGCGTGCTCAGGGAAGCAGCATAGCAGGGCCACCTGTGGGTGGGGAGTGAGAGAGGGAATTCAGCTCCCACCAGCTTGCCCAGAATTTCGGTATTGGAAGAGCTACAAAGAACCTCTGTCCATTTCAGTGTACTTGTAAATATACCTGTAAGCGTTACTGTGGCATATTGTTTTTATTTAGAATTATATATCGGGAGGCATCATGATTTCTTCTGGTCTTAGGACCCCCTAAAGATCCTAATTGGGCTGCCCTCGCCCCACCCCCTTTCTGCCCCAGGAGGCTGTGAGTGCCTGGAGGACGCATTGCATCCCACCTATCTTGGGGCCGCTGCAGCATCTCCTAAGCCCCTAACTATACATTTCCTACGTGTGAAGACACGGTTTTGCAGAAGTGTTACATGGAAACTGGAGGCCCCGTGTGGGATGATTTTCTGACTTTGAGGAGGGTAGAGTCGTGGTGGTCTTATTACAGAACCGGGAGAGAGCAGGACCGTAGGGCTGAGGCTAGGGTCCAATCCATAGACTCAACCCAAGGGGGCGCTGACCCAAGCCAGGTGTCATGATGGGCCCCGCATCCCAGCCTCCGCCCCCCAGGGGCCCCCTGGGGGGCTTCGTGGCCATATTTTGGCTGTGCCAGTGGCCATACTAAAAGAGAAGGCAGGCATTGATTCGCCTGCTCGTCCTTATTTCTCCTGAGAAAATCACGTGGTTGTCAAAGAACAGCTCTCCCTTCTCCCCTCCCTTCCTCTCCTTTCTGACCCACACCTCCCATCCATCCATACACGTATTTGCAAAACACAAGCAGGGTCTCTGAACATATTCTAGCCCATGAAGACTAGGCTGGAAGGGTATATTTCAGAGCCACCAAGGAAGAAAGAATCTCTCTTCCATCTAATTCCTTACCGATGCATCTGCCTTCCATGCCTCCACTGCACACACAGCTTGTCGCATTTTTACTGATTAAGACAGCACCCTGTAGAGTAGATGTTACATCCCCATTTTATAGATGAGAGAAACTGATGCGTGGAGAAGTGAGGAAACCTTCGCGGGGCACACGGCCAGGACAGGACAGAGCACACGTTCATCTCCAGTCTCCTGGCTCCCAGGATCCAGCAGAGTTCTCTTTCTACCACACCAGGGGTTGGCAAACTTTTTCTCTAAAGGGCCCGATAGTATATATTTTAAGCTTTGTGGGCCATATGGTCTCAGCTCTGCTGCTTAGTGAGAAAGTAGCACAGTGTGTAAAGGAGTGGGTGTGGCCGTGTTTCCGTAAAACATTTTTATCAGAGCAGGTGGTGGGCTGGATTTGGTGCACAGGTCTGAGAGAGAGTTCCCCAGACCTCCTCCAAAGCTGCCTCTTCCCTTCACGCCCTCTAGTGACCACAGCTTCACAAAGCCCTTGGAGGGTCCCTTCCTTGCCGGCAAACTGGCCCATCCGTAAAATGCCTGCTGGCTTTTCCAGCTCTCCCGTGCATCTCTCTTGGCTCCAGGATGGGCATTTCCACTCCTGCCTTCCCTCCGGGCCCATTGGCAGGTGATTAAGAGCCCAGCTCCACATTTCTGACAGCAGTGGCTGGCAGAAGGGACCGCGTGGCTGAGATAAGCGAGCGTGTGCTGGGGAAGGGGGCTGGCCACGTGGGATGAGGGTTTCATTCCTGCAGAGGAGTAATAAGCATGTAATTGGCTTTTCGGAATCATGCAGGCTGCTGGAAAGCCTGTCTCTCCTACACACCATGCTCTCTTCTGAGCCGCCAAGGCTGGTTCACCCAGAGCGGGGATGAGCTGGATGAATTCTGCATCAGCAGGTGGGGGCCACGTTGTCCTCAGGGATCACTGTGAGCTGTACGATGCTTGGGAGCTGAGGGGCAGGTTAGGACAAGACAGAAGGTAAGTTGTTCCCACTAGCAACCCCCCTCTCCAGGGGGTGCAGGAGAAGTGGGTCTGGGAGGACCATTCCTAGACCCAGCATGACTGTTGAGGAGAAGAGAATTAAATAGCTTCCCCAGCGTGCTGGGTCCCCATCCTTTCATGACCCCGAGGCCACCTTGAACTCCAGGCGCAGGTGGGAACTGCCCATCCCCCAGCTCCATGCTGCCCAGAGAGGGTGCTCTGACAACGTTTGATGGTGGGTAGGGCAGGCGCTGCTGGAGGTCCCCCGCTTCTCTCTAAGCCTCTCTGTTCTCTGGGGTGTCACCGACCCACATGAAGGTATTAACAGCTGCAGGCATGTATTTGATGGACTCGTTTTACAAAAATCAGCTTTCACTGTAGGTTGACTTTCGTGCAGTCCCCCTTTAACGAACACAATTAGAATGTACAGTCTATAGAGCGAGTCTGTGTTCACGTCCCGGATAATGGTCCAGCCCTGCTTTGCGTGTTATAGCAACGAAACACGTCTAACGTGTTTGTTCCCCAGTCCCTGATCAGTTAGCGCTGGTCCATCCAGCAGAGGTGCTGTTCATAGGGTAGACTGTGTGAGAGCCTCTCACTCCTATTCTAGCACAATTCTGTACTTACATTCGGGCACGATAATACTCTCTTATATTTGTAGAGAGCTGTTATGTTGTCAAGGCGCGTTTACGTGCATCTTTTTACTTCATTCCCACAGCGACCCTGTGACCTAGGCAGCTCAGGTTGGTTCAAATGATTCCCACTTGACAGAAGGGCTAATGGAGGCTCCAAGCTTGGACTTCTAAGGTCACACAGGGACTAAGTGCTGGCCCCTGGAAAGGAGGCAAAGCTGCTTAATGTCGAGGAGAAACCCTTGCCCCCCCAGGTCAGCCCTGTCATAACTTTCATGACCTTTTGTTGTGGCCTACAGGCTCCCGAAGCACGTCGTGTGGTCGTGTGGTCGCGTGGTACACCCCTGTGGCCTGCTGCCTGGCCCAGGCCCTGCAGGACACAGACAGATTGTCAACGAGTGCTCATTAAATGGGTGAATGAATGAGGGACCCTGGGCCTCTCCCAAACGACAAGTCAGGTGTCAGACACTGGGCTCTGCAATTCCAGAAGGAAGAGTTCTTTACAAATGAAAATTAGAGCAACACCCACTCAAAGTAAGCTCTGATGTCAACAGATTCTCAGCCCAAGTCCGATTCTAAATTAAGACTGCACTGATTCATGTTGACCTGGAGTTGGAGGGCCCAGTGGAGTCGTAGCAGCCTCCATCCTTTCCGAGAAGGTCCCGGCCCTCAGGGCTTCCATCCCTCCCACCCTGGAGGCGCATGGGGTGGTGACTGAGGACAGCCTGCATTTGCGGCCTGACTGCCCTCTACCAGCCTGCGACCTTGGGGACATGACAATCTTTCCTACCTCATGGCGTTGTTCTGAGGATTGTATGAGATGATGTCCGATAAAGCGTTAAGTGTAGTGCCCACAGACACCTAACTCGCCCATCACCAGCCCCTGTGCCACTGGCATTTGTGGGGCCCAGGGTCACTGTTTGTTCACCATTTAATGACCACTCACTTAGAATCTGTCTGCCCTTCCTGGGCCTGGGCCAGGCAGATGGCCGCGGGGGTCCACCACGCAACCGCGAGCCTGCAGGCTGCAGTGACAGGCCAGGAGTCCTGAGGGCTACGTGCTGAGTAAAATTGTGCGTTTTATTTTCACCACCCCTGACCTCATGCTCTCACATCCCTAAGAACCTGCACGAATTTTCTTACTCCTCACTCTGTCCATCCCTAGAAGCCCTCACTGTTCCAGATATCATTTGCTTCAAATGCAAGGAAGGAAGGGAGGGAGGGAGGGAGGAAGGAAGGAAGGGAGGGAGGGAGGGAGGAAGGAAGGAAGGAAGGAAGGAAGGAAGGAAGGAAGAAAAAACAGATCACCCCTCTAGACTCTTCAGCAAAAATGAACAATAAGTGGTGATTATTCCTCTCAAGTGCTTCGAAGCTGAGGCTGCCTGGCCCGGAGGCCTTGCTGCCCTGCTGGAGTGAAATCCCAGAGGGTTGGCCTCGCCCTCTTGTTCTCCAAGCCTTTGTCCCTTTCACACATCTCCAGACCCCTTTCTTCTCAGGAAAATGGCCTCTCCCGGAGCTGGGAGGCTGCTGAATTGTTGGCCCTGACCTGAGTCAGGAGGAGCAGAGAGCTGTCCCCAGGGCCCAGGGCCTGAGGGAGGGTAATTTCACCCTCGTCGCTATAACTACAGACGCCCCTATTACTCACACAGACGTCTTACCCTTGTTTAACAACATATTAAACCATTAGTCTCTGCGCCAGTGGGTTCAGTGAGTTCACAGTGGCAAAAGCTGCTCATTAAATCCCCTTTTCCCTGCTTAATCTCTTTTAAATTGGTTGCCTTTTAATTTCATCAAGTGCCCTCTTTCTTCACCGGGTGCAGCAGCCCCGGCATGCTGCTAGGTGAGAGGGGCTGCCGCGGGGCTTTCTGGGTCTTCCCCGGGTGGGCTCTGTGGACTGCAAGGTCACGGGGCAGAGGCTCACCGGAACGCTCTCCCTGAAGAATGGGCCCCGCTCCGGGCGCTGTGAAAGAGTTACGGGTTTTACTCTCCTCTCACTCATCTCTGAGCCAGTACCTGGGGCAGAAGATTCCAGTCTTTAAATCTTTTGCCCCATCAGTCTGTCCAAGAACCTGGGTTCCCTGTAGGTTAAAATAAAAATAGTCTGTTTTCTTAGGAGGAAATTTAAGTATTCGTAAAAATGGACAGTGTGCTCTATATACGTATTCCTTGCAGTAAATTCAAACGTCATTAAAGTTGTTATTGAAGAGAACTCGTATCGCTAGGAGCCTGTCAGTCAGTGGTCGCACTGTGTACAGTTGTGGCTGAGCACCGGTGTGCCGAGAGGTGCTCCAGGAAGCCAGCTGAGCGCCGAGCGCCTCCTTTCCCTATCACGCAGCGGCTCCACGCCCTCACCTCACCTCAGTCACTCTTCTTGTTAGGTTAGGTAGCTGTGTTCTGTGCCTGCTGTCTACCGATAAGAGGAACCGACTCTGAAGAGGTGGCAGCCATAGCTTTAAGTTTAAGGGGACTCTGTCCACTTAGGTGGGACTGGGGGGTGGAAGGGAGAGGTGACACTTCCCTTTCTGTTTCACAGAGACCTTTAACCGTGGAGAAAAGCACAAATTCCCTAAGTGTGGGAGTGGCGAATGGGCCCACCCCTACTTCTACTCCTTGGTTCCCAGATCCAGCTGTGAATTCCGCGTGTTGACTATGGAGCCATATCCTGGTCATGGGTGTACGGCAGCACCCGAGGGCTGATGTCCTGTCCTCTCAGGGCGTCATCTCCAAGCTGGTGCCTCAGCTCCACTCTAATAGGCTGGTGTCTTGTAGATGGCATAGTATGTTTTAGGGTCAGTGGATCTGTAGTCTTGTACGTATTGCTCTTCCTCTTTGACATAAAGTAAGTCCCTTGGTACAGGATGCCATTATGGGGAATCCTCTGCTCATAGGTCAGACTTTGTGTGAGCCCTCAGCAGTGGTACTAGTCAAGGCTCTGCAGACAGGAAATTCAGGCACACACCTGGAATGTTCATCTGGGAATGATGAACCTCTCGCTGCCTTTTCCATTATGGAAGGGTCCAGTGTTCACCCTTGAACAACACTGGGGGTGACCTGAGTATAACTTACAGTTGGCCCTTTGTATCCACAGTTCCTCTGCATCCAAAGATTCAACCAACAGACCATGTAGTAGTGTTTTATTTACTATTGGAAAACATCTGTATATGAGTGGACCTGTGCAGTTCAAACGCACGTTTTTCAAGGATCAACTGTAATTAACTTGCACCCAGTGGCTGGTTGGTCTCCAGCAACCAGTGGATGGTGCTGTATCGGACTCAGCATTGGCCTCTGTTGTCGGCAGGTTGGCCCCGTGGCTGTGGCAGTGGCTGGATCAGACGTAATGAGAGGGAGCCCAAGCCGCTAAGCCCACACGTACCCTCTCCCTTTGCCTCCATGACTGCTACTTCATTCCTGAGCCCGTTGTGAAAGCGCTAGGGTGGCTAAGGACAGAGGCTGGCTGCCTGTTCTGCCATGGATGTTTCGCCATGGATGTTCTTGGTGGGCATGAACACGTGACACGTACTTCCTCACACGTGCCAGCATCCATGAGGCCATCACGTGCATCAGCCCAGATCTCCTTGTCTCCAGCCTTAACGTTGCTCCTTCCAGGCCCTTGACCAACCAGCTCAGCCGTTCACCACGGCTCATTAGAGCATGGATGTCCTTTCCTTGGGCCACTCCACGCGAGGCGCATGACTGAGAGCCTTGTCTGAAGCTCTACCCACCGGGAGGATTTTCCCTCAGCACCATTCCAAGGCCACAATGGGGTGTAGCTAATGCAACCACAGTCTATTTGTGGTTTGCACCCATCTGTAGATCCAGCTAACCCAAGAACAAAGCTCAGGCTTTCCCCTTTGTCTGTCAGGGGAAACCCCGACCCCTTCCCCATGAGGCCGAATTGGTGAGCTGAGTGAGCAATGTGGGTGCAATCGTTCTAAGTGACGAGGAGGAGAAGGGGTCTGAGCCACCTGGTTTTTTTTCTTTTTTTTTTTTGGGCGGTATGCGGGCTTCTCACTGTTGGGGCCCCTCCCGTTGCGGAGCACAGGCTCCGGACGCGCAGGCTCAGCGGCCATGGCTCACGGGCCCAGCCGCTCCGCGGCATGTGGGATCTTCCCGGACCGGGGCACGAACCCGTGTCCCCTGCATCGGCAGGCGGACTCTCAACCACTGCGCCACCAGGGAAGCCCTGGGCCACCTGTTTTTGAAGGCTTCTTTCTGGACGTGCTTAAGCCCAATTGTGGACGTTCCTTTCCATTTTATGATGGCTTCTCCAAGGCCTACTCAACCTTATGACTTGGTAGGTCCCACACTATCCAGTTCGTTGTGAGTAGTTTGGGCTCTGTGGTTGCTTCATGTTCCATGGGTAGATTTTTTTTATGCTCTTCTTTTACTTGATAACCCAGGGTTAGGGGTGTGTGTGTGTGTGTGCCTGTGTGTGTTTTAATATTCTGTTTCTACCAGGGCCCAGAAGCACGTCCTGGCATATACTTCCTTGCCTCAATGGCATCTATAACCTTGCTACATAGCCCTGTGGTTCTATGCTGCAGCTGCTCTTTTGGGTCTTTCCAGAAGCTACATACAGTGTTTTTCTCTACCACAGATACCTCTGGTACCATGGGCTCTGCCAAGTTGTATGCCCTAAGTGTCAGAGCTGCTTGACCTGTAGCCTTGACCTTCCGTGGAGCCCATTTTTGTTCTGGGTCTCTTAAAACTAGCAGACTTTGAAGTTATCTGATAAATGGGTAGGAACAGTATTCCCAAGTGTGGAATATGCTGACTGCAAAACCTGAAGAGACCTAGCGCGTGCTATGCTTCTCTTTCAGTGGAGAAGGTGCAAGGTGCAATCCCATGCCTTTTGCTTTGGAGGGGATGTCCCAACAGTCCCCAGATCCTGGGATCCCTAAAACTTCAGCCACAGGTCAAGCCCTTGCATCTTCATAGGGTGCATCTCCCATCTTCTGCAGCACGTGTGTCTTACCTAGACTTCAAAGGTCCTTGCTAGTTCCACTCATCTAGCTTGATTAACATGATGCCATCCATATAATGGACGAATGTGATGTTCTAAGGTATGTCCAGGTAGTCTGGGGCCCTTTGGATGACACTGTGACAGAGAATTAACACAGCCCTGGAGCTAGCCTATGAATGTATATTGTCCATTTCATATGAATTTCAGTGAATTTCTGATCTTCCTTCCTGATGGGTATTGAAAGAAAAGCATTCACCAGGTCAGTGGCTATGACCCAAGGCTGTGTCACTCTGTTCTAGCAGATATACCACAAATGACCCAGCAGCTTTCCTCATGCCCACCACCTGGTTAGGTTTGTAGTAGTTTATTGTCATCTGCCGTAATCCGTCCGGTCTTTGCCTTGGCCAGGATGGTGATTTAAATGAGCATTGATAGGCATCGCTGCCTTGGCATTTTTAAAGCTTTGTGGGTGGCACTAATTCTCCAGGGAGAATGGGATTTCGGGGTCTTCCACGTGTCCTTTCCTATCACAGCGGCTCCTATACTGCAGGTCAGAGAATCAACGTGGTATTTCTGCTAACTAAATTTGTCCTTTCCAGTTTTATATTGAAGAACCAGGGAAATGACCACCAGGTAGGTCTGTGGATCCAGTCAACCCACTGTGAGACTAATTTGGGCCAGGCCCGCATTTCTTAGCTGACCTCTCTTTGCCCGCAGTCCAGCAGGGGCACTTTGATGGCATATTGGGTCACAAGGTGTCAGTAACAAATTAGACCCTGTGATTTTTGATAGTCCTCAAGAGACCTGGCTATGGTTACCTTTTTGAAAGAAGACCGACTTTTTTCTCCACCAGATTCCACAGCAGCCACCTGATTCCACCGTTTTCATAGGTGGGATTTCCCCCAGACTCCTTCAACACCAGTTGCATTGCACCAGCCAGGGCACACGCTTTGACCTGTATCCCGGCTGGTCCATCACCAGGCTGTTGGAAATAGCCACTGCCACAGCTTCTTCCATCCACAGCCAGTGTTGGGGTCCTATGGCCATCCAGCCAGCATGTTATCCACCTCCTTAGAGGCTGATCCTGGACGCAGAGCCTGAGGCAGGGATCCCTGTGGAAGTGGTTTACTTGGGACATGCCTCCAAGAGGAGGGACCTCAGGGAAGCAGGACCACTGGAGACGTGCTTTAGCCTGGTCCTGCTGGGAGCCCTGGATTAGGAACTGCTTCAGAGTTGGTCCGACTTTCATGCAGGAGGGCTGGCCTTGGGTCCCCTGTGCCAGTTAGTCACTGGCTTCTCGGGTACTCCCGGGGGGGACCCTGCCAGACTCCTACTCACTGGGGTGAATTCTCTGGAAAAGGAGACAGCTCTGAGTCATTAGCTCATCAGCAGCGAGGAGTCAGTGGAGGGAAGAGTGTCCTGAGCCCAGGAAAAGGAAGGCTCAGGGTGGGACAGTGATAGCATCTCTGGCACCTTGGATCCTCTCTACGGACCTGCTGTTCTAATCTCGTTTTACCAGTAAGGAAACTGAGGCACAGAGTGGTTAGGTAATATTTCAAGGGTCACCTAACAAGTAAGAATCCAAGCTGGGCTTTGAGCCCACATTCTCTGACTTTGGGACCTCTATACATCATGGTCATGCTTCATTGCTTTCCAGGCTACCAGACCAAGGCCTGCATCGCGCGCGCGCACACACACACACACACACACACACACACACTGCTGCCCTAGTCTGGGCACAGCAGGGGCAGGACTGGCTGGCATTGGTGGAATGGACTTAAGTAAGGGGTTAGGAGCACAATTAGTACCTCAGTGGTCCATGGATTTGGACAGATGCATCCTTTTTTTTTAAACAACTTTTTATTTTAAAATGATTTTAGACTTGTAGAAAAGTTGCAAAAATAGTCTGGAGAATCCTATATCCTTCACCCAGCTTCTCCTAATATTAACATCTTATATAACCATAGTATTATATAATTATCAAAACCAGGAAATTAACACTGGAATGATATCCTTAACTAAACTAAAGATCTACCATGAACCAAACTACAGTTTAAAACTTCCCCAGTTTTTCCACTAACGTCCTTTGTCTCTTCCGGCATCCAATTCCGGATCCCACATTGCCTTTGATTGTTCTGTCTCCTTAGTCTCCTTTAATCTGTGACAGTTTCTCTCTTTCCGTGTCTCCAGTGCCCTTGACACTTTGAAGAGTACCAGTGAGTCTCTCGATTGGGTTTGTCTGATGTTTTCTCCCGACCAGATGGAGGTTCTGTGCTTTGGGTGAGGATGCTGCAGAGGCCATGTTGAGCCCTTCTCGGCACATCATTTCAGGGGATACATGCTGTCGATGTGTCTTACGAGCGTGGTGTTAACCTCGATCCCTTGGCTAAGGTGGTGTCTGTCCAGCTTCTCCATTGTAAAATGCCATTTTTTCCTCTTTGTAATTAATAAAAACTCTTAGAGGGATATACTTTGAGACTCTGCAAGTGTCCCGATTTGACTCTGGTTTTAGGATCGATGGATGCAGTTTTTATTGCCGTTTTCTGGACTCCCTTAATAAGGTGGAGTTGGCTTCTTTCAGCAGTTCCCTTATCAGGAGTGTGGTCCTGGGGCTCCGAGCAGGTTGAAGGCAGCTACCTCCAGCTGTCTCTGCAGGCAGCGAGCTGACGCTCCTTTATGGCTATCGGATCGGTGCTTCAGTCCTTTCCTGCTTCCTTTCCTCCTCCTGGTCCCCTCCCCTGCTCACTTCAGTCTCCTGTTCCTGGCCTTGCTCCCTCCTTCCTCTGGTTTGCTTGTTGAGTCAGTTGAGGCCACAGGGACATCATATGGGGCCTGCAGCCTGCCCAGAACTCTGCACTCTGCACTTGCAGTCAACCAGAGAACTTCCAGATCGACTCCCACCCTCTTCCTTCACAGATGAGGAAAGACACAGACAGATTGAGAGGAGTACGTGGGTGCCAGTGCCGGGTCTAGAACTCGGCTTCCTGACCTCCGTGCGCTCTGTTCCCCAGGGTGCCCCATCCCTCAGGGCTGGTCCTGCAGTGGTCGCCCGGGACGGCCAGGAGAAGGTGGCGGCTGGCTGGCAAGCTGGGACCACACTGCCCCTCAGCCTGCTGTCATCTGCCGGGAAGTCTGGCTTCCCGTTCTGGCTTCTCTTCCTCAGTCCTGAGAAAGGGGGCTGTTCTCTGCCTGGTTGGAAACTGGGGGCCCCACGCCTCTCTGTGGAGACGCTTCTCCCTGTTTTGGAGCACTGGGACAGGGACCTTTGTGAAAGCCCAGCATCTCCCGTGAGTATCCAGACCCAGAGCAGTGGTTCGTCCTCTTGCCTCTTTGCGGGGAGCGTTGAGGTGGAGGTGCTCACTTTCATTCCCATTTTCACCCTCATCTTCGGTCTCCTTCACCTCTTAGTGAACAGTTATTATGTGCAAGTCACTGCTTTATATATATTTTTTCATTTAATCCTTAAACCCTATGAGATGGGCATGAGTCTCCCCATTTGACAGGTGAAGGAACTGAGGCTCAAACAGGTTAAGTAGCTTCCTCCAAATCACACAAATAGTGAGTGGTAGAGCTGGCGTCAGAGCCCAGGTCTTGAGAAAACTTAGGTCTATTTTGGTTCCTTATCAGCAGCTTTTATGATAGCTTACAGAGATAAAAGCCTGAAGCCATTATCCACATTATTATTATTTTCAGATTGTCAGAGTCGGTAACATTTTCACAGCATTATATGACCATTGCCATAGCTGTTTCGTTTTAATTCCATAATTAAATAGATTCATTGTGCCCCTTGTTCTTATACTCCATTCCTGGGCTTTTCTTTTTTTTTTTTGCGGTACGCGGGCCTCTCACTGCTGTGGCTTCTCCCGTTGCGGAGCCCAGGCTCTGGACGCGCAGGCTCAGCGGCCATGGCTCATGGGCCCAGCCACTCCGCGGCACGTGGAATCTTCCCGGACTGGGGCACGAACCCGTGTCCCTTGCATCGACAGGCGGACTCTCAACCACTGCGCCACCAGGGAAGCCCGGGCTTTTCATTTTGAACCATCTCTTCATTGGCTGGATGTTATCATTTAGTAGATTCTTCAAAATGGGCTCAGAGGTGCTGTGATCCCCAAGGTCTTTGACAGTGGGAACGTCAGTCTCTCGCCTTCCACGCTTGAACAGGTTAAGATGCTCTCGGGTCATACCTGGAGTTAGCCTTTGTGGCTATTCGTTCACTGGCATCTGTGGATGAATGTTGCTCTGGGGAAGTTTGAAGTCAGCAAACATTCTTCCTTTTGTAGATGAGAAGATGTCTTGTTTGTTCTGCCTGGATGCTTGATGATTTCTGTCTCAGTCGTCCAAGTTTGATACGTAAATCAGGAACCATCTCTGGGTCAATTGTTCTGTATCAATTTTTTGTGGAACGTGGCATGCTCTTTTGCTGTACAGATTCCATTTTTTATTCATTTCAGGGGCTTTTTTTTTTAAAGGATGAATACCTTTTTGTGCGTTTCACCTGTGTCTCGCCTTCAGGTTCGCTGGTTTTCTGATGTTGGGTCACCTTTGCTGTTTCTGCATGGTTTTTTCTCTCCTCTAGTTGCTTCAATAAATTGAGCTTTTCTCCTTTGCAGTCACAGTGACTCACCCAAGGGCCCACTGCTACTGGGTGGCAGACGGGGATGGAACCCTTTAGTTTGTCAGAAATTAGATTTTCTGCTTCATCTGCTACTTGGAATTTCTACATTTATTTACTGGTTCTGCAAAAGCATTTGGTGGTTCTCGATTTTATAATCCTTCATTTTGTTTCTTTGTTTTATCATCTGATCTTCTAGCTCTTATTAAATTCATGTTCTTAAGTTGTTCTATGGTACAAAGCGTGTTTGGGTAATTTCTTTCTGTTCCTTAGGTTATATTTTCTTTCAGACTGGGGTTTTTGGTTTATGTGTATGTGCAGTGGGATTTTTAATTTTTTTCATGCTATGCTCCATTTCTTTGTTCGTTTTTGTTCATCTCCTCCCACCCCCCGTATTCCCCAGTGACATTTGCATCATTGCCATGCAGTATGTTTTCAATTTGCCTTTCCTACTGACCCTGACTTAGGGTGAGTCAGTTCTTGACCCCTTTCCCAGCATGTCTGGGCTTGTTCATTTTCTCCTCCAGGAGTAGTTTGAGGGCTGGGGGTTCTGTGTTCCGTCCACTTTTCTGCAGCCTGAGAGCCTTGGCTGGGGTGAGAACGGAAGTGGAGAGCTGGCCCGAGGCTGGGAGTAGTCTTCATTAGGACGCCCAGCCTCTCTCCCAGATGCCAGGAGTCAGAGGGAAAATCCTTGCTCCTACGTCTGTGCAGTTTGGGAGAAGAAGGCCCACTACATAGGTAATTATAATAAGTGCCATGATGTAAGAGGAGGGGCCCCTTTCAGATGGCAGGGACCCGATTTTCTCAACTTACTTTCAGTACTAGTGGTGGCAGTTTAAGGTAAGGATACCAGTTTTGTGGGGACTGGAATTAAGGACTTGCAGGCCATGGTAAGGACCTTGGCCTTTATTCTGTCGATAGGATCCAACTATTTATTTCAGAAAAGTCACTCCAGCAGCAGCATGAAAATTAAATATGGATCTGAAGACTTAACATCCCCAAAGCATATCTGTTGGTCAGCTCCGCGAAGAGGCCAAGAAAATAACCTTTTGTACTTGGAGCTGGGGCAGCATGGAGTAGAGACTTTCCTGAGACAGGCTGACATCCCTCCACCCATCTTTATACGTTCCCCACTTCAGACACCCTCAGCTTTGGGGCAGCAGCTGAAGACACCCCGCTTCTCTTCCCAGGGCTCTTCCCTCGTGGACCTCTGGGGGTGTTTTCTAGAGCTGTCCAGAGGACAGCCAGGCCCAGGGGCTGCACGTCGGGATAATAGATCTCAAGGTGGTTGTGTTTTCCCAGCACAGCACAGAGCAGGGCCCGATGATGCGGTCCCTCTGTGTAGCAGGCCGCATTACTGTGCTCAGCATGGGATGGGCAGAGGCTGGCAGAGCTGGGGAACCGGCTCTGGGCCCCTAAAGTATAACTTAGAGGTGCGGGGGGGAAGACATCATTGATTTCTTCCCTGCCAGGTCTGCCTGCGTGAGCTCATCTTTTCAGGGAGGCACCCATACCGCTACAGCGGACTTGAAAGCCGGGTGCCTCCTAGGGTTCCATGGTGGCACTGGGTCCTTGATACTGTAAGCAGAAATTGGTATCTGTGTCTACACAGACATTTCTGTGGGGAGAAGGGCTTCCATCATGTTGAAAAGGGGGCCATCTGTCCTCCAAATAGTTGAGAATGCCTGCTGTAAGTCCTACATTTGACAAGTGGGGAGACTAACCAGAGACCCAGTGAGTAGAAGTGATTTACCCAAGGATACAAGGTAGTGGCAGAGGCAGATCTAAAAGCCTGATCTCCTGGCTCCTTCCGGGAATCCTGGCTGCACCTCCGGTGGGATCACTTCCTGCCCCGTGGACACACGATGCTGTCTTCACTTTACCAACAGATGAAGTTGTAGCTACCGTTGACTGAGTGCTTAGTGTGTGCACGGCACAGTGCTCAGCGCTTCATTTAGTCTGTTTGTTCACAAAACAGAATCATGATTTTACAGAGTAGGCAGCTGAAGCTCACTCAGAGAGGTTAATCACTTACCCAAGATAGACAGTAGCTGGAGGACAGAGATGGTACACTCAGCTCTTTGGGGGCATCCATTCTACCCACCCCCACCTCCCATCTGTTTGTACTCCTGTCTCAGTGTGGCCCAGGCCAGGACCTCCCCCTCCCCGCAGTGTTCTCTGACGGGCCCAGGCCTGGCTGTTTCTTCCTTTCTCTGGATAGGCAGGACCACTGTAAGTTCTTCGTCGGCAGATGGTCTGGGTTCAGCTCTCAGTCCTGCTACTTCCCTGATGGCTTCCCTTGAGCATATGTACTTCTCCTCTGTAGCTCTGCTTATATATGACGTGGGAATAATAATACCCAGATCTTGGGGATTTTAAGAGGATTAAATGAGATAATTAGCATCCATCGAGTCATTTATTCAACAAATATTGGAGAATCTACCATGAGCCATGCAATATGCCAGCAGTGGTGAGCAAAACAGACCAGCTCCTGCTCTCAAGAAGGGTGTGGCCAAGTTGCAGAGGCACACATGAAATATATACTTAGACCAATGTACCTGATACAGCCTGTGATTTCCCAGTTCTGTAAAAGAGACGTGTAAGTTCCTAGGAGAGTATAGGAGGGACTTTATGCAGCCTCAAGATGCATGGAGGCCCTCTTTAAAGATGTAACACTTAGTTTGAGAGCCAATGGATGAAGAGGAGTGATCAGGTGAAGAATATTCCAGGTAGAAAGCACGGCAGGCATGGAGGCCTGAGATGGTGTATTCATTTGTAAGAACTGCCATAACAAAATACCACAGACTGGGTGGCTTAAACTGCAGACGTTTATTTTCTTAAAGTTCTGGAGGCCTAAAGTCTGAGGTCAAGGTGTTGACAGTGCTGGTTTTTCCTGAGGCCTCGCTCCTTGGCTTGCAGATGGCCGCCTTCTCATCATGGTCTTTTCTTGGTAGGAGGGCACCCCTGGTGTCTCTACCTCTTTTTATAAGGACACCAGTCATATGGGATTAGGGCTCCACTCTGATGACCTCTTTTTAACCTAATCACCTCTTTGAAAGCCCTGTCTCCAAATGCGGTCACATGGATCAGGGCGCACCCCAATAACCTCATTTAACCATAACTACCTCGCTAAAGGCCCCATCTCCTAACACAGTTACACTCTTGAGGTACTGGAGACGTCAACAGATGAATTTTGGGAGACCAGAATTCAGATGGGAAAGAGCGTGACTTGTTCTACAAGCTGAAGACAGGCCAGTGTGACTGGAGCGTAGTAAACAAAGAGGGGAAGCGAGAGGGGAGTGAGGCTGCAGGATTTGTGGAGCCATGTCAGGCAGGGCTCGGAGGGCCACGGTACAGAGTGCGGATGGTATTCTGAGTGCAGCGGGGAGCCACTGGAGGGGTTTTGAGTCCGAATGGGAGAGAGAGGATCAGGTGTCATTTTAAGAAGGTAACTGCTGAAAATGGATTGTTGGGGCCCAAAGTAGAAATACGGAGTTGGGGCCTATGGCAGTCAGTATTTCAGAAAGGAGTCAGTGGTGGTGGGCGTGGTTGTAGAGATGGGGATGGTCGTGGGGAAGGATGGAGACACGTGGTGGAGGCTGCATCCATAGGACATGGTGGTGGGTGGGGTACAAGCGATCAGAGTGAAGATGAGGGTGAGAGAGAAGGAATGTGAAGGATGACTCAGATTCCCGGTTGAGCAGCTGCACGGGTGCTGGTGCTGTTTCCTCACAGGGGACAGACTGGAGGAGGTGCCGGTTGTGATGGGAGGATCACGAGTTCCACATGGGACCTACTCAGCGTGAGATGCTTGTGAGACACCCGGGTGGGCATGGCAAGCAGGCATCTATTTAATCTAGACGTGAGCTCAGAAGAGATCTGGGCTGGAAAGATATCATGGGAAATATCCACCTGTAGAAGGCTTTGAAGACACAGGAATGGAAGCAGTCACCTGTGATGAGCATATAATGGGGGGGGGGATTAAATCCACAGGCAAGTCCAAGATTTAGAAGCCAGGGAGGAGGAGAGGCCAGCAAAAGAGGTGGGGAAGAGGGCAGAGGATGAGGAAAAGCCCAAGAAAGAGGGCTCCTGGGAGCCAAGAGACAAGAGCACCTGAAGGGGGGTGTCCCCGGTGGGATAGATGCTGCTGAGGGACCAAGGAAGAGGCACGTGCCGCATCCTCGCTCAATGCTGGGTAGCCAGCGGGCTCCCAATCGACATGGGATCCTTTTCCTCACCACTCTCTCCGTCTTAATTTGTTCCTGTGTTTCTGAATATCTATTGCCTTTTCCCTCAGATGACAGTAGGAACCCAAGAAATAATGAATAAATGAATGAAGATGTGAATGACAAGGGCAGCTGTGACGGGTGGTCTCCGGGGTGAGGTGCAACTCCCCTCATCTCCTCTCCTGCAGTCCTGGGCATTGATTTTGTCCCAAGGCTAGGCTGGCTGCAAGATTCCTGGGCCCTGATGGCTCCCGTCTAGCACAGGGCCCTCTGGGGAGCCACTTCGCATGCTCTTCAGGCATCCTGGCCTGAGCAGGACCGAGACAGTCTCCTTGGCTGCTGGGGCCGGGAGCCGCCTCCCTCAGCAGGTCGCTGGAGTCCCTGTCGCCTTCCCCCCACCCGCCCAGCGGTGTCGACTGCCCTGTAATCACACAAGTATGATGCCATTAAAATGTCACATTTGGAGAAATCCATATAAACAAAGCATTAACAACTGCTTGAAAATAGTAGTCTTTACCGCTAATGACCTACTTTGTCTATGCACCCACCGTACCCTCCTGCCACCCCCAGGGCTGCCGCTTTCCCCAGCCTCGCTTTCAGAGGCAGACCAGAAGGTACAGTTGTGTCTTCTGCCTGGAAAGCCTTAATGTTTAATGTGCTGGGAGAGGCCCTTTGATGCGTGTGTCCGAAGTTGGCCAGGCCGGGGGGAGCCCGGCACTGAGCCACTTACCACATGAGACAAGAGGATGCCACGCTGGCCTACCACCCCGCTGCCCTCCGCGCTGCCCCCGGCAGATCTAAGATCCTGATGGTGGAAGAACCCATGGAGAGAATCTGGTCCTTGGGAAACTGAAGAAAGAGGATGGTGTTGAAAAACTTGAGGGTCGGATTCATGCCATTGGCTTTGACTCCCTCCTCTCGGGAAGAGATTGAACCTGAGACTTAGCGTAAGGCCTTGCAGGAGGAAAGGGTCCTGCCCAGCGGCTGTGGACCAGAGTGAGTCCAAGCTGAGAAGGTAGGTGGGTGGAGAGGCACGGGGTGAGAGGGCTTTGATAGTTTTTACCTCATTCCCAGGACAGTGCTCTGGAAAAGTGGAGGTACTGAATTTTCTTTGTCACCAGAGTCTAATTTTAGTGCACTAAGGAAATGGATTACTTAAAGGAATCTTGTAGTGAGTGCTCTTAGGCAGTAGGACAGAAACCAAAACAGCTCTGGCCAAGTGATTAATCTCTTCCCGATGTATCTCAATTGCAAAACCGGATCCCCAGAGAGTCCCATCTGTGGTTAAAGTCAGAGTAAGCTTTATTCTGAAGAAGCGAAAGAGAAGACCACTGTGGGTTAAAAGATGTTGAACTAGAGGATTGGCGATGTTTTAGTTTTGTTTTTATTGAAGTGTAGTTGATTTACAATGTTGTGTTAGTTACTGCTGTACAGGAAAGTGATTCAGTTATACATATACATATATATACATTCATATATATATATTTTTTTTCCACTGTGGTTTATCATAGGATATTGAATCTCTGTGTTATACAGTAGGACCTTGCTGTTTATCCATTTCATATATAGTAGCTCACATCCGCTAACCCCAGCCTCCCACTCCATCCCTCCCCAACCCCGTCCCCCTTGGCAACCACCAGTCTGTTCTCTATGTCCATGAGTCTGTTTCTGTTTCGTAGATAGGTTCATTTGTGTCAAAACTCTAACTCAAAAAGATACAGGCACCCCCTATGTTCATGGCAGCACTATTCACAGTCGCCGAGACGTGGAAACAACCTAAATGTCCATTGACAGAGGAATGGGTAAAGAAGATGTGGTACATATATACAATGGAATACCACTCAGCCATAAAAGAGAACAAAATAATGCCATTTGCAGCCACACGGATGCAACTGGAGATTATCATGCTAGGTGAAGTAAGTCAGAAAGAGAAAGGCAAATACCATATGACAGCACTTATATGTGGAGTCTAAAATATGACACAGATGAGGGTAGAAGGTGTTTTAAATGTCACTCCAGCACTTGACATCCCTCACACAGTTCAGGATTAGCCTGCAGAAGGGATCATGCCACAGGTGCTTTAACGAATGGACAAGAATGGTTGGTGACGAGCACGTCATTTGGGGAGCAATTACTGGTGCTTCCTAAGGTGAGAGAGATGCCCCTGTGGGTCTTGTTTGCAAAAGCAAGTGCTTTATAAATCCCTTCTTTATAGTTCATGCAAGATGCCATAGACGAGATTCCTGCCAGGCTGTAAAGATGGTCAGTATTTAGGACAGGCTCGTAAAGATTTCTCCCAGTTTTCCAACCCACTGCCATTACCACTTGCTATGTTGCCTGCAGCACTAAATTTGCCCTTCGCAGAGGTGGGCGTCCTGCCTCCACCCAGATTCAGCAGCCGTGATGTCTGCTGGGTCTGCTTTTGACATAATAGAGCCCCTTTCACTGAAAGCCAGCCAGCAGCCCCCATGGAGTCCTGGGAGATAAAGCCCTTTCAGAGTTATTCACTCCAACCCCACACCTGCATATTCAGCAGCTGACCTAGTTTTGAGGGAGCTGGAGGGTATCTGGATGTCACCTTATTTACAGAGCGGATAGAAAATGCGCTAAGCTCTGGGCCCTGCCTGCACACAGTATCTGGGGAGATCTAGCCGGCACCTCGGAGGCAGGCGGAGAAGAGAGGAACAAATTCTCCTCCGCCAAGAGCTAGAGGCTTCTTGCTAATGTCACGTTTGGGGAATGAATGATAGGGCTTAGGGGACATGACTCTGAAACTCCTTCTAGCCAGAAAATCCAGTTTAGCACCTTTTGACCTATGGATTAGGGGAGGTGTTTCCAGGATAGCCTCGGCGGAAAGTGTATGACGGGGACGGGGCTTCTGGCGGGCACCTCCTCCCCCCTCCTTCCTCCATCCTTCTCTAGGCAGGAGCTGGGTTTGGAAGCCTCTTTCCACGAATGACCCTCTGCCATTGTAGGTCCCGGTAAAGGATATGACGGAGCCCACCTGCCTGGGTTTAATCCCAGCATCTGCACTTACTAGGAGTGTGACCTCGGCTGATCTCTTTAGTTCCTCAAGCCTCAGTTTCACCTTCAGTAAAATAGGGTTCATAATAGCACCTGCTTCAGGTTTGTTCCGAGTATTCAATGAGTGACATCTTTAGGACAGAGCCTGGCACGCAGTAAATGCTACAAAACAATTAGTTGTGATTGCTGTTCTGAGTGACTATGTCCAGTGTGCGAACTGATCACCTTTTCAAGTCGGTCCTCTTCCCTGGCTTCTCACAGCCGTCTCCATCTTGATTACTCCACGGTCACCTTTGCCCAAGAAGAACCTAGAAGGAGATTTGGGGAAGCTGCAAACCTTGCCGAACATATTCCTTGTGAGGATAGCTGTAGGACTGGCCACTCTGGCCCTTGGAAGCCAAGTCCCAGGACGCCTGGAGAAGACCCTCTGGGGCTAATGTGTCAGAGGAGGAAAGGGGCCAGCAGTCGAGCAGGGAGCAGGCTCCTTGGCCTGATGGGAGCCTTAGGGTCTCAAGCAGGTTCAGGTTTCTGACCCCACCCCTGAGATCCCCAGGTCTCCCCCCAGAATCACCCAGCACAGCCTCTGTGCCTGCCCCAGACCCCACCTTCACACACATAAAAAAGGGAGTTAGCACAGAGGCCACACAGAGCTCAGTTTCCAACCTTCCAAGCTGGCAGTGACCTTATGTATTACTTTTTTAATAAGTAGTTTTCTGGTTGTGTCGTTTGCACGGCACTGTGCTCAAACCCATATCTGAGGTGGGGCTTTTGGGTGGATGAGCCCTCCAGAGCCCCAGGCGACATCAGCACTGATCATGGCCTGTCTCTTTCATCACAGCCGGACAGTAAGCCGGTGCACCCAGTCACCTGAGGATGCAGTCACAGGTCACATTTCTGCCACAGGGAAGGAAGAAGCTAAATGTAGCTTAGCCGACTGTAAATCGTAAAATTGTAAACTTTTCTCCCCATTAGCATTCAGTCCCCAAAAGGAATAATAGTAACCACAGCAATGTTGACAATAATAATGTGTTACATTTGCATTATGTTTTGCAGAGCAATTTTTGGGTCTTATCTCATTTCTGAGACTTAATCCAGGACGGTAAAATTGTGTGGGGTAAAGATTCATATTGCCCTTGGGGTGGAGGAAGAAACCGACCACAGGAGGTTGAAAGGGCACGCTGAGCAGAGCCAGGCTCAGGACCGGCTTTCCTGACTCCTGTTTTCGTTTAGCATCTATGGGACCGTCGACAGGAATTACAGGATCTTCTCTGATGATGTGCATCCCCTTCTCTGCCCATCTCCACCTTCCCACACATTAGCACTCTTGCCGCTGCATGTCTGTCAGGGTGAAACTGAGTTGAAATGTACAAGGGACCCCTTGAAAGAGAAGAGAAGTCACAAAAGCTTGATGCCTATAGCATGAGCACTTTTCCCTTCATTCTTCCCTCCTTTCCTTTACCCTCTTCCTTTTACCCCATTACTGTCTCTGGGTCACAGTTTGGAAGCCTGCAGACTCACCCCATGGGTGTATTTTGTTTCACCCAAAGGAGAGGTTTAAGGCGGTGTCACTAGGCAGGTACCGTTTGGCACCTGTAAGGTCTTCTTCGCTCAATTTCTCTTCTCGGTGACCCTGAAGGCATGTTCATTTGTGACCCCGGCTGCACACCTTGGTTCAGTCGGGCCCCTTGAAAATCGCTTGCCTCCGTAGCTATTCCTTGAGGCTAACGAGATTACTGATGATGCCTTAAGATATTTCCTGGCCCTGTACAGGTGAAGAGGGAGACCTCTTCTGTCACTGGGAAATTCAAGTCTCGTTTTTAGTGTTTTGTTTTTTTCCTGCTTCTAGTGAGTGAGACTCTTACCAGCCGCTCTGGCCACACTGTTGGGCCATCCCAGGAGGAATGCCCTCCTCTTCCCTTGCAACCCTGCCCTGAGAGATGGCTGCAGTGTCACCCTGGCAGACCTCAGCCTTTGGAGGTGACCCTGACGACTCAGCTGTCCACACCAGAAACAATGAGTTTCAGTTCTGTTGAGCTGGAGGCTTCCCTTTCTGAGCTCACTTCCGGTCCCCTGTCCCTAGGTCCAGGCCCTCTCCTTGGGCCCTCCCGAGCACAGGTTCCGTCTCTTCATGCCTGGTGTCCTCCAGCACCAGCCTCCTGCTTACAGGCACAACCACCCTCCTTGTGCCACCATGCAGTCCACCAAATCCTCTTCCTCCTGGGCCCCGTTCGGTTACTTGGCTCGCAACCCCACTTGATCTCTTGCTCTCTGGGTTCCAGAGCTGAAAGGGACAGAGGCTTCTCATGTTCCCATGGTCTGTTTACTGCTCCATCTTTGAACACAAAGAAGATGCAGAAATCGATGATGCGGGTGGGGCCAGCTCTCTCTTAATCCTCATGCCTACCAGCAACTGGGAGGTGTTCTTCAAGCAAACAAGTGATGTGAGATGCCCATCTCCATAAAGGAGCCCTGGCTTTGGTCTTTGGTGGTGGAATGTATAGGGCGTTGGGTAGGAAGGGAGCAGACGTGCAGCATTAGGGCTCACTCACCCTGGCACGTGCAGGGGGACCAGACCTTCTTGCCTAGTCACGCTGATTTATACTTCCCTGGCGTCTCCCTCTCATGCTAATTAGCAAGCAAATTAATCTCCACATAAGGCCCACATTGCATGAGGCTCTTTCTTCCCCTATTCCGGAAACAAGAGCTGGGCTTCTGTCCATCCTGTTAATCACATTATATTTCACAGTTGGAGTTTTCAGGCAATTATAATAATTATCAGAACTTTTCTTCTTCCAGAAAGCTCGAAGCATCTCCCAAAGCTGTATTTGCATGTGATGTGCAATTGGAAAATAGGTGGTCAGTGTGTGTATTGGGCAATGACGGGGAGGAGGGGGCTAGGTGGTGGTGTCTCTTGTCCGAGACCAAATGAGACTAAAGCCAGCAATAGAGTCATTGTGGTATCCAGACTGTCAAGACCCCCCAGTGGCTCAGAGAAGCCACAGCAGACCCAATATCTAGGCACCTGGCTCTTGAGGGAGCGGGGGTGAGAAGAAACGGGGGGAAGAAAGACAGAAGGAGGTGGAATAGAAAAGTAAACTTATCCTTGATGAGTTATCTGCTACCTCATTTGGCCTGAGAAATAGCCCTTTCCTCCTCTATTATATGCCCATTCCATCTATCAAATTCTTTAAAAGTGACTTTCATATAATTAATACTAGCCATTAAACTACAACATTGAAGGAGCAATTGCCTAATTCTGAGGAAAATTTAAATTTATTACCAGCACCCGAGATAAAATGAATCCTAAAGAGAAGAAGAGAAAACCGTGCAGAAGATAAACAGAAAGCCAAGTGGGATATTGACTTGATCCTTCTCCAGTGCAGGGTAATTTGGCTTCTAAAGTGAGTTAGATCATAATAAATTAAATTTAGATTTCTGCACATCAGTTAAATAACTCCCCAGACAGAATTCCAGTGAGAGGAAGAGGTGATAATACATGGTGGAAAGATTAAAATGCATATCTTATCTAATCAACCATGATTGATGTGCTGTCCCTGGATGAGGGAGAAGGAGTTTGCAGCCCTTTCCTTTGTCATGAGCCCAGATGGGTGAGTGAAGGGCTGGCTTGCCCCTCCTTCGTTGTTTGAGTTGGTCCTGCAGACTGTGGGGAGTCTGTTACCGGCAGTCACTCCTCTCCCAGACCATTCCTACCAGGTAGGACTTACGTAGCTGTACTGGTGTGATGAGGGATTCTGCTGTCCTCTCTTGACTGGCCCTTGGAAAAACAAGGTCCCTTCCCAGATGGATGCACATTAGAACAGTACAGAGGTGGGCAGATCCTCCTGCATTTTTGTGACTGCCTAGCAGGGTGAACAAAGTGGCCCCGTGGATGAGTGAAACATCTGGTGATGGGGAAAGAACACTGGTTTTGAGGTCAGAAGTCCTGGGTTAGAGTCTCAGTCGTCTCCAGCAAGCTCTTATGCTTTCTTAAGCCTCAGTTTTCCAATCTGCAAAATGGGAACCACCTAACTGGCCTGCCACCTGCATGGGGTTAATACAAATGAGATATTCCAGTGAAAATGCTTTGAAGACTGTAAACGTTTCTGTTTGTCTTTCAATCATTATTATACTTTTTTGTTTCTAAAAATTCTGTTTGGTTCTTTTACAAAGAACTTTTGTTCTTTCCTAATTTTTTATTCCACATTTCAACCTACACATGCTTTATATTGTATCTGTAATTTCTGTGTCTGGATTACTTGGAGGATCAGAATACGTTGCTTATAGTTTCCACTCCCTCTCCCTTATAGTGCACTTGTTCCCTCTGTGTCTGGTCATTTTTTATTGTGATTGCATCTTTTGGTGAGCTACATGGGAATCCTGGGAGCCTACCTTAGAGATGCTTTCCTCCAGATAGTATTTATATTTGTCTCTGCTGGAAGCCAGGTTACAGCTGATCTGGGACCATTTAGTCCCACTCCTTGACCTTAATTATGGAAGACTCAGGTTCAGTTACCCCACCTTTTAGGAGCCTGGCTTTACTTTCTCAATGACCTTTGCCCTCGGGGCAGCCTCGCATCTTTACTTACCATTCAACTATCCCAGCTCTGGCTTTAGGCCCTGTATTTTCCCTGGCCTCACCTCTCCTCTTGTGGTGAAGATTTTCGTTCTAGAAAGCCCAGTAATGCATTAAAAACCACATTTGTGCCACTTCCCTGGTGGTCCAGTGGTTAAGACTCTGTACTTCCAATGCAGGGGGCACAGGTTTGATCCCTGGTCCGGGAATTAAGATCCCGCATGCCGTGGGGCGTGGCCCAAAAATAGAAATAATAAAATATAACAAAACAAAATATACCTGCAAAAAAAACCCACCACATTTGTTGTTATTTATGCAGAATCTAGCTGTAGTTCAGCATGAAGGTCCTGGCGAGTATCTGGTCTGCCGTGGTGCTATAAGCAGACGGCTCCAGTGGGTCGAAGGCAGGGGCACTCGGGGTGGTGCTGGGAAGCCACAGGCTGCGGTCCTGGAAGCAGCCTGGATGCGTGGAGATGTGGACGCCAGGCTGCACAGCTAGCATAGAAACTGGGTCTACAGGCCTTGAGGCACACTTCTCAGTTGTGTGCACTTGGGCAAATAATTAATCCTGCCCGTGCCTCAGTTTCCTCACTTGGAGATTGGGGATACAATTTTCTGTTGTATATTGGGATTGTAAGGGTTAGACATCATTTGGGTTACCCCTCCCTCACTACTTCCCTCTGAGGTTCTGACAGGGGAGCTGGGATGGGTAGTTTTGTGTGCCCAGTAGGTGGTGGACCTTATCAAAGGCGCAACAAAGCAGCTTCCGTCTAGGAAGCCTGCATATAAAAGTTAGACTGTATTATGAGCAATGTCTCCCTTCTCGTTCTGCACATACGGAAGGGTTTCCAGGGTGTTTGAATTCCTTGATGAACCCCACCCAACTTCACTTACTCCTGTTCTCTTGCTCCTTTGGTAGATCTTTTGCACTTCTCTGTGTCATTTTTTCTGAGTTGCAAGTCTTATATAATGGGGGGTTGGAAGACCCGGGGAACACATAGTTGCCATTAAATATCTAAAGGGTATGAAAAAGAAAGGTCAGATTTGCATTAAATATCCCTGGGGATAAAACCAGGCCCCAAAGGGAGATACTGCCAGGAGACAAATTCTGGTTCAAAATTAGAAGAAAACTTCTAGAAGTTACAGTCCTTTGAAGCTTGGAGTGGGCTTCTTGGGACCGTTCTGTCCCTGACTTGTGGGATGTCCACCGGTGGAATGTTACGCTAGAGTTTAAAACATTGGGTGGATAGATGAATTATATCGTCTTTAAAGTATCAGTTATATCATTTTTTTCAATTATGACCTTCTGTGTGTGTTAGTCTCTCACATTCCCATCTTCCTGCAGGAATCTGCCTGCAGAGTTCCCCCTTTCTTGCCCTAGACTGGCAGGATGAAGCCCACTGCTGAGAGGAGAATGACTGCCCACAATGGGGAGTGAAGGGCGGGCGGGAGGATGGTGAGAGGGGGTACAGACATCCTTGCGTGGAGGAAGGTCTCTAAGCAAAGAAAGAACTGGACCTCAAAAAATGGTGGGAAACACATAGATAATCTTCGAAGGTAACCCAAGAAAATGGCAGTGAGGATGTACTAAGGTTGAGGCACCTAATGGTTGAGCGCATGGGAGCTGGAGCTAGGCTGCCTGGGCTCAAATCCTGGCTCTGACGCTACCTGTGTGACATTGGGCAAGTTACTCAATCTCTCTGTGCCTCGGTTTCCCCAGTTATAAGATGGGAATGGTACTACTGATATCTATTATAGTGAGGATTAAATGTAAATATGTAGGACACGTGATAAGAGCCCCCCAAGGTGTTAGCTGTTTATTATAGGGTGAGTCTGAGACATTCTCTTAAGGATCAGGTGCAGTTCAGAGTAAGATGGAAGCCTTAGCAAGGGCTAGAGATTTTCTCATTTGAAAGTGAAAAAGAAGAGACTTAGATCAATAAGAGAAAACTAGTAATACCAAGCTGGGGAAAGAAGGGAGGGAGACAAAAGCATTAGTGGAAAATAGAGGCATCTTCAAAACCTAACAGAAGGGAAGGCTACACCCATGTTTCTTGAGCCAAATAATCAGCTTGAAACCAGAGTGAGAGAAAACAGGCCAGGGGAGGATGGAGGAAAGGGGATTCATGATTTCTCGTGGAAGTGTGGTGAGAGGAAAGAAGTGAAGCGACTTAACAGAGGTGCTTTCGAGCTTTCATTTTTGGTACCAAATTATTTAAGCACTGGTCTTGGCCAGGGGGCTGGCTGACTTAATCGGATAGTTTCTACTAAAAAGATGGTCTTCGTTTTTGTTTGTGGCCTCATACTCCTCTTTTGAAACACACACACTCGAGATTGAATAAATTCCGGTCAGAAAGTCAAGTGGTAGCAGCTTGGGGGGCCACGTGGCAGTGGGCGCAGCTCTGGGGTGGGCCCTTGGGGGGGCTCCTTGGCGTGTGTTCTTGTTTTGGAAAAGCATTTCACCTCCTGTGCTAGGAAGGCTTGCGAAGGTGAAAGCGCCTGTTCAGAAACTCTCTCGATGTTCACATGAGCCAGGAAGCGAGGAATCCGATGCATGGGTACAGCGTACATGCCCTGGGCCCTTAGAGGCCGGATGTGGGGACTTGCGAATTGAAGAGCTTGGAAAACAGCTCCAAATCAGGACCGGAAGTATCTGGCAAAGTCGCTGCCCCTTTAGAAATTCTGGGAGGACTGCGGTCAACTCTCTTCTGGGGGCAAGCAGGGCAGGAGTGTCTGGCCCTTCCTGCGGGCATGTCCCCCACTCCACTCCTCCAGGGGGGGTCTTTGTCTGCCCATTCATCCTCGGCAGAGAGGACGCCCCTTGTTCTGTCCATGATAAACAGAACAGACCATGGCGCTGGGAGGCCCTAGGGAGATTCAGTCGGGGGTCCCTTCACTTACTAGCCATCGTGCATGGGCAAGCCACCTTACCTCTCTAAGTCGACCCCTCCCTGTCCAAATGGGGGTTGTGTGAGGATTCTGTGACAATACCTGCAATACCTGCTTCATAAAATAGAGGTTGCTATTCAAATGGTAGTGTTGTCTTAAACACAGTCTCACCATTATTTAATACATCCAGACATCATTATAGAAACACCAAGCTCCCAGTACAGGGAGATCCCCCCAGTGGATCCAGTGCAGCAAAGTGGGAACCAGCTCCGCACCCGTGAGCGTCTGAGGACGTGGTCCCCTCCAGGGATGCCCTTGACGGACTGCTCAGACAGTTTCTCTTGCCGGCCTGGCTGCTGCTCTGGCTCTAGGCTTTCTGGAAGCCAGCTGAGTTCTCACGGCACCATCTCCAAAGATGCCAGGGATGCTTAGCTGCCCTTAGGGTGGCGATTACCAGGCTGAGCAAACCACCCAAACTTGTAGCCCCTTGGCCCTGAGCCTGGTCTGGTATTAATAGAAAGTAGGGATTGGGATGAGACTTAGAGGTTGGTCGAGAGCCCTCACTCCAGCCCCTGTGCCTCCCCACGGTGCCTGTCCCACCACCTGCTTCTCCAGCTGATGGATGGAACTGTACACCTGGGCCCCATCAGGCTTCCCTTCCCACCGGGTTAAAGTGCTAAGGTTACCTCCCAAATGGTCTCCTCGAGGAGCTTTCTCCCCTCCACTCCATCCTGCACATGCAGCCAGAGATACTCTCCCCTGACCTGCTTCATACGGGACCAGCCACATTCTGGAATTTTCTTTCACTCTTGCTCTCTTTGCAGTCCACACTCTGACCTCCCCATTCTGACCTAGCCATTCCCTGAAAAGATGCTCCTCCCCTGAGCCATTCTGCCTTTTATCTGGATTTTCACTGCACACGTACTTCCCTTCCCCATATCCCCTTAAGCAAAGCAAAATCCCTGCTCATCCTTCAAGTCCTAACTCATTTGCTGCTGCTTCTGGGAAGCCGTTCCCATGTCCCTCGCTCCTCTGTTACAGGTGTCTTCATGCAGGTGTCTCTACAATGTTGCGCCCGCTGGAGGGCAGGGGCCTTCCATCTCCGCATCTCCCCTCCCCAGCACACAGCACTGTAGGGGCTCACAACTTATTTTGAGATTTGCGGTGAATGCAGTGGGGCATGAGCCAGTTGGAGATGGTTCAGGGCGCTGTGGCCCTTCCCGCAAGAATGGGATGTCAGGGTGGCCCTGAGGTCATGTTCCAAGCACAGGTGACATCTTTCAGGCTGTGACATGACACAGCCCGGGCTGGGGGTTTCATACCACCTCCACACAAATACCCCCATGTAGCAGCAGTATCACAGGACATTAATAAAATCAATTATTGGATAAAAATCACTGGTTTCCAGTGCTTCATTTTGTGCTATTAGCAGGAGAATGCTGTTTCAAAAGGAGGTAACAGAGAGAGAGAGCGAAAGGGAGAGATCAATTATCAGATAAGATGCAGTGGTGCCTGAGATGAATGTGTATGTGGGCGAGCGGCCCCCCTTACCAGCCAAATGTGGGCCGAGCGCTTGCACTGCTGTCAGCAGCACCTGCCCTGGGCCTTCCTGTTTAGATGCCCTGAGTGCAGAAGAGCATCCTGGTCCATGATGGGATGGGCGGTACCCGGGCAGCTTCAGATACTTGCACGGCGAGGAGGGTCCGTAACACATGAATGAACATCTCACCCTCGATGCCAGCCCCAGGGCTCCAGCCCTCGTGGTCCAGGTCGGAGCCTGGTCAATAGGTTCTTCCTGGCACAGGACTCTTTTGGCTTTGATGCACCTGAAAGGTCTGAGCTTCGTTGATACAGACCAGCTCTCCCCTAGCGGGGTCAGCACTAGTACCCACTAGGCAGTGGCTATCAAGGGAAGCATCCACTGTGCTGAGGCCCTGAAGCCCATACCTCCTGCTGGCTGTGTGGAGTCTCTGTTGGCTGCAGAGCTGGGGTGGGCAGAGCAGAGGCGGCAGCCTGGGCTCTGGGCAGGAGCCGTCGCCTCCCTGTGTGAATCCCCTCACCTCCTCTGCACTGGAGGGTCCAGGAGACAGAGCTCTGCTTTGGGCTCTGCCACCAGCCACCCGGGCGACCTCAGACGAGCCAGTAACCTTTCTGAAGGCTTGTCTTCCCTACTCTGCAGAGGGTCTTGGGGAGGGTGAAACGGTATCGTGAATGCAGAAACCGCCTTATACATTCTAAAGCACTGTCTTCGCTTGTGGTGAGGGTTATTACTTGCTCCCCGACGGATGCTCCTTAAAAATAAGCCCAGATTCCTGGGCTGGAGGAAGAAAGGAACACACAGGCATCCATCTGGTGGGCAGCCCGCCATTATAGATGGATTGCTTACGTCTCATCGCCACCTTCCTGTGGCAGAGGAAGGAATGACAGTCACTGTGTACCGCCTGCTATGCGCCGGCCACTGCCAGCAGTTCTCACCAAGGGTCTCAAATTACCCTGGAGAAGTGGCCCCTGGGGTTGGTATTCTAGAATCCAGGTCCCAGCCCTGCAGCATCCTAATTGTGAGATCTGGAGCGAGCTACCTGGGCTATAGCGCCTGCTTCCTTGTCCATGCAGTGGGAATACGAACGACATCCATCTCCTAAAACTGCTCTGAGAACTACACGAGATAATGAGAGTATATAGGTCCTAGCACAGTGCCTGGTATGTGAGCACAGCACTCGTTAAATGGTAGCTGTCATTGTCATCGTCATTCTGTTGTTATTATTATTGCTCATGGTTTTATTAACGTCCTACCTCTGCCCCTATCTTTGAGCTAAACCTCGCCAGCACAAGCCTGGTCTTGGCGGCTGGGCACTGACAGCCAGAGGGGGGCGGAGAGGACCGGGAGCCGTCCTCACAGACTTCCTGTTCATGTCACACAGATTCCGGATGCTGACTGGGATGACCTATGGGACCAGTTTGATGAGCGGCGGTATCTGAATGCCAAGAAGTGGCGCGTCGGTGATGACCCCTATAAGCTGTATGCTTTCAACCAGCGGGAGAGCGAGCGGATTGCCAGCAGCCGGGTGGTCCCAGACACTCGCCTTTTCAGGTACTTTTCCCGACCCCTCCCCACAGTCATGTCAGGCCCACAGCAGGCCAGCTTTGTGCAGCGCCCAGTGCCAGGAATCGGGCCAGGGAAACCGTTTGTTGCCAGGTAGACACGAGGGGCTCTGTGATGTTGCAGTTTGCCCTGTCTGTGCTTCTTGCTGCCGTGAGCCGTCCCAAAGCGCCCCGTGGAGAGGGAGGAGGCCTCCACCTGCACCCTGCCGCCCTCACCCGGGGCTCACCCTAGGCATACCCGCCAGGAAGTCATGGAACACTCAACGCCCTACAGCCAGAACCTTTCTCCCCTGGCAGATTCCCATGGCCGGGCCTGGCTTTCACACTGGGGGAGGGCAGGCCTCTGGGCAGTCAGGCTGGTGGTCTCTTCTGTCGCTGGGAGGTCCCCCTGGCTTCTCTTCTCACGTGCCAAAATGTCAGGCCGTCAGAGGTCCTACAGCCTGACCTCCTGGCACGTGAGAAGAGAAGCCAGAGGGGCCTCCGCTGTCTGCTTCGGAGCAGCCCTTTCACACAGCCTCTGTCCTGCTATCCCCTTGGTCAGGCCCCCTTCAGATGGGTTGCAGATTTCAGGCCTGGGGCAATGTGGAAAGCTTTGTTTCCCAGCAAAAAGAGGCTTTGTGAAGGCGCTTCGCCTCTCAAGCCTTCCTAGAGTCAGCCAGCCCTTTGCTTCCTGGGGAGGCCTGAGGAAGCAGGTCAGACTCACCCAGTGCCTCCCCTCCTGACCTCCAAGCTGGGAGGCCCAGCTGTGCCAAAGACCCATGAGGGCGTGTTTCCTGTCTGCTGCGGGAAATTGACTTGGCACCCAAGGTAGCAGACCGGCAGGCTTGGGGTAGAGGGGCTTGAAGGCAACGTCAAATGAGAGACTGTAGGCTTGCTGTTAGCTTCTTAGCTTTCTGTGTCTGTTTGGGCCTCTGGGTACCGAATTGTGGACACTGGGGTTTAGAAGCAGGACAGTAAAAATTCTCATGACAAACGAGGCTGGTCGATCAGGTGGTACGTAAGTTGGTGGTATGGGAAGGCTGGTGGACTCAGTCTTCCCGACTAGGCTGCACAACTCAGAACCTTGACTTACACAGTTTATTTCCGTGGAGGGGTTTGACCAGTCCTGGTTAATCACCATCACGCCTAAGAGGAGCCGGAGTCCTGGTTTCCCCCATGAATAAAGCCAGGGGACTGAACTGGATGAGGTCTATGCCTTCTCACTCTGAGAGTCTGTGAACTCAACCCTCCCCTTGAGGTACCCAGGACATGCTTCCTTAGCAGTGGGGCCTGGAAGTCCCTTTACCCAGGACACTCCCTGCTGCTTGCCTGAAAGCTTCAAGTCAGAGTCTTGTACTATTCCTATTAAAATTCCCCAGCACTTACCCTGGTCCTTGGACATGATAGAATTTTATTTAAATATTAGATTATTTTATTTCGCGGGGCAGAGAGTATGTATAGGAGAACAGGGAAGAGAGAGCAGGCAGAAGGCTGAGAAGCTCCACTGGGTCTCCAGCGTCCAGACGCTGAGGCCCTGTAGAGGGACACGGGGACACCTCCTCGCCAGGAAAGGGGCTGGTGTATCTGGGTGACAGCTGTCGGAACTGCCTCTGAATGCTCCCACCTGCAGGGAGGAGGCGTCGGGGAATTCACTGGGCAGGCAGATTTGCGGGGATACCTGACCAGGACTAAAGTCTGCGTTCACCCTGTTTTATGATCTGAGAGGCAGAAATGAAAGCATTTTACAGGGCTGGACATAGTGGTAGTTGTGGGTGAAGAACTCAGCCTGTCCCCAAGGATCTGAGTTCCCCAGGTCCAGTTCCAGGCTCCCTACCTGGCCCAGTGTGTTTCTTCCGTGAGGTAAGTGTGATCTTCTGGGATTGCAGCAAGAAGGGAAGAGAAGATTTAGACAGAATGCAGACACCCTTTGGAAGACAACGAGGAAAAGTGTATCAGCCACATGTCTGCCTCGGGACAGTGACCTTGCTCTGCGGGAGCTCGGATTGTGTTACTCAGAGCAGTTCAGATTTATGGATCCTAATCTGAAAGAGCAGGAAGGGGAGACGACAGGGCATTGGGAATGAGGGCGAGCACATGGGACCAGGCAGCCATGGCACGTGGTCCCGCCTACTGTGCACAAAACCCTAAGCAAGCCCTGACAGAAGCCGCCCGCTGATCAGCCATCTGCAGGCTGAGTTTGGTACGGGACTGACCCTGTGCCTGTATCACCCTCGTGGTGATGGGAGGTCCGGAGACTGCAAAGCCCAATGTTCTCCTCTCAAGTGGGCCCCCACGGAGTGGTGACTTTCTGTCTCCAGGACCTACCATTTCCAACCCTTAACCTCCCAGGGAGTCCGTGTCCTTGAGGTTGAAGTCACCAGCTAAGTCCCTTCATCCTTCTGTGATTCTGGCCTCTCTGCTGTATCCTGTCTTCATCCTCTTCCAACCCTGGGGCTTGCCTGCTTGGGCCCATTCTCAGGCCCTGCCTGTCCCAGCTCTGACCAGCTGTGGCTGCTGGTGACCTGCGTCTACCTGACCAGGGGTTCTCAGTGCTGACTGACATTTGGGGCTGGGTAACTGTAGGTAAGGGGGGCTGTCCTGTACTTCAGATGTTTAGCAGCATCTCTGGCCTCTACCCACGAGACGCCAGTAGCACCTCCCCGAGTTGTGACAACCAAATATGTCTCCAGACGTTGCCAGATGTTCCCTGGGAGCGAAACTGCCATGAGAACACCTGCCATAAAGCCAGCCCTGCTTGTTACCTGAGTTCTCAAGAATGAAACATAAATATGCCTTCTCAGCCCCAGCAAAAGGATGAGGCCATATCTTCCCCCTAAGCCAGAGTCAAGCAGAAGGC
Source organism: Lagenorhynchus albirostris (assembly GCF_949774975.1). NCBI lineage: Eukaryota > Metazoa > Chordata > Mammalia > Artiodactyla > Delphinidae > Lagenorhynchus > Lagenorhynchus albirostris. Next base: position 65,006,332 of record NC_083107.1, read on the forward strand.
AGTACAGCCCAGGGGTTAATGATATAGAGTCTGGGATCGGATCACCCTGTTTCCTGTCTTGCCTGTGCTGCTGACTAGCTGAGCAAACTCATCATTAGTGTGGCTTCCCTGGTCCACACTTTCCTCTTTTGAAAAGTAGGGATAAAAATAACAATGATACCTATCTAATGCGCTTTTCATAAGGATCAAATAATCTATATGTAAAGTTACTTACATACTCCTTAGCAAGTAGTAAAAAAAAATTTTCATTGTTGTTATTATTGCACGGTAATAATATGGGCAGGTTGGCACTGCAGGGCCAGGAATGGAAGGGAAGTGTCGGGGCGGGGGGGTCTCCTGAGAAAACTGAAGATACTCAGGCAAGAGAGGCAACCAAACGCCGAGCGTCAGGAAGGAGCATTAGGGAGATCACTTCAGTTGTCAGGAGGGGTGGGGGTCAGGGAGGAACAGAGGAGGGCCTCAAGGGTGAGTTCAAAGCTGGAGAAATGGGCGTGGAGTGTTGGTCACGAGTGGGGGTCCTAGCAGTTCTCAATCCAGGCATCTCATAAGAACCACTTGGGGAACTTAAGAAAGGCTGATACCCAGCCTCCAACCAGCTGAAGTGTCTCTTTTCTGAGTGCCCCAAGCGATTCTAGGGAGCAGCCAGGGTTGAGAAACGCCGTTCCAGGTACGTGTTTCTCAAACTTAAATCACCTGAGGTTCTTGTCAAACTGATCCAGCAGGTCTGGGGTGGGGCCTGAGAGTCTGCATTCCTCTCAAGCCCCCAGGTTCTGCCGATGGACGGTCCGTTGATCACACTTCGAATAGCAAAGGCTTAGACCGATGGTTCTCAAAGTGTGGTTTCCCAGACCAGGAGACTTGTTAGAACTGCAGTTTCTAAGCTTCCCCCAGAACTGCTGAGTGAGGCACTCTGGGGTGGAGCCTGGCGACCTGTGTCTCAACAAGCGCCACCAGTGACTTTGACGCCTGCTCAGATTGCAAACCACAGAGCGCCAGCTGGCACTGCGGCTTCCTTTTGGGGGCCGGATGAAGTCCATGGGCGGGTTGGTCCAGCTGAAAGGCCCAGGGTTTGAGTAGAAAGTAGGCCCTGGTATAGAGATGCCTTCCTGCCTACAGGATGCAGCCCTGTCCCTCTGTCCAGGTGACGGGGCTCTGTCTCAGGCCCTGTAGAGACCTCTGGCTTCTTTGCCAGAGGTCTCTACAGGTCCCTTCCTCTTCTCAGTTTCTTCAACCACAGGGTGTATATGCTGCCATCCTCTTGGCAATTGGCATCACCTTTACCAAGAAGCTCCTACTGTGGCCATTGGCCCACCCTGGACTCCTGGTTCCTTTGTGGGACCCGACCCCATGGACACGGCTTCCCTCTCCCTGTCCATGTTCCCATCATGCCTTGCAGCTAAGGTTCTACTAGTTATGACGCCAGTTGCCCTCTAGGGGGGAGAAACCTTTGATGTGTGATAGGAATTCAATAAATGTTAGTTGAGCAAATGAAAGGGAGAGCAAGCCTGGAAAGACAACTGATAACTCTTTTCCTATCTGCCTGATGGGTAAATAGGACAAGAGGAGCTAGAGGAAGCCCCCTTCTCCATATCCTCCCATCCTCATGGGCTTCAGATAAGGGACCAGGAGAAGAACCTCTGTTAAAGGAAAAAGGCCTTTTTCCCTTAAAGAGTTCTCATTACTGAGAAGAGAAGAGTGAAGAAACAGCATGTGAGAGGGGTCTGAGCTTATTAAATTTGCTTCAGATTTTCCTACCACAGTAATTGCATTGTGATTTATAGGATGCGTTTGAGCAACGCCTGAAACAGAGCTGTTAGCTGAGCATCGGAGCAGGCACTGCTGAGAGAGCGTGCACTGGGCAGAATGGCTTAGGAATCCAAAGGTACCCAGGTGGAGTGAGGAGGGGAGAAAGGAGGAAGGCTGCGGAGGTTTTCACCAACCACCCACTGTGCTGATTGAAAAGCGAGTGCATTGGTGGCGTGGAACGCTGACAAACAAGTCATGGCGGGGTGTCACGTGATAGAAGAAGCCCCAGAGGGGCCAGGGGCTTGATCCCCTGTGTGAAATGGGATAGAGTCACCATCTTTCTCTTGGTCCTTTACCCCGTGGAGTCCACGGTATTTTGTGGGAGGCAGCAAGGTTTACCTGGAGCCTGGGATGACTGAAGTGAGGAGTAGCAGATAAGACTGGGGGGCAGGCTTTGAACTCTCCATTCCAGGGTTTATGGGGGCCGTGGGGCCCATGGGGTCAGCAGTGAGGAGAGTTTAGAAATGAGTTCCTACAGTTTCCAGTGGGTCTACTCATTCACCCTTCAGGGTCAACAACCTTCCCCTGCCCGCCCTACCCCTTATGTAACATTTGACATTTTCACAGTCTTGAGATGGAAACCTGCTGTCTTGGGGCTTCAGACATGTCTTTGCTACAGCTTGGTCTCCCCACCCCTGATTCAGGCCCAGTGAGAGCAGTGGGGACAAGGTGACCAACCATGGCCTTCTGCCCATCCCTGCCCTGTCTCGGCTTGTTTTCTCATCTGTAGTTGGACTAGATAACCTCAAAGCTTTCGCATTCCCTGAATGCCACACAATTGTAGACGGGTTCATTCTTCCGTGGTTGGCCTTCTCTTCCTGATATAAACATACGTTCCGCTCTCCCAGCCGCCTCGGCCTCGTGCGAATACAACACGGGGTGCTTCAGGGGCTTCCCTGGTGGCGCAGTGGTTGAGAGTCCGCCTGCTGATTCAGGGGACACGGGTTCGTGCCTCGGTCCGGAAAGATCCCACATGCCGCGGAGCGGCTGGGCCCATGAGCCGTAGCCGCTGAGCCTGCACATCCGGAGCCTGTGCTCCGCAACAAGAGAGGCCACAACAGTGAGAGGCCCGCGTACCGCAAAAAAAAAAAAAGACTCTGTCAACACAGGGTGCTTCATCGAGGCATCCTAGTCCCGCATTTTCCCCCTAAGGCCCGTTGTTCTGTTAACTCGGATGAGAGCCTTCATTTCCAGGGCACTACCTAAGTCCTGTGGGGCCGCAAGGATGAATGGATGTGGCTGCCTGTGTTGGGGGCTGGAGGTGGGGTACCATAAATATTTCAGTGTGAGGAAGAGACAGCGTCTAGCTGGGGTGAGGCTGAGCACATTTCCCAGGGGGGTTCTGCTGTTTATCAAGCATTGTCTGGTCCAACAAACAGTCCTCATTTTCCAGTCCTGCCGCCCCCACCCCCGTCACCACATTCTGGTGACAACCGCTGGATTTGCTATCATCCAAGTAGCACATAAAACGTCTGGCAGACAGGAAGCCATGAAGTGGAGGCACACCCCTCGTGAAGGGGGGAAATATTTTGATGAGGCACATGTATATTTTCGCTGTTGCCTAGCAATGCTTATTATGGGGTCGCTTTGATTGCAGGGGAGCAGGTGGCAGGGTGGATGCGCCCGTGAGCTGTGAGCTGAGAGGAGTGAGAGCTGGGAAGCCTCATTAGGTCACCTCCCCCGGCCATGCTGGGTTTGACTGTTCCCCTCGGCGGCATATCCTCCTGGGCTCTGTCCAGTGCGGTGCTAAATCATTCCAACAGTGGGATGCCCATCGCTTGCCTGGAGGGAAAATTCCACACTTCGATACATCTCACCGGGAAGACGTTTTTCCTTTGCTTCTTTTCATCCTGGGAAATGAAGGGGCCGTGGCCCAGTCTAGGACTGCATTTATCCTTCCTTGAATTTACTCAGTTGGAGTGGCTGCCGAAGATCATCATCGTTTCTATCCTTGTCCTCGTCACTTAGCAGTAATAGGATCAGGATCTTTGTGGCTGGAATGGCTAAGCGTAACAAATGTTCATATTCCCTCAGAGTCAAGGCAGCTCCACTAGCTCAGCATAGACTTGGTGATTCCAGATCAAGGTGGAGGGGAGGGGAGGGGAAACCCATCGCAGGCAGTTAGCTTTGCAAACAAGCTCTCCCATCTGCTGCATTCCGGTCTCTGTGCGCCATTTTTCAATACAGGAGTTTGCAAGCCCGTTGACAGTAGTTCTGAGAGTGCTTCACTCCAGAGCATCTGAGAGTTTCAGGGAGCTTTGGAAGGGAATAGCGGGAAGAGTTTCCCAACAGCCTGGAATCTCTCAGCAGGAGAACTGTGTCTGCTGCCCTGGGTACCCCTGATTGCAGGACCACTTACAGGCCCCGGGAAGGGGTTCTCTCCAGGGTGCGGAGGAAGAAAGACCACAAAGGCTGAGAGAGCAGGGCGTCTCTGGGCCAGGATTCCTTCCACTCAGGTCCCCTGTTCCTTGTGTGCTGCCCCTGCAGGTCCCTCCCTCAACCCCCGGCCTGCGCTATGAGATTCGGACAGATTTCCCAAAAGGGCAACTCTTCAGCCTTTGAAAGGGGGCCAGTCAAGAAAAGCTACTGATGAGAACTCATCTGGACAAACCGCCTTAGCTAATGTTTTCTCACACCTTGTTTCCTAGTTAATTCCCACCAACTTGACTTCCCACCACTGTGCATCTCACTCATTCCCTCATTTCCCCATTCATCCACTCAGCACATTTACTGAACACTAACCGCATGCCAAGCTCCGTGCTAGGAACTGGTCTCCGCTCCCAGGAGCTCATGGTCTAGTGGGAGAAGTGCACAGCAACGGGTTCCTGATGCTCAAATGTGGATTGCCCTGAAGCCATGTCCTTATTTCTGGAGTTAAGGCACAGCCTTCCCGCCCTTGATTTCCAAGCGCCCATTTCCTGCCCTGTCTCTGGTTGGGTGTAGCTATTTCTGTCTTGACCATGGAACAGAACACAGGAGTTAGGAGCTTTCCCATAGGAAAAAGACAAAATAGCATTAGGCTGGCATAAGGAGGAGAAGGAGTTTACACGTGAATGGGAAGCAGAGGTTTTTTGAAGGAGGCAGCATCTGGACCGCAAGAACTAGGGGAGACAGGTAGGATTTTTGCAGGTGGGAGGCATTCCAAGTTGAGGGAACAGTGTACCAAAGGCAAGGAGATGGAAGAGCCACAGTGTTTTGTGGGAGTCAGTCCAGTTTCCTTGGAGGGTGGGATAATGGGAGGGGATGAGTGGGGGAGGATAATTCTGGAAGGGATACTTCGGGTCAAATTGGGGCAAAGCCTTGGATTTGGGGTGAGGACCTTACAGTTAATTCAGTAAACACTGGAATGCTTTCACTTTCACACTTGACCTGGCCCCTCATCAGAGCAACCCCGAGAGACGCCCTAGACAGCACATCTTGGGGCAGCACCATATTTTGGGAGCTCCTGCCTGGGGGAGGGGACCAAGCCCAGCCTGAACCTGGAGCCGGCCCAAGGCTGTGGAGCGTAATGTGGGATCTTGGCTCTGAGGCTCTGGCATCCTCAGGGTGAGAGTGTTGAGTCTTACACCTGGGAGTTTACTCAGAGGTGAGGTGGGAGAGATGAGAAACCAGAACTGGTCCGGCAGGAAAAGGAGCTGGTAGGGACCTGGAAAAGGGGGTTTGTTCTTGACCCCCAAACTAACTGCTGGGCTTCAGGATTGAGTACCAGTACTGGCTGTGGAGATTTGGGCAGAACAGCAAGACTAGCAGATTAACCACATACCTAGGTATGGAAATGCAGGCTCAGAGAGGTTAAGGGACTTGTCCAAGGTCACACAGCTAGTCAATGCTTGGGTAAAACTCAAAATCAAGCTTTTAGATTCTAGGTGAGTGTGTGTGTGTGTGTGTGTGTGTGTGTGTGTGTATACACATATATGTATAATTCTGTCACAAACATAAAACCCCTATTATGGCCAGGTTCACTGAGTGAGTTGAGTGAGTGAGTGTGTGTGTGTGTGTGTGTGTGTGTGTGTGTGTGTGTGTGTTTGACTTGTGCTTGTAGGAGCAAGCAGAAGAGATGATGCGTGAGGATTCTGGGCTTCAGATAAGATAGCTTGATATTTTTATTTTAGTTTTGCTTAGAGACACAGAAATAACATATTTCAGTTGGTTAATGGAGTCAGTAGTTTCTTCTGGTGTTCTGTCACTGAGGCCAAATTCTAATGGGCAGGTACCCCACGAAGAACGCTGTGTGGCTTTGAAAGGTACTAAATGGCCTTGCTTCTGGGGGCAGATTTCCCTGCCTCCTCTTGGGTTTGTCCCCTTTATTACATGATGCCTGAAGAAAGAGGCAATGGAAAGAGATGTAGAAAGAGATGGAGAGGTATATTCAGTGCCCAGAATAGGAAACTGGTTTGGAATTAATATTTGCCATGAAAAAAAAACAGCCCCGATTACTTATTACTTATACATATTGCATAATTAGGCTATTAGGGACATATCAGTAAATGAGCAGTCCTGGCGCTTGCTCTCGTGGAACTGAGATTCCCCAAGTGAGCAAATCCCCCACTGGATGACTGGGAACTACCTTAGTGCCCCTACAGGCCACCAGTCCCTCCTCACCTGTGGGTCACTCCCCATGGGAACAATGTTCCCTTACTCTGGCCTTGAAGCTAAGTCCTGGTGCCCAGGGCCAGTAACACCAAGGGGAAGGTGGTATCATTTCTCTCTCCTTTAAATTATCTTTTTCTTAAAAATTTGGTTTGGGGTGTGTACTTTCAAAGGTCAGAGGCAGAAGGCTGAGGGGACCTCGGATTTGCGCTCTGTGTTCTGGGGTGTTCTCTCTAGCACTATGAAGGGCACCAGGATGGTTGGAGTTCTAAGAAGGGGACAAGGCACTGATGAGTTTGCTACCTATTTCATTACAGTCCTTGCCTATTTCATGGGCTGTATTTTGAATCCTTCCGGCCTGCGCTATGAGATTTTGAAATATTCCGTGGCTTTTGAAATATTCCTGCAACACCAAAATATACCCACGGATGAGGATCTCTCTTCGTCTTAAGTAAACTTTCTATCAAAGTATCACATACACATAGGAAAGTTCACACTTTGTACATGTACAGCTTGATGAACTTTTCCTAAGAGAAGTTACCCACGTTCCTATATCAAGCACCTCGGTCAGGGACAAGACCCTCAGTTTGCCAGAAGCCACCTTTGTTCCCCACTCTGCTCCCCACCATAAGTAACACTGTCTAGACTTCAAATGCCATAGACTAGCATTGCTTGTTCTTGAGCTGTTTATAAAGAGAATTACACAGTGTGTACTTTGTGTGTCTGCCTTCCCTCAAAGGTATGTGTATGTTTAATCCACTTGGAGTTTATTTTGGTATAGGGTGTTAGGGAGTGTTCTAATTTCATTCTTTTACATGTAGCTGTCCAGGTTTTCCAGCACCACTTATTGAAGAGGCTGTCTTTTCTCCATTAGAGGAAAACATAGGAAAAACACTCTTTGACATAAACCACAGCAAGATCTTTTTTGACCCACCTCCTAGAGTAATGGAAATAAAAACAAAAATAAACCAATGGGACTTAATTAAACTTAAAAGCTTTTGCACAGCAAAGGAAACCACAAACAAGACGAAAAGACAACCCTCAGAATGGGAGAAAATATTTGCAAATGAAACGACAGACAAAGGATTAATCTCCAAAATATACAAACAGCTCATGGAGCTCAATAGCAAAAAAACCAAACAGTCCAGTTAAAAAATGGGCGGAAGACCTAAATAGCCATTTCACCAAGGAGGACATACAGATGGCCAAGAGGCACATGAAAAGATGCTCAGCATCACTAATTATTAAAGAAATGCGAATCAAACTACAATGAGGTATCACTCGCGCTGGTCAGAATGGCCATTATTAAAAAATCTAGAAACAATAAATGCTGGAGAGGGTGTGGAGAAAAGGGAACCCTCCTGCACTGTTGGTAGGAATGTAAATTGATACAGCCACTATGGAGAACAGTATGGAGCTTCCTTAAAAAACTAAAAATAGACCTACCATACGACCCAGCAATCCCACTACTGGGCATATACCCTGAGAAAACCGTAATTCAAAAAGAGTCATGTACCGCAATGTTCATTGCAGCTCTATTTACAATAGCCAGGACATGGAAGCAACCTAAGTGTCCATCAACAGATGAATGGATAAAGAAGATGTGGCACATATATACAATGGAATATTACTCAGCCATAAAAAGAAATGAAATTGAGTTATTTGTAGTGAGGTGGATGGACCTAGAGTCTGTCATACAGAGTGAAGTAAGTCAGAAAGAGAAAAAAATACCATATGCTAACGTGTATATATGGAATCTTAAGAAAAAAAAAATGGTACTGATGAACCTAGTTGCAGGGCAGGAATAAAGAGGTAGACATAGAGGGGCTTCCCTAGTGGCGCAGTGGTTGAGAATCTGCCTGCTAATGCAGGGGACACGGGTTTGAGCCCTGGTCTGGGAGGATCCCACATGCCGCGGAGCGACTGGGCCCGTGAGCCACAACTACTGAGCCTGCACCTCTGGAGCCTGTGCTCCGCAACAAGAGAGGCCGCGATAATGAGAGGCCCGTGCACAGTGATGAAGAGTGGCCCCCGCTTGCCACAGCTGGAGAAAGCCCTCGCACAGAAACGAAGACCCAACACAGCAAAAATAAATAAATAAAATTAATAAACTCCTACCCCCAACATTTAAAAAAAAAAAAAAAGAGGTAGACATAGAGAATAGACTTGAGGACTTGGGGTGGAAGGGGAAAGCTGGGGCAAAGTGAGAGTAGCATCGACATACATACACTACTGAATGTAAAATAGTTGGTTGGTAGGAAGCAGCAGCATAACACAGGGAGATCAGCTCGGTGCTTTACGATGACCTAGAGGGGTGGGATAGGGAGGATGGGAGGGAGACTCAAGACAGAGGGGATATGGGGACATGTGTATCCATATGGCTAGTTCGCTTTGTTGTGCAACAGAAACTAACAGTATTGTGAAGCAATTATACTCCAATAAAAATCTATTAAAAAAAATAAGTGTGTGAAATCCAGCCACATTTTGCAAGACAGTTTGTTCATTCTCATTGCTGTATAGTATTCCTTTGGAGGAATATATTACAATTTATATACCTGTTCCACTTTTAATGCTCATTTGGGGTTTTTCCAGTGTGAGTTTCTTCTGAATAGAGCTCCTATGAGTAACCTTGTATTTGTCTTTTGGTGAACAGGCGTATGCGTTTCTGTAGGGTGTATCCCTGGCAGCTTTTCGTTGTTGTTGTTGCGGTACGCGGGCCTCTCACTGTTGTGGCCTCTCCCGTTGTGGAGCACAGGCTCCGGACGCTCAGGCTCAGCGGCCATGGCTCACGGGCCCAGCCGCTCCGCGGCATGTGGGATCCTCCCGGACCGGGGCACAAACCTGTGTCCCCTGCATCGGCAGGCGGACTCTCAACCACTGCGCCACCAGGGAAGCCCACCCCTGGCAGCTTTTTAAGATTTTGTCAAACATCTAAGGAAGCGGTTAGACCGTTTCCACCCCCACCAGCAGGGTGAGAGTTCCGGTGGCTCCATGTCTTTGTTGGCCGTCACTCGCTGTAATCAGTCTCTTTCATTTTAGCCTTTCTAGAGGCTGAGTAGGGGTGTCTCATCGTGGTTTACATCTGCCTTTCTCCACCAATCAGTGAAGTGGAACGCCTTTTCCTAAGTGGATCGGCCACTTGAATCCTTGATCAAGAGTCTTGCCCCTTCCCTGTTCATCTTTCTGTGCTCTTTGCCCAAGAACCAAGCATGAAGCCTGGCTTTGAGTCTGTCCTCAATTATCTCCTCCTCTTCTGATTAGTTTCTGGCATTTTGTCCCACATCTTGGCAGCATGATAAAATGAGAGGGGAAGAGCTGAATGGAGCATGAGAAGATCTGGGTCCTAAGATGCTCCCCAGCTCTTCCGCTCTCTGGGTGACATTTCTTCACCTTTAAGAAGAGAGAAGTAGCTCAGAGATTGTTATTAAGGTCACTTCTAGCTCTGCTGCTGGTGGAAAATACTCTGCCAGTAAGAATGTGCAGGAAGTGACTTAGGGACTGACTCAGATTGGAGGCTATTTCCAGACGCAGGGCTCCTTCTAGCTCAGCAGCAATGGCCCGCCCCCAAGACCCCGGTTTAATCGTTCTGCTCACGCACTCCCCTTCCTGACAGGACTCGAGGGCCCCGCAGAACCAGTGGAGCTGTCCTTTTTTATTGCTGCTGCGGCCGTTTCCTTGTATGGTTCCCCTGCCCCCTCATGCCTTCCCCTCAGTGGAGGTCACCAGACTCCCTCCCAGCTGGAGATCCAAATGTAAGCTGATGTGACATGATCTTTGCACTTATCCGAAGGTCTCAGGATCTATTAAACACGACGACAACAAAACCATCTACCCCTGGAATTGACACGTGGGCGGCAGCTTGGCTGCAAACTGGTGACCTGCCCACGTTTTTCAGTCTAGTACAGGGAGTTGGGACATACGGACTTTTCCCTTTAAAGCCCAGGATGCTGCCGTGTTCAGTTACCATTATCCCCCGACCCCTAGTGCACTTGGCGTGGTGTGACGCCCCTAACGCCAGAGAGAAACAGGGCTGGTAGCCCTGGCTTGACGAGGCCCAAGGAGTCTCAAGGCACCTTTGGCGATTCCTTAGTGAAAGGCTGAACCTTGTGGTAAGTGCCTAGAATGAGAATAATCACACCTTATATTTCCGGGAGACTTTCCAAAGCACTCTCACATCCCTTACCCGTGATGTCCTCAGTAGCCCTATGGGTGAAGGGACCATTGTCATTTCACAGCAGAGGAAACAGAGGCCCAGGCAAGGCAGCTGGTTGGCTAAGTGGCAGAGTAGGTCTTCTCGCCATGTGAGCCCCGAGAGAAGTCATCTCTGCCACTTACCAGCTGGTCCTCGGGCAAATTACTCAACCCCCGAGCCTCAGTTTGCTCATCTTTAAAATGGGAATAATAACGGTACCCAGGATTGCTGTGAGGGTGAGCAGATCCCTAATCCATGCTGAGCCCAGTCTTCAACCCCTAGTAAGCGCTCGGTGACTGTTTGTTAGCTGTGGTCGTGAGCAGTCCAGCAGTAGCACTCAGGCCCTGGGGCCTTTTCACCGCTCTGCAGCTGTGGGTAAAAGCAGGTCCAAGAGGCGGGCAGGGAGGGTGACCCAAACCAGGACAAAGGAGTGATGTGAGTAAGTTTGGAGAGGTCCTGGCCTGGTGCCTCGTCCCACACCTCTGAGTTGGCGTGCGCTCCAAGAGCAAGGCGGGCAGGGGTGGAAGTTGTGCAGAGAGCATCCTGCCTCATCCTTGGCTCTCAGCACCGAACACTTCACGTGCCTGAATGTCAGACTTACTTTGGAAACTAGAACACAAAATAAGCCATGAGGCAACTGCAGTGCCGCGTCTGGTGAAATTTGCATTTTTCAGATACCGGGGATAGATGCCAAGGCCAGCAGAGGGAGTGATTTAAGGGCTGGGGTCCAGGAAGTACAAAATGTGTTTGACAAGAGATGAAAAGAGCAGAGAGGAGATGACAGCTGTGGGTGGGAGAAGCTGTGGGAAGGAAGCTGCCCGTGCAGCTGTGGTGACAGACAGTGGGATGGAGCGACGTGAGCCCTGGGGACCAAGGACAGCGGGAAAACTCACTGAGGAATGTGTGACGTGACAGAAGAAGGGCTCTGCTGGGGGACCCGGGGAGTCACGTGGCAGCCGGGCTTCCATCTGGACTGACAAGTGGCACGATCAGCAAAGGCCCCTTGTGGGGTCCTTAGTGTCCTGGATGTAGGAAGAGGAGCCACTTACATTGGACTGAAGCATATCGTATCTGACAGCTCTCACGTCTGCCCTCACCTCACCCTCCCAGTGACCTTGCAGCCAGACCACGCATTGTTATCTCTGTCCCCTGTTTTCCTGCTTCTCCCTGTCACTCCTTGATTCATCATATAGACACATCATTTTTTCCTTACTCCAGGCCGTGCCGAGCCTGCCTGTAACCAGTCTGCTCTCATGTCTCCATCCCAAGGCAAGCCCACTCTTCACCCTGTGACCCAAACCAGACCCTCGGCGTCCCCTCCTCTCTCACCCTCACTTTGTTGGGTCTGCCTCCTACATAGCTCCTGGTCCCTGCCCTTGCTCCCTGCTGACAGCTCTCCCCTCTGCCTGGGTGACCGCAGCAGCCCTCAGCCGCCCTCCCACTGGGCTCTGGCCCGCCACCGGTCCACCCTCCACACCTCCTCCATGGAGAGCATCCCAAATGCCGATGCATCGCTCCCCATCCAAACCCTGCAGAGCTGCCAGCCCACCCCAGCCGAGCCCAGGCTTGCAGCTGCCTGACTGCACAAGGGTTCATTCATGCCTTCTCATCTTCGCTGCTCTCTCCCCTTTCAGGAATGCGGGTTGGTTGGGTCCCCACTCCAGGAAGACATTTTGCCCCCTCAGGCTAAGTAGGGCAGCGCCTCCTACTCGCTCACCTCTGAGCAGCACCCGTTACCCCGAGTTTCAAGCTCTCCCTCTCCCCTCCTAGAGCGACAGGGGCAGGGATGCTGACTTACATTTGCACCTCCCTCCAGAGCTCCACACAGTGCCTGGCACTCAGACACTGCATCAGTATCAGCAGATGACTGATGGATTCAAAGAGCACCCCACTGGATTCATTCTCAGACAGTCTACTGAAAACATCAGGGTTTGCAAGTGCAGGCGTGGGAATGAATCCTCAGAACAGAGGGAGAAGAATCACGGGAAATTTAAAACGACCTTCACTCAACAAAGAATTCTCTGTGTTACCACATAAAATCAGCCAGCATTTATTGATCAAACTAGTCCCCTGACACGTGGTAGGCACCTTACATATGTTCTCTCAGTTAAGCCTCATGACAACTTTGCTGTGATCCTGGGTTTAGAGGTGAGGAAAGTGACTGCAGTCGGTTGAGTAACTGGCCCACGGGAACATTAAGCAGGAGAAACATGGCCGCTGCCCACGGAGAAGATAGCACAGCCATGCAGGAGGGGCAGGGAGTCCAGGGAGCCCATGAGAAGTGCAATGGAGGGGCTGACCTGGGCTAAGCATTGCACAAAAGTTACACTGAGGCAGCCCTGGAAAGGACGGTGGCTGGATGGGGAGGTGTGTGGAGGTCGTGGCTCAGGCATGGCCAAGGAGGCGTGGACTGGTTAGCAGGGCTAGAAGGTTCAGGCAAGAGAACCGTGGGGCAGAGCTGAAGGGTTAACATGATGGTAGGGGACTTGGAATGTGGCCAAGGTTTAGCTTAGGTAACTACGGAACGTAGGGAGAGTTACGTGTGTGAAGCAGGGTGTTAGGAAGACTAATGTGGAAGGTGGGGGGAGGAATGAGATGAGGAGTAGTCAGAAGGCCATTGTAGTCCCACAGATCAAGGGGGTGGGCCAGGCTTGGGCAGATGGAAGTGAGAGTAAAAAGAGGGGATGGAGACAGAATTTGGTACAGGACTGACTCGGGGATGGGCCGACAGTCTAGAAGGGTACAGGCGGGCATGGGAGGTCTTCCACAGGGGCCCACCGTTATGAGTCCCCTAGAGCAGGAGAGACATTGGATGCTTGGCCCTCAACCAGACCATTCTGGCGCTCAGTGTGCTGGGTCTGACCACATGCCTGGAGTCACTAGGCTACAGGTCTTATCTCAGCTGCTTCAGTTTGAGGAACATTTCCCCCTTCAGGTAAAGGAAGGGAATGACTCTTCTCTGATCGTTTGGCTGCAAAGTCTGAGAAGTATCAGGACCCAGTTCAGGGAAGATCAAGGGGAGACATCCTTCCTTAGCAGGCGAGGGACACCCAGACTTGTGATTTTCCATCTTTCCAGAACCTTCCAGCGTGCAGACTTCAAGAGCAAAAACAGAGAGAAAGGTCAACATGAAACAGAGTTTTGCAAACGAGTGTGTTGGCTGACCATCAAGGGTCATTCTAGTGGAGTGTGAGAGCTGAGTTGGGAACCAGACCGTCTGGTGTGACATCGAGACCCTGCTGCTAAGTGACTGTGACCTCACGGTCGTCTCCACGACGAGCGAGGAGGTGTCAGCGCACCTACCTCAGGGAATGATTGTGCAGATTTATAGCTCTTGGAAGAATACCTGAGACCTAGGGTTCAATAAATGTTATCTATTATTACTATTGTGTAATGTGATTCAAGCAGGACTAAAATAAGACTTGGAGGAGCCCTAGTCTCAGACGCTGAGGAATCTTTTTCAGGAAACATTTCAAAAATAAGCCTTGGCCCACCTCCACACTTCCTGGTCCTGGCTAGACTCTGCATTTGCCTTTTGAGAACATTCTCCCCTGCACACACACATGCACACACACGGGCACACACACGGGCACACAGCTGCCATCAGGGTAGTGCTTGGTACCAACTAACCCAGGTCCTGGCAGCATCCCAAGAGAAGCCTCTTTGCAGCTTCCTGAGAGCAGCTGATCTTTCTGGAGAAAAGGCGCTGCTACTTCCCTGTGGTTTCCACCAAACCTCAGTGTTCCACTCACTTCAAAGGGGCTGAGTTGTCTGGAAAAACACAGTGGTACAGAACGGAGCCATGGTCATTTCTAGGAGGTCTAAATGTGGCCAGAGGCGTCTGCATTCGCCAGGTTAGTTATGCGTTCCGAGCCCAGATTGCATGTGACAGCTTGGACAACAGAAGTGCGTGAGGAGATACACTGGGGCTAGAGACTGGAAAAATCATACCACCTCATAGCATCAGCAGCACCAAGAACAGAGCTGGAGCTGCTGCTTCCAGAGCAAAGCGTGGAGATGTCTTGTCTTCTGCGTTTAGTATCTGTGCTATCTGTGGAGGGTGGACATAGGTGCATCATAATTTAGTGGGACAAACCCTTGAACTGTACTTTCAGATGCCATTTGGTGAATTAGTGCAGATCTGATCTGTGGAGTTGGGGAAAAGGGGAGATGCTGAGGGCGATTTTCTTAAAGTTTAATTTTACGATTTATAACGCTTTTAATGATTCTGAGGTTGTGGCCTTTTTGATTGTTTAAACACCCTTTCTTTTATGAAATAACAATGATGCTAGATGATGAGAGTTTTAAAATATAATTTTGCTGCAAAAGAAAATGTTGCAAACCTCGTAATCTTCTCTAAATTTTTAAAAAATTTTATTTTACTCATATGAAAGAACCCAATATCTAGAAACTATTGTCTGACACTAATGTTGAAATTTTAAATTAGATTATATATAAGCTAGGTTTAGTAATGACCTAGGACAATGATGTCTAATAGAAATAGATGTAAGCCATGTATGTAATTTAAATTTTTCTAATAGTCACATTTTAAAAAGTAAAATTTTTTTAAAGACTTTTTTTTATGTGGACCATTTTTTAAAGTCTTTATTGAATTTGTTACAATATTGCTTCTGTTTTTATGGTTTTTTGACCACGAGGCATGTGGGATACTAGCTCCCCAACCAGGGATCGAACCCATACCCCCTGCATTGGAAGGCGAAGTCTTAACTACTGGATCTCCAGGGAAGTCCCTAAAAATTAAATTTTTCTAAGTGAAATCAGTTTTAGTAATACGTATTATTTAACCCAATATACCCAAAATTATCATTTTGACATAAAATAAGGTAAAAAAATTACTGATGAGGTAGCTTGCGTTTTTTATCAGTCTGAAATCTTGTGTGTATTTCACACTCACAGCATATCTCTATTCTGATACATCGCACATGCTCAGTAGCCACAGGTGGTTCGTGGCTACCATATGGGACAGCACAGGTCTGGGAGAAAAGGGCATCTGAGTCATAGTCTGGCAGTCCTATCAGCTAGGATTCAGTCTCTCCCCTCCCACGTGAGGAAGCATTGTTCATCGCTGGGACTTCAGTGAACAAGGGGAACATCCCAGCTTTTTAAACATAGCTGAGTTTTCAGTGCAACAGAGAATGCATCAGACCTGTCCACAGGCACCAGATGACTGTCCCAGAAGTTCTCCCAGGACAGCCTGAGCCCAAGGCTCCCCATTCTCCCCACATGGTACCATTCTCAGTTTGGGTGACTTGTTTGGACTCCTCTGTGTGACTGACCTCGGCACGCCACTCAGCTTACAGCTCCGCAGCTTCCATGCGCTGGTGCTACCTGTCACTTGGCAAGGGACGTTTTCTCCTCTGGCTTTGCCCCCATGGAAGCCTCACCTGCTTCCTCTCCCATTCACTCATCCACTCATTATTCAGATGTTTATCGTACCTATACTATGTTTAGTCGCTGTGCCAGGGACTGAGGTTATAACTACGAATAAGTCCTGGCCTTCATTGCAGCTAAGAGTCAGCAGAAGAGATGGAGAGTTCCCAATGCTTGGTAATAAACCACAGTGATGGGGTGAGTGCAGGGTCCTAGGGGAGTGCAGTAGAAAAGACTTGGAGATCAAGAAATGCTTCCGAGGGGAAGTACCTTCCAAGCCAGGATTAGAAGAGGAAAAAATAGCCAGGCCTTGGAAGAGAGGAGAATGCCTTTCAGACACGTGGGAGGGAGGGCAGCGCCTGCTGAGGTCCAGAGGGGAAAGAGCAGGTGAGGCAGAACGTGGCTGGAAGTTGGAGGATGTGAAGAGAGGAGTCACAGGTGAAGCCGGGTCACCGAGGATGGTAAGCGGTGATTAGGGGGTTCAACTTTATTTTGTGAGCAGTTGGGCAGTGTTGAAACATGTTAAAAATTTGCAGTTTGGAATGATCATTCTAGCTGCAGCATGCAGGAGAGATTGGAAGGGGATAAAGCCAGCTAGGAAGCGGCTGCAATAATCCAGCAAAGACATGATGGGAATAGAGAGAAACAGCCAGATTGAGAGATACGTAAGAAGGATTGATAGGACTAGGTTTAGGGAGGCTGGTGTCAGGGACAGAGAGGCAGGATTCGAGAATACCTCTTGGGTTTGGGCACATGGTGGATGGTGAGCTGGGGAACACGGAAGGGTCGGCAGGCTTGGGCGAGGTATGAGAGGCAGAGGGTGGCTGAAGAGGTCATCTCGTGGGGACATCCAAGAGAAGATGCTCATCAGATTAGGGTTAGGGTTGGGATCGTCAGCAAACAGATGGGAAATTGAAGGCTTGGAAACAAGTAAAATAATCTAGAGGGAAGGAAGATTGAGGAGAGAATGGCTTAGGAGAGAATTTTCGAAGGGAGCACCAGAATTTCAGAGGAGGGAAAGAAAAGGAAAACCAAGAAACAGCCTAAGAAGAGGAGAACCATGCTAGGGTGATTCTACCAAAGCCAAGGGCAAAGATCCAAACATTTAATGAGATGTATGACCCTCAATATTAACTACTACAGAGATGACAAGCAAGGAAAAGACTGAAAATTTTCCATTAGATTTAGCAACATAGAGAAGTAATAGGGACCTTGGTGGGAATATTTTGAGGGGGTAAAAGGGCACTGGAAAGCAGAGGTGGCCAGTACCCCCATGTGGACTGGGGCCTGGGGCTTGTCTAAACCATCTGACAGGGCCCCCCAAGCCTGAGTGCTTTAAGGAAGTAGCAAGTTCAATAGCCAAGAGCTAGGAGATCTTAGCTTGGCCACTGCCAAGAGGGTGAACGTGGCAGGTCCAATTGCTCACTGTTCTGGGCCTCATTTTGCACATCTTTAAAAAAGGAGGGAGCTGGAAGCAATGCTTTTAAAACCTGTGTGTTACAAAATTCGGTTTTTGGTAGGATGTTAAGTGGTAGGCTTGATACAATATATATATCCTGTGAATATGTGAGTTCCCATGATACGTGAAGGATTTTAGGGCAGGGTTTGAGGTCAAAGCTTGGTAAACAGGATGCTAGTGCAAGTCTCAGAACCTTTAACATGTTAGTGTGCATGGGTGGATCACCAAAAAGTTAATCTAGTAGTTTTCCAGTATTTCTCATGTGCCAAACTTACTTGACTCTTGTAGACTTTATTCAGAGCGTGCGTAGGCTTCTGGAGATGCAGTCCAGCAGCTCACAATGTAGGGACTGACTAACCAGAGGAGCTCTGTGGTCCATTCCAGTCCATTATTGCAGCAGCCCAGGAGTTTGTATGGAGCCAGAGAGGGAAAGATCTCCCAGCTACTCTGGGCCGCGAAAGAGCGGCAGAGACTGAGCCTTTGGCGGCCTCCAGACAACATGGCCCCTTACATCCTAGTGTACCGCTCTCCAGTTAGCTTTGCAGCATGTCAGCAAAGAACCCTTGGGGCATTGGTACATCGCCAGGAAGATGAGCTTGCGGAGCCTGCAATTAATAATGATGGTGGAAGTGCCCTAGAATTGTCAAGATGTAGGTTGTCTTAGAAATGTGATGCTACTGGAAGTAGGTGGCTAAGAAATCCAGAGGGTTCTCCGAGGAGCAAGAAGTGAACTGCAGACCCCGAGCTGGCCTGACAGATAGATTCAACCAAGAGCATGGTGATGGTTGGTACAGGGAATGCATTTGTTGGCCTAAATAGGCCCAGCCTGAGACCAAGGGCTGTGCCAAATGGCCTCGTGTTCATGGAGTGGAGGGATGTCTGTGTTACCGTCTAGGTCAGCCTTTCTTTACTGGACTTCTTCAAGTGAATCAAGCCTTAAAGCCCTATGACATCCATTATATGAGATGAATTAACTTCTCCTCTGTGCGTGTGGAAGGGTACTAGTTATGCACCGTCCACGGGAGAAGTGAGAAGAGAGTCTCTCAACAATTTTCTATGTGTTTGATTCATATTAAGAAGCCCTAAGGGAGCTGAATCTTTAAAGACTGGAACAAACCCCAAAGGTACCCCTGAAGAACTTCCCTCTGTACGTTGTGGCCATAGGAATCCTGTACCTAGCAACATCTTGATGCCAACAGAGCATGAATGAAGTGGGAGCTCTGGAGCTCTGCGCTGGGAGAATCGTGATGCCTTTGCATAGCTCTTCCACCAAGTACCCAAGAGAATTTACCTTTGACCCCAGGGCAGTGAGAAATCCTGGTGGACTCGGGTTTTCAGGAGCTAAGGGTACCTGTATTCATTGTCTGTTGCTGCATAACAAATTACCATGAAACTTAGTGGCTTAAAATAATGTTTATCATCTCACAGTTTCTGTGGGTCAGGAATTCAGGCATAGCCAAGATGGGTCCTTTCCTTCAGGGTCTCTCACAGGCAGTGTTCAAGGTGTCAGCTGGGGTTGCAGGCATCTCAGGGCACGTCTCAGGGGGGACTCTCTTCCAAGTTCACTGACATGGTTGTTGGCAGGATTCGGTCCCTCACAGGCTATGGACCAGAGGCTGCTTTCAGTGCTTTGCCATGTGGGGCTCCCCATTCATGGCAGCTTGCTTCAGCAAAACATACAAGCGAAAAAGATGGAAGTCACTGTCTTTTGTGACCTAATCACAAAAGTGACATCCCATCACTTTAGCTGTAGTCTGTTCCTTAGAAGCAAGACACGAGGTTTAGTCCACATTCAAGGCTAAGAGATTACACAAGGAGGTGAGTGCTGGGGGCCTTCATCTGCCCACCAGGAGCTCAACCAAGTTCCTAAGCAGTTCAGTTGCCTGCCCTGGCCCCCTTATCCCCTTCCCAGGATACTAGAATTTAATAACATGCTCAGCAGGAACTTCCCTGACAGTCCAGTGGTTAAGACTTCACCTTCCAGTGCAGGGGGTGCGGGTTTGATCCCTGGTCGGGGAGCTAAGATCCCACGTGCCTTGCGGCCAAAAAACCAAAACATAAAACAGAAGCAGTAGTGTAACAAATTCAATAAAGACATTAAAAAAAATGGTCCACATCAAAAAACAATCTTTAAAAAAAAAGTAACATGCTCAGCAATTCAAAATGTGGCCGTGTCATGGAATAGCAGATCTCACTGTTATCTTAAGTGTCTTTTATGAGACGCGGGATTTCCATAACGCTAAGTGAGGGTGACTTGAGGCAAGAAGTAGGAGCAGTATATGTTTATGTGGATGAACCAATTAATCTGCATGTGAAATCCCAGTGAAGTTGACACGAACTAAAAATTTCATGCCTTACAGTGTATAGTGTCGCCCATGAAATGAGATTAAAAGGAATTTCTGGTTTTACAGCTGTCATACTTTTTATACTGCTCGTGTTTTTCTCCTCTAAAGAGTCAAGTTTGAACCTAGAGGTCAATTATAGATTTGGCGTTTTATAGTTTTCGGTCATCTTCCTTTTCCGCATAGCTGAGAGCAGGCTTCCTTGCACAGAACTGAGCTGGGAAATGTATTAGGTATTCTTGGTCCCTGTCCTGAGGGAGCTGATGCTCTGGAAAGGTCACTGGGCCAAGAGCTTTTCCCCTCTCGTCCTTTCTTCCTCACACACGTCAGCTTTGGTGGGGGGTGTTGGTGGCAGGAAAATGGGGAGGAGATGTGGTCTCCCTGGGACCTCTTCTGGGCTATAGTGGAGGACACAGGGGGACAGAGACGGAAACGGGGACCAAGGAAAGGCTGTGCCACCCACCTGCAGGGAATCCAGGTGGTCACTGCCTTGGGGACAGTGTTCTCCCAGGAAACTAGCCCTACGTACCCCCGCTTCACAGCTTATGCCTGTTTCCCTTGGCCTTTGCAGCTGTAGAGTTCAGGCAAATGGCACACGTGGAGAAGATAACCCCTTCGTTTTCTGTCTGGTCTGGCCTCTGGAGCGAGCTCTGGACCTGCAGGAATCGGAGGGACAAACTGTAGCTTTCTGCTTAAAAACCGGTTCACGTGCCTCCCAGGGCCTCGTTGAAATCACCCTGTGCCCACCCTTTCAGGCTCCATCTGGGCGTAAGTGGGAGCCCCTGTTAGGATGTTCCTGTGGCGGCTCAGCCAGCAGTGTCCCAGTCTTGCTGTCACTACCCCGGAACGGCAGGCAGCCTGTCCCTCCCTGCTGGGTTCTAGAGCTCGGTAGAAGCTGCTCCTTGGGGATGGTGATCGAGCGTGAGCCCAGAGGTCCACATGGTGTGCAGGGCCCATAATACACCTCGGGGACAGACGGCAGCTAGGGATACCCTGATGCCTGGAATGGTGCTGGCAAGGAGAGGTGGTGGCTTGGTGACAAGGATATGCAGCAGGCCTGGGCTCACTAGCTGCAGTGAGTTACTTAGCCTCCCTGCGCCTCAGTCTCCTCCTGAGTGAATCCATTAAACAGTGCACCCTCCCACAGGGCTATCTGTGAACCTTAAATATGCGAGGTGCTCAGGACAGCGCCTGGCAGCAGGGGTCACTAAGTAGTCGTTTAAAAACAATAAATGCTGGAGAGGGTGTGGAGAAAAGGGAACCCTCTTGCACTGTTGGTGGGAATGTAAATTGATACAGCCACTATGGAGAACAGCATGGAGGTTCCTTAAAAAACTAAAAATAGAATTACCATACGACCCAGCAATCCCACTACTGGGCATATACCCTGAGAAAACCATAATTCAATAAGAGTCATGTACCACAATGTTCACTGCAGCTCTATTTACAATAGCCAGGACATGGAAGCAACCTAAGTATCCATCGACAGATGAATGGATAAAGAAGATGTGGCACATATATACAATGGCATATTACTCAGCCATAAAAAGAAACGAAATTGAGTTATTTGTAGTGAGGTGGGTGGACCTAGAGTCTGTCATAGAGTGAAGTAAATCAGAAAGAGAAAAACAAATACCATATGCTAATACATATATATGGAATCTAAGAAAAAAAAAACGGTCATGAAGAACCTAGGGGCAAGATGGGAATAAAGACACAGACTTACTAGAGAATGGACTTGAGGATATGGAGAGGGGGAAGGGTAAGCTGTGACAAAGTGAGAGAGTGGCATGGACGTATATACACTACCAAACGTAAAATAGATAGCTCGTGGGAAGCAGCCGCATAGCACAGGGAGATCAGCTCGGTGCTTTGTGACCACCTAGAGGGGTGGGATAGGGAGGGTGGGAGGGAGGGAGACGCAAGAGGGAAGAGATATGGGAACATGTGTATGTGTGTAACTGATTCACTTTGTTATAAAGCGGAAACTAACACACCATTGTAAAGCAATTATACTCCAATAACGATGTTAAAAAAAAAAAAAAACCTACCCTGAGGTAGATAATTTCATCCAGGAAGTCACTGCCCAGCTCCCAAGTGGCAAAGGGTTGGCCCAGTGTGTCCCACCCCAGGCCTGGTTTCCACTGTGTCATGCTGCATATTTGTGTGACCTTTCCCCTTTCTCTAACTGCCCTCAGCCTCCCCTCTGGGGTGCCAGACCCCCGCTTCAAGAGTTTGCCTCCTAGACACAGAGCCATTGTCAGTTCTGGACATTTTAGTGATAATAATTATTATGCTGTACTCTCTGCTGCAAAGTTACTGGGTCTGCCTCTCCATCACTCCCTCCTGTTTTCACACTCGAGAATAAAATCCCAAATGTTTCTAATTTTTTTTTTTTGCGGTACACGGGCCTCTCACTGTTGTGTCCTCTCCCGTTGCGGAGCACAGGCCCCAGACGCGCAGGCTCAGCGGCCATGGCTCATGGGCCCAGCCGCTCCGCGGCATGTGGGATCTTCCCGGACCGGGGCACGAACCCGTGTCCCCTGCATCGGCAGGCGGACTCTCAACCACTGAGCCACCAGGGAATCCCCCAAATGTTTCTGATTTATGACCTCATCTTTTCTCCCTGCTGCCCAGTGCTAAAATGGGGCTGGTGATCATCATAACACTCTGTTTACGGGCTGCTGCCAGTTTAATGAGCTTGTGCAATAAAATAAAAGGCATGTGCACAGCATTGCAGCTCTGTGATAACTGACAGCCATCCTCACTTGGGGTGTTTCTAAATCCCCGCTTGGCACCTGTTCAGGTGCAGGGATGAGGCGGGCTAGGCAGCAGAGCAGCGATTGGCTGGTGGAGAGATGGAAAGAGATGGAAGAGGAAGCTCTGACCCCGTGCCAGGCGTTAGCATCTCAGAACACCTCTCTGGAAGCGTCCTCAGCCAGTAAATGACACTGAACGCTCAGGAAATGGATGGTTAGGAAGCACTGTGAGACCCACCTGAACTTGGAGAAATTAAGTCAGTTGAATCTTTCTTTAAAAAATGAAAAGTCAAAAAGGAAACTACAGGTGGAGAATCAGCTCAGAGGAGCGCGCGTTATGCAGGAGCTGCTGTGGCGATCAGGACAGCAGCCCAGGGCTGGCATCTGTCTCTGCACGCAGCGGTGGTCCCGCCCTTCCTCCTGGTTGCACCCTCACACCCATCTTTCCTGCTCGCTAGCTCTTCTCTCCAGTAAAACCCCTGAATCTTTAATAAATTATAAACATGTTTCTCGTCCATCTGCCGGCGCCAGATCTCAGTGTTGGCAGCTTTCTCCATTTCCCTGGTGCCCCT
Organism: Lagenorhynchus albirostris; assembly: GCF_949774975.1. NCBI lineage: Eukaryota > Metazoa > Chordata > Mammalia > Artiodactyla > Delphinidae > Lagenorhynchus > Lagenorhynchus albirostris. The sequence continues at coordinate 65,029,443 of NC_083107.1, forward strand.
GATAGATCTTGCCGTTTGATGAATCTTTTAGATCCTCTCACAGGAAGCCCACGCACATTCTGAGTCCCCACAGTGGCCTGTTTTAAGGATTTTTCCTGGCCCCTTGGCCTTGTTGCTGCCAGTGCCCAGGGCTCGCGTCCAAGTGGGACTGCAGCCCCCCTGGGTCTTGAAGGGCAGGTGGCTCATGCGCAGGGCTTGGGGAGGTGGGCCCTGTCCCCTCGGGCTCCTGTGCCTTAACCAGGTTGAGTTCACAGTGGATGCTAGGGACAACTACCACATTAGAAGTCACGGAACCTGGACGCAGCTCATCTCGGCCGCTCACCAGGTATGTGAGCTTGAGTGAGATCCTGAGCCACAGTTGCTCTCATCTGTGGAGTAGAGGTTCTCAGAGGCTGCTGTGAGGGTCCGAGGAGACGGAGGATGAGTCCAGGCAGCATGAGCTGAGAGTAGAGGCAGGAGGAAGACAGTGCTGAGTGCTGGGAGCTGGGAGCCGGGAGCCGGGAGCTGGGATGCCCGTTCCTCAGAGCTGTGATGCACCGCCTCCTGCTGGCCTGCCCTCCCTTGGGCCTGTGCACACAGGAGGCGCTTATGGGATTTCTGCCCAGCCTCGAGGAAGAGCCCCTGTCCTTTATCCTGCAGGAGCAGGAGGCTGGAGGGGGCTGAGGCCCGGGAGCAAAGCAGCCCAGGTGCCAATGGACGCCTGTTGGGCTGAGTTCCGCCCACTTTAGGAGGTTGGACTGGGTCCTCTCCAAGCCCCTTCCTTCCTTGGCTGGACTCTGAGTTTGTAGTTCTTGTCCAAAAGCACTGAACATTGCCTGGAGGCAGTATTATTATTACACTAATATTTACCACAATGCAATAATATTACTCACCACCATTTACTCAGCAGCTATGAAACACCACGTGTTTTGCCTGTATTCTCTGCAATCTCCACAAACAAGCCTGAAAGGGAGGTATTTGTCCTCAGTTTACAGGTGACGACACTGAGGCTCAGAGAAGTTAAAGGACGTGCCCAGGGGCACACAGCCAGTTTTCAGCAGATCCAGGATTCACACTGACGTCACAGCCCAGGTTCCTTTCTCTAACACTGATGTTCTCTTTGCTCTCTTTACCGCCTCTTGCCTCCCAGTGCCCCTTACCCGCTGTCAGACAGGGCAGAACCACTCACTAAGGACGTCTTTCCAGCCTGTGCAAGAGCTGGCTCCACCCAGCGGGAGGAGGAGTCTGCAGATTTAAACGTCATGTTAAAAATAATGATAGGGCTTCCCTGGTGGCGCAGTGGTTGAAAGTCCGCCTGCCAATGCAAGGGACACGGGTTCGTGCCTCGGTCCGGGAGGATCCCACATGCCACAGAGCGGCTGGGCCCGTGAGCCATGGCCGCTGAGCCTGCGCGTCCGGAGCCTGTGCTCCGCAATGGGAGAGGCCACAGCGGTGAGAGGCCTGCGTACCGCAAAAAGAATAATAATAATAATAGTAATGATAGTCACTATTTGTCAAGCATCTATCATTACCTAACATATTAATAATTTAGGGGGAAAAATCTGCAAGTTAAAAGTTGTTGTCTCCACTTTCCAGGTGAAGATACTGAGTCTTAGAAAAGTAAATGTGGATGTCCAGCCACACAGTTGAGCCTCAGCTGCAGAACGGCCTTCACAGCCTTTCGTTCAAATCAACCATGCTTATTGCACGTCAGCTACGATCAAAGCTTCTGGTTACTGATGCTCTGGGAACCTTTCGCAGGAGAGCCTTGGGCCCAAGCTCTGTTTCACAGATGAGCAGACAGCAGCCTGCAGAGGTGGCTGGTTTAGCCACCGTCTCGCAGCTGGTCAGTGGTATCCAGACCCCTGGGCCAGTATTCTGCCAACTGCCTCACTGGGCATCCGGCCTGCAGGTCCAGAACCATGCTGTGACGGGGATGCTGTACCCTGTTTGTGTCCATCTATCCCTATCTCACCCTGTGAGGTCCAGCACCTCCTCCTCCATGAAGCCTTCTTCACATTCACCCCACCCCTGCCCCATCCCCGGGCAGAGGTCCGCTTCCCTCTGCTCTCCCAGCGCCACATGCATGCTGCTGCGTCGCTGTGCGACTATACACCTGCCTCCCAGCTGGATGCCTCCAAGGCAGGAAAAGGAGCCCCGTCCCCAAAAGCTCTCTAAGCGGGTAACTCCCACTACCTCCTGCACCAACGTGCCCCCGAATAGCTTACCTCATAAAAGCTGGGATTTGGGATCCCATCACCGCCCGGGGTGTGGAATGGGACGCCGTCTCCAGCGCAGCCCTGGCAGCACGGCCTTCTCAGTCATCGTGCTCGTCTGTCCTCTCCCCGTCTCTGATGGAGACAGGGAGGTTCTGCTAAGCCCTCTGCTTTATCACCTTCCTATAAGGAGACAGATGATTATCCTTCCACTCGCTGACATCCCCCTCCTTCCTCTTGGTGCTGACAGTGCTCACTGCCGCCTGCCCCTCTGCCTGGGTCCCTCCCAGCCCCTCCTTGCCCACCATGGACCCTGCAGCACACCAGTCGAGGGACCCCCCCCCCCGCCCCAAGTCCACCTCTGCCAGCCCCCTGCCCTCCTCCCTCCCCACTGCTCCCAGCTTAGACTCAGGTCTGAATCCAAAGGTAGGCAAGTCCAAGGCCTCTTCTCACTAGGGGCCATTTCAAGGCATTTTCCTCCTCTTTTACAATGGTTATTTAATGAACAACAAATCACCCCCAAACTTTAGTGGCTTAAAACAACAGGAATCATTGATTGTCCTTATGGTCTCTGTGAGGTAGGAATTCAGAGCATCTTGGCTGGGCGGTTCAGGCTTGGAGCTGCTAGAGCTGCCATCATCTGAAGGCTTGACTAGAGCTGGTGGACTCACTTCCAGGGGAGCTCGTTCCTGTGTCTGGCAAGTTGGTGCCGGCTGTGGGCAGGAGACCTCAGTTCCAACACACGTCAGCATCACTCCACAAGGCTGCTTGAGTGTCCTCACAGCATGGCAGCTGGCTTCCCTCCAAGTGGCCAAGGCAGAGTCTTCGGTGCTTTTATGATTTAGCCTTAGAAGTCACACACTGTCAGTTCCATCATTTTCTATTAGTCCTATAAGCTAGCCCTGATTCAGTGAGGGACAGAACTATATACCTCCCCTTTTAAAAGCATAAAAGGCTAAGTCATCAGCTGACCTAGGAATGCATTTCCTGAATTTCTTTCTCTCTTTCTCCATGAAAGGGCATCTGATATACTTATCTCTTGTTCTGGGGACATGGAGATAGACAAGGGTCCTTCCCTAGAGGAGCTCATAGTCAAATGGGGGAGATAGTCCATCTTGAGAAGTGCCAGGAGAGAGATATGTACAAAATTATGGGAGCACAAAGCACAGGTCATTACCTATCTGGGGGAGTATGGAACGCCTTTGCAGACAAGAGATATTTGCTCTGGGTCTTGAAGGATGAGTAGGAGTTCAACAGGTGGAGAAAAGAGAAAGGACACTGCTCCATGCAGAGGTAATAGTGAGAGCAGTGGCAGAAAGTTATGGCAGCATATGAAGTTGCAATTGTGGAAGGTCTTGAAGGCTGTGATAGGGAGTTTGGACTTTCTATATCAGGAGCCACTGAAGGCTTCAGGCCAGAGGAACACCTGGGCAGAGCTTTGTGGTAGACTGGACATGACTGGCAGGGGCAGAGGGTGGAGGCAAGATGACTGGTCAGGAGACTGCTGCAGGAATCCCCCAGAGGAGCAAGACTCTGAGCTGGGCCCATGGGGACTAGAAAGGAGAGGTGGGTTCAGGGGGTGGGGATTAATTAGTAGGTGGAGCTGACGTGATGTGGTGAGAAGTTGTCTCTGTGGGGGGAGCACAGGCAGGTCTGAAGGTCATGACCAGCCTTTCCACTGTCTCTTCCCCTGGGGCCTTCCTTTCCCAATTCTTGGCTCCTTGTGGCTGACCCATCCCAGTCTGTGCTCAGGGCCTGAGCTCAACAGCCCCGCCTTGTCTGTGTAAGTCCTCTTATGTAGGGTTTGCTCTTGTAGGAAAAAGTGTTCAGAATTATTAGGGAGGCCAAGCGGACGTCATGCCCATGGGCCTAGGATTGAGGTTCTTAAGTGTTTCAGGCCACAGACCTCTTTGAGAATCTACTGAAAGCTATGAACCATCTTCCCAGGGAAGAGAATAGAAACACATTTGTGTATACAAGTTTGCAAACAATGTCAGAGGGCTCACAGCCCCCTTGAAGTCCATCCTTGGGTCTCTGGATCCCAAGTTAAAAGCCCCAAGAAAGCCCCAAGCCTAGGAAGAAACTAGAAAATGAGGAGAGGAAATGTTTGACTCACCAAACATCTGTTATTTACTTCCTCGTTTGATACCCCTGGAACAGCGAGAATCAGGAGGCAGCGTTTACCCAGGATCGCCCCTGGTGGCCCCCACCTCACTTGGTGGGTTTATTTCCATTATTATAGTAATTTTCGGGCTGCGGGCTACAATTTTCACTTGCAGTGAGATATTAACTTGGTATTACCCCACATGTAATTGTCATACAAAATGATCCTGGACATGGGGAAGTGAATGTTTTTTCAAGATGGGGTTTTCCTACGAACGCTGGGTTTTAGGGCTCTGCCTCTTTAAAAATGCCAGATTTCGGTGTGTGTGGCCGGAAGTCAGGGGTCAGCATGGTGTGGTGGGCTGGAGCTGCTGGCCCAGAACACAGTGAGGCCTTGGCAGGCTGGGAGGGACACAGACTGGGCAGCAGAGCCCAAGGCTCGGGGGTGGGCTTATGTGGCTACCAGGAACTACGTGCTGTAACCCAGGCACGCGGCAAATCCCACATTTATGTTCTGTACGTCAACTTAACTCGACTCCAAGCCCAAGTTTCCCCGAGGTGGTGGGAGATTCAGCTCTAATCATTCTCGGAGCTTCCTGGGCTCCCCCGTAGGGCCAGGTGAGGCCCTGGGGTCTTACACAGTGCTGTGCAGCTGGAGGGGGCCCCCACCAGACACCAGGCATCTGTCCACGCCAGTGATGCCCTTGGTTCCAGCCCTTGAGATCTGCTTTGTCTCTAAAGGTCTTCTTGTCCCGCTGCCTTGCCTTCCCCAGATGCACCCTGCTGGGGTACTGCACGGACCTCCCTCCCACCAGCATCATCATCACCTTCCACAACGAGGCCCGCTCCACCCTGCTCAGAACCATCCGCAGGTAAGAGCTTTCCCGTGTGTCAGCCTTCCAGGCTGGCACTTGGCGAGGGCATGTCTGCCCGCGTGGGGAGGGGGACCAGTTCAAGTGTTTCTAAGTACCTGCCAGGCACCGTTCAGGACACTCCACATGTATCCGCTAGTAGTCACTCCTCACGCTCCTATGAGGGCAGCTATTATCCCATTATACAGGAGGAAAGATAGAGGCCTGAGGCATCGGGTTACTTATAGAAGGTCACTGGAAGTCATAGAGGACTTGGTCCCAGAGCACTTGCCCTTAACCACTGCGTAGACTGCCTCTAGAACATGAGTTCTCATTTTCACAGATGATGAGGAAGCTGGGGCTCTGAGGCTGAGTACATCCTCCACCCCCAGCATCAGTCTGGGATTAGAACTGGGGTCTGCCAAAAGCATCCAAGAGAGACTCCTTGCCTTCCAGGCTGACCTCTTCTCCTCCTTGGGGGAGTCTTCTGATGCCACGCACCTCCATCCCCCTCAACACATGCTCACGCACGCACGTACACACACACACACACACACACACCCCATCAGGGCCTTCTTCTGGGCTGCTTCTCTGCACATCTCTACTCTAGCACTTAATGCATTTTTCCCAGATGTGATCCTCAATGAACTCCTGACGGGTAAGGCCTGTATCTTATTCACGTCTTACCTCACCTTCCTGTGGCATAATAATTAGTCCTACGGCATAGAGCTGCTTTGGTTAATTCAGGTAAAGGACTGAGAATGTGCTGGCATAGAGCAGCCATCCCTGTGTCTGCACAGCTAGTGAGCTCTGAAAAGAAAAGAGGCTCTGGGGTACCTGAAAAGGCACCACACTTGGAGTCTGAAGACCTGGGTCAAGTCCCCACCCTACCACTTCCTTGCCTTGTGACCTTGGATAGGTCATTAGCCACATCTGGAAAGATGGTGATAGAAAGGTCTTTCATGTTTCAAGTTCTGTCACATTTCCCACAAGAAGACATTACCCTGGGACATTTGGGGGCCATTATAATGTGGGGACCCCAGGTCCCCCATGCTTTCCTTACACTACGTTTATGTTCTCAGGGGCACTTCAGCTGCTGCCCTCAGACTCACCCCTCTCAGCTCTAAGACTTATTTCTCGTTCTCTTCCTGCTGCTTCTCCGTCTCTTTATAACAGTAATGATGGTACTTTATGATAATAATACTAACATGTTAAACGTATGCTGAGCTTTATGGTCCACAGAACACATTTTTTTTTTTTTGCGGTACGCGGGCCTCTCACTGTTGTGGCCTCTCCCGTTGCGGAGCACAGGCTCCGGACGTGCAGGCTCAGGGGCCGTGGCTCACGGGCCTAGCCGCTCCGCGGCATGTGGGATCTTCCAGGACCGGGGCACGAACCCGTGTCCCCTGCATCGGCAGGCGGACTCTCAACCACTGCACCACCAGGGAAGCCCCACAGAACACATTTTATCTTTCACTTCAGTTGGAGCCCCATCGAACCTTGTGAAGTCCAGGTGCACGTAGGGAACGGAGGCCAAGTCCACAGAGCTGGGAAGCACAGGAGCCAGGATTCGGGTTTCTGACTTCCTGGGTGGAAGTGGGGAGCAGTAGGGGTGCAGCCCCAGCGCCTCTGTCTGCCAGCCTGACGGAGGGCTTCCCCCGAGGCCCTGGTGCCCTGCACTCTGCAGGGGGCTTGGGGCCCATCAACACCATGCTCTTCAGAAGGCGCCGTGAAGTACCAGACTATACCCCCAATTCTGCTGGGCGCTTTGCTGAGAGAGCTCAGGACCTCTTTCCTGCCTCTCAGGAACTTCAGTGTGAGCCAGGCCCCTGGCTCAGACCCAAGTGTGTTGCATGAAAACATCAGAATTAGGGCCCAAGAGCCAGGTATGACCAGACGGGCATTAACATCATTAGCAGGCAGGGCGGAAGTGAATTTTAGGGGTGGAGGCAAAAAGATTACTTCTAGGAAATTCCGTGGCCAGGTGTCCTTTGCCTTGGGAATCCGTACCTCCCTTTTACTCCCTATCCTGTTGCACAAATAAATCGCTAGCCACTGAGAGAGAATTGAATGAAGAGCACTTCCTATCTCACTTTTGTTGATGAAAGGATCTTTTCTAAGGCGTCTTTTTATCTTTAACTTTCTAGAATTCTCATGGCTTTGCTGCCAGGCTCTGGCAAGGGAAGGATGCTCGAGGAACTGGGAAGGACCGAGTTGCCCTCTCGTCCCTGCCATGCAGCGCCTGGCCAGGCCTTGGTCCCTCTGCCCATCCCTGCCCAAGCTCCTGCATTAGCCGGGGATGGGGGGTGGGGGAAGGCACACATGGGGGCGCTCAGAGCCAGGCAGAGGCATGACGTAGTGGGTGATGGGGGGAGAGAGAGAGAGTCACAGCCTTGATGAGTTCGGGGACTTTTCTCACTTAAGGACTGAGAAAAGCCCTGAAGAATGGTTTATCTTGACTGGTGTTGCCACGAGACCCCGTGCACATGTGAGACCCAGGGCCGCCCCCTTCTTCTGGAGCGCCCTCCGGCCCCCTGCCTCCCAGGGGGGCTCCGGACCATGCTGACTGGCCAGTTTGTAGCTTGAATCTCCTTGCTGTGGCTTTTGGTAATAGCCTAGATTTAGAGGAGAAGTCTCTCAGATTCAGGTGGTTAAGAGATTGGACCCTGGGGCCAGATTTGCCCACTCTGCCCTTACCAGCTGTGTGACCTTGGGCACCTCCTTCACCTCTCTGCCTCAGTTTCCTTTTCTGCCAAACAAGGAATACTGGTAATAACTGCCTCACCTGATTGTGGAGAGGAGTGAATGAATTCAGGTAGGTGAAGGCCTTGGAACAGTGCCCGGCACAGTGAGCCTGGGTAGGCAGCAGGGTTCTGATGCTGTGGCTCTCAAGCTTGAGCAGACATCAGAATCCCCTGGAGGGCTCGTTAAAACGTGGTTTCTTGGGCCCCATCCCCACGTATTCCAGCTCAGTAGGTCTAGAGTGGGGCCCAAGGTTTTGCATTTCTAACAGGTCCCCAGGTGATACTGATGCTGCTGGTTCTGGGATCACGCGTTGAGAACCGGTATCGCCATCATTGTCAGTCCTCAGATTCCGGGAGCAGCTGCTGGGCACCAGGCAGGGTGCTAAGCTCCTTTTCTGTGGCTGAGGCAGTGTGCTGACAGTTCAGTACTTCCTGAAGCTCTCCGGTTAGTGAATGGCAGATCCGCAGACACAGCACTCGAACCCAAGTCGGTCTGACTCCAGAACGACTAAACTCAACTGTCAACGGGCCCCAGGTCTTCATTCAACTGGTAGTTGTGGAACGTCTGATAAACGCTGCCTGCCTATAGCCCCGTGCAGTTCTCAAAGCAATTTCAAATACATTTCCTCATTTCACACACACAATAGCCTGTGGAGTAGGTCAAGTAGTAACATCACCTGCCTTTGCAAGGAAGCTGTAATTACAGATGGAAATGAAGGCTGGGACCTTCCCGGTGTCTTGCTCAGGATCGCATAGTAGTGGATGGTAGAGGCTGCCTGGCCTCCCACGCTGCTGTACCTGCCATCTCTCAGGGGGTTCCGGGGGGCCCCATGGTTAGGGCGCGGCGGGCAGAAGGTGTAGACGCTGCTGGCAGCCGCCCTGTGGCAGAGAGCGAGCTGTGGATAGGAGACTCAGGATAATTCCCAGGACGAGTGTGACCCCCGATGCGCCCATGAGGCGAGCACTCACTCCCCTGCTAGGCTGTGAAAAGAAAGGGCTCAGAACAGTGCAGTGGGGGTGAAGCAAGGAAAAAGCCGGGCCCTGGAGGAAAGGGAGGGCCGGCTTGGCTGTAGAGGGACTGATGAGCTGTCCTGGCGGAGAACTGGTGAGACCAAAGGAGGGAGATGGAAGCCACCAGGGTCCAGGGGATGAAGGTGGGGTGTGCAGAAGAGAGGACCCAGGGGGACCATCTGGGCCGAGCCAGGTCCCCTGGGCTGGACTTGACCTGTCTCCTTCTCCAGCCACCCCAGGCACCCAGACCACCTGCCCATCTCAGGCCCTCCCAGCCCCGAGTCACTTTTTCGGTGCCCCTACCATCACTCCAATTGCTCTGTTTAGAGGAGCAAAAACCAGCCAGGTGTCACTAGGAAATGGTGTAATTAGCACTTACCGCTGACGATTTCATTCTTTTTTTTTTCCTTTTTTAAACACTGGACATTTTTCATTCGCTAATCATCTCTCAGTTCAACCAGCACAGAGCTGCACGCGATTTACCTTTTGATGTTCACAGAAGACAACTCTTGAATTTCAAAGAGCCGGCAGGGATTTGGGGAGATCGCGTGCAGAAGCTACAGCCGTAATCAAACCTCATTAGAGGGTATTCTTCCAGCAACTTTTCCCTCTCTCTCAGCCTCGCTCTCCCCATCCCACTCTGATTAGAGGGCTGGTTGTTGGGTTTGGTGTGTTTCCTTTCGGATGATCGTGGCGAGGGTTCCCTCCCACCACCTCCTGCCTGCCCTGTCCCCACCTCCCAACAGCGGGCTCAGGGCTTGGGGTTGGGGTTCCTCTCTCCCCCTCACACTAGTTGCCATGGTGAGAACTACGGTTTCATGAATAAAGGTAGCTCCAGGCGCAGTTCTCCTGGAAAGTCTCTGCATCCTGCTTAGAAAGGACAGCTCACCAGAAACAGGGCTCCGGTGCACACACGCCTCCGCCAGCGCCCATCTGAACCCCGTCCTCGATACACGCAGGGCGCTGGGTGCCCCACGGTGGGTGGTGTGGCCCGGGAATGTTTCTGAGGAACTGTGCAGTTTGGCATGTTCAGGAGAAGCAGGATCCAGCCATCTCAGGCCTGAAACCCAGAATGAACCCAGAAACCTAACCTTGCCCTGTGGGTACAGATCCACAGCACAGGAGAGGAAATGAAGTCAATTCAAAAGTCACCACTGATGCACAGAACAGTAATAATTGCTACACTTTTTATCACTGTTACCAGCAGACACTGTGCTAAATATTTTAGAAACATTCTCCTATAATTCTCCCAACAGCCCTGTGAGTGATAGGTGCTATTATTATCCCTGTTATACAGATGGGAATACTTTACTGCACAGAGCAGTAAAGTAACCTGCCCAAGGTTACACAGCCTGTAGTAAGTAGCTCCTGGACCACAAGCTTCTCACAGAGCTCACATCTCCTTTGATCCTCATCATACACCCAGCGCCCAGCACATAGTAGGTGTGCACTAAATGGAGTGAATGGTCATGGGCCAAGGCACAGCTGGACTCTGGCAGTACAGACAGTAGCTTGACAAGGCCCCTGCCGCCGGGGAGGTGGCCATTTTGATGGGCCAACAAAACCAGCCCTTGGAGTCAGGCTGGCCTGAGAGCCGCAGGAAGCTTCGGATACAAACAGCTGAGGGACCCCAGAGGAGGAAGCAGTTCCTTCTCACTAAGTGGCTTGGAAAGGCGCTAGGGAGGAAGTGACATTTGAATGGATCCTTGTGGCACAGGAGGGGCATCTCACGCTGTGGCAGCGGTAGGAGAACGGCCCTTGGTTGTAACCAGCAGGATGTCTCCAGATAAAGGCACTGGGCACGAGGAGGCTGGAAAGAGGGCTGGCTCCAGGTCGGGAAAAGCCGTGAAGAGCGTGCTGAGGGTTTGGGGTGTAGATTGTGGGGAGCCTTTTGTCAACCTATGCACTTGCATTAGTGAGGAAAGTCACACGATCGGAGATCAGATCTATGCTTCAGAAAGCCCACTCTGGAGGTCACGGGAGGATGGCCTGACAGGTCGGGCTACTGAAACAAAACAGGCAGAAGAGGTTGGATCAGGTTGGAGGTATAAGAGGTGAAGGTGATCTGAGTGATACTTTTCAAGGAAAACCAGCACATCTTGGTCACTGGTGTGATGCAGGATTTCGGGGAGAGGGAGGGTCGTTGAGGGTGGCACTGGATCTCTGGGTGCTATGTGGGTGGTGTGACATTCACTAAGACACAGCAGAGTTGTGTCCCAGTGGCTCACAGTGAGCAGTGTGACTGGACAAAGTTTTTCGGTTGTTCTGAGTTTTATTCTTCAAATGCACTGGTGTCTATTTAAAGCTCAGGTTGAGGGCTTCCCTGGTGGCGCCGTGGTTGAGAGTCCGCCTGCCGATGCAGGGGACACGGGTTTGTGCCCCGGTCTGGGAGGATCCCACATGCCACGGAGCGGCTGGGCCCGTGAGCCATGGCCGCTGAGCCTGCGCGTCCGGAGCCTGTGCTCCGCAACGGGAGAGGCCACAACGGTGAGAGGCCCACGTACCGCAAAAAAAATAAAAAATAAAGCTCAGGTTGATACATGTATTTGCCGCTGGAAGTCATAACCATCTTTCCTCTTTCAATCTCACAGCATATTAAACCGCACCCCTATGAATCTCCTCAAGGAAATCATATTAGTCGATGACTTCAGCAGTGACCGTAAGTACCATCGCTCTCCTGTGCTGTGGACACAAATGTCTGTTCCCAGCCCCTGTGTAACCAGCAGAGGTGAGCCCACTGCTTCCCTGGGGGTGGAAGAAGCCTGGGTTTATAGTAGGTTGGAAGACATTGAGTGTCCAGGCGGGGCTCAAGGAGTACATAAACCTTACATTTGAGAAACAATGTCTTGGGTTCTCTGCCATGAGTCTTTGAGGATCTAACCAGATCAATTCAGTAGATTATTGATGGGTTTGGTGTGTGTATGCATGTGTGTCACTGCCCCCAACCTACGTTCTTGGACTTGAAGAGACCCCATACCTTCAAAGAGACCCCAAGCCCTGAAGCAGGGCCCATGACTAGAGATTCCTCATTCATATACTCTGATAATCCATCAGCCTGAGCTGAGGCCACCTACCCTCTTCCTTTCATTCCCACGGCAGGACTCATGGGGAGGGGGTTCAGTTTTGGGGACGTCCCATCACTTGGCCATGACACAGTGAGCAGCTGCCTTCCAACCTTCCAACCACTGGTCATTACCATCCCCTAGTCCTCCTGTCCAAGAACCTGGGTCCCACCCAAATTCACAGTCCAAGTCCACTTTCCCCGAGAAAAGCACAAGGGAGGTTTCAGACACCGGTGTGTTCAGTTGGACGATCAGGTACGATCATCGCAGAAGCACTGTTACACTTCAAGTACGGATATTGCTGGCTCCTCTTCCGAGAGCTGTCATCCCAGCCCCAGTACTGCTGCAGGCAGTCAGCCACATGCATGCAGGACCGCTTCTTCCCAGTGACAAAGCAGGGGAAGCAGGTGATGGCCGCTGGGGATAGCTCCGAGTCCCAGAAGAGTGGAATCTCTCCCCACCAGCCCTGATGCCTGAAGCTGGGCGTCGGAGCCACTACCACACTGGGGTCTGCTGTAGGAAGGCTGGAAACCCACACCTCTGACACAGCCTCAGAACCTTGGAAGTCATGCACAAGTGGGTTGTGCACCAGATCCAGGGTAATCAGATCGGACTTGAGTTCTGAAACTCAGTGATCTGATCTCCCTTCCCTAGTGAGAAAGGGGTTGGAGCTGGGGAGACACTCATCCTGCTGGGAGGTAGCTGGCACTGAGGCTGGAGACGGGAATGCTGTTGGATTCCCTTAGAAGCAGAATAGCTTAGTGGTTAGAGCATGGCCTCTGGAGCCAACTGCCTGGCTTCAAATCCGAGACCTGTCACTGACTCACTTACTAGCTGTGTGCCTTGGGCAAGTTATTGACCTCTATGCGCATCAGTTTCCTTGCCTGTAAAATGGGGATAACGATGATATATATGGCTTACATAAGGATGAACGTGTTAACGTATTTGAAGTGCTTAGAACAGCGCCTGGCTCCGAGGAAGCTCCTCTAAGTCTTTGTGGTCACTCTGTAGAGTCCAGACCCAAGCAGAGAGGCTGAGGTTGGCCAACCAGTGAAGCAAAATCGAAACTTATGATGTGGAGCTCAGAGCCAAGGAGTGCTGGGGCAGGCAGGCATGCCAGGGCGACCCAGGGTGAATGCCTAGGATGGGTCTCTTGCCTATCCCAGCACATTTCCCTGCATGGTGGAGAGCTGAACGAGCTCTGGGTGACGGGATACACCGGATGGATCCCCTAACAAATAGGGTCTCCTGTATTGAGTCGATGAACTGAAAGGAAACTCCAAAATTTGTCTCATCCATTCTCCGGCCTCCCAGTGGCTTTTTATCAGGCCCCATGTAAGTGAATAGGACTCTGATCATGCTTTGAATGATCTATAAAAAAGCAGAAATGTCCCCAGGTGACCATGCCAAGATTTCCCATCTGGCAGTGTTCCAGCAAGTACGCAGGCGCCACTGTGTGACTGACCTGCTCCAAAGTGGCCCCCTTGCGGCCACGTTGTATTTTGCTAACTGTGGTCAGTCAGCCCCATCCAAAGCCCACAAACACCCTGGCTTCAAGGCAGGGCACCGTGGTTGGGGGCGGGGACGGCAGGCAGGGCTGCCGCACACCTCCACCCCCAGGCGCTCAATCCACGTGACCTCTTGTCTTTGCAGCCGAGGACTGCAGACAGCTCCTCAAGCTACCCAAGGTGAAATGCTTACGCAATAACGAGCGGCAAGGTGGGTCTGTGCTGCTGGGCGGGGCCGGGGTGGGGGTGGGGGTGGGATGCGTTTGGGCGCGTGTTCTGTGTGGTCCCAGACAATGGAGCGACGCTGGCGCCCACTCGGCCGATTGTCCCTCCTGCAGGTCTGGTGCGGTCCCGGATCCGGGGTGCCGATGTTGCCCAGGGCACCACCCTGACTTTTCTCGACAGCCACTGTGAGGTGAACAGGGACTGGCTCCAGCCCCTGCTGCACAGGGTCAAAGAGGTGAGCGAGGTGGGTTCCGTGCCCCCCACTTCCGTAAGCTCAGGACTTCACATGTGTCCTCAATCCCTTGGGGGGTGGGTGGGACAGATTGCTATCCCCATTTTATAGATGAAGAGAATGGGGGAGAGTGGCCTTCCCCGGGGTCGCCCAGCAGGCAGCGGTGGAACAAAGCCCAGGACCTCTTCTTTGCATCACACTGTCACCCACAGCAGGCCTGCAGGCGGGGCTGCCGATGGCTGGTACATGACACACGCAGCTTCCTGGCCAAGAGAACTGCCCAGAGCGATTTCTCCCAGATGTTAGAAAGTTCCAGAAAGGGAGTGCTGATGAGTGTCATTTGTGAAAAGGAGGCAGTGGAATTAACCAGGCCTCAAAATGCAAATCCTGAGGCTTCTGACTTATCTCCAGCCATGTGTCACCCTCATCCAAAGGCCAAGGTGGGAGCCGGGGGTGGATGCTAAGAGACCTGAATTCCTTGCCTCTGTCTGCCCTTAAATTACCCTAGAATTCTGTCTGCTTTCTCTCTCTGGGTCTCAGTTATTCCTCTTGAAATTTAAAAAAAAATTTTTTTAAATTTTCCCATCATTATTTTATATTCCCAAAAATCCATCCACCCCTCCCCTGCCTTGATCTGCAGAAAGCACTGCATGCTTAGATGCCAGTGTCTGTGACTAGCATTTATGCTGTTCATTTCCTCCCTGAGTTACTGTCTCCTGCAGCTGCTCTGTGAAGTCGGGTATTTTTAACATACCCATTTCACAGGTGAGGATCACAGGGAGAATCATATAATTGGGGCTGATATTTCCTACCTGGTACCACCAGCACCAGGGGCCTCATTGTTGCCTCAACAGCATCTCCCCTGTGCTGTGGTTATTTCCTTCTCGCTCTTGAAGGTGCTCCTTGACTCCTATTGCAAAATGTCGGTTTTCAGAGGATGAAGGAATTGAGATGTGTGAACCGCTCAGAGTACTGAGAAATCCTCACCAACTTTGTTCATCCATTGAGAGAACCTCGGTGGGTGTACAGAGTTCCCACACCTGGGCCTAGATGTTAAAACCCATCCCGTGACCACTTTCTCTGAGATCGGGAGGGCTCGTATAAGTGTGTGACATAACCAGGTGAAGAGGTCTGGATGGAGACATAGTCGGTTATGAGCAGACCATTCTGTTGAGGGGCTTGGCCCGGCGCTGGAGGCCCTTCCACGTCCTCCCCTCCCTTTGTGCGCCATCTACGAATGCAGCGAGCCCCCCCCAAGCCTAACACTCTTACAAAGCTAGACTCCTCCTCCTCCCTGCCCGTGCCCGACACGCCCACTGCTTCATCTCCCTCTAAGCCCTTCCTGTCCCTGGATGCCCTTCCCCTCCTCTCCACAACCCCCTTGCTCTCCAGGGCCTCACCCATGTCTCCCCTCCTCCAGGAAGTCTTTCCTGACTGCGTGGCCAGCTGGGATCACTCCCAGCAAGAATTGCCCACTTAGCCCTACAATTTCCTTTTCTGGGTTTAGTTCTCTGTCTCCCTTAACAGATGACAAACCCAGGGCGGCACCAATCACCTCACTGTGGTCACAGAGTCAGGTGCTCAGTGTTTGGAAATGATAATAATACGAAACTAGATGCAACGGGAGGTGATAAGGTTGGAATAGGAGGAAAACGGGCTCGCTTCGTGCCTCTAAGTTAACTACCAGACATTTATCGAACACCTATTTTGGGCAGAGTTTCGAGGGAGAGTTGGGATGGACCATGGAAAAGGAATCCACACCCTGCTTTCTTCCCCAACCCGGAAACTTATTTTTTTTTAACATCTTTATTGGAGTATAATTGCTTTACAATGGTGTGTTAGTTTCTGCTTTATAACAAAGTGAATCAGTTATACATACACATATATCCCCACATCTCTTCCCTCTTGTGTCTCCCTCCCTCCCACCCTCCCTATCCCACCCCTCTAGGCGGTCACAAAGCACCGAGCTGATCTCCCTGTGCTATGCAGCTGCTTCCCACTAGCTATCTCTTTTACATTTAGTAGTGTATATATGTCCATGACACTCTCTCACTTTGTCCCAGCTTACCCTTTCCCCTCCCCATGTCCTCAAGTCCACTCTTAGTAAATCCGGAAACTCTTCAAACCGTGTTGTTTAGGGTTTTCATGGAGGTTTCTTTACATAGGCGTGGTTGATGAAATCATTGACCATTGGTGGTTGAGCTCAATCTCCAGCGTCTTTCCTCTCCTTGGAGGTGGGGGGAAAGTGGGGAAGGGAATGTGAGGGGGTTGGGCGTGGGGCTGCAATTTCCAGCCCTTTAATCACATGATTCCTCTGGGAACCAGCCCCCCCCTCCTCCAAGAGTCACCTCATTAGTATAAACTCAGAAAGAGTGAAAACGGCTTATTATGAGAACAAAAGATACTCCTGTCACCCCCAATCAGTCAGGAAATTCCAAGAGTTTTAGGAGGAACAAAGGCTAAATTCAGATTTCTTTTCATATCACAATGTCACAGTATATACCACATTTTGTTTATCCAATCACTCACTGATGGACATTTGGGTTGTTTCTGCCTTTTTTACCATTGTGAATAATGCTGCTACAAACATTTGTATACAGGTTTTCCTCTGAGTACCTGCTTTCAATTCTTTGGGGTACATACCAAGGAGTGGAATTGCTGAGTTGTGTGGTAATTCGGTGTTTGACCTATAAGGACCTCCAGGCTGATGTGTCCCTGCAGGATGCTTTCCTCGGGCAGCCTTAATGAACCTGGAGGCCCTTTCCTTCCCCGTGGCGCTGAGTCCATCTCTGAAGCCCTCTTTGAAAAAATGCTCTCTTGTGTATCCCTGCACAGCAGTCCTCCTCTAGGAGTCATGCAGCCCCAAGAGTGGGCTCAGCCCCCCAGGCCAAGCTCCCAGTGCCCACCACTGTCTGACCTAAAGCTTTCATGGCAGAGGATTGCTCAGACAAACCCCAGACTGTGGTCCCACCCTCACCTGCAGAGGTTTTCACCAGACCCCGACTCTTGATAACGAGATGGTTCTGCTGAGACATCCCCTTCAGGATGGGGAGTGTGGGCGTGTGTCAGCCTCTGTTTCCACGTGTCTCGTATGTGTCTCATCTCAGAGTAAAACGTGATTTGATCTTGTGAGTGGAAGTGGAAATTTTAAGCTGTAATTGGAGTTTGGGATTTTCAAAAATAGAAATAGATAAGGAAGAGGTTGGGCTTGAGCTGTCAGAAGCTGTCCTCAGCTGGTGTTTTCCACATGGAAAATCTCTTTGATTTCCCTTCCTTCCCTTCAATTACATGATGATACTTGAAACAAGCCCCAAGTTGTTAGGGTTTTTTAAACAGAGGCTTCTTCCCTGCCACCCTTATCTACATATTCCTTTAGTAGGAAAAAAAGATTTTAAGAAATTTCAATCCCTGTAGCATTTGGCAAATTGATATAAATAATGGCTTACATATGCTTCAGAGCCCTTTCACATGCTTCCTTTCTTGTTCCTTCCAAAAGCCCTGTTAGGAAGGCAGGATAGTTTTGCAAATTATAATTTGCCTTTACTTCATAGATGAAGAAACAGAGTTCCTCAGAATGTGCTGATTTGCTTAAGGTCAAATGTATTCTAGGGCTTCCCTGGTGGCGCAGTGGTTGAGAGTCCGCCTGCCAATGCAGGGGACATGGGTTTGTGCCCCGGCCCGGGAGGATCCCACATGCCGCGGAGCGGCTGGGCCCGTGAGCCATGGCTGCTGAGCCTGCGTGTCCGGATCCTGTGCTCCGCAACGGGAGAGGCCATAACAGTGAGAGGCCCGCGTACCGCAAAAAACAAAAACAAACAACAAAAAAAAACGTATTCTAGATGTCAGAACCAGAATGGGAACCCAGGTCCCTGACCCCCCTCTCGCTCCCCCATCCCTCCCTCCAGGCTAGCAGACACCCCACACTGTACTCCTCTGCTCTCCTGTCCACCACCTTCCCTAGACAGCAAGAGCTTATTCATCTTTGTACCATCCACAGTCCCTAAACCGTAGTAGGTGCTCAGTGATGCTGGTGGATGCAATGAGTGAATGGTCGTCTCTAGAAGTTCTTTGGTTGCCCGTTTACAATGTGGTTTTAACTATATGAGATGGTGGAGAAAGAAGAGAGGTACGACTGGAGGGGTAATTGATGGCCATGGGCTCTCAGTGGGGCTTGGGCTTGGATTTGTGTCGGAGGGGGGAGGGCGTGTTGTTCTTGATCTGCCGGGGATTTCAGCAGCTGCCGTTTGAGCTTACCTGTGGACCTAGCCTTAAAGATAAAGCCACGGGAGTACACAGGTGGGGACCTGCAGTGGATCTGGGCATCTTTAGGGAGAGTCCATCCATCCCTGAGCCTGTGTGAGGAGAGGCCATCCTGCTCAGCTGTAATTGATCCACCTGCTTGGCCTCTAGCCATTGACAGTGTCCTCAGAGAGAGTTCATAGCTGCCCTCTTTTAGCCAATGCCAGCTGAACACCTGCTGCCCAGCCGGCTCTGGCCTGGGGCTGAGGGATACAGAAGTGGAGCAGATATGACCGCCAGGGTCACTCAGGGAGGTTTGTGTCCTCTGTTCGAGGGGTCATGTCTGACATCTTCTGCAGCCCCCTCGTAAGGTTGGCTCCACATAGCACTTAGCCCCAAACGTCCCTCTCTGCCTGTCTGGCCTCCGTGACTCTGAGCCAAGCAGCTATCACAACCGTGTTGTGGAAGGACAGAAACCCTCAGAGCTTACAGAAGAGTACCCCAGAGTCTGTCACAGCCCTGGAGGCAGAGCCCACGGGTGGCTTCTGGGGAAGCCTGTGGCCAAGGCAAGCAACCAGCATTTTATTTTGCCTTGCAGTTTCCAAATATTGAGGAAAGATTAAAAATAAACAGTATTGCAGTTTGGGGTCCCCAAGACCACCCTCAGCTTCAGTAATTCACTAGAAGGACTGAGAACTTAGCAAAGATGCTACACACGTGGTTACCGTTTATTACCGCAAAGGGATGTGGATTAAAAGCAGCAGCGGGAAGAGGTGCACGGGGGGAGTTCCAGGCACGATCGTGCAGTTGTCCCCTCCCAGTGCTGGTGTGTGGGCAGCCCTTGCTTCCCCCAGCCAGGATGTGTGGCAACATGCACGGAGCATTGCCAAACAGGGGAGCCCACCCAAGCCTAGGTGTCCAGGGTTTTTATTGGAGGCCAGTCACATAGACGTGGCTAATCACCGCCATGGTTTCCATGCCCCTCCAGGGGTCAAGTTGAGTTGGCACCCCGTGACCCAAGGCCGTCACCACAAACCTCATCGTTAGCATAGACTATCTGGTGTAACCCCAGGGTCCCAGGTGAACAGACACTTTTATAGGCAGAACATGCCAAGGGCTTAGAAGTTACCTCTCAGGAGTTGAGCAAGGGCTAAACGTATCTTTAGGTTAATCCTTTATGGCACAAGGGTTTTTACCTAAAGACTCAGTGAAGCTGTAGAGGCCCAAACTCAGCAGACAAAGGCAAAAAGAGGACTTTGTCAGACCCACAGAAGAAGATCAGTCTCTGAACTTCTGAGAACACTTCAGAATTCAAGTCAGGAGAATATCTTTGGGGTGTGTCTCTGTGGAGATATTGGTGTGGGTGGTGGATGGCTGTGTGTGCGTGCAGTGTGTATATACACACGGACGCATGGTGACAGGGGCCCCAGAGCACTGTAGCAGCTGGGCAGGTGCTGTACAGGAAGCATCTGTGCACATCCCAGAGGGGGAAGCAGTGCATTGAAAATGAGCATTTCCTTTCGCCGGAGCCAGTTGGCTTCAGAGGCACCTTGTCACTGTTGAGATGAGCTGTGTGTGGAGGCCAAGGGCCAAATTAAGTCTGTGAATGTCAAGGCGGGTGCTCGGTGAATCTGAGCTTAAAATTAGAAGACGGCCTTATTTATAGGAGAGATTGAATCAGGAAATTAAATGACTGCAAGAGAAACCGAAGTTCCTGCCCATGCTGACCGGGTGTGGTAGGTGCGAAGGATTGGAAAAGTGGTCCTGCCTTGTAGGCCCAGGCCTGTTGTCTCCTCCCGGCTGCTGGATTCCCATTCAGCCAGTGAGTCTCCTGGTCACAGCTCAGTTATCCTGCCCATGGGAGCCCAGTTTCCCCTCCTGCATACCAGTACGGGAGTGTTCATCCAGAATTAAGGAACATTTTTAAAACATACGCAGTGCCTTGATGGCCCCCAAGAACTGGTGAATTTGTCTTGCAGATTTTGAAACTAGCCCCTGGATGATGTTGATGCTTATCAGCGGGGCAGCCTGGGGGAAGTAGCAAGCAATGAGGCCGGAAAGCTAGAAACAGGCCTGTTTTTGATGGTCTTGGATGCCAGGCTAAGGAGTTTGAACCGTATCTTCAAGGCAATTCAAGTTTTTAGCTGTTGAGCTACAGAGTGAGATTTGAAAGACAACTCTGTCAGCCACCTGTAGAATGAAAGGGAAAGGGGTGAGGGTGGGGAGAGGAGCTGGGAGTCCACTGCCGCGTTCGCCAGGCGCGAGGGGGTAAGGGAGAGTCGGCATCCGTTCAGAAAAGCAGTTGTAGAGTTACAGTCGGCAGGATCCGTCCGGTTGATGGGCAGAGGTGTAGCTTCTTAAGGTAGCGCGGGGGAGGAAGGGGGGATATGTTGACAGAAATAGGGAACCAAGGGAAGGAGCGTGTGTGGGGAGAGGATGGTGAAGGCACCGCTGAAAGGCCGTGTGCGTCCACATGGAGGGGCCGTCCACCCGAGCCTGGAAGCGAGGAGCAGAGTCAGGGCTGGAGGTGCAGGCTTGATTCTCACAGGTGACAACTCAAGTTTGGAATCTCTGGAGATGCTACGCATCAACTTGCCCGTGAACCATAGGCATAGAAGGTAAGTGTTGGGAAATTCCCACTGTGGAGGTGTGGCTTTGCTTCTTGGAGCTGCAGGCTTGAGGCCACCTTGCTGGCTGACTGTGTCCTCTGCCTCCTGAGAGCCCCATGGCACTGAAGGACTTCAGGGGTCCCCTTCTTCCTGACGTCCCTTTCCTCAGTGTGCAGCACGCCCCAGCCAGCCTCCCCGTGTCTCCACCCTGACTACATGGCCATGAGAAGGCGCCCGGGAGTAAAGGAAAGGCTCGTAGCATTGTAGGCATCATACCTGGAGAGGTCGCAGTGTCTGTTGGCCCATTTTATAGATGAGAACATTGAGATCCAGAGAGGAAAGTTCTCATCAAGGCCCTGAACCCAGTCTCCGGCCCTCCCAGGGCGAGGCCCTACTGAGCCCTGGCCTGGCTCTCTTATGCCGCCATCTGAGCGTGCAGGCCTTCTTTTTACAGGACTACACGCGGGTGGTGTGCCCCGTGATCGATATCATCCACCTGGACACCTTCAACTACATCGAGTCGGCCACGGAACTTAGAGGGGGTGAGTGGGGCTAACACCCTTGCCCAGTGAGGACTTTCCTTTTCTCCTGGTCGTTGCTGCCAAGGGGGAAAGTGAGAAAAATCACCTAGCCCTGCATCCTGTAATGTCAATAGCTCCAGGGTGGCCCTCACCATGGGGACTGTGAATGGAAGGGCCGGGGGGGTGGCAGGTCACTCCTAGCCCCCTGAGCTCTAGCTCCAACACGGGGTCACTCCAGGGCCTGAGGATTTGAGGGAAGCAAGGGCCCCCCTCCAATGTGGGGCCTGAATTGTTCCAGCATCTCAGTATTGGGTGCCTCCCTCTCTTCAAGGCCCACCACAGTTCTGCCCAGGGCTGAGTGCTGGGCTCCTCAAGAGGGGTTTGGGGTGATTCAGCCCCTCACAGACCTCCTGCTTACGCGCCCCCACTCCCGAGACTCTTGGCCAAGGGCCACACTCCATAACTGTCCATCGTGTCCCCCTTGGGTCCCACTCTGGGGCTCTGTCAACTCCCACTCTTTATCCTGTGCCCTTTGTTCCCTAAGTCCACCCAGCAGAGAAGCCTCAGAGAGGCAGTAGGGGGTAGAGAAAGAAGGAAGCCGGAAGGGAAATCAGGCAGCTGTGTTGCCGACCAGCTTGGGTGAGACCTGTTATCCCTGGGACCACCTGGGAAACTGGGTACGTTCTTGAGCTTCTAGTAAAGGGACAGAATGAACAAGGTCTGCAGGTGCATCAGAGAGACCAAGTCAGCCATGTGGATGCTGTGTTTCAGGGTTTGACTGGAGCCTCCATTTCCAGTGGGAGCAGCTCACACCAGAGCAGAAGGCTCGGCGCCTGGACCCCACTGAGCCCATTAGGTGAGTCAGGGCAAGGGTTAGGGGTGGGCAGATTCATAACCGCTTGGCCCTTCCCGCTGTCACGTGGTATAGGGAAGCAGTCCGTGTGAGATGCTCACACGATTGGGCAGAAACCAAGAGGACCCTTTGCCAGGCCAGCACCGCCTTTGCCCTTATTTTAGGAGGTTTCTGTCCTCGTGGAGACTTCTGCTGAAGGGGTGGGGGCCGGTGGAGACCTGTGCTGAGGACTTGCCCAGCGCTGTCCACCCACGCACATGCCATGTCAATATTTACGCTTCCAGCTAAACGTTGGAGGGTCCCAGACGGTCCCGTTTGAGCCTCTGACAAGGGAAAAGATGGTTCCTTAGCCCTCAGGTGCTGGATGTCAGGATTCAGCCCAGGTAGGTCGAGTCAGCCATTGCCGTAAGTGGACGCTGCTGTCAAGGCATGGCCACTGCTATGAACACACACGACTGCCGCATCCCACGTGAGAACACGACAGGCGCGTCAGCTCTGGGCTGCCTCTGCGGTGCTGCAGATGGCTTTGTCCTCATCTACATTCTCACTTCCAGACCCCATTGTGACCCACAGCACAGTGGCCAGATGGCCGCCTGGGGTTCAGGCCCATCCGAGGGCTCGGCGTAGAGTAGAGCACAGGGGTCCACCCAGCGGTGTCTGCATCGTGTGTGTGGCTTCAGTGTTCCCAAGACTGGAGGGTGCACGTGTCCCAGGCCTGTTGCGAACCTCCAATCTAAAACTTTCCTGCCTCCAGTGGAACGTCAGGAGGCCAGCAAGTGCTTCAGGGTGTGGAGAGAAGACCACGGGACGGGGATTGCTCCTGCCGGGGTTGCAGGGATGCTCTGGGCTCTTCAGGGGCACCTCTGCAACGCGGGGCCTGCCACAGAGTAAATGTTTGATCATTTTCATTGAACTAACTTAAGTCAAACTGAGACTCAAAGGGCTGTGAAGAACTGAGTGGTGACACTCAGACAAACGGTGGGAATTGGGAGAACTTTGCAGTGGGACCTCTGTCGCATCTTCCGGCCAGTCCCTCCTCCCTTCTCCAGCTTTCATGATCTGGCGTGATGCCGAGAGGGAGGTTGGAGCCACGTGGCACGCCAGATAGTGCCATTTGCTCCTAAAGGGAGAGCAGAACCTTCTCACCATCCTCAGGACCACGCAGCACACACCAGTGCCTCGGTTACTTGCTGCCGGAAGTGTCTGATGTGGCAAGTGGACCAGGACAAAGTCAAGGTCAAGGCAGTGATGGTGCCGCTGCCTCTGGGTTTCCCTTCTCTGTCCCAGGGGTAGGGTTTTTGGGGCAGGTTCTCTTCTTGTGGGAACATCTCTGCTCCTCAGAGGACAAGTGTTTCCCAGAGGATAGTAGGGTGTCGTGGCATCGGGAGACCGAGCTGCTGACCTGCTCCCCGTCAACTAACTGTCTGACATAGAAGAAAACGCCCTTCGCCCTCTGGACCCACGGAATGAGGGCCGGGGTCCCGGAGGGCTTGCCAGCACCCCAGCCGAGCTGTTGATTCTTGCAGACATGCGTCCTTGTGCTTATCGGGTTGCTTGGCTGGACTCTGCAGCCCTTTCCTTTCCAAGTGGCTTCTCCGGAATCTCTTTCAGTGGTCAAGGGGAGGGGAGCTTGGGAGAGGACCCCAAGGAAAGAGAATGAAGATGAGGGTGTGTTTGTTTACTAGGGCTGCTGCAGCAGAGTACCACAGGCTGTGTGGCTTAAACCACAGAAACATACCGTCTTGAGCTCTGGAGGCTGGAAGTCCAAGACGGAGGTGTTGGCATTTAGCGGTCCTGGCATTCAGCGGTAACCCTGTGCATCGTCCTCTGCCCCTGTTTTCTCCTGTCCCTGTCTCCAGGATGCGTTATGGCTTTCTTCTTCAGTCATTAAGAGTTATGTCCTGGAAATTTATGGCTGTTGGCCTGACCCGCAGCATCTGTTCTCCTAAACTGGGCAGTGTAGAGAAATCTATCAGAAAAGTCCGTGTCCTGCCGTGTGGGGGCAGGGTTGCTTCCTTCTGAGGGCTGTGCCGGACCTTCTCCTGGGCTTGCAGAGGGCCGTCTTCTCTCTGTGTCTCCTCACATTGTCTTCTCTTTGTGCATGTCTGTCTCTGCAACTACATGTCCCCTTTTATAAGATACCAGTCCTATTGGATTAGGACCCACCCTAATAACCTCATTTTAACTTGATCACCTCTGTAAAGACCTTCTTTTTAAATAAGGTCACATTCTGAGGTACTCAGGGTTAGGACCTCAACATGTTTTTCGGGGGATAAAACTCAATCTGTAGCAGAAGGAAAGAGAGGAAAAAAAGAAGAGAGAGTCCAGTCTCAAGAAATGGATGTGCTGTTCACAGCTGCTGTCGCAGCCCGTCTTCTCTGCCTGGTCAGTGGCCCATGGTCCCCGCTCCCTGTACTGGAGCTCCCAGGAGAGCCCCGCTGGGCAGGGCCTGTGGCAGAAGCCAGGGGGAGGCTCCCCAGGCCCTCCGAACAGCCGGGGTTCTGAGCAAATCCCGACTGCCCCACAGGAGGTGTGCAGACGAGCATATTAGCCTGTCTGCAGGGTCAGGAGATTTACAGTCGAAGGGAAAACCCTGGAGCATGTTCCTGTTTGAGGTAAGTGGACAGTATGGCCTCAAGATCAGGACCACCAGGACAGAGAACACGGCAGCAGCCCCGCTCCCATGACTGACCCTCCTTCTTTTCCTTCCAAATGCACAGGACTCCAATCATAGCTGGAGGGCTCTTCGTGATGGACAAATCCTGGTTCGACTACCTGGGGAAATATGACATGGACATGGACATCTGGGGCGGGGAGAACTTCGGTGAGTCACTGTCTTCGCATCCAGGGGCTAGTGTGCGGGTGGGTCTCCGTGTCATTGGACCATGTGTGCCTGGGATGAGGGCCAGGGAGATGGGGAGCAGGTCACTCCTTCGGGGGAACACCACGTGGGGTGCCAGAAGAGTGGCTGCTGGGAGGGCGGAGGGAAGGAGGGGGATTATCCATGGGGCCACATGGATGCTGCGGACCAGGGAAACACACCCGGATGGACCATTAGGGGGAAGTTGAGATGCAAAAGCTGGAAAGACCAAAGGAGGAGCACCGAGTCTGAGGGCCAGAGGCAGGCTTGAGCTGGGAGTACTGAACATGGGGATTTGGAGTTGGAAGGAGACTGGGGATAAAAAGCATGAGGAGGAGGATGGACAGCAACGCCATTAACATCTGGATCACATCTGTTGGCTGGTCTAGGCGTACAGCACTCGGCACTGGGTTAGTGAGGAGGGTCTGGGTGAATGCTGCGGAAGCCCTCATCTTTCCGCGCAGAGAAAGCAGTGGGGGAGGGGGGAGGGGCTGGGTCACGTGTTCCAGAACTGTGTAAACACATGGCCAGGTGTGGCCACAGTGGTGTAGGGCTGCCATGTGCAGATACAGGAGGAAGTAGTCGGAGACCCGTCCCATCTAGATGATGACAATGACTGATCCTCCAGTTTCCTCGTGAGTTAAAAGTGTAACACAGGGATGCTTTGGGGGTTGCTGTGGAAATCCATTCAGGTAAGTCTGTAAAACCTCTGGGCACCATGTGGACACAATACACGTTAGTTACCATTTCTTCCCTCCAGCAGGTAAGACCTAAGAGGTGACCAGCCTATAAGCTACACAAGGCAGGGATTTGGTCTGTTTGTTCACGGCTATCTCCCTTGCCCAGTATGGTGCCTGCCACGAAGGAGGCTTCAAGAACTATTTGTTGAATAAACCACAGGAGAACCATTGTAAAGCAATTATACTCCAATAAAGATGTTAAAAAAAAAATAAAAACATAAACCGCAAGAGAGGAAGAAGAGTCCAGGGGTGTCAGGGCCCCTTCCCCTTTCTGGTGCCGGGGAGCGTGTTTGGCATGGGCTCCCCGAGCGGTGGCGCAGGCCAGGGGAAGGATCCATGGGGCTCTTCCTGGCATTTAGCGGTAACCCTGTGCATCGTCCTCTGCCCCTGTTTTCTCCTGTCCCTGTCTCCAGGATGCGTTATGGCTTTCTTCCTCAGTCATTAAGAGTTATTTCCTGGAAATTTATGGCTGTTGGCCTGACCCACAGCATCTGTTCTCCTAAACTGGGCAGTGTAGAGAAATCTATCAGAAAAGTCCGTGTCCTGCTGTGTGGGGGCCAGGTTGGAAGCTTGGCAAACAAAGCAGAAAATCCCAGTTCCCACAAACCAAACCAAATCCCCTGACTAGGACTCAGTCCTCGGATGCCACGGGGGTCTTTGGGGTGGGGTTTGAGGGGGGATCTGCCTGCACCAGCCCGGGAGAACTTGGAGCCGGGTACACCCTTGGCGTTCTCAATGGGGACAAGGTCTCTGTCCTTCTGGGCAGAGCCCATCAGATGTCCTCCCGTTCACAGTACCTCTCGTGATTCTTCCTGATGTGCTCTGGCCTTTATCCCTGTACATTGAATCCTTTCTGCAGCCCTTTTGATAGACAGCAGTCATCCAGTCTCTGCTCGAATGCTACTGATGATGGTGTGTTTGCTGCTTCACAGTATGGTAAGTTCTGTTGTTGAGAATTTTTGTGTTGAGTTGTTAGAAAATTCTTCTAAGTCGAAGCCCAGCTTCCATCAGTCAGGCCTTGTTCTGCCCCTCTTGACCCACACAAAGTACATGTGGTCCTTCCTTTCCATGGCAGCCACGTGTGGATGCAGGCAGCGTGTTACTTTCAATGATGTCACATTCTGGTCCAACCTACCAGTACCTTCTCTTTATAGCAACGTTGACACACATCTGCTCACATCCAGGGTGATCTCCTCTTGTTGGTTTCCCAGTGGTTTGACATCACCAAATGCTGGCTGGACCAGGGAAGTAGGGAGGGGCTTCGGGAGAGGCGTGGGAGAGACATTTTACAATCCATCACAAAAGTTTTTAAATCACAAAGAAAGCACTGCAGACAGTTAACACAGGAAACACTGTTTTCTCCAATTCCAACATTCCATTATACTATAGCCAACTCCCAGCACTTTTTTTTTTTTTTTTTTGCGGTACACGGGTCTCTCACTGTCGTGGCCTCTCTCGTTGCGGAGCACAGGCTCCGGATGCGCAGGCTCCGGATTCGCAGGCTCAGCGGGCATGGCTCACTGGCCCAGCCGCTCTGCGGCATGTGGGATCTTCCCGGACCGGGGCACAAACCCGTGTCCCCTGCATCGGCAGGCGGACTCTCAACCACTGCGCCACCAGGGGAGCCCAGCTCCTAGCACTTTAAAAGTCATTTCTGGATTTTTTTTTTTTTTAGCATTTTACATGCCAGAACATGCAGTGCTTTTTTTTTAATTGAAGCATAGTTGATTTACAATGCTGTGTTAGTTTCAGGTGTACGGCAAAGTGGTTCAGTTATACATATACATACATATTCTTTTTCAGATTCTTTTCCATTATAGGTTATTACAGGGTATTGAATATAGTTCCCTGTGCTATACAGTAGGTCCTTGTTGGTTATCTGTTTCATATATAGTAGTGTGTAGATGTTAATCCCAAACTCCTAATTTATCCCTCCCCCAGCCTCCGCTTTCCTCTTTGGGAACCATAAGTTTGTTTTCTATGTCAGTGAATCAATTTCTGTTTTGTAAATAAGTTCATTTATATATGTTTTTTAGATTCCACAAATAAGTGATATCATATGATATTTGTCTTTCTCTGTCTGACTTACTTCACCTAGTATGATAATCTCTAGGTCCATCCATGTTGCTGCAAATGGCATTATTTCATTCTTTTTTATGGCTGAGTAATATTGCATTGTATATATGTACCACATCTTTATCCATTCATCTGTTGATGGACATTTAGGTTGTTTCCATGTCTTGGATATTGTAAATAGTGCTGCTATGAACATTGGGGTGCATGTATCTTTTTGAATTAGAGTTTTCATCTTTTTCAGATACATGCCCAGGAGTGGGATTGCTGGGTCGTGTGGTAGTTCTGTTTTTAGTTTCTTAAGAAGCCTCCATACTGTTCTCCACAGTGGCTGCACCAACTTACAATCCCACCAACAGTGTAGGAGGTTCCCTTTCTCCACACCCTCTCCAGCATTTGTTATTTGTAGACTTTTTGATGATGGCCATTCTGACCAGTGTGAGGTGGTACTTCATTGTAGTTTTGATTTGCATTTCTCTAATAACCAGTGATGTTGAGCATTTTTTCATGTGCCTGTTGGCCATCTGTATGTCTTCTTTGGAGAAATGTCTATTTAGGTCTTTTGCCCCTTTTTTGATTGAGTTGTTTGGGGTTTTTTTTTTTTTGCGGTATGTGGGCCTCTCACTGTTGTGGCATCTCTCACTGTTGTGGCCTCTCCCGTTTGCGGAGCACAGGCTCCGGACGCGCAGGCTCAGCGGCCATGGCTCACGGGCCCAGCCGCTCCACGGCATGTGGGATCTTCCCGGACCGGGGCACGAACCCGCGTCCCCTGCATCGGCAGGCGGACTCTCAACCACTGTGCCACCAGGGAAGCCCGGGGTTTTTTTTTGATATTGAGCTGTACGAGCTTTTTGTATATTTTGGAAATTAAGCCCTTGTCAGTTGCATCGTTTGCAAATATTTCTCCCAGTCCATAGGTTGTCTTTTCATCTTATTATGGTTTCCTTTGCTGTGCAAAAGCTTCGAAGTCTGATTAGGTCCCATTTGTCCACCTGCAAAGGACAGATGGTGAGGAGGGGAAAAGGGATCTGCATGTCAGAGTAAAAAATCCAAGCTCCAGTGTATGGCAAGAGGGCCCCTTGCTTCCAAGTCCTGAAGATCCTCTCCCCTCAGCATCACTCATGTCCATCCCCCTCTTACTCTCCTAAATGATTCTCCACCTCCAGTCTGCTCCGCTCAAAGCCATCCCCACACACTCCCGCCAAAGTGCTCTTGGAAATGCCAATCTCTCCCACCCTCCCGGGTTTGGCACCCCCTGTGGCCCCTTCTTGTCCTAAAGACAACGCCCACACCATTCCTTGACCTTGCCCACCTCCCCAGCCTTCAGTCCAGAGGCACTGACAGACCCTCCTGCACTGCCCGGACATGCCCAGCCATCTACAGAGATCCAGCCTCCACCCTCCACCAAGTGCCAGATGGCCACAGATCACAGCTCTGGGGCTGCCTGGCCTCCCCCAGGACTAGGACACCCTCCCTACCCACCCTCTGCCCACTCCCCCCAGCACCCTGCTCTCCTCTCCACTCTGGTACTGGGCCCTCTCGCGTATTTGTCTGTTTTGCTTCTGTGCCTTCCACCCACAAGAACATTCATCTAACTTCTCGACCTCAATGACTGGAGCGGTGGAAACTGCTCGCTGAATGTGTGTTCAAAGCGGGAGGTTGACCAGGAAGGGGGTTCAGGGTGGGAAGGACCACATGTACACAGCTCTGAGGCTCCATGTAAAATCAGTCTCCGTGCATTAAACAGAGCCCGTGGGGAATAACAACGGCAGGTAAAGATGTCTTTCCTTTCCCAAGACGTGGGCTTTCTGCGTGTTCCAGACGTAGTTGCCTTTGTTGCATCGACTTGATTTCACAGCCCAGAGGTCCATGAGATCACTGGACCAGGCTCTGGCCAGGGTGACTGGGACCGTCCTCTGTGGCACACTGCCTGGCCTGCCCATCTCACTTTCATCTGCTGGGAGCAGCCCCAAGTGGCCACTTGAAAGCCAACCCCAGCTATGCACTCGAGCAGCCCGACCCTGGTGCAGTCATTCCCACAAAGCGTTTCTAAGAGGAGCTGAAGTGTTGATAATTACATCTGCAGTTCAGCATAGGAACAGGCTTTAGGGAAATGTGGCTTTTAGCCTTTTATTTTTCAGAAGTTGTTTTGCATTAAAATTGGATGTTTAAACTCCAATTTTCGTAACACAGGATACATGGAAAATATCTAATCCATCTACTCACTTTAGCTTTTGGTCTTTAGAGGTGAAAGGAACCTGTTGCCCAGCAAAAGTGTGCGCGCGTGTGTGTGTGTGTGTGTGTGTATAAGTGGTGGGGTAGGAGGTGTGCCTTTCCAAAATGGAGGCCTTGGCACATATATGAAGGGAGAGTATGGGATTTCTGGATTTAAAATGGGGGGTTTCTAAAGCATACCAGGTACAAAAGACAACGCTGAGGAGAGAGATGAGGGCCCCAGAGAGGAGCTGCCACCAGCTCCCCCATCCCCAGAACAGCCAAGGACATCAGGCTGTGTCAGGTTGGGCAGGCACACTCCTGTGTGTCAGCATGGGCTGTGGAATCAGGCCTACGTTTGAATCCCGCAGTCATCACTAGTTCTGTGTCCTTGGGAAGGTTGCTTTACCTCGCTGTTTCTAAGTCTTTAAAGTGGAGACAGTGATCCCCATGGTAGGGGAAGGGGCTCCGCCAAAATACATCCCCGCCCTAATCCCCGTATTAGAGAAAAAATTATTCTGACCCTTGTTAAAATGGTAAGAAAGACTTGACTCAGGACTCTCACAATGGGTGTCAAGGCTATCGCAATGGCAGGGCTGGGGGGTACGGGGCTCAGCTCCAAATACAAGAACAGGTGGGGATTTGGATGCAAGGAGCAGGGCGGGGGGCGGCGAATGGAAATTACTAAGAGGGAACATCAAAAGTGGGGGGGATAATATTCTTGAAGTGACAACGTTATGAAGGAAATAGTAATGGTTAACATGGGTTAAAGGTGAGGTTGACGGGAGAGGAGAGAGGTGGTGTGATTAAAAGGGCGGCATGAGGGATCTTTGTGGTAATGAAACTCTTCTGTGTCTTTACTGGTGAATACATGGACATATGCATGTGATAAAATTGCATGAGGTAAATACACACATGCACACACACAAATTCATATACGTGAAACTTGGAAACCTGAATATGATTGATGGATTGTATCAATGTGAGTATCTTTGTTAAATTCATGTACTAAAATTTGAAAGACGGTGCCATTAGGGAAAACCATGAAGGGTGCACAGCATCTCTATTTTATTTCTTATAATTGTTTGTGAATGTACAATTATCTCAACATTAAAAGTTTAATTTAAAAACAAAGTGGGGGGAATTCTGCTACACTGACCTAAGGTTTCTTTTTTTTTTATCTTTATTGGAGTATAATTGCTTTACAATGGTGTGTTAGTTTCTGCTTTACAACAAAGTAAATCAGTTATACATATACATATGTTCCCATATCTCTTCCCTCTTGCGTCTCCCTCCCTCCCACCCTCCCTATCCCACCCCTCTAGGTGGTCACAGAGCACCGAGCTGATCTCCCTGTGCTATGCGGCTGCTTCCCACTAGCTATCTGTTTTACGTTTGGTAGTGTATGTATGTCCATGCCTCTCTCTCACTTTGTCACAGCTTCCCCTTCCCCTTCCCCATATCCTCAAGTCCATTCTCCAGTAGGTCTGTGTCTTTATTCCTGTCTTACCCCTAGGTTCTTCATGACATTTTTTTTTCTTAAATTCCATATATATGTGTTAGCCTATGGTATTTGTCTTTCTCTTTCTGACTTACTTCACTCTGTATGACAGACACCATCACCCTGATACCAAAACCAGACAAGGATGTCACAAAGAAAGAAAACTACAGGCCAATATCACTGATGAACATAGATGTAAAATCCTCAGTAAAATACTAGCAAACAGAATCCAACAGCAAATTTAAGAGGATCATACACCATGATCAAGTGGGGTTTATCCCAGGAATGCAAGGATTCTTCAACATACGCAAATCAATCAATGTGATACACCACATTAACAAATTAAGGAATAAAAAACATATGGTCATCTCAATAGATGTCCAGAGAAAGCTTTCGACAAAATTCAACACCCATTTATGATAAAAACCCTCCAGAAAGTAGGCATAGAGGGAACTTTCTTCAACATAATAAAGGCCATATATGACAAACCCACTGCCAACATCGTCCTCAATGGTGAAAAACTGAAAGCATTTCCACTAAGATCAGAAACAAGACAAGGTTGCCCACTCTCACCACTCTTATTCAACATAGTTTTGGAAGTTTTAGCCACAGCAATCAGAGAAGAAAAGGAAATAAAAGGAATCCAAATCGGAAAAGAAGAAGTAAAGCTGTCACTGTTTGCAGATGACATGATCCTATACATAGAGAATCCTAAAGATGCTACCAGAAAACTACTAGAGCTAATCAATGAATTTGGTAAAGTACCAGGATACAAAATTAATGCACACAAATCTCTGGCATTTCTATACACTAATGATGAAAAATCTGAAAGTGAAATCAAGAAAACACTCCCATTTACCATTGCAACAGAAAGAATAAAATATCTAAGAATAAACCTATCTAAGGAGACAAAAGACCTGTATGCAGAAAATTATAAGACACTGATGAAAGAAATTAAAGATGATACAAATAGATGGAGAGACATACCATGTTCTTGGATTGGAAGAATCAACATTGTGAAAATGACTCTACTACCCAAAGCAATCTACAGATTCAATGCAATCCCTATCCAACTACCACTGGCATTTTTCACAGAACTAGAACAAAAAATTTCAGAATTTCTATGGAGACCTAAGGTTTCTTACCAGGGTAGTCAGATATGGGGGCCGGGACAGGCTGGGGGGATGGATTCTCTAAACCGGCTTAGCAGGATTCTTGCTAAAACGGGATGCAGGCCTGACGAGGGTAAGGAACAACAGTTCATGCCTAGTCAGAGAGAGGGCGAGCCTGAGTAAAGTTTGGTCACGGAGAGCATCTCCTCACCTAGATCCTGTCAGGAGGTTACCTTACACGGCAAAAGGGAGTTTGCAGATGTGATTAAGGCTCCTGAATCTGAAGCTGGGAGAGTGGCCTGGAGTGTCCAGGTGGGCCCAGTCCAATCACTTGGGCCCTTTGCAGCAGAGAACTTTCTCTGGCTGGAGTCAGAAGAGATGGAGCGAAGCAGTCAGAGAGGTTCACAGCCTGGGAGGAACTGGCCTGGCTGCCACTGGTGTGACGGGGGAGGGGCAGCGTGGATGTAGCAGGGGCCCCTGACCTACAGCCAGTGAGGAGAAGGGAACCGCAGCCCTGCGACCGCGAGGAACCAGCTTCTGCAAACAACCTGAATCAACTCGAAAGCTTCAGAGCCCCCAGAAAGGAACCTAATCCTGCTGACATGTTGATCGCGGCCTGGAGAGACCCTCAGCGGAGGGCCCAACCAAACCCACGCTGGGTTGGTGTGGTAATTTGTTACGGCAGCAGTAGAAACACGCTCCCAGGGCCACTGTGAAGACGAATGAGGCCCCGAGCAGTGGCCTTGCCTCGCCTTCGGGCTGCAGGCGAGCAGGTTTGTCAGACGAGCACTGTGTCACACCCGCGGGAACAGTGGGTCCCTCTCGCTTTCTCTTTTGGCCTCACCTTTTCCAGGTTCAGGGGCTCAAGATGAGAGAAGTGGCCTCCTCTGAGAAGAGCAACCAAGTCTGATGTAAAGTCATCCTCCCCCGACCCAGGTGGGGCTGCTTGCTAAGCCCCAGGCCCAGGTGCGGTCCCTCAAGGCCACGCTTTTCCAGAGCGACTGTGGAGAGGTAAAGGGTGCCGCCATGACGTTCGCAGCCGGACAGCCCGTGGTGACCAGGGTGGGCCTGTGGTTACTGCTTGTTCAAAAGTCAGGGACCTGGATGCAACCTTGATTGTCCCGGATGGTGTGAAGCATAATTTTGCTCATAGGTTCAAGGTTATCCTTTGTGGCCCAAATAAGATTGCCTCTACTCGAGTCCGTGTACTCATTAAAAAATAATAACAGAGCTTTCTAGCTCAGGTGACCCTGAGAACGTAAAGATTCTTGAAAGGAAAGGTCCCTGTCACCACATTTGTCTGTGTGGACGGAGGAGTGTCTCTTACTGACCATCACTGTCCCCTGCAATCCCTTTGTCCTCACTAGATTTCAACCCGGCCAGAGGGAGAGTGGCTAATGCTGTGTAGACAATAAATGTGTCTGTATACAGTCCATGAGGTTCCATTTAAAACAGGCCCACTGCCTTCAGGGGAGCCCGTGTCTGATGTTCCCTTTGCCTTTGTGTAGAAACCGGGCTATCAGAGGAGATTTCAACTTGACCTATATGGCCAAGGAGTGGTACAGGAATAGCTGTGATTCGGTTCCTGGGGAGGAAGCTGTCCCATTTCCCCTGGATTCCTGTCCGCCATCACGGCTCGTCAGGTAGACGCTGGCTCTGGTTAAGGGTTGGGGGCTTATGAGTGCTGGTAAAACTGCTGATGAGTTGATGAGGAAATAGAAGGAAAGAGCTGAGAACAGAGGCTGGGGAGGGTAGTTTATTCCCAAATATTAATCTGAAGTTTAAACAAAAGAAGAAGGCAACAGCGCCCCCAATGAGGATGGAATAATTACACATCTCCCTGCCTGGAATTCAGAGCAGATTTGGGGCTGCGTGACATCCATCACCAGGGAGATTATGCGGGTGCTGACTCAGTGAGAACTCCCCACAAACTCCCTACATCATCTTTTGACTCCTTCACTTAAGAAAGTGATGACTTTGCAGGAACTGAAGACATGGCAAGTGGAGGGTCTGGGCTCTACCTGGAAGGCCCACTGCTTTACACCTCGGTCTACGGCCCCACTGCTTGGACCTCGGGATCACAAGCCTTTCCCAGAGGCTTCAGCACAGATCTGTGAATCACCGGACCTGGCTTGCAGTCCTGGGAGGATACACATCGTTATCCTGAAGTCAGTGGTGTAGTTAAGGGTGGGACAACTATATGTCCTAGGTTTTAAATACTCCACACTATGGTACCTGAAGGTCATTACACTGATCTGAACGCTCCAAGCTTCATCACCCAGACTGCCTTGACTCTGGCCGAGGCACAGCAAGGCATGGGTCTCAGGTCATCTTGGATACGACAGTCTGGACTCCAGAGGCGAGAAGCTCTTACTGCATCTCAGGCTGCAGCCTCTGTGGGCAACATCTGCTGGCCGGAAGCAGAGCTGAGACAGGCAGGTGTCAGGACTGGATGAAGGGGTGGATAAGGCAGCTGGTTATAGATTGGTCTCTCTGGTTCGTCTGCGAGTGCCCTGAAGGCAGGAGCTTCGTGTCCACAGCCGCATTGGCTGATGGTGCGTGTCCACACTGAGTGAGATGGGGTCAGGGCAAGGGCAGGAGTTTTGGAGCTGGGGAGATGGGCTTCAGAGGCCAGCTACCCGCTGTCAGTTGTCCCATCAGGACTGCTTCTGCATCGTAAAAACATCCCCAACCACGTGTGGGGTTGTTAGGATGACTAATAAGTTACTGCCTGAGGGAGGACCAAAGCCCAGCCCAGGAAAAAATGAAAGAGTCCTTTCCTCCCCTGCAGAACTGAGATGCTCTGATGTGTTAAAGCAGCACAGACACAGGAAAACGAGGAGGAAGGATGGTTTTAGAGGCAGAGGAGAGGAGGCAGCCTGCAGAGGGCTATTAGAGGATGCTGATGGGGTAGAAGACGTACTGCATCTGAGGGCATCCAGTGCACCTCGACAGAGCGTCAGGCAGCCGCGGAGGTCAGTGCTGGAGCCCGGAGTAGAGCTGGGCTGGTGGGCTAGGGGTGAGTCCTCAGCGTCAAGCGAATGTTGGGGTCAGATGAGGAAGCAGTGTCAGCAAGGCACTCAGAGATAGCGCCTTGGGGTGGAGAATGCCAGAAGCCCAAAAGGAAGGTGGAGAGGAGAACGGTACTTTCTGAGGTGGGGTCTGTGCATCATGGTGGCAGCGGGGGCGGCCAATAGATTCAGAGAGCAGCAGAATGCTGGGTGAAGGAAGCACAGGGAGAGGAACGGGTTTCAGGGGCGGGAAGGGTGGGTGGCACTGAGGCACAGGTTGGAGGGATTTGCTTTGCAAATGAGGAGGGACGTATGTCTCATTTGAATACATGGAAGGAAGAGACCGTAGCTGAAATGTATGCATATTTTTGGAAGAAAGCTGGCACAGAATTGGTAGGTTATATCCAGTAAGCAAGGCCTCCATCTCTGGTTTTGAGGTCCTGGAGAGGAGCTGATTATTGGAGCCCAGTAGACCTGAGCCCTGGAGGCTAAATTCACACATGTCCCATCACAATTCCCTGCACCGAGCCCTCCGCCCCTTCGTGCATCACTGCAGGGTGGAGAGCTGGATGTTGGCCGTCAGCTAAGCTCGCTCATCATCCCCCGCCAACGCCAGGCTGGTGCCCCCGATTCCAACCAGGCAAACGCCAGGGCGCCGTGTATCATGGATTTCTGTGGAGAGTCAAAATCTCAGGTGTTAAGTACCACAGATTTCAACTGCCTCCTGTGGCAGAAGCAGGAAGCTGTGAATCATCTAGGAAGTTGGAAGTGGGCACAGGTGGGCGATGCCGTTGGCGTCCATGTCTTAAAGAGACAGCCTGCAGAGGAATGTCTTGTAACTGCTACTGAGATTCCCAGCACACTTAAGAGTTTTCACAGTTATTCTTGAAATTCCATTTCATTTGATGTCAACGGCAATCCTGTGGAGTACTTTTATGATCTTCATTTTACGTGTGAGGAAACCCGGCCTCAGCAAGGTCAAGCAGGTTTCCCAGGGACACGGCTAGTGGGTTACTGCAGACCTGGGGCCACGACTCCAAAGCCAAGTTCTTCCCGTCTCTCCCCGACCCTGTGTTCTTGCCATCATTTGACAGCATTCTTGAGACATCCGTTCATCATCCTAGTGTCCACGTTGTCCCCACTCCGAGGGCAATCCGAGCTTGCTGGAAGTGAGCTGTAGCCTGTCTGGGAGGGCACCTGGGCAGGGGGCGACAGCTGTCAAGGCAACCTGGCCTGCAACTCTTCCAGGGACACAGGGCAGGAGGCAGGAGGGGACAGGTAAAGGGTGACTGAGGACAGGCGGGTATGAGAGCAGGTGAAGATCAGGATGAAGAATCTGTGTCCAGGCACTTGAAGAAACCCAGGGAAGTGGGGCCCACGGTGCTGGAGGGTGCAGGGCACGTCGTACATGGTGGGACAGCACTGGAATACCCGCGTCCTCATTTCCTGCTCATGGACACCCGGGCCGCTTCCAGGGGCAGTTGCCCATGGGCACGGGATTTTCCTGAGCCATCTTGTCCTCCTCTTGCTTGAGCTTGACGGCAGAAGCACGGGCCAGGCAAGCATTTCAGATGGGCAGCCAGTGGCGTGCAGCGAGGAGCCTGCCCTGGGTGCAGTCCATAAGGGGTTGCACCATCTGTAGAGGAGTTAACAGCGATAATAAAACCCCTCAGTGTTCAGCAATTCCAAACAGATGAGAGATACTCCCCCACCACCCCTGAATTCCGCTGCTCCAAGCCTGCAGGAAGCAGCCCCGAGGGAGAAATGCACCCGCCAGCCTAGTCCCAGCGCCTCTGCTAACTCCACCCCTCCCCCCTCCCGGAAGTCCCTGCAGCAGCAGCCAACGGGGAAAAAGGGGTTTCTGTGCAAATCCCCACCCAGGGGAGCACCTCCAACAAGAGCTTCGAGGCTTCCAGCACTTTCTATGGCTGCTCCCAGCTCTCGACTACGGCTCAGACTTCCTCCTCTGGGCTAAGATTCAGGGGCCCTTGCAGCGGGTAGAATTGCCGTCTCAGTGTCGGGAGGCTCTGTCCTGGACACCTTGTCCAGGTGCCTCCTGGGAACTGATCCTCTCTGTCGCCTCCAGGCCATGTGGCTTGCTAGCTTATCAGAGTGGCAAACACACTTACTCCATGACAGCCCCTTCTATCTGGACCTTGACCATCAGAACATTCTCCCATAGTCTCCAGTGGAAATTCTTTCTCCTCGGTCCTGGCTCTAACCCTCTGGGATCATATGAGCTCATCTAATCCATCTTCCACGTGCTCAAAAGCAGCTCTCTGATAGCGCCCAGGCTTCTCTTTCCAGACTAAAGCATCACAGCAGTGGCCCCGCCATGCGGGCCCCTGAGTGTGTTCCAGAGGCCTCCATGAGGGCAGGGAACAGGTGTTGATTTTTGTGTGCTCCTCCCTGCCGCCCACTGTTTCCCTGTTAACTCAAACCACCCTCCCAGGTGTGAGTTGTTACCAATCCTTGTTGTGGGCTGGGAAGCCGAGGTTGCCGGGCCAGTGGAGCACGCTGGTAACCGCCGTACCCGATGCTGGGTGCGGCCGGCCCTCCCCGCTCCCTGGGATTCCCTGGCGCCTGGAGTCTCAACGCTGCCATCCTGTGCCCCTCCATCCAGGAGGCAGAGCAGTGATGGGGGGCATGGCTGTCTTGCAGAAATCTCCTTCAGGGTGTGGATGTGCGGGGGCAGCCTAGAGATCGTCCCCTGCAGCCGAGTGGGCCACGTCTTCCGGAAGAAGCACCCGTATGTTTTCCCAGATGGAAATGCCAACACGTATATAAAGTAAGTGTGTGCTGCCGTGGCCGAGGGCTTTTGTGGTGATGGGCTGCTGCTGCCCTGGGTTCTCTGGTAGGTTGCCTGCGTGTTCTGGATGGACAGGGGCTGTGGGTCCTGCTCGCTGGGCTGCTGCCTGAGCAGGAGAGGTCAGGCCTGCCCGTCCAGCTCAGGCTGGAAGCCCCAAGGCTGTTCTCCACTGTTGGCTTCCAAGGCCCCACATGTAGCCTTGGGGGCTTCAAGTCACTGGGCAGCGTCATCCTGCAGGGCTCAGGGCCCTGGGTATTCTGGGTTGTTTGGGGTGGGGGAAGGGTGGCCGTTTTACCCCTGAGTTCTAGAAGATCCGCTGCTCCCACCTTCAGGCTGGGTCACCAGGGGAAAGGCCCTTGGGAAGATTCGGGAACGGGGAGGCACAAGTAGCTACAACCCACCTGACTGCTCCAGGGCCTCGAGGGTGCACAGAAGCAGCCAGGCTGGCACAGGCCCTGCGGCCCTGGGCTCCTTTCCTGGGACTTGTCATCTCCTGCCTGGGACGAAGCAGGACGAACAGGACGAAGATCCTGGGGTCTCAGTGACCCAGCGGTGCCCACTTGCCTATTCCTGCTCCCTCCCTCCTTCCATACGCCCTTCTGCTTGCCGTGATTTTTTTCTTCAACCTTTCTCCTTTTCTTTAAAAATAATTCCTTACACCTCTTTCTCCTTTTCTTCTTCTGGTCCTCCAGCTTCGTCTCCCCTTGTCTCTTGTCACCTGACAGCTCACTCCCCATTTATTTCCACTTTGCCCTTTTTTTCTCTCATTTGGTCCATTTGGGGGAAGCGCCTCTTTTGGTGTTTTGGTGTTTTGCTTCCCCTGCAGTGTTCTTCTCCTCGTCTGGGTTCTCCCGTCCTCGGTTTCTCACACGTGTGGGCAGCTGTGGGTGTGGACAGGTGTGGCGGCGTGATGGGCTTGAACAGGGAGAAAGTTGACCCCATGCTGGGCAGGGCAGGGCAGTGAGAACCCAGTCAGCAGGGACAGGAACAAAGGCAGGGCTGCCTGGGCTCCGGGCTTTTACCGGGAAAGGTGATCTGGGGGCGCCTGGCACAGGAAAGCGGTGGGGCCAGCCTGGGAGTGAGGGGGCAGAGCCTTGGGCTCCAGAACGTTCCTCGTGTTTGAGACTGGGCGCTGGCCAGCGGGCGTCCTGCGTGCCACCAGCGGGTCAGTGGAGGGGAGGGAAATGTGGGGCAGTGTCTCCTCGGCAGCTTCCAGTTTGCCGGTGGTTAGGCCAGTGAAGGGAGGCGGCAAGGCTCTGTTAGCTGCCTTCCCAGCACCAAGAGCTGGGCTGCGTGTGCATGACTCCTTCCAGGCTCACGGGCTGGAAGGGCGTGCCGCGCTCCGCTGTTGAATGCCTCTGTTGCACACAGCGGCAGAAATCTGGAGGGGCGTGGCCTTTCTGCTGAGACCCCGAGTCCACGCCCTCGGGGAGCAGGTGCTGCTTCAGCCCTGCTCCTGGCTTCAGATTGTTTTCCCACATCCTCTCTTCCTGGTACCCCTGCCTCCTGGACAGCTGAGCAATGACATCCTCCGTGTCGGTCTCTGTCTCTTTTTCTGTGACCTTGGATGTCAAACTCAGAGCGAATAGCCGATTTTTTAGAAGCTTCCGAGTCCTGGCAAACGTTTGACCGAGAGGGCGTGATTGCGTAATTCTTTACACCTGCGCCATGCTAATCACGTGACCCGTGGGAGCCCGTGTGTGGCTGGCCCCTTGGAGAGCTGGGCCCTGGGCGGAAGGGGAGAGCTCTGGAGCAGGTGCCCGCGGACGGCCAGAGGTGAGACGGTCGGCCCTTCTCCTCTTGTACTGGCACCGAAGGGACGTACCAGATTCTCCTGGCTCTTTTCTCCCTGACTTTTTTCTTTTTTGAGGGCGACAGAAGCTCAGTTTCTGGTGTAATTTCTCTGGCCTGTGCCTTTTGGGAAAAGAGTATGTAGTGACTACTAAAACCCTGTGTCTCGGGGTAGAGGTCCCTTTGGAGATTGGTGGAGGTGGCTGGGCTCAGCACTGGGGGGCAGAGTAATGTTACTGGACCATGGTGGGCCCCACGGGGGTGACGCTGCCGGCTTGCCGCTTGTGTATATTTTACCTGGACGCGTCCCAGGTCCTCTCTGACCCTCCCCGACACCCCCTGTCTCCTCAGGAACACCAAGCGGACAGCTGAGGTGTGGATGGATGAATACAAGCAGTACTATTATGCTTCCCGGCCGTTCGCCCTGGAGAGACCCTTTGGAAAGTAAGTGTCCCTCCTGGTTTATTTGCGCAAAGCGCCAGGAGCCCCAGCTCGCAGGCCTGTGTGCTCAGCTGGTCTCCCGAGCCCCCAGGCCCCTCCAGGGCCCAGGCTGGGGCTCTTCTCCCTTCGTGCGCCTCCTTGCTCCTGCCCAGTTCTGGCTGCAGGGCCTCGGACAGCTCTTGTGGGATGACCACCGGGCAGCCTGGGCCATCGACTCAGTGGCAGAGCTGTGCCTTGTGCAGTGGACTGGTGTTTCCAGCTTTTTATAGAAAGGTGGGGTGCTGGGCTAAGCAGCCCTGGTCCCTCCAGGTCGGAGTTCCTTCCTTCTCATCCTCAGCTGCCCAAGCCTCAATCTTCTGCCTTCCTAGGAGGAACGGCACCATGCGATCTCCTCTAGAGCCGGGCTCCAGCTTCACGGGGGTCGAAGAGGACAGAGAGAGAAATTAAGGGCCAGATACCATGACATGAGATAGCCCATCAGTCCTCCGCAAACTGAGAAATGGGTATAATTACCCCTGTTTTACAAATGAGGAGACTGGGTCCTCTACAGGTTCAGATACCTGCCCTGGATCACACCATTACAGGAGGGGGAGAAGGCTCAGATCACACCTGTCAGATTCCAAAACTCTGTGATGTTGCGTTCCCCAACCCAGCGTTGATTTGAGTAGAGAAAAATGGCAACTTCGTTGATGTTATCATTCGTCTTTTGCGGGGGGCAGCCGGTGGCTTTTGTCATCTAATGTCCCTCAGTCATTCTAAGGCTGTTGACAGATGGGATTTTTGCAGCCTGCTCTCCACAGGTCGAGCCCATCACTGCCTGGGAGGATTAAATCAGAGGCTGCTAAAGTGATTTGTATTTCTGAAACCATAAACCCACACTGTCTCCACTTCTCCTACTCAGAGCCTCCCACGGCGTTTATTCTGAGTCCTCAGCCAACTTCCGGTCTTTTGGCCACGTGGGTCCACCCCTCCTTTCTTCATTGCCCTCCCTTCTCCAACTTGGGTTCCACCTTCTTGCTTAAAGAGAATGCTTAAAAGATGTTGTCCTCAGCTCTCTCGCTCTGTTGGGCATCTATCAACCCTCCCTGGGGAAGTTCTCTTAACCCTGGATGAACCCGACTTTGTACCGTTTCCTCCCCGGTTCATAGGCTGCTGAACGGTTCTGGGCCTGTCAGGTGGTGCTGCTACAACTCCGTGGCCATCAGGCCCAGGGAGGCCCTTGCTGGACCTCTGGAGCCTGCCACCTTGCCTGGCCAGCGTTCTCCCTCAATCTCCATTTGTACCTTTTCCACTCTCCCCAGCTGCTGAGTCCACCCCACTCCTTTCACTCACAGAAGATGACACCTCTGTTCTGTAGATGAAATAGCACCAACTTCCCAAGACAGACGAACCTGTATCTGCACCATCCTTCTGTCTCTTTCATCTTGAAGGATAAGGTGTGCCTCCTGTTCTCCGGACACCCTCTTCCCCCCTGCATTCATTCGTAAATGATCATTAATCGAGGTCCCCCTGCCTGGATTCATCTCCTCCTGCCTGTCGGCTTCTCGCACTTTAATGTGCACACAGGTCTCCCGGAGATCTTGTTAAAGTGTGGATTTTGGTTCGGTAGGTCTGCAGGTCTGTAAGCCCCACGTGGTGCCGGGCTGCTGGTCTGAGGACCTCAGCTGAAGGAGTGAGGTTTCAGGGCGATGGTTGCCAAACTGTCTGTACATCGCAGTCACCTGGGGAGCTTCAAAAACTCTGCTGCCTCTACTCCACCCCCAGAGAGTGGATTTCCCCTGGGCTGTGGCCTGGGCTGTAGAATTTGTAAAAGAACCATCCCCCCACCATCAGGTGATTCTGATGCACAGACAGTGTGGGAGCCCCCGTTCTAGGGGACTTTGCCCTCTTTCACTCTCCCTGATCACCCATCTC
The DNA here is from genome assembly GCF_949774975.1 of Lagenorhynchus albirostris. Taxonomy (NCBI): domain Eukaryota; kingdom Metazoa; phylum Chordata; class Mammalia; order Artiodactyla; family Delphinidae; genus Lagenorhynchus; species Lagenorhynchus albirostris. The sequence goes on from NC_083107.1 coordinate 65,072,062, forward strand.
TCTTCTCTATTGCATGGTCCCCGTTGGCATTTAAATTTATTCAGTATCTTACATAGTTTTTAAAAACAAAAAAGGAAGAGAAGGAAAGAAAACAAACTATAAGAACTCTCCCTCAGGGGCTTCCCTGGTGGCGCAGTGGTTGAGAGTCCGCCTGCCGATGCAGGGGACACGGGTTCGTGCCCCGGTCCGGGAAGATCCCACATGCCACGGAGCGGCTGGGCCCCGTGAGCCATGGCCGCTGAGCCTGCGTGTCCAGAGCCTGTGCTCCCGCAGCGGGAGAGGCCACAACAGTGAGAGGCCCGCATACCGCCAAAAAAAAAAAAAAAAAACTCTCCCTCAGTCCAGCCTTGCTCATCACCTACACCCAGTCTTCTGCTCCTTCAGAGCCAAGCTTCATGAAAGAGCTGCCTGCATCGCTGCCTGCTGCTCCCCTCCCCCTTCTCCTGACTGTGACCTGAGGCCGTGCCCCTATCCCCTGCGATCACTCCCACCTGGCCCACCCATGACCCCCTGGGACCCCTTACCTTTCTCTATGTTACCCCATTGGTATGAGACTTCTCCCACCCAGCCCCCTTCAGGCACACTTCTGATCTCGGTTTCCAGACCTGCAGTCTTGGCTCTTGTCGCGGTGCAGGCTGCACCCTCTCAGCCCCCTTTGCAGGCTCAGGCTCCTCTCCCCACCCTCATATGTTGGTGTTCCCCGAGGATCTGTCATAAGCCCTCTTACTCCACATTTTCCCTGGCATCAACCACCACTGTGCTGCCGATACTCGCGTTTCCATCTCTGTCTTGCACCTTTCCTCTGAGCTCCATCCCTTATGTCCGAGTAGCAACTGGACATCTCTGCCTGGATGCCTCCCAGGCTCCTCCAACTCGACAAGTCCTAACTGAACCCATCCTCTTCACTCCTAAACTTGCTCCTTACCCCAGATTCCCCATCTCAGTGAACGCTCTTCCTTGCATCCTGTTGCCAGACCAGAAATCTGAGTGTCAACCTTGACTTTTCCCTCCCCCTCTCCTCCCACACCTAGACAATCACCAAGTCCCAGAGCTCCTGCCTCACTCATGCACCGAACATCTGGGTTCTTGCAAATACTGAACATTTAGCCCTTTTCAAACAATGTCATTCCTGTCCTCATGTTGCTTAGAGTCTGGTGAGGAGTGGTGGTTAGTGCTGTTTAAGAAGTTCCAGTGCCGTGAGGGCGCCCGGTCCAGTCTTTGGGGTGGAAGGAGGCAAGGCTGGAGAGAGCGAGGCCAGTTCTGTGTGGTCACCCAGGAGAGACAAGGTGTACATGGAACTCGGGTGGGTGCTGGTGGTGCAGTGGAGAGAATTAAACCTGTCCCTTCTCTCCGTTCGCACCCCACTTCCCTACCAGCTTTCATGAGCAGCACCTGGGTTTCTTCAGCTGCCTCCTAACTGCTCTCCCAGCTTTGCACATCGGATGCATTCACCACCAGTAAGATGCTCTTAAAGGGCTAACAGCGCCACATCGTTCTCTGCTTAGAACCCATCCATGGCATCCCATTGCCCTGAAAATGAAGTCCAAGCTCCTCCACCATATTTCACAGGACCTTTTATGGTCTGCACCTTCATCTCTCCTCCCACCCACCTGCCCTCTCCCATTCCCCCACATACATCCGTTCACACACACACATTCTAACCTGCACCACTGTTCCTGCCAACAGACCCCTTCCCTCTCCATGTGCACTAATCTCTCTTTGCTATTCCCCTGGCACTACCAGGGGCCCCCACCTCACCCACTTTCTGGTTTGTCTGGACAACGTCCACTTTCCTTCCAGATACCAGCTTCCACATTACCACTCGACCACCACTGACCCGACAAGCATGGGGCCACCTCTGAAGTGCTCCCACCCCACATCCACGTCGGGCTGTGAGCACCCGGTTCGTTACCTGTCTCTCGCTTGCTCGAAAGTTCACCATCACGTCCCACGTTGGGCACAATGCCTGGCGCATACTAGGTACTCAGGAAATATGTGATGAACAAATACATGACCAAAGCCCAGAACCAGCTAACGAAGAGGATTCTTTGAGGCTGGGCTGGTTGAGGCAGGGCGTCGGGGGGATGGCAGTTCAACAGCAGAATCTGAAGAGAGATTTGGAAGTAGACCCAGAGCCCCGGCGGTGACTTATTAACAACACGCTGGATGTTCTCATAGCCTCGTTTTTAATGAAAAGTAAAAACACCCCCAAATTCTGTTTCCAAGTAAAGCACAAATCTTTGGTGTCATGACCGCTCCACTGTGAGATCCTGCCAAGTGTTTCCATAGCTCTGTCTGGAGCTCTCAAAAGCTCTCTCGGTTATTTTCTCCAGCACCCTCCAGGGAGACGTGGGTGCAGAGCATGGACACGGTTTGTGCTGTACGCCTCCCAGCCTGGAGGGCTGGTACCTCCTGGGTCCATGTTGCTGGTACCCATCTCTGACACAGCTGTATTTTGTCTCTGTGTCTGCCCTCCCCCTTCGCCCCCAGTATTGAGAGCAGATTGAACCTGAGGAAGAACCTGCAGTGCCGGAGCTTCAAGTGGTACCTGGAGAACGTCTATCCGGAACTCAGGTATCCGCCCTGTGGTTTGAGCCTTTGCTAGCTGCAGGGGGAGACCCTCCGCTGACTCAGTCTGGAGAAGGGACCCCCTGTGGCCATCTGGATGAGGGCTTTTAAGTATATGGAGGTCTAAGGCCAGTTGGCTCCGCTTATCCCTGAAAGCAGAAGGAGAATTCTATTAATCAGTAGCATGAGGGATTGAGGTTAGCTGTAGCAGTATTTCTCAGCTGCTGGGCTTTGAACTCTGGGGTGTGACCTCAGGGCATGGACTCACTGATTCCATTCCAGGCTCCAGTCTCCTGGGTTGTTCCCTGCTGCCTTGCTGCTAGCGGCCCCTCCCCCATCCCCAGGCCCGGAGCAGTGCAAGTCATTGTAACACAGCCGGGGCGAAATGCCCCTGCCATTCTCCAAACACGGCCCGACCTCTCCAACTGCTGCTGTTACTACTAATCCAAAGAGTAGTGGTTTCTCATCCCTCCCATGGCTTTCCTCTAGAGTACCCAAGGACTCCTCCATCCAGAAGGGCAGCATCCGACAGAGGCAGAAGTGCCTAGAGTCTCAAAAGCAGAAAGACCAAGAGATCTCCAACCTCAAGTTAAGCCCCTGTGTCAAGACTGAAGACAAGGATGCAAAGTCCCAGGTAAGGTAACTGGCTGGGGATGCTTGAACGTGTGAATGGACTTGGCCTCTATTTCCTGCTTCTACATGAATCAGATGTCTAGTTATACCCGGAGCTTAACAGCAGAGCAAGAGAAGCACGATCCCCCTCACTCTGGGACTGGGTTCACTCCGCTTGGTTTCCAAATGCACAGACTTTCTCTGAAAGACGCCTCACCGGGCAACTTAGCGCCTATAGGAATTAACCATTAAATTAGCAGGAGTTTAATGAGGATGTCATTGGTGTCCAAGCTGCTGGCAGTAAATGTGGGCTGATCAGGCAGGGTGGGCAGCACAGCTACCTCAAAAATATGAGATGCAGACAGAAAAGCATCCTGCTGGGTGACACTGTCTCCAGGTAAAATGCCTGCTCTGTGAGTCTCCCCGCTGATTTAACCCTGACTTCCAGACAGTCACGACAGACGTGGTACAGCCTTCCCCATCATCCACCGCCCCCATCTCTGGGCAGGGCCGTCGATCATCCCCTTTCTGCCTCAGCAGGCCTGTGGCTCCACCTGTGCTGTCTCCTGCTTCCCCCAGGTCGGGAGGGACCATCGTCGCCCCTTCTCGGAAAGGTTTCCTTGTGCCTTAGCTGTTTCATCAACACTGTGGGTCAGTGTACTCCCCTCTGAGGATAGAACTCTTTTAAAGAGTCACTGACAGATTCACAGCCTGTCTCAGCCTCTGTAGCACTTGGCCTGCTGGATGCATGAAAACACATCCATCTTATAGCTTCCCTCCTGGCTCTGGAGACACTGCATGATCCCGATTGTCCTGCAATCCTGTTCTTTCCACCCCCTTTTGTTTTTTTGTTTTTTTTTTTTTTTTTTGGCTGGCTCCCCTCCCCACTCTCATACACTTATGGTGAGTAATCACCCAAGTTCTCAGTTCACTGTTCTTTTCTCTGTAACTGGTTCCTTGGAGATTTTATCCATGCTTCCAGCTTTGGCAACCTCCTCTGTTTTATTTTTTTTGTTTTTACATCTTTATTGGAGTATAATTGCTTTACAATGGTGTGTTCGTTTCTGCTTTATAACAAAGTGAATCAGTTATACATATACATATGTTCCCATATCTCTTCCCTCTTGCATCTCCCTCCCTCCCACCCTCCCTATCCCACCCCTCCAGGCGGTCACAAAGCACCCAGCTGATCTCCCTGTGCTATGCGGCTGCTTCCCACTAGCTATTGGTTTTACATTTGGTAGTGTATATATGTCCATGCCACTCTCTCACTTTGTCCCAGCTTACCCTTCCCCCTCCCCGTATCCTCAAGTCCATTCTCCAGTAGGTCTGTGTCTTTATTCCTGTCTTACCCCTAGGTTCTTCATGACATTTTTTTTTCTTAGATTCCATATATATGTGTTAGCATACGGTATTTGTCTTTCTCTTTCTGACTTACTTCACTTACTTCACCTCTGACAGACTCTAGGTCCATCCACCCCACTACAAATAACTCAATTTCGTCTCTTTTTATGGCTGAGTAATATTCCATTGTATATATGTGCCACATCTTCTTTATCCATTCATCCGATGATGGACACTTAGGTTGTTTCCGTCTCCGGGCTATTGTAAGTAGAGCTGCAATGAACATTTTGGTACATGACTCTTTTTCAATTATGGTTTTCTCAGGGTATATGCCCAGTAGTGGGATTGCTGGGTCATATGGTAGTTCTATTTGTAGTTTTTTAAGGAACCTCCATGCTGTTCTCTATAGTGGCTGTACCAATTCACATTCCCACCAGCAGTGCAAGAGTGTTCCCTTTTCTCCACACCCGCTCCAGCATTTATTGTTTCTCGATATTTTTATGATGGCCATTCTGACTGGTGTGAGATGATAGCTCATTGCAATTTTGATTTACATTTCTGTAATGATTAATGATGTTGAGCATTCTTTCATGTGTTTGTTGGCAGTCTATATCTTCTTTGGAGAAATGTCTATTTAGGTCTTCTGCCCATTTTTGGATTGGGTTGTTTGTGTTTTTGTTATTGAGCTGCATGAGCTGCTTGTAAATTTTAGAGATTAATCCTTTGTCAGTTGCTTCATTTGCAAATATTTTCTCCCATTCTGAGGGTTGTCTTTTGGTTTTGTTTATGGTTTCCGTTGCTGTGCAAAAGCTTTGAACTTTCATTAGGTCCCATTTGTTTATTTTTGTTTTTATTTCCATTTCGCTAGGAGGTGGGTCAAAAAGGATCTTGCTGTGATATATGTCATAGAGTGTTCTGCCTATGTTTTCCTCTAAGAGTTTGATAGTTTCTGGCCTTACCTTTAGGTCCATTTTGAGCTTATTTTTGTGTATGGTGTTAGGGAGTGTTCTAATCTCATACTTTTACATGTACCTGTCCAGTTTTCCCAGCATCACTTATTGAAGAGGCTGTCCTTTCTCCACTGTACATTCCTGCCTCCTTTATCAAATATAAGGTGACCATATGTGTGTGGGTTTATCTCTGGGCTTTCTATCCTGTTCCATTGATCTATATTTCTGTATTTGTCCCTTTACCATACTGCCTTGATTACTGTAGCTTTGTAGTATAGTCTGAAGTCTGGGAGCCTGATTCCTCCAGCTCCGTTTTTCATTCTCAAGCTTGCTCTGGCTATTTGGGGTCTTTTGAGTTTCCATACAAATTGTGAATTTTTTTGTTCTAGTTCTGTGAAAAATGCCAGTGGTAGTTTGATAGGGATTGCATTGAATCTGTAGATTGCTTTGGGTAGTAGAGTCATTTTCACAATGTAGATTCTTCCAATCCAAGAACATGGTATATCTCTCCATCTATTTGTATCATCTTTAATTTGTTTCATCAGTGTCTTATAATTCTTTGCATACAGGTCTTTTGTCTCCTTAGGTAGGTTTATTCCTAGATATCTTATTCTTTTTGTTGCAATGGTAAATGGGAGTGTTTTCTTGATTTCACTTTCAGATTTTTCATCATTAGTGTATAGGAATGCCAGAGATTTGTGTGCATTAATTTTGTATCCTGGTACTTTACCAAATTCATTGACTAGCTCTAGTAGTTTTCTGGTAGCATCTTTAGGATTCTCTATGTATAATATCATGTCATCTGCAGACAGTGACAGCTTTACTTCTTTTCCAATTTGGATTCCTTTTATTTCCTTTTCTTCTCTGATTGCTGTGGCTAACTTCCAAAACTATGTTGAATAAGAGTGGTGAGAGTGGGCAACCTTGTCTTGTTTTCTGATCTTAGTGGAAATGCTTTCAGTTTTTCACCATTGAGGATGGTGTTGGCTGTGGGTTTGTCATATATGGCCTTTATTATGTTGAGGAAAGTTCCCTCTGTGCCTACTTTCTGCAGGGTTTTTATCATAAATGGGTGTTGAATTTTGTCGAAAGCTTTCTCTGCATCTAATGAGATGACCATATGATTTTTCTCCTTCAATTTGTTAATATGGTGTATCACGTTGATTGATTTGCGTATATTGATGAAATCTTGCATTCCTGGAATAAACCCCACTTAATCACGTTGTATGATCCTTTTAATGTGCTGTGGGATTCTGTTTGCTAGTATTTTGTTGAGGATTTTTGCATCTGTGTTCATCAGTGATATTGGCCTGTAGTTTTCTTTCTTGTGACATCCTTGTCTGGTTTTTGTATCAGGGTGATGGTGGCCTTGTAGAATGAGTTTGGGAGTGTTCCTCCCTCTGCTATATTTTGGAAGAGTTTGAGAAGGATAGGTGTTAGCTCTTCTCTAAATGTTTGATAGAATTCAGCTGTGAAGCCATCTGGTCCTGGGCTTTTGTTTGTTGGAAGATTTTTAATCACAGTTTCCATTTCAGTGCTTGTCATTGGTCTGTTCATATTTTCTGTTTCTTCCTGATTCAGTCTTGGCAGGTTGTGCATTTCTAAGAATTTGTCCGTTTCTTCCAGGTTGTCCGTTTTATTGGCATAGAGTTGCTTGTAGTAATCTCTCATGATCTTTTGTATTTCTGCAGTGTCAGTTGTTACTTCTCCTTTTTCGTTTCTAATTCTATTGATTTGAGTCTTCTCCCTTTTTTTCTTGATGAGTCTGGCTAATGGTTTATCAATTTTGTTTATCTTCTCAAAGAACCAGCTTTTAGTTTTATTGATCTTTTCTATCATTTCCTTTATTTTTTTTCATTTATTTCTGATCTGATCTTTATGATTTCTTTCCTTCGCTAACTTTGGGGTTTTTTTGGTTCTTCTTTCTCTAATTGCTTTAGGTGCAAGGTTAGGTTGTTTATTCGAGATGTTTCCTGTTTCTTAAGGTAGGATTGTATTGCTATAAACCTCCCTCTTAGAACTGCTTTTGCTGCATCCCATAGGTTTTGGGTCGTTGTGTCTCCTTTGTCATTTGTTTCTAGGTATTTTTTTTATTTCCTCTTTGATTTCTTCAGTGATCACTTCGTTATTAAGTAGTGTATTGTTTAGCCTCCATGTGTTTGTATTTTTTCCAGATCTTTTCCTGTAATTGATATCTAGTCTCATAGCGTTGTGGTCGGAAAAGATACTTGATACAGTTTCAATGTTCTTAAATTTACCGAGGCTTGATTAGTGACCCAAGACATGATCTATCCTGGAGAATGTTCCATGAGCACTAGAGAAAAATGTGTATTCTGTTGTGTTTGGATGGAATGTCCTATAAATATCAATTAAGTCCATCTTGTTTAATGTATCATTTAAAGCTTGTGTTTCCTTATTTATTTTCATTTTGGATGATCTGTCCATTTGTGAAAGTGGGGTGTTAAAGTCCCCTACTATGAATGTGTTGCTGTATATTTCCCCTTTTATGGCTGTTAGTATTTGCCTTATGTATTGAGGTGCTCCCATGTTGGGTGTATAAATATTTACAATTGTTATATCTTCTTCTTGGATCGATCCCTTGATCATTATGTAGTGTCCTTCTTTGTCTCTTCTAATAGTCTTTATTTTCAAGTCTATTTTATCTGATATGAGAATTGCTACTCCAGCTTTCTTTTGGTTTCCATTTGCATGGAATATCTTTTTCCATCCCCTCACTTTCAGTTTGTATGTGTCTATAGGTCTGAAGTGGGTCTCTTGTAGACAGCATATATATGGGTCTTGTTTTTGTATCCATTCAGCCAATATGTCTTTTGGTGGGAGAATTTAGTCCATTTACATTTAAGGTAATTATCGATATGTATGTTCCTATTCCCATTTTCTTAATTGTTTTGGGTTCGTTATTGTAGGTCTTTTCCTTCTCTCGTGTTTCTTGCCTAGAGAAGTTCCTTTAGCAGTTTTTGTAGAGCTGGTTTGGTAGTGCTGAACTCTGTCAGCTTTTGCTTCTGTAAAGGTTTTAATGTCTCCATCAAATCTGAATGAGATCCTTGCTGGGTAGAGTAATCTTGATTGCAGGTTTTTCTCCTTCATCACTTTAAATATGTCCTGCCAGTCCCTTCTGGCTTGCAGAGTTTCTGCTGAAAGATCAGCTGTTAACCCTATGGGGATTCCCTTGTGTGTTATTTGTTGTTTTTCCCTTGCTGCTTTTAATATGTTTTCTTTGTATTTAATTTTTGACAGTTTGATTAATATGTGTCTTGGCGTATTTCTCCTTGGATTTATCCTGTATGGGACGCTCTGCGCTTCCTGGACTTGATTTCCTTTCCCATATTAGGGATGTTTTCAGCTATAATCTCTTCAAATATTTTCTCAGTCCCTTTCTTTTTCTCTTCTTCTTCTGGAACTCCTATAATTCAGATGTTGGTGCATTTAATGTTGTCCCAGAGGTCTCTGAGACTGTCCTCAGTTCTTTTCATTCTTTTTTCTTTATTCTGCTCTGCAGTAGTTATTTCCACTATTTTATCTTCCAGGTCACTTATCCGTTCTTTTGCCTCAGTTACTCTGCTGTTGATCCCTTCTAAAGTATTTTTAATTTCATTGTGTTGTTCATCGTTGCTTGTTTCATCTTTAGTTCTTCTAGGTCCTTGTTAAATGTTTCTTGCACTTTTTCTATTCTATTTCCAAGATGTTGGATCATCTTTACTATCATTTTCTGAGTTCTTTTTCAGGTAGACTGCCTATTTCCTCTTCATTTGTTTGGTCTGGTGGGTTTTTATCTTGCTCCTTCATCTGCTGTGTGTTTTTCTGTCTTCTCATTTTGCTTATCTTACTGTGTTTAGGGTCTTCTTTTTGCAGGCTGCAGATTCATAGTTCCTGTTGTTTTTGGTGTCTGTCCCCAGAGGCTAAAGTTGGTTTAGTGGATTGTGTAGGCTTCCTGGTGGAGGGGACTAGTGCCTGTGTTCTGGAGGATGAGGCTGGATCTTGTCTTTCTGGTGGGCAGGTCCACATCTGGTGGTGTGTTTTGGGGTGTCTGTGGACTTATTATGATTTTAGGCAGCCTCTCTGCTAATGTGTTCCTGTGTTGCTAGTTGTTTGGCATAGGGTGTCCAGCACTGTAGCTTGCTGGTCGTTGAGTGAAGCTGGGTGTTGGTGTTGAGATGGAGACCTCTGGGAGATTTTCGCCGTTTGTTATTACGTGGAGCTGGGAGGTCTCTTGTGGACCAGTGTCCTGAAGTTGGCTCTCCCACCTCAGAGGCACAGCACTGACTCCTGGCTGCAGCACCAAGAGCCTTTCATCCACACGGGTCAGAATAAAAGGGAGAAAAAGTAGAAAGAAAGAAACAGGATAAAAGAAAATAAAATAAGATAAAATAAAATAAAGTTATTAAAATAAAAAATAATTATTAAGAGAAAAAATTTTTTTGAAAAGTAAAGAAAAAACGGATGGATAGAACCCTAGGACAAATGGTGAATGCAAAGCTATACAGACAAAATCTCACACAGAAGCATACACATACACACAAAAAGAGGAAAAGGGGAAAAAATAATAAATCTTGCTCTCAAAGTCCACCTCCTCAATTTGGGATGATTTGTTGTCTATTCAGGTGTTCCACAGATGCAGGGTACATCAAGTTGATTGTGGAGCTTTAATCCGCTGCTCCTGAGGCTGCTGGGAGAGATTTCTCTTTCTCTTCTTTGTTCTCACAGCTCCCAGGGGCTCAGCTTTGGATTTGGCCCCACCTCTGCGTGTAGGTCGCTGGAGGGCGTCTGTTCTTTGCTCAGACAGGATGGGGTTAAAGGAGCCGCTGATTCGGGGGCTCTGGCTCACTCAGGCCGGGGGGAGGGAGGGGTACGGATGCAGGGCGAGCCTGCGGCGGCAGAGGCCGGCATGACATTGCACCAGCCTGAGGCACACCGTGCGTTCTCCCGGGGAAGTTGTCCCTGGATCCCGGGACCCTGGCAGTGGCGGGCTGCACAGGTTGCCCGGAAGTGGGGTGTGGAGAGTGACCTGTGCTCGCACACAGGCTTCTTGGTGGCGGCAGCAGCAGCCTTAGCGTCTCCTGTCCGTCTCTGGGGTCCGCGCTTTTAGCCGCGGCTCGCGGCCGTCTCTGGAGCTCCTTTAAGCAGTGCTCTTGATCCCCTCTCCTCGCGCACCAGAAAACAAAGAGGTAAGAAAAAGTCTCTTGCCTCTTAGGCAGGTCCAGACTTTTCCCCAGACTCCCTCCCGGCCAGCTGTGGCGCACTAACCCCCTGCAGGCTGTGTTCACGCCGCCAACCCCAGTTCTGTCCCTGCCTCCGACCAAAGCCCGAGCCTCAGCTCCCAGCCCCGCCCGCCCCGGCGGGTGAGCAGACAAGCCTCTCGGGCTGGTGAGTGCCAGTTGGCCCTGATCCTCTGTGCAGGAGTCTCTCCACTTTGTCCTCTGCACCCCTGTTGCTGTGCTCTCCTCCGCGGCCCCGAAGCTCCCCCACTCCTCCACCCGCAGTCTCCGCCCGCAAAGGGGCTTCTAGTGTGTGGAAACCTTTCCTCCTTCACGGTTCCCTCCCACCGGTGCAGGTCCCATCCCTATTCTTTTGTCTCTGTTTATTCTGTTTTCTTTTGCCCTACCCAGGTACTTGGGGACTTTCTTGCCTTTTGGGAGGTCTGAGGTCTTCTGCCAGCATTCAGTAGGTGTTCTGTAGGAGTTGTTCCACATGTAGATATATTTCTGATGTTATCTGTGGGGAGAAAGGTGATCTCCGCGTCTTACTCTTCCGCCATCTTCCCTCTCTCCTCCTCTGTTTTCTTGATTCACAAATTCTGTATCTTCATCCATCCATGAATTCATTCATTTATTCATTCATTCACTCTACAAACGTCTGTGTAGACTCTGTTGACTGTGGAGATGCATAGGTGAAGGGCTAGGTTGCAGGCCACCATGGCCCCTCGAGGGATCTAATGCAAAAAGAAGCAAGTCAGCAGCCATTTTGATATAATCTCTGTCCTGGAGAGAGTTTGGTCCTCGGTGCTATAGAAGTGCAGAGAGATGATATCCAACTTCTACACAAGGATTGGGGAAGTCTTCCCAGAGGACCTGAAAATGAGCTGTATCCTGAGAGATGAGTAGAAATAGGCCAGGTCACGAAGGGAAGAAAGGGCAGGTGGGCAAATCCAGCATGTACCAAGGGCCGGGGCTGGGAGCCAGGGTGCCTTTGAAAGGCTGCAGGGAGATTGTGGTCAGAGGGGTAGAATGGTGAGGGAGCAGCAAAGGTAAGACTGGAGAGGAGGGAAGAGGTGCGTCATGGCCCCTTTTCCCAGCTGAGGAGACTGACTTTTATCCTCAGGGGTAGGAGGCTGTGAGAGCCCAGGAGGTGGCTCCAGGATGGCGGGTTTACACTGAGACATCCCTGCCGGACTCTCCCTCTCAAACACAGGGTGATCTAGTGAGTCCACAACCACAGCAAACGCCTCGGAAACTCAAGCCGACAGATGGCTCCAAGCGCCCGTCAGGCTCCCCGGCCACCTCATCACGCCACTAATTCTCTCCTGTCCGTCTTCCATGGCTTCTCTTTCTCCCACATCCCCCATTCCTGCAAATCCCGTCCCTTCTCCCCTCAGAATAGCTGCTCATGGCCCCAACATTCGCTTCTTCATGCCAGATCAGCGGCCCTCAACCTCGGCACTCTTGACGTTTGGGGCTGGGTCACTCTGTGGTAGGGCCCATCCTGTGTACTGTAGGCCGTCTAGCAGCATCCCTGGTCTCTGCCCACCAGGTGCCAGGAGCACCCCATACATACCAGTCATTGCCAGTCAAAGCTGTCTCCAGGCTTTACCAAATGCCCCTGGGGGACAGAACCACCCTGCTTGGGAACCACTGTGTTAGATGCTGGCCACAGCCTCCAGTAACATGTGATCACCAAACCATTGTCCCCCATCCCCATGCAGCCTTCAATGGCTCCCCATTGTCTGCCACAGAAACCCACACTCTCAGCCTGGCATTTGAGGCATCACACCACCAGCCTCCAGCTTGCTGAGATCTTTTCCAAAAATAATCTCCGCTCCAGCAAGACATAGAAGGGGGCTGCCTGAGTCAGACAGGAAAAGGGGAAGGAGACAGAGGTGTTGGTTTCACTCTAGGTGTGGCAGCCTGGTTGAGAATGATACCACTTGTCAGTGGCGTTTTGTAGAATGTGTGAGTAGATAACACACATCCCTGTCTTCTGAATCCATGTGTGGGCCCTGCTCATGGGGATCGCAAACAGCCAAAACGTTATCATCCCCCTTTCCCTGAGACAGAAGTTTGCCGCCTCTGTTTCCAGCAAAGTAGGGGTTTTTCTGGTACTTCATGTCTTTGGCTGCCTAAGGAAGGTGGCGGGGGAGCCATAGGATCTCTGGGGCTCAGGGAGGAGCCACCCAATAGCCTGGCCCAGGGGGAAGCTGCCAGGCCTTTATTTGACTAGAGGAGAGTGGTACCTGTTCTGGCTGACGTCCCAGCGGAGTGCGAAAGGGGAGAGGAGAAAGCTGTCGCTGTGGGAAACTAAGGTTTAGCAGAGTAACAGGGTTCAAGTGAGCGAAGAGTTCTTGTGTAGAAAATCGTGCCAAGCTGTCACTCCTCTGTGCTCTGGAGAGGACAGTTGGGTGTGCGTAGCAGCAGTGCGATCAGGATATGGGAAGAACACAGGAGACAGGACGATGTTCAGTTCCCTTCGACAGATGACACCCGCCGAGTGTGCACAGTGCCCTGGGCACCAGGCTGCATGCTGGGGTGCCGGGTGGGATTACGCCGGGTTAGACACAGCCCTCTCCTAGCGTGACGCGCGGCCAACGGCAGGCCTGGGATGCCTGTCCAAGTATTCTGAAGGCGTTGAACCCACTGATAGAAATCCGCACAGCAATTTCAGCTAGACTCGTCCCCCAAGTGTGTGGGCGTGTGCATGTGTTTCTGGGCGTGTGCACGTGTGCGCGTGGAGTATATACCCTTGCAGGACTGACTTACACTACGTTTCTCATGCTTTCGGTGTCTGCTGCTCTTTCCTACGTAAACCACCCGTCCCGTCGTCCTCCTTCCCAGCGCCTCCTGCTAAGGTGATAACCCTCCTTTGCCTCTTCTCCCCTCTTGCGTCTCTCAGCTTGTCCTGCCTTGTGGCCTGTCCAGAGAAGTTGCATCTGCCCCTCAGACCCCTTCCTGTGCCTCGTTCACCTTCTCTCCTGCCCCTACCTCTCTGTCTCTGAGAGGCCACGTCAAGCCTATTAAGTGTTACTATTATCCTCGTTTTGCAGATAATGAACGTGAGACCTGGAGAAAATTCTCCAAGGTCACACACTAGTAAGTGAGGATTTGGAAGTAAGGCAGGATTTGGAAACCTGGCTCCACAGCTCTGCTCGAGCTACTGCTGCCGCTGGGGTCATGGCTCGTTCCGGGCCCTTTGATTCAGTTTAATCTCGGGAGACCCCTCCTCCAGGTCGTAAATATTAAAACGATAGATCAGCTCCTCCTTGACAGGAGATAGCTGGCAGGAGCTTCCTCCTCTCGCCCACTTCCCAGTGGCAGCCCCTGTGAGAAGGGAAACCAAGGTCACACCCCGTGTCGGGGGGCGGGGAGGGGGCAGACCAGAGAGTAGGCCCCTCCCCTGACACTGATAGGAACTGGGCAAGAGTATGAACGGAGGCCCACCCGCCGCGGACGCCACACCAGGCCAGAGGACACGCGTGGCGCTGGCTTCCAGCCTGGGCTGCCCCCCTTTACTTCCTACCCCACCTCTGTCCCCCACTGTGAACTCCCAGCCTGCATCTCCCTGCTTGGTCACTCCCCTCTCAAGGGTCCCCCTAGGGCCTGGGTGTGTGGACCTGGGACACAGTCCATCCTCTGGAACAGACCCAGGGGAGAGAGATCCACACAAGTCCCGAAATCAGGCTCGGGTTATTTGGGTGGTGGATTCCGGCGTCTTCAACACGTGGGGTGAAAGAGCAGCAGAGGATGGGGCTCGGGGGCCCTGAGCTCTGCTTCCAGCTGGCCACGGACTCTCCAGGTGGCGTGTCCCTGTGCACATGGCTGTCCTCATTGTTGAAAGGAGACCGTCCAACCATGGCTGTCCTCTGGCCCCAATGCTGGCTCATGACCCTGCTCCACCGCAGCCCCATCCACCCCTCACCCTCCCTCCCTTCCCTTTCTTTGGCTGGTTTGTCAACCTTGGGAACAAAATATCTAACCTGCGTGTGTATTCAAGATGGCAGCAACCTGATGCCTTGGGTAGAAAGAGAAATACATCATCAGTTTGTAAATGTGTGAAGCCCCAGAAGCCTTCTGGGTAGTAAGTTTCCTCTCAATTTTATTGGATTCCCTAGAAAAATATTTGTGAAAGATAGAAAGAAGACAGATGCACCAATCTCACTGTATCCCCATTTAAAGAAAGGGAAAAAACATAAATGAAAAACTTTTTAGTGTGTCCTCCCACCTGGATCCCCGGCAGTTCAGGCTCCTGGCTTGTGAAGGATGCATGCAGGCCACTAGGTAGCCCGGGTGGGTGAGATGAAGATCAAAGCTCTTCCCCAAACCCGGACTCAGCTGGCATCTCTCGGTGAGTCTGCCAGTGGGACAGGTTGCCAGCGGTCACCTTCCCTGCCTGATACCACCCTTCCTCCCCGGCTTTCTCAGCACACCCTTGGGAATGGCCCCATCACGACTGCCTCTCCGGCATCTGTCCTGGGAGGCGAAGCAAAGGCAGTTTTCCGAAGGAGGATCTCCAGGGCCGTCTCTCCTCCTGTTGGCATCCTCCACTATCACAGCCAACGGGCGGAGAGTAACTGAGCACTTGCTCCCTGTTCAGCACCATACTGGACCCTCCGAGTACGGGGCTGCTGTGATCTGCATTTCAGAGCTGAGGCGCAGAGTTAAGTAACTCACCCACGTTTATGGGGTTAAAAAACAAGCGAGCCAGGGTCTTAGCCCCGGCAGTCACTCCAGAGTCCAACAGCCTGGCCTAACACAATATGTACTGGGTGTATTCTTACAACTTGGGAGGAAAGGACACGATGGACTGGAAACAAAGATCCCCAAAGTGAGTCTAGTCCCAGTTGAAGGAGAGGAGCGTGTCTCAGAGCCGCCCCTGGTCAGAGGGCCCCCACCAGGGCACGGCTGACTGTCCCTGCGGGTGATGAAGGGCCCCCGCACAGCCAGTCAGTGCATCTGGGGGTCCCGCAGCCATACAGGCGCATCAAGAGGTCGGCTGAACTAAAGGTTCGCTTGGACCCACTCATTCATTCCCAGCATCTTGTCTGAAGCAGGCTTCAGGGCGTGTTGATGGACGAGGGCAATGCCCAGTGTGGCCTACGAGGTTTGAGGCCAGCCCGTGGCCTTGGACGTGCTTGGCTCAGATCCCGTCTCACCAGGGAGGTCCCGCATTCACAGTCAACCCCAGGGTCTACCCCTGGCATTGCCCAGAGCAACCACTGACCTCAGTCCGCCTTCCATCCAATCGTACCTACTTCCCAGGGTGGCTGTGAGGGTCACGTAAACAACGGAAGGTGAACAATCAAGAACAGAAGCGTCCCTCGGCACCGAGTTACTTTGGCCGTCTAACCACAGCACAGCCAGCAGGGCTGCCTCCCATCCACTGTTTCTTCTCTGTTGTTTATTCTTCTCCACACGGGAGAATTTTTGAACAGGGAACTCACCACCAGCAGAAAATGATGTATGCTTCTGCCTTAAGGAAAACACAGCCCCCTAACGTCTGTCCACATGGCAATGTTTCTCTGTCCTCATCCAACCACTCCTTCCCATGTGTTGGAAAAAGATGGTTCACGGAGACTCTCCTCCAGGGGCTGGGCAGTGGGCTGAGTGCTCCACGAACATCTGCTTGTTTCAGCTTCACAGTAACCCCCACTTCACAGATGGGGGTTTCACAGCAGGCTTAGAGGAGGTGACCAAGGCTACCCAGGTCATATGCTAGTAGCGCCAGAGCAGGGTTCAGACACGGCCCTGCCGCCTCCAGACACCAAGCTCTTAAGACTAGGCTAGGTAATGAGAATTTATTGCTCAGTGCTCTGTGGTGACCTAAATGGGAAGCAAACCCAAAAAAGAGGGGATATGTGTTTACAGATAGCTGATTCACTTTGCTGTACAGCAGAAACTAACACAACATTGTAAAGCAACTATATCCAACAAAAACTAAAAAAAAAAAAAAGGCTAGGCTAGGGTTTCTCAACCTCAGCACAGTTGGCATTAGTACCAGGTAATTCTTTGTTGCAGGGACTGTCTGTGCATTGTAGAATGTTTAGCAACATCCCTGACCACACCCACTAGGTGTCAGTAACAGCCCCGACCTAGTCATAATAGTCAAACAATGCCTCCAGACACTGCCAGCTGTCCCCTGGGTAGGTGGCTAGGGGCAAAAGCACCCCAGCTGGAAAGCAGTGCCCTTGCCTACTGGCGGTGGCTCTGGACCATTCTAAGATCAGCCCCTGGGCTTGGGCCCCAGCTTAGCTTCACGCCTGCTCCCTTCAGAACTTTACTCCTTCAGGTATCTCCTCTGAAGAAAATCTTTCCTCTCTGCTTCTCCAGCCAGTGCAGGACAGTAAGCCCCAGGCTAGCTGCCGTGGCCAGGTGAGCATTTACTAGCGAGAAGTCTCCTCCCCCAGTGACGGGTCACTCCTGTCTCCCACCCACACTGGCAGCTCCAGAGACTTCCTCCGAGCACAGAAGGCCTTCAGGCTGTCCGGCCTGGACCATCCCCTCCCCAGCATCAGTTCCCCTCTTCCAGGGCAGCAGCAAAGAGGCTGGAGGGCCAGGAATGGACTGCCTCCTCCTCAACCCCTTACCAGCCCGTCCCAGAGGGGCGAGGCATCCCACACCACCTCCAGGATGGCCTCTGGGTTAGCTTCCATGGATATGGCCGTGTCTGTGTGCATTGGGTTGAAGGCTGTGACTTTGCCAGTCCCCGAAATGGAGCCGTCAGTGCTCACCGATCGAGGCCAGGCCAGCCTGAGCAACCACTGCCGCCTTCTTGAATTCATTTCTGACTCTGAGATTCATTTAATAAACCCATTCATCACCGACCATTCTGCAAAGCCTGACAGGCCGCAGAATAGGAATCGGAAAACCTCTCGTTGCTTCCTTCCCCACCTGCTCCCATGTTCTGCTTCCCCCTTAACTCTCTTCTCTTGCATATGTGTGGCCACAGAGCTGCGTCCCTCTGGGCAATTGCGAGGCTGAATTATTTCGATGCCAGTAAAGCAACAGCTAATGCAAAGTCCACATAGTATGAGGGCTTCAATACCTGTCTGTGCCTGTGCACGTTCTCCCCCGGGCGTCTCGAGGTGGTTTCCTCAGAGCCCCCAGGGTACCATATACATTCCTTCCCAGAAGGCATTTGTGGATGGGGTGTCTCAGAGTTAAAAGGACCACCACTCCCCACCCTACCCCACGCCATCCTCAGCACTTCTGGTTTCTGAAGCCCCTAAGGATATTCAAAAAGAAGTGCCCAGGGCTGCCCTGGTGGCGCAGTGGTTGGGAGTCCGCCTGCCGATGCAGGGGACACGGGTTCGTGCCCCGGTCCAGGAAGATCCCACATGCCGCGGAGCAGCTGGGCCTGTGAGCCATGGCCGCTGAGCCTGTGCGTCCAGAGCCTGTGCTCTGCAACGGGAGAGGCCACAACAGTGAGAGGCCCGCGTACCGCCAAAAAAAAAAAAAAAGTGCCAAAATGGGCTACCAGAAATTGTGGTATATTTTAAGTTTTTATATTTAATCAATTAATGCTTTTAACATAAAAAACACAAAGCTAGTGTATTGTAGTGATTGTAAGATAATTACGGGGTTTATTTTTAAGATGCTAATTCATGGTTCACTGCAAGCTGTGTGGTCGGGTAGTGGGACGGAGCGATGAGCCTCATCTTCTTTCCGTGTCGGTGACTGTGTGTTTATCCTCATTTCCAGGCAATGCAGAAGTCTAACATTGAGGCCAGTGGTACGGTGGGCCTGGGCAAATGGCCCCCTGGCAGCCCTGCCCTTGTACCTGGGCCCTGCTCTCCCCCCGCACCACAGGCCAAGGAATTCTCAGGGCTCACGCCTAGGACCTGTGTCCACCTTCTGCATTACACTCCCCAAACGTGTAGGACCCCAGAATCCACCACCCTAATGACCCGAGCCTGATTTCGGGACTTGTGTGGATCTCTCTCCCCTGGGTCCGTTCCAGAGGATGGACTGTGTCCCAGGTCCACACACCCAGGCCCTAGGGGGACCCCTTGAGAGGGGAGTGACCAAGCAGGGAGATGCAGGCTGGGAGTTCACAGTGGGGGACAGAGGTGGGGTGGGAAGTAAAGGGGGGCAGCTCAGGCTGGAAGCCAGCACCACGCGTGTCCCCTGGCCTGGTGTGGCGTCCGCGGCGGGTGGGCCTCCGTTCATACTCTTGCCCGGTTCCCATCAGTGTCAGGGGAGGGGCCTACTCTCTGGTCTGCCCCCTCCCCGGCCCCCGACACGGGGTGTGACCTTGGTTTCCCTTCTCACAGGGGCTGCCACTGGGAAGTGGGCGAGAGGAGGAAGCTCCTGCCAGCTATCTCCTGTCAAGGAGGAGCTGATCTATCGTTTTAATATTTACGACCTGGAGGAGGGGTCTCCCGAGATTAAACTGAATCAAAGGGCCCGGGACGAGCCATGATCCCAGCAGCAGCAGTAGCTCGAGCAGAGCTGTTGGGGAGAGTGGGTGTTGGGGCCACTTTTGTGTACCTGACTTAGGATAACCTCTCTGAGCCTTACCTTCCTCATCTGTAAAAGGGAAATAATGACAACACCTACCTAATTGGAGTCTTCTGATTAAGTTAACATGTGTAAAGCTCCCAGAACAGTGCCTGGCACATAGTAGGTGCTCAAGAAATGTGAGCCTCTATTAGCCATCTTGTCATGGTTCTGACGTTACCTCCGTGTATACAGGCGTCTTTCCCTTGCAGCTTACCCTGGAGGAAGGCAAATGGTTTGCGTAGCATGGTTATGTTCACAAGGCCAGAGAGTACATTTCCTAACGTTTTATTATTTAAAAAAAAGAAAAACTGAATAGATACAGAAATCAAACTCAGTGGAAGAGTATGAAGAACCCCCGTGTACCCATCCCCAGGCTTCAGGAATTCTCAACTCACAGCCAGTCTTTGTTTGTCTCTATTTCCATCCACTCCCCAGGGAGTACTTTCTGGTCTAGGTCGTCTCTCGACACCAAGTGGCCTGGTGCAGGGACAGAAGGTCCACTGGACGGTAAGGGTGTCGTGGAAGAGGAGAGGTACAGCCCTTAAAGGGGTCCTCTCTGCAGCTCCCCTCGGGGCATCCGATTCACAAGTCTTCGTTGCCCCATGATAAGACAAAGGACAGATGTTATCCCTGTTTTACAAGCTAGGAAAAACCTCTTGAAGGTTCACGTTTGACAACTATTATGCCAGCATTTCCGCCCCTGATCGAAGAGCTGGATGGTGGCCCGGGCTGCTTCAGCAGTTGGTTGCTCTCTGGTCTCTGGCGCTTGAAGGAAACATTCCTCCTTCCTCGTAATGAACCTCACCGAATGCCCCGTTCCCTTCGCCTCCGTCAGAACTCTGCATGTCCATCCGATTCCTTAGCTGCTCCCCATGCAGGAGGTCCAGGGCCAAGTGCTCTGTTCTCCTGGAGTGCTGGCGTGCATGCGTCCTCTTGGAATGATTTTATTTCTCACAACTTCCTTCTTTCCTTCCTTCTCCTCTCCCACCCCCTCCTCATTCCCTTAGCCCCTCCATCTGCCTCTTGTCACAACTCTCACGTTCTCAGGGCGCCAATTTGGACTCCTTTTCAAAGAAGGGACATTCTAAAGACAGCTGGGAGGATGGGGGGTGTGACCTGCCGGGTAGCTATGTGAAATGTCAAGTGTGGGGAACAGACACCGATCCAAACGGAGAAACTGGAGACCATGCAGTTCGGCCGGGGTGTCCTTCAGTCTCCTGCCCAAAGCCCAGAATTGGTCCTTGCCTCTCAGAGGCAGCCTGCATGCCCCAGGCCAGTCCCCTTCTTGGGAGAGGGGCGGGGACTTCACCGAGGGTGTGACCCAAGAATCTCTGGCTCTTGAGTAGCATTTTCCCAGGTCACCTGTCGACAGTCGACTCCCGCTAGGACCGCCCCCCCGCCCCGCCCAGTGCTTCGTACCAAGCTGTGCTAATTGTCACACGTAGGCACAGTAGTATCCCAACAGGGGTGGCTTCCAGGCATCCTGAGGTGACCCTTTCTGGCCTCTTCCCCTCCAGATCTGGGCCTTCACATACACCCAGCAGATCCTCCAGGAGGAGCTGTGCCTGTCAGTCATCACCTTGTTCCCTGGCGCCCCGGTGGTTCTTGTCCTTTGCAAGAATGGAGATGACAGACAGGTAAGTGCTCAGCGCGTCTGCCCTGGGACGTGGCCGCCGGTGTAGGTCTAAGTCTCGTGTGCAGGAAAAGAGAGAAGCTTCAGAGGAGGAAGGGTCGATAAGGAAGAGGTCCTCTGGTTAGGAGAGGGAGGGAGGGGCCTCTGATACCATCCGTGGTGCCCACAGCAGCGATCCGCTGCCGTGTGAAAGCCTGTTGACCGCGCTATACCTCAGCTTGCGTGTGTATCTTGTACTGCCCTGTCTTGCTCCGACGCCCACCCAGGATCCCAGAGCAGGAGCATACTGGGACAGAGCCTGCGGGGCCACAGGGATGAACAAGACTCGAACCTCTGCCTTCGGGGGCCTTGGCCTCTGGCAGGACGTCCAGCAAAGTTCACAGCACTCTGGATGTACCTTGTGCCTCGTTTCTCTGGCGGCACAGTGTTGGCTCCACTCAGTTTCCTGCCAACTGGGTCCTGGTGTTAGAGAGACCGAGATTCAAATATCCATTTTCATGGCTCACTGGCTGTGTGACCCTTGGCAGGTTACTGGACCTCTCTGAGCTTCAGTTTCCTCCTCTATGAAATGAGGTTGATGATGCCCGTCACACAGGGTAGCTGTTTAGAGCAGTTCACTGAGATGGTCCATGATACCTGGTCAGTGGTAGCTCCCCAATACGTGTCCATCCCCTCCCTCCTTGTCCAGTGAGGTGAAGTCTGGGAAGCAGCAGCACGAGACCCCCTCTCTACTTGGGCCCCTCATGTGCTGAAGCACTTTGGAGGAGCAGAGGTTCGGCTTCAGGTGCTGCCCAGGAGCCCCTCCCCGCTGCTGCCTCACCATCCCCGCCTCCTCATTCTCACCCACTTCTTCATGATGGTGCAGATACTGAGCGTGGATCATTTCTTTAGCTGCTCCTGTGACTAACTCGCTTCACATTTTCTGGCCTATGGCTTGGAAAGTTATTGCCTTCTAATGAGTTTTCCTAGCAAACATATTGATTTCGCTTTTACTTTTTTTAATCTGATAAAAAAAAAAAAAAAAAGAAAACTAACAACAATACCTGGCAAGGCAATTAGTTGCAGTTTTCTTCCTCCATGAGACCATGAAGTCAAGTCTCTGGATGACCCTAGCCATGTGGTGTCAACATTTCTGATTACGCTGGAACTCCCAATACTATTGCTAGGACCCAGGACCTTAGCCAGAGAATTCTGGTTCATCCTCTCCCCTCTCCATCTTCCCAGCAATGGACCAAGACTGGTTCCCGCATCGAGCATGTGGCATCCCACCTCTGCCTAGACACAGACATGTTTGGCGATGGCACTGAGAACGGCAGGGAGATCGTTGTCAATCCGTGTGAGTCCTCACTTATGAGCCAGCACTGGGACCTGGTGAGCTCTTGAAGATCCGTGTCGGAACCGGCGGGGGCCGTGGAGTGGTGCTTCCCCGGATGAGAATCGGACTGGAAACCAGGCTGCAGGCAGCCCCGAACTACTGCAGAAGCCCTGAATGGGGAGGCGAAGGCAGAGCCCCCCCCAGGACAGGAACGGCTGTCAGGGAGGATGCAGGAAGAGACTCCAAGCAAAGAGCAACTCAGAGACAGACAGATCCCCGTGTTCTCAAGGCCGTTAAGTTCCAGTCCTGGCTGGGTCTGCCCCTGCACGGTACCTGGAGGCAGAGATCCGATGGGAAGTGTTGATGTGGTTCCCTGTCTTAACGAAAGAGGCCAGAGAGAGCAGCCTTCGTCGTCACTAGGCCAGGACTCGACTGAGAGACGAAGGGCGGAGGTGCTTTTCAAAACAAATAAAGGAACCGTGGAAGTTCTGTCTGTGTCTCTCCTCCTTTGTTTCCACTTGGGTTAGCTCAGAGCTAGGCTGAGTTCTCCTTTGAGTCGGGGTGGGCAGGTGGTGGGGCCTTGTTGGGGGTGGAAAAAGAGGACGGAGAGATGGGAAACCTGCCCTCTGATCCTGAGCTGCCGCTGGCAGGCAGTGCCACCTGGAGAAGACACGTAACTTCTCTGGCCCTTCATCTCCTGTTACATCAAGTGGGGGAGGCGAAGGACAGCGGTGTTTCCTACCTAGGGATACACAGTCTCATCTGGGGAAACTGCATCAATTCAGCAGCTCTAGGGTCTACCTGTGGGGATCCCACTGCAGTAGGTCCAGGGCAGGGTCCAGGCTCCTCCCTGGTTGGAATCACTGCTCTAGGCGTCTCTGTGGGCCCTGATGGCTTTAGAGTCTGTGGCCATCGGTGTGGGAGTTTCTTCCTCTAACAAATCCCCAGTGTGTTCTGGGAATTGGGTATGGTGGTTGTGCATTCTTAGTAACTAGGCTTTAAGAAAAGAACCGACCCATGTTGTTTAAAAGTTCCCGGAATTGCCTCTACGTTCTCAGCCGAGGTAAGTTCACCACGTGCTAATTAGTAATGGTTTTAGCTATCTATTGCCGAGAAACAAATGACCCCAAAACTTAGCAGCTTAAAGCAACACACACCTCTGGCCGCACAGTTTCTATGGGGCGTAGTCTCCCTGGGTCCCCTGCTTCAGGGTGACTTGAAAGCTTGCAGTCAAGGTGTGGCAGTGGTTGTGGGTAGGACGTGGCCCTTCGCTGTTGGCCAGAAGCTGCCCTCAGTTCCTTGCCATGTCGGCCTCTCTAACCCAGCCACCAGCCAAGCAGGCCAGGAAGGCAAGAGTACCAGCAAGACGCAAGTCACAGTCCTTTCCAGCCTCGTCTCACCAGTTACTGCCCATCGCTGTTGCCACATTCTATTTGAGAGAAGTGAGCCACTAGGCCCAGCCACACCCAAGGGGAGAGGATTACACAGGAGAGCTGGTACCAGGAGGTGGGGGCCATTTGGATCCACTTCGGAATCCATCTCCCATCTTATACCCCGAACGGGTGTCTGTCTCCCCTTCATCCAGAAAGCCTTCCGTGATGCCCGTTGTTCAAGCTCATCATTAAAACTCCATGACTGTGGACTACTGCAGACGTGGAGAGTGAAGGGCTGAGTGCAGATCCAGCATGTCGGCTGGATTTGTTTATGCAATCCTCCTATTGCCTTCTTTAGTTACGATGTGACTGTTCTGTGGGGCTGGCTACGCCCCACTGTGGAAAGGCGAGGAGGCCATGTGATAAAGACACCTATAGAAGAAGATGTTCTGTTGGCTGCTCAAGCTACAGGGCCACCGGGTTTAAACCAGTTTTGCAGAGAAGAAAGAACAGTTTCACCAGCGCCCTCTCCCCTAAATAGGGGAAACAGATTCTGCACTGAAATAACTAAAGGAGCTGGTATTGTCCCCATCCGTGTCCTTGTCTCCCTCTGTAGCTGTGCCTGCCTGGGAGTTCCCCGGTGGCAGGAAAGCTGGCTCGTGACTTACTTTAGCCCCAGCGCTGAGTCAGGCACATCAAGCTCTCAGTGAATATTTTCCTCCAGGTGTGATTGGAAACACAACTCCTTGTCCAAGAGGAAGGGACATTGCTCCTAGTTTGCTCCCCTGTAAAGTCACAGACTGTAGGTGGCCATAGCTCTCTGTTGAATACCCATGGAAATGGGGAAACAGGAACGGAGGCCTCTGCCCCAGAGGGACAAACATTTTATTTTTTAATCTCAGCTGCTTAGATGTGGCAGAAAAGCTAAGGCTCGGGGATCCCACTGACCTTCCTCTTACTAGTAAAAGAAGCTGGGACAGTAACAAAGACTCCGTGAAGGACGTGGGGGGGTAGTTTGCTAATGGAGACACCAAAGGTTCACATTTGAGCTGCAGGGTATGCATCTTACGACCTCCTTAGTGGAAAGCAGAACTTAAAAACTGATGCCAGGGCTTCCCTGGTGGCGCAGTGGTTGAGAGTCCGCCTGCTGATGCAGGGGACACGGGTTCGTGCCCCGGTCTGGGAAGATCCCACATGCCGCGGAGCGGCTGGGCCCATGAGCCATGGCCGCTGAGCCTGCGCGTCCGGAGCCCGTGCTCCGCAACGGGAGAGGCCACAACAGTGAGAGGCCCGCGTACCGCAAAAAAAAAAGCCAATGTGGATCCCTATAACTGTGTAGGGTTATCCAAACACCCTCTCTTCAGTAAGTTGATGGTGATGGAGCCAAAGCAAGAGTAATTTGTGATTTAAAAGCAGGAATAGCAGCAGTTCCAAAGCTCCGCCGATTCAAGGCAAAGCTGATGATACCTGGGTGGGACGGCAACCTGCCCCAGTCTGAGATTCCTGTGTCCTGCAATTATGCAGCGAAGCAAGGGTGGCCAAGCTTTGCCGGGCAGTAAGGTCTTTGAGTGGGTGCTGAATTAGAGTCCTTGGTCAACTCTGATCGTTCCGTTTGAATGCCAGAGTTCAGGAACCTGGAACGCCTCACTGTGTAGGCCAGCAGTATTGTGGGTGAAAGTGAAAGTTTGTCAATGCCATCGGCATATGAAAGCAGAAAAGGACCGACTCTCTTCATATCTTATGGGCTAGCAAGATAGAGACCCCAAACCCAGCTTGGGGAGTCACCACTCTGGAGCAGTCTCATCACACTGCCAGGCGAGAAGGTGGCCAGGTGTGGCAGAAACGCCTCACCGGTGGTTGCCTCTGGCTAGCGCGAACAGACGTGAGCGATGTGGGCTCCTAGGTCTCTAAATGGTGTGGTGTGTGAATTAAACGAAAGGGAATTTATACATGCGTTGTATACATTTATGAACTGGAAAGAAGAGAGACGGGCTTCAGGCACTCTCCAGTACCTGGGTTAGAGTGGGACGGATGACGGTGTTGAGTGGACGGGCAGAAACGGGAGTTTTTCAGTAGTTCTGGAGTCAGCATAGTGGCCACGCTGGGTGCCGCATTGACGCTGAGACTCACTCTCTCGGCAGTTTCTTTTCTTATGTACTGTGTAATTTCTCTGTGTGAGCTCATCTTCAGCAGGAGTTATTGCCTGGGCTGTGGAAGCATGCCTCAGGGAAGGTTCAGGTTTGCCTCTGTTGGGTTCCATTGAGTTCAAACCAGTGTGTACACTGATTTTTCCAATTGTAGTTTCCACACTGGGAAAGTTCAGTGAATTTGGACCCCACATCTGTGCTTGGCACCCTCTTGGATTTTGATCCTTTGCAGATTATCTTTCCTCTACCCAGATTGTTGTCCTGCTGCCATGCCAGCTGGTAGGTGGGGTTTGTTTAGCCCTTCTGAGCACCCACTTAAGTGTAGGGTCCCATTTCTGGCCCCAGCCACTCATGAAGCTGTGGTCTTCATATCTGCCTCCACTGGGGTGTTGAAACCCCAGTCCTGATTGCACGGATATCTGGCTTCCTCTCCCTTTCAGCTCTCATTCACCATGCTGGCTTTGAATTCCCACTCATCTTTGGAATCTGGAATTTCTCTTTCCTTCCTTTCAAATGCAGCTGTGATTTCAAATTGTTTTATTGAATTTTATCCAATATTTATAGGTGTTTGTGGAAGGGGGCTTTCCTGTGTCAGCTCAGACCAAAATTCCTTAGTGCTATAATTAGCTGTCACCACTGTCTTTCCCACTGGCTCTGGGACCATGTCTTAGCGTAGACCCTCAATAAATTTCTGTGAGTGAGTGAGAGAATAAGCCCATGATTCTTTAGTACTACTTCCTAATTACCTCCTGGCTATAGCTACCAGACATTAGAGTTTTAAAAAGATAGCAAAGGCAGAAATGGAGGACTGAGAAGACGAATTTATAACAATGAAATCTCGTTATAATACACAAAGATTTAGGGATCATGCATATTTTATCTCATAATGACGGAGATTAATACTGAAAGCACTAACTAGAAAGAACTATCAGTAATGGAAATCTTTAATACTACAATAGGGCCTGGCAAGGGAGAGTCTGTTCTCATAAACTCCGGGGGATGGAGATGGGAGGGTAAGTGGGAAGCACTCACATCTCCCCTGCAGGGATCTCAGGCATATTCACCGGCATCTGGTGATCTGAGTCCTGGCCAGCCTTCAAGGAGAGGCTCACCTTCTACCTGTGCTCCATCATACTTTACCTGCAGCGCAGTTACGCCTCCTCCGTTCCCCAACCCCACACACTGTGCTCCTGGAGAGACAGTGCCCTGACCTGTCGGGTCCCTTGGCACGTGACAGCACCTGGGGCAGCATCTGGCATGCAGAGCAGCACGGCGAAGGGTTGCATGGGAGGTCTGGCAGCCGTGCACAGGTGGTGGCCTCTGGTACATCACCCACGGTAGGCGGGAGCCTCTTCTCCCCAGCATGCAGAGCCAACCGCTCGAGCTCCCTGGGGGTCTAAGGTCTCAGGCAGCCCAATTCGGATTAGCAAAATCCAAAGCTCCCAGCGCTTTTCCATTTGCCATGGAGCCGACTAATTTAATGAAGCCGTCACAGAGCAGACCTCAGGGCTTATTGGAAAAGGACTCGAGCAGTAGATTGCATCATTTTCATTTCACAGCTTTCCAATGGGAAATAATAAAACAAAATTACAAACATCATGAAGAAAGAAAGGAGGGGGAAAAAAAAACCTTGGGTGAGAGATGCATCCTCTGTGCCATGAAAGGGCTGGTTACCTTATTCATTGGAGCCAGTAGATACTACCTGGCTTCGCTCACAGGAAGGAGCGCAGCCCAGGACGCCTCCACCTGCTGCTGAAGCTAACAGGCTGCAATAACTCACCGCCCAGCACAGCAAGGAGCCCTCAGCACCCCTGCAAAAGGCTCACTGGATGGCCTTCTGAGAAATTCCAGCTTCCAAGAGCTCAGCCCTCCCTGGGCTGGCCACAGCGCTGGGGCAAAGGGCTGCCATTGGTGATGGCCGGGCAAGGTCTTGGGGTGTTAGTGTGCACTGCACCTCCGTTCCCTCCAGAAGACACAGGGGCTTCACCAGGGGGCCTTCATTCATCCCCAGGTTGGAGGAAAGAATAGGTCCCTTCCTCCATATGAGCTGAAAGCCAGGGGCTAAAAGGAGTCAACAGAGAGACAAAGCTCTTTCCAAAGCTGTCCTCATTTACAGCACTGAGGTGTAAGATCAGGGGGGGCAGCCAGCTCAGCTGGGCCTTTTATTCCATTCTGCAGACCTGTCCAGAGCTTGAGGCGATGCCCCAGGCCTCTCCCCACAGCCAGGAGACTGAGCTCCATTCCACCCAGGCCCAACTTCCTGCCTTGCCTCATACTGAAAATAACTTTCTCCTCGGTTAGCGGAGGGGTTTGGGGCCTTGAGGAACGAGCTCCCTCCTCTTTCCCCTCCCCTTCTTTCCCCTCCCCCTCCTCATTCTTGACCACTCACCTGCGCCTTCATCTTCCTCCCTTCTTGCTCCTGCAGTGATGCGTCCCCCTCTGCTACCCCCTCCCCATTAACGGAACAGGGTCCCGGTTTCTCCTACCCTGACATAAAGAAAAAAGCCTTCCCTTGAACCTGGTCACCCCTTTTTCTTTGGCCAACACGCTCCTCTGAAGCACAGCAGCTGGTCCCATGGACTTAGATCCTGGCTCTTCCAGTTCCTAGCTGTGTGACTAGGGGCAAATTACTTAACTTCTCTGAACTCAATTTTCTCCTCTCTAAATGGGGCTAATAATTGTACCTATCTCATATGTTTATTGTGAGATTAAATGAAATGATTCATGTGATGTTCTCAGCACAGTGCCAGGCACGTATTATGTCTAAAAATGTTGGTCATTGTTATAAGTTTATTGTGAGAATTACACATCAGTTTCCAGAGCAGAGGGCAGGACCTGGGAGTGGGGAGGGCTGAGCCTCGATCCTCAATCCTCAGCAGTCACTTAGAGGTCAGACTGGGGCCTGAGACTCTGTGGGGTTGCCAGGAGAACCCCCAGCAGCGCTGCTCTTTGATTCTGAATTGGTGATGGGCCAAGAGGGGAGGAAGAAAAGAGGTACAGTGAGGGCAGCGAGGGAATGGCAGTGCCCCTCGCTGGCCTTGGCCCTTTGTTGCCTGCAATTCACCGTTTGCCTTTCCTGGTGCTGCCTCAGCCTGTGTGTTCATTGCTCGTGGGTTCACACTGACGGCTCTGTCACCTGTGTGCTAGGCCCTGTGTGTGCCATGATCCGTGCAGAGCCCCATGGGAGGCCACGTCGTGCACCGCGCCAATGGTGTCATAGACAAGGACAGAGGACAGGCATGCGAGTAAGGCCTGGCAGAGAAGTCCAGCCCGGCCCCGCACCCCCAGAACCCCCCTCCACACTCGCACGGTGGTCACACCGCACCCCAACAGCCAGGAGACGTCTCCAGCTCTGCTTCCGACCCTCTGTTTGGCTCTTCAGTCTAACCTAAGAGTTCAGCTCTCACACCTGAACTCTGCCTCTGTTCCCTCATCAGCCTGGCCCCTGCGTGAGTTTTCAGTTTTGGTGGTACCCCCAGATGCTGTTGGACACCGGGTCCGGCTCGGGTGCCGGCACTCAGTGCCCCAGGCTTCCGCCTGCCTTCCGATGGGGTCCCCTGCTCCGGGAGTAGAGTCTGATCTATCTCACCAAACCGGCTTTACAGGACACTTGGTCCTGAGCAGACAGATAGGACGTTAAGGGCCCAAAGAAGTGCAGACAGAATGTTGCACCAGAAAAGAGATTCCAGTAAAGAACTGTGAGGTCCAAAGGAAGAAAAGACCCCATGTGAGATGGACTTGGAACATACCTGAGACTTCAAAAAGGTGGACACAGAGACAAATGCTAGGGGATAAGAACAGCCTGAACAAAGGCACAGAAGCAGGAAAGGATGGACCTTTTTCAGAGAATGTGGAGCAGCTCAGCTAGCTGCAGGTGTAGAAGACATGGAAGAGAGCGGAGGGCAGGGGGGTGTCAGGTAAGGCAAGGGAGGGGGCCTCGAATGCCAGGCGGAAGATGCTGAACGTAATTGGATAAGTACTTTTGAGCTACTGAAGGTGTTGGAGCAAGGGAATAACACTGGCCGGGCGGAAGAGGAGGAAGACGGATGGGACAGCAGAGAGTAAGGTGGTTTGGAGGTGAGATTCCATGAAGAGGGGCCTGATGGAGACCCCAGAAGTAGTATGAGGCCCGCGCTATGTCACCATCAGTCAGAGGGGAAAACAGACCA
This sequence comes from Lagenorhynchus albirostris, assembly GCF_949774975.1. Classification (NCBI taxonomy): domain Eukaryota; kingdom Metazoa; phylum Chordata; class Mammalia; order Artiodactyla; family Delphinidae; genus Lagenorhynchus; species Lagenorhynchus albirostris. Next base: position 65,101,900 of record NC_083107.1, read on the forward strand.
GTTATGGGAGATCCTGGAGGCGGACGTGGGAGGGGAGGAAGAGGAGATGAAGCAAAGCAAGATAAGGGCCTTAACGTCAGACGGATTCTGCGCTGCCGGCCGAGCAGGTGCCTTCGTGGACTTACATTTAACTGAGTATCTGCTAACCAGGCTTAATTATTTAATTATAATCCATTCCCGACACACAGAAGAAGACTGGTAGCATAGCAACTGCTTACACGTGCTTCCTCTGTGCTTGGCGTTGTTTTAAGAGCTTTAAAGAATTTAACTTAGTCAATCCTCTTGAAAATAGTAGCGATATAACATAATAACAGCTATTACTATCTCCATCTTACAAGTGAGTAGCTTGAGAGCCAGGAAGGTTAAGAAGTTGTAGAAGTGAGATTCAAGTTCAAGAAGTCCACTCCAGAGTGCTGGCTTCCTAACCACTAGGCTCTGCTGCTTCTCACTCGGAGGACAGAATCACAGATACTCGTGTCCTCAAATTAAGTAGTTCTACATCTTTAACAAGGGTGAGCCGTGTTGAGCCTCCATTCATCCACCCATCAGCCGTCCTGCGTGAGGTAGGAAGGGTGAAGGGAATTAGCATTTAGGGAGCTATGGTTATGTGCCAACTCTGTGCTTATGGGCTCTGCAGTCACTGTTTTGTGGAATGCTGACAGCATCCCATGAGGTAGCTCATCCTTCGGGTTTTACAGATGAGGAACTTGAGTCTCAGAGAAATGAAATAACCCGTCAAGGTTACCCAGCTGATATGTGGCAGAGCCGTCTGCCTCTCCTTGGTGACCATGCTGCCCCACGAGCATGGGGATTCAGCCCCCAAATGCATACGGCAATCACTAAGCAATAAATATTTACTGGGCACCTGTCATATGACAGGCACTATGCCAGGAGCTGGCCACTGACCGTGCCCTCGAGGAAAACGAGCGGAGGAGAGAACCGGGTTCTATTTTAGAGAGAGTGGGGGCTGCGGGGGGGGGGTGAAGAGCAGAGGGGGTGAGGGGTGCTCAGCGTGACCACAGCTGTAAGAGGTCACTTGAATGCAAGGGGCACAGAGGAGGGATGGGCAGGCTTCGCAGAGGATGGGATGGCTGAGTGGTAAGGCTGACGGGACTAGAGGAAGAGAAGGCGGGATTCCAGACGCGGGAACCCAAGTTTGCGTCTCCACACCGTCTTAGAGCCCCTGGCTCAACCCTGGCGATAATGTAAGGGTGGCATTTTCTTTATGCACTTGCGACGATTCATCGAGAGGTTGGAGGAAGGCTGAGCCATCTCCTAGGAACCCCTTTCTGGGCCAGAAGGATGCGGAGGCTGGCTGTCCCCTCTGTATCCCCGTGGTAACCTGTGTCCCCATGGGAAGCTCTGTCTCCGGGTCCTTCTGTGGGAACAGCACCCTCTGCACAGCTAACGGAGCACTTACTCTGTGACCTGTACCTCCTCTGTTCATGTGTCTGTCCACCCACCCTCATTTGTTTGGACGCACCTCACAGGAGGGGACCCACCTGCATTTGGTAGCGTCTGGCCCTCAGAGGGTGCATGTTGAACTGAACCACCCTGCATGGACCGAACCAGATTTTCCACGTGAACTGCTCCCTGCTTTGGTCCCACATCCAACCAGCCAGGCTAGGGTCATAGACATATTTCTGTCCAGAACAGGCCCTTGCAACTTAAGCAGCACAGACAGGCCATAGTTCATTCTAACTGCCAAGAGTTCTTTCTGTTGGGTCATAAAAGTGATGAAAACCTCTCAAACCTGACCTCTGCTGATGGATAGTCAGGTGCCTCTGCCCTGCGGCCCTGGGGACTGACAGCACAAACTTAGCAGGGACTTCGCAATATTCAGAACTGCCTTAGGGAGCTCCCGTTGTCCTCGGGGGCTACTCAGCCGTCCTGAGCAGAACCGGCCCTTCCGAGGATGGCAGGGCAGTAGAACAAGGGCCCAGAGGGGTGACCGCTGACCGCCCTCCCCTGCCGCAGTTGGGTTTGGGACGTCCAGACTCAGTCAGCTTCAGGGTAACAGCCAACCTGGGGTGAAGTGGTACCTGGGGAGGGGAACCTGTAGGAAGACAAGGCGGGTACCAGCAGTCGTGTTCCATAGTTCAGATTCTAGAACCAGAAGCTCCCATGCGGAAGCATCTGCTGGGTATCCAGCACGGCCCAACGTGAATTCTCCAGTATGAAACAAGTCATTCCGGGGAAAACGGGCTCGATTACCTCTGCCTCTGCTCCACCCAATCTCTCTAATTGTAACAGCACGCCTGCATTGCCTTGGATTCTGTATTCCTATGGTAGAATGAAATGAAAGAAAAATCTAGAATAGTGAGCACAGACAGAAGTTTGAAAGAGCATTTCTAGTCCAGCTCCAGCTTCTTGGCAGACCTGTCCCCAATCATAGCAGCCATCTGCTTCTATTTTTAAGTGCCTTTAGAAATCACTCTTAATTTGCTCAAATCAGATCGATACTTAGCAACGTCTACTCTGTGTAAGCCGTCAGGGTCTACTGAGGCTACAGTGAAATGAAGTGCCCTTGCCCCACCCGTAACTGCCCTGTGAGGACGGTAGCGTTTGCCTCATCTGCAGAGTAGGAAGTTGTGTTTCAGAGCAGTGCAGTAACTTCTCCGAGGACACACAGCAAGTAAGGGGGCACGGGGAACAGGCAGGGCTGGAACCCACTTCTTTCAGCTCCAGATCCCAGGCTCCTGTCCTCTTTCCTTTTCTTTCAAGAAAGTCTAACTTTAAAAATCTAATCAAGAAAAACATGAAACTGATGCTGTATATAGTGTAACTAAGGAGTTCAAAATGTAACACATTTAAAAAATTGTCTTTTTTGTTCACGGTGAGAAAAGCTGAGGTTTGATGACTAGTTTGGTTGAAAAAAGATCCAGCCCACTAAAAGGCTGTGGCAGCTGTCTATGTCATTTTTTAAAACTCAAATTTGTATTTGTTAATTATTTTTGTAAAAGTAATACTTGTTTGAAGTAATATTTACATACAGAAATCCCCCATTCCACACATGCTCCCTCTCCCCAGAGAGAACACCCCTCACATTTCCAGGGCTTCCCCCTAGCATTTACATCTGTCCTTTAAAATCATACTGCTGTTTCTTGAAATATCAACTTTAGACATTATCTCTTCACTTTGGGCCATGGTAGATAAGGATTACCTTTTTTCATACCATAGGCCACATTGCTCTCCTTTTATCCCTGTGACATATTTATAAAATAATTTTTGGCAAAAATCAATAATCAGCACTGATACACTGAGTCAAATGGTGAAATACAACCAAACCTCTTTTCTCGTATCATCTTTTTCCTAGAATTAATAATTGCTTCCTTTTTTTTAATTTACCTGGTTTTCTGTGAATCTTTCACACTTCTCTCCAAATTTTTCTATGTCATAATAATACTTTCCATAATTTCAAACAAATCCTCATTTCCTTTTTCGTGTTTTATTTTGTTTTCCTTGAGTCCTCACACAAGAGGCTGTGTTTCCAAATGTCCCTATGTCCCAACGTTATTGGTTGTTTTCAGTGCATGCTGCATAGCAGACATTCTGGGAACTTTTTCTTCCAGTCTCTAATTTTGGTTCCCCTCTTTCCTGGATCAGATATCTTCTTATTTCTTGATTTACTTTTTTTTTTTTTTTTTTTTTTTTTGGTGAACAACATCTTAGAGTGCATTCCTAAGAATGAGCACATTGTATTGTTTGAACTTGAATTTGTACAAGCAAAATTTTTGAATTGCGAACATGTCTTTATTCTACTCCACATTTGTTTTCTACTCTGGTTGTATAAGAAATCCTAAGGTGGGGAATTCCCTGGTGGCGCAGTGGTTAAGAATCTGCCTGCCAATGCAGGGGACACGGGTTCGAGCCCTGGTCTGGGAGGATCCCACATGCCACAGAGCGACGAAGCCCGTGCACCACAACTACTGAGCCTGCACTCTAGAGCCTGTGAGCCACAACTACTGAGCCCGCACGCCGCAACTACTGAAGCCCGCACACCTAGAGCCTGTGCTCTGCAACAAGATAAGCCACCATAACAAGAAGCCTGTGCGCCGCAACGAAGAGTAGCCCCCGCTCACCGCAACTAGAGAAAGCCCGCGCACAGCAATGAAGACCCAATGCAGCAAAAAATAAGTAAATAAAATTGTTTTAAAAAGGAATGAGAAAAAAAAAGAATGAGAGACTAAAACAGCTGGAAGTTCTGTGTGTCTGGCCAGGGCATGCCACCTGGTAGGCTGAGCCGTAGGGTGATCAAGCGTGATTTGGCCTTTTCGTCGTTGGGGTGGGAGCTCCCAGCTGTCAAAATCAGTAGGTGTTTGCTCTTGGCTCTTCTAGTTTCTCCAGAAAACTCTTGGTTTCCTACCTGGGAGATGTATGCCAGGCTTGGCTTTCTGGAAATAAAGCAAGGGAAGAGAGCTGAGGCCGCCACGCTTCACCAAGCATGTTTTTATGAGGGAGAAGAAATAAATACATCTGGTTAACCAATGCACTTGACCCCATTATCCTCATGGTGGTCCTGCCCTCATCCCCGGCCTCTAAGTGGGTGGGCCTTAGCTTAGAGCCTGAGACTCCTTTTCTCTTGTAGAGGAAATTACCTACAGATTGATCCAATCACAGGATATGTGATTCAAATACTCCCTGATTCCTACTGTGCTCTCTCGTGCAGACGCTGTCATTCTTTATGGGTCTGTTTGAAGGGGGACGTCTGATGTAGGACATCCTAAAGAGAGAACCTGGGGTCCAGGTCCAGGTGGTGATGTTTCCTCATGGAGCTTCCTTCAGAAAATGACTGCTTTCCTATTTCTCTTTATGTCATTTGATCCTGGTTTCTTGGGACCCTTCTTTTTTAAAACTTTTCTTCACAGAGTGTTTGTAAGCTCATCACACTCATTTTCTGAGCATCTGGTTATGTGCCTTGAAGCAGGAGCCTCTTGGTAAACCTTCTTTAAGTCTTTGAGTTTCACGGTCACAGCTGTGAGAAGGCCTTCTTTAGTCATCACTAGGTAAGCTCGTTCAGTCACAGAGCAGGAAAGCCCATCGTCTCTTCCGACAGTGCGTCTGATTTACTCTATCAGAATCTCGCTGGCTTTAGAGCCTGGGAATCTGTATTTTGAGAAAATCACCTAAGTGATTCTGGTCACCTCCTAGTTGACAGGGGTCTGCCACACCCTTGCCTTTCATGCCTAATGCCTGAATTTGGAGCTCTGATGTCCTGGACCACATGTCCCTGGGTCAGACTACCTGCCCACTCCAGCCTCTGCCCACCCACTGCCCTGGTTGGACAGGGCCTAAACCCTGGACCTTAAACTTTGCATCTTCACTCAGCTATGGTCCTCCTCTCTGTCCTCACACTGGCCTCCTGGACTCAGGAGGGCTTACTTGCCCTTGCCAAAACTCATGTCCTCCCTGCCCCATCACCTGCCACCCACCACGCCCCCCGCCACACACACACCCAAGTCTGATATCTTGCCTCATTCTGCCCTGACCCATCCAGATCTGCCTGTGCTGTGAGTCCCATAACTAGAAAGGATGCTACTGGGTGTTATGACGTTTGGTCTAGTGAGCGATGCAGACAAAGAACACTGAGAAGGAAGCGATGACCTCGGGTTGGCATCTCAGGGAGGTGTCGCACTGAAATGGGATTTCAGCTGGACTTTTAGTGGAAGAGTATTTTTGCGTATTCATAGAGGAGGGTGAAGTGAAGTCTAGGAAATACTTACCAAATGCCTCCTACTAATACTCATATATATTATCATTGAATCCCTACTGTAGGATAAGCACTGCATATGTGTGTGTATATAAATATTATATATATATATATCATTTGAGACTTTCAACAACCCTCAAGGGAAGCATGGTTATCCCCATTTTAGAGATGTGGAAAATGAGGCACAGAGGAGAACTGTTCTCTCAAGACCTCAAGAATACTAAATGCTAAGAGGAAGACTGGCAGGCCAGTCTGCTGACTGCTTTCTTTTCTCCTTGCGGTTTGCTCCTGCTGCTTCCCTGTAATTAAAGAAAGCAGCTCTCCCCTCTGGGAGCAGCAGCCTCCTCTCTTTCTTCCCAGGGAGACATCTGCAAATGAAACTCAAATCAAATCACACTGTGTCTCCCCACCAGCATGTAGATCACCAGGTTCCTCCCCCACAGGCGTCCATTATTGTGGTAGGTGAAGTGTGGCCAACCGTGATCTTGGTAATTCGGCGGCCGTGAGAGTTGTCTGCAAGGTGGGGTGGCACGGCCAGGCTGCAAGCCTGTTCTCCTCTGCACGCTTCTTTTTCATTCCCCATAGCTTTCTGAGACATTTACTCAGAGACTAAAAGCATTCATGGTTCAATGCAGCCCCAGATCTGAATTACTTTGTAAAACTTGTTAAGTGCTTTTAGAGTTAGTCAAGCAAGAAAATATTTGACTTTTGTTCTAACGAAAGCAATTTCTAACATTTGAAATATAGAAAACAGCCCCACTTTTGCACTTCAGACACCAATAGTTGCCCGCACGCGTGGCCCTGTAAGTACACAATCCATGAAAATGTAACTTTACCAAAAAGTTACACTAGAGGAGATTTTTCATTTGTTTACCAGGATGCCTTTGTACAGGAATTCCAATAATTCGAAAACCTGAATCCTAGGTCAGGCCCTACCACTTACTGGCATAGCCTCTCTGCACCTCAGTGTTCATCTCTGTAAAATGGAGAGATGTCAGACTAAGCTGTGCCATGAGGCTGTCATGAGAGTCTAGTGGGCTATAGATTGTAAACCAAGATGTGCTTGAGAAAGATGAGGCCCCTTTGATGAGAGGAGTAGAGGGCTGGGGTGAGGGGAGAAGGCAATCCTGTCGGAGGTGGGGGGGTACCCCAGGTTGTTAGGAGACCAGCCTCCCACCTGGATTAGCTTGTGAACAGGCTCCCCTCAGTTGCCACTGCAGGATATGAGCTGTTCCAAGTCCCATTATCCTCATCATCGCCCCACAGCCCTGCTATTCACTTAAACACCGCAACTCCTGAGTACATTTCAATTTCTGATCATTAGTTACGAGATTGTCTTGTTAATTCTGATTCAGCAGATTTTGCTGAGACAGCTCTCTTTTTTCCCTTTTATTTTGGTCGTGCTGCACACAGCCTATTCAGACAGACAATAAATCTGGTGGCTAACCTCCCTCCCGAGGATGAATCATCCGAAACTCTGCAAAGGACACGGCCACAGGGGTGGCAACAGGGAGGGGGCCTCCTTGCAGGCTGCTTTATAGGTGACTCTGGGGGACCTTTGCGATTCCGGCCCTGGGACACAAACCTGCCGGTGGTGATTACATCAGATATAACAAGATTACCTCAGAGCTCAGTAGCAGGCAGATGGGGGGTGGGGGGGGAATAGAACAACCAAGGACAACTCGGCAACATCTGTTCCTGCTTTGTGCCACTTTTATTAGATCACAGGTGTCATGCCACTGAATTTGCTGTCGATTTATCTAACCTAGAGGTACCAACAGAATTTTGCAACCAGCAAGATTGGTTTGGGGTCCTGCACCTCTCCCTCCTTTCCTTCCCTCCTTGTGTCTAGTTGCTCGCCCTGGCCATTGGCATGAGTAGGTTAATTGTCTTCCTTGGTCTGGTAGGTAACCCCTTCCAACCTTAGACCTAGGAAAAGGATGAGCTCACTCAAACTAAAATGTCGTTCTGGTCAGTTGTAATACTCTTCCCAGGAGACCGGTGGTCTTTTCAGAAATTCTTAAGAAGAATCGACACCCATGGGGGATTTACAATGTGCTGGACACTCTTCTTAACCCTTTTTATGTATTAACTCACGTAACTGCTACATCAACCCTGTGAGGTAGATGTAATCCATATCCCCATTTTGTGGATGAGGGAACTGAGGCACAAAACTGGCAAACAACTCTCTCTGTAGTCACCCATGTAGTAAGTGACAGGGCTGGAATTTGGTCCCCAGTTCCAGAGTCCATGCCCTTAGCAATTGCACTCTGTTAATGAAACTTGATTTTGTCACGAGATATTGCTGGAGTAGCTTGATGCAATCGCAGGATAGCTCAGTCTCAGGGGAGAGAGAGAGCCTGGGTTAGACCAATGACAGGGATGGACTAGAGCTGGAGGAACAGACCTAGCTGGTCAGCTGAGACGAAGTCCTGTCTGATGGAATCCAATCAAAGGCAAGAGTAACGGTCCAGGCAAGCAATGCACCTCATGGAAGCTGACATAGGATGGAGGAGTGTCCCAGACCAACAGATAATTCAGGCAAGAAACACTCAGCAGGGCAGGCATCAGGGGTAACTGCCAGCAGGCTGTGGGACCCGGGTTGGACCCCAAGCTGAGGTGGGCTCGGGAGCAGGAATTAAGAGTTAGGAATCCCTACTTCACATCATATACAAAAATTAACTCACATGAATCAATGACCTAAATATAAGAGCTAAAACCATAAAACTCTCAGAAGAAAACATAGGGGTAAATCTCTATGACCTCAGATTTGGTAGTGATTTCTTGACTATGACACCAAAAGCACAGGCAACACAAGAAAAAAGTGGATAAACTATACTTCAACAGAATTAAAAACTTTTGTACATCAAAGGACATTATCAAGCAGGTGAGAAGACAGCCTAGAGAATGGGAGAAAATATTTGAAAATCATATATCTTATAAGGGTCTAGTATCTGGAATATATAAAGAACTCTTACAACTCAACAGTAAATGTACAAACAACCTAACTAAAAAATGAATGAAGGAATAAAATAGACATTTTTCCAAAGGAGACATACAAATGACTACCAAACACATGAAAAGATGCTCAACGTCATTAGTCATTAGAAAAATGCAAATGAAAACCACAATGAGACACCACTTAATACCCACTAGGATGGCTATAATTATAACAATACAAAAAAAAAAAAAAAAACAAGAATACAAGTGTGGACAAGGATGTGGAGAAATTAAACACTTGTACATTGTGTTATATAAATATAGCACACGGGAAATGTAAATGGTTTGGCCACTATGGAAAACAGGTCGATGGTTCCTGAAAAAGTTAAGCACAGAGTTTATCACATGCACCAGCCATTTTACTCCTAAATATATACCCAAAAGAAATGAAAACAGCTACTCAAACAAATCCATGCACATGCATATTCAGAGCGGCACTATTCACAATAGCCCAAAGTGGAAACAATACAAATGCTCGCCGAGTGTAGAATGGCTAAACAAATCGTGGTGTATACATACAATGGGCTATGATTCCGACATAAGAAGAATGAAGTACTAATACGTGCTACAGTGTGGATGAACCTCGAAAATATTACGGTAACTGAAAGAAGCCAGACACAGAAGTTCCCATATTGTGTGATTCCATTTATATGCAATATTGAGAACAGGTAAATCCGTAAAGACAGCAGATTGGCGCTTTCCAGGGACTGCGGGGGAGAAGAAACAAATGTAACTGCTTCATGGGTGTGGGGTTGTTGTTTTTGTTTTTTTGGAGTGATGAAAATGTTTTGGAACAAGATAGTAGTGGTTACGTAACATTACGGATGTATGAATGTACAATGCCGCGGAACTGGTCACTTTAAAATGGTGAATTTTATGTCATGTGACGTTAACCTCAATTAAAAACAATAAGTCAGGAGCTTAGAACAACGTTGGTGCCAGGCAGGGACCAAGGCAGGTTCCCGGGTACTTGAACAGGGGTATCGATGATGTGGACCAAGTCTTCAGTACAAGGCAGTAGGCCAGTTATTAGCCAGGGGGTCTGGTGCGAAGCCTCAGCAGGTAGGGCCAGGGCTCCCCAAGCAGGTGTCGCCCTGGAAGACGGTCAGAGCAGAGCCAGCAGGGGAGATGGACTGTGTTTAACTGGGCACAGAGGAACCTGGGATCCTCTTTCCAGGTGGGAAGTTATTAGCAAGGAGAGGCAGAAGCAAGAAACCATGGGACACAGGTCAGCTCCTGTGATTCAGCTGTTTCTGGCCTCCCTCCCTCCACGTGTGTGAGCCTGGAGCTTTAGACGAATGCATTTGGCCGGTAATGGATCCCAATCACAAAGGAACGGGCGGGAGGGGGTAGAGACGGAGGGAACGTTCTGTTGTTGTTCAGAAAATGAACAAAACAGCTGGAGGTAAAGCTTTTGTTACAGGCTGCCATCTCTGATTCATGTGTCTTTATAAATCTGACTACACTTTGAGGGAGCCGGGAAGAGTGATCATTACCTTGTGCACTGCACCCATCAGCATGGGGTTTATTAGAAGCCAGCTGTTAGCAGTGTCGGGGGAGCGCATCATTACGCAGAACAGGCCGAGGTTGGTGTGGAGAAATGCTGCCCTCAGTCAGATGCCCAAGGCAGTGGGTTCAGAAAGCCTGAGGCCCAGTGCAGAACCTCTGGGGCTCTCCCAGGAACCCCCAGCTGCAACATGAAATATGCATGGAGGCCTCAGTCCAGACCGAGCAGAGCCAAGCTTTGGGGGCCTTGAGCTGAGGTCTTCCAACCTGCTTCTGTGCCATCAGCCGGGAGTAGCAGGAAAGGAAAGGGATTTGTGAAAAGGAAAAAGAGGCCTTTGATGCCTCCACCCCCATTGCCCACCCTCCCCCTCTTCTTTCCTGGGCTGCTTCTTCTCATTTCCCCTTAGGCTGCCTTTTGCCCACAAAGCTCTCCAAACTTGTCAATGTCTTCCCTACCCAAACTCTAAGGCCAAGCTGGATGGCTGCTGTTCCAGGGGTGGGACTCCTGCCACTTCTTCCTGTGTCGGCTTCAGCTCCCTCCATGTTGGGCCCTACCTCCAGCCCCACCTGTTGTCACCTTACCCCACCAGGGAGTCCACTTTACATAGTCTCCATTCCAAGGTTTTTCTTGATTGCCCTCCTTACCTAAACAAACTAGGACCTGTTTGTGCCTCTCTTGACGGTGTATCCTATTCTGTCTCAAATCATGGTTATTTCTGGACTTGTCTTAACGCGCCTTACTAGGCTGTATGGGTTTACCTCTGAACTGTCTCACGCCAGTGCAGGGTGTTTGTACATGTAAAACAATATGTGTTTGTTGAGTGAATGAATGAATCAATGAGCGAATGAACTTTTCCAACCTGAATGATGTGGAAGCGTCTCCAGGACACTGCTTAGCCATCCAGGAATCCCTGTGCCACCCACTGTGACTTCTCATGCAGAAAGCCCGTCTGTGGCGTCTTGTTAAGAAAGTGAATGAAAAGGAAGTAGGGCAGAGCCTCTGGGAAGTGCCCTGGCCTTCTGGCATTTCATCAAAGGGACCAGGCCTGGAAAGCAAAACTAAAGGAAGTCCCTTTTTATCAAAACTGAGACCGACTCAGCCCTAGGCAAGCTGGGACCTCAGGAACATAGGCCACTAGGGAAGGGGAGAGTCGTGTCATTTGCCAGATTAGCAGGAGGATGCCAGGTAGCACTGGCAGTCCAGGGGGCAGTGAAAGGCCTACAGGATGTCAGGGCCCCAGCCATGTGAGGGGCGTCTTGACAGGTCCCCTGTCAGCCCAGGACATAAAGCACCTGCTCATCCCCCCGTGAACTGGGCAACCCCAGCAGGCCAGGGAGGGGCAAGCCCCAAACAGACTGGTCCCAGGCAGACACCTGGTAAGGGTGGGCCAGTCACCTCCTAACCCTGAGGGAGCTAGAGGCTGCTGGGGTGAGCCTGGCTGGGAGTCAGGACCGGCTCGCCGGGCTGCAGTTCTGCACGGCTGGCCAAGGCAGGGGCGGCCCCCAGAACCCACCCCCAAGACCTCTCTTCCCTTGAGCCCTTTTCTCCCACTCTGAATTCCAGGAAACAAGGCAGGAAAGGAGAGAAGCAAACCAACGAAGGAGGGAGGAGGGGAATTAATAGGAAAGTACCAGGGACAGATGCAGGTTTTCAGGGACCTAAAACTCATACAATTTGGGGGGTTCTCTTAAAACATGAAAATGCAACATTGGGTTTTGGAAGCAGTCATGCCAGAGAAAGGCCCTGAGCCTCAGTTTCATCTTCCAGGGCAGTCAGCCTCTGCCCAACCTGGAGTGATGTCTACAGGGGTGGAGTGGGTGCTAAAATGTCCCATGGAAGTACAGGCACGCGCCCTCCGCCCACCCTGGCTCTTTTTCTCCCTCAGTCCTGTCTAGCAAACCTGGCTGGGCTGCCCAGGCTGGCTCCCTCCCATCCTCCCTGCTCTCCCAATTAAATAATCCATTCTGTATTTCCTGAGTGTAGAGCCCTTAATATAAGGTCTGAAAACAATTTGCAATCAGTTGCACTAATTAATCTAATTGAATTTAATTTCTCTTTCTTGGTGTTAGGGGTGAACGAACTCCCTGTGCTGACTTATGTAAAGCAATATGCAAATTTGTATCTTGAGCCCAGAGCCCTGCAAATGCTTTTGATTACAAAAAATAAAAATAAAATAAAAGGCTACGCTGAGGCCTCAGGGGAACACACCACTGCAGTTTCTGGCCTGACACTCCTGTCTTCCAACAGCCTTGCCGGGCACCAGTGGCTTGGTCACCCTTGTTCCTGCCCCAGACTATACCCTTGGGTCCCTCCAGGGGTCCCTAGGAACCTGAATATGGTCTTTTCTACCTTAATTCCCCAGAATCTGGGCTCCTTCCCTTTGTTAAGCTGCTTCTCCTTCTCCCTCAGCCCCTCATTAAGCTCGGGATGGAGTCTAACTTCTGCTGAGAAGTCGGCTGAGCACCCTGGTGAGGCATTCTGCTTGGGGAGGTGGAAAGTAGTGCTTTGCTGGCTGCCCCAGATCCCTCCAGCAGGGGGCAGTGCTTGCAGGGCTTGGGTGGGGAACCGGCCACAGTGCGGGGAATCCTGGCATGAGGCCCCAAGGAGTTCTCTCAGCTCCCTCGGAGATGGGGTGGTGTCGCCCATGGATGACAGCGGAGCAAGGGTCACGAGCCTTGATTAGCCGTGACTGAGTCCCAGAGTCCCTGGTAGAGCCCTGCCCTCAAGAGCTGCTATGCACCAAGGCTGTGACTCACCAGAGGACTTGTACCCCTGGAGCTCCTGCTCTGTTTAAACACAATTTTTGGATTTGCTTCCAAATAACCCAGGCTGGGGGCGGGGAGGTGGTGGGTTGCAGGGAGTAGAGAAGAAGCAAGATTGGCCATGAGCTAAACGCGGTTGAAGGTGGATGATGGTTCATCGGGATTTTTTATACTTTTCTATTTCCATAGATGTTTGAAATCTTCAGTCTTAGTTCTGAAGCTGGATCCAAGAGCTGGCTTTCTGCTTCCCATTGAGTGGGAGCTTACAGAGGGAATGAGAAAAACCAAAGGAGGATTTATTGTCAGCTCTTGCCACACCAGGACTGCTGTGGATGAAGGCCACATACACCCTCATCCCACCTCCTCAGGCAGGGTAAGGGAGGGGCAATCTGCAGGTCACAGGGGCATGGGGGGAGTGTTGTCCCAGCCACCTTCCAGTCCTGTGGCTCCCCAGGTCCATTCGTTTGGCCAACGGAAGGACAACGATCCTAGCAGCAGGTTCCAGACAGTAAAACAGCAATAAAATGGACCAGGGGGTGGAGGACAGATTGGAAAAGGAGGCTAAGGGGAGGAAGACCCATTAGGGGGTTTTGCAATGTTTGTGCAAGAGACAAAAAAAGTGAGGGTTTGAATAGAGCAGGGCTAATGGATACGGAGAGGAAGGTGCAGGTGAGAAACATTCCCGAGGACAACCCATAGCATTTACGTGTATGTGTATGGGAGACGAGCAGGCAGGAAGCTTCGAAGGTTGCTCCAGCACATCTAAACGGGTGGTGAAGTCATTAATAGAGACACAGAGTACAGGTCAGGGAGAAGGTGAGGGGAGTTGAGAGGAAAGGCAAATGGTTTCTTCTCAGACAAATTTAATTTCAGGCACAATAAGAACCCAAGTGAAGTTATCCAAGGAGGATGGGTATTTGAACCTGGAGCCCCAGGATGAGGTGAGAGCCAGAGGGAAAGATGTGGAAGCTATAGACATGTAAGTGACACAGTGCATGAGGGCAGTGAGACCATCCTGGGAGAGAACCCCAGGGAATTCCAATGTTTAAGGGGCAGAAGGAGGGAAAGGAAACAGCAAAGACTGATTGAGAGGGGAAAAGAAAGAAGATATAATCATGGAAACCAGGAGAGGAGAGAATTCCAGGAAGAGCATTTAGTGATGCCACATACTGCAGAGAGGACTCATAAAATCAGTAGCACAAAAAGATTTCCCACAAAGTCTTACCCACTGGATTTCCCACAAAGAGCTCACCATTGACCATGGCAAGAGTTTGAGGAATTTATGTGAATGCCTATCCCCTGCACTCAAAGTTCACATAATACTTAAGAAATCATTTTTAAACAAAAATAAATTTCCAAGCCTAGGTCTGTTATGCATAAAATCTATATTCTTCCCTAAATCCAACCTTCCGTCTAGTATATTAAATATACTTGAGACATTATTCAAAGTTCTTCAAGAACAATGAAGAATTTTCCAATGTAGCCTCTGATGAGAGGAAGACTTTATTAGGAAGAATAAATCCAGTTGAGAATGCAGAGTAGAAGACAAGGATTGATGAGTTAAGGAAAACTTAAGGAGGCTCCAGGGTGCCTTCAGCCCCTCCTTCCTTGGCATAGGACTTCACGTCACCATTGCCAATTTTCTTTTTTAGTCTTAGGCATCGTTCACTATTTCATTTAACCAAAATTTATTAAGGGTGTACTATGTGCCAGGCACACACTACATGCTGCAAATAAGATTTTAAAAAATGGATTAAGACAAATCCCAGCCATTGAGGATTGAGTGTCCAGTAGGGAATTAAGAAGTCCCTAGGGGGGTTTTATCACAGAGGCTCAGAGGTATGAAACAGACATGGTAATGGAGGTTACACAGAGCTGAGCCCCAATCCCCTTACCTACCCGGGGCTCCTCTCACAAGGCCTGTCAAATCCACGCTCTGATTTCACAGGGCGTCTTACTTAGCCCAGCATCAGGAAGTGTGCCAGGGCTTCAGAGGAAGCCAGATAAAGACATCAAAATCTGCACCTGGCTCACGTGCCAGTGGCTACCTGGCCTGGAGTTAAGAGCTTACCAAAGGCCCTTTATTAAAATTTTTCATTGATCTCTACCCGTCCCCAGACTCTGTTGGTTCCTTTGTCTCTTCCAAGTAGAAAGCAAGCCCCCCTTTAAGACTACTGGTGGTCCCCATGTGGGACAGCCAGATTCTTTGGGTCCACAGAGTGGGGCTCTGCCCCCAAGCATCTGAGAGTCTGTCTGCTTTGAAACCTTCCTTGGTTACCAGTTTCTGAGGATGGCTGATGGTTTTCCAGCTCCCCTGCATTCAAGAAAGATGAGATGGTGGAGAAGAGCCATGTCTCTGTGCTCACATGATAAAGGTGCCAGAGAAAGGTGCAGGGGTGGAGGCGGGAGGTGTTAAAATTCTTGGCAGGCAATAGAAGCTGAGCCAACTTCCTTCCCTTTGAGCTGCATCTGAGGAAGAGGGTAAAAGCCTAAGAAGCAGTGCTGCAACTGGGATGATGACAGTGAGTCACTCACCTCAGGCACAAAATGTAGGGGGTGCCAAGAATTCAGTAATCAAGATAAATCATGTTCTAATACAATATTATAAAAAAATCAAAACTAGTGCAAAAATTTATAATGAACTTAAATTTATAGTTTAAGTAAAGGTAGTATCAACAGGATCAATCAGACAGTGGAGTTGCCCCAAGCTAGATGGGAAGTGCTGAGGTTGTTTGCAGGGGATGTACCTCTTGCTAACCATAAAAGCCAACTGAACTTCCTCTTCCTGCTTAAACACCTCCCCTGTTCCCCAAAGCAGCAAGGCAGCTCTTTACCCTGTGGGTGCAGCCACTCCCATTGCCCAGCACACTCTAGCCACAGCATCTTCCTTCTGTTCCCAGGACACAGTGATCTCTTTCCCACCACAGGACTTTTGCACCTGCTGATCCCTCCATTTGGAGCTTCCACCAGCTCTTCTTGTAAGAGATTTATTGTCATCCTTCAAGTCTCAACTCAAGTGCCCCCTCCTAGAATACTTCCCAACCCACTGGATTTAAGATAGGCCTCCCCCACATACCGTCCTCTTTACCTCTTCCATAACATGATTTACAATCTATAATTACCTTGTTTACCTGTTCATTATCTCCACAGATAAAATGTAAGCTCTGTGAAGGCAGGAACCCTGACTGTCATCCCTGTGGTACGCCAGGCCCTTACATGATACCTGACACAAGGCAGGGACTCAGATATTTGTGACCTGAATGGTTGAATGAAACTCCTTTTCAGGTGTTGCCTCCTCTGTTAAGGCTCCCAGTATACGTCCTCACCATTGCCACCACAGAAGTCACTGCTTCATTCTCTGTGTCCTCAGAGCACTTTGTGTACATTTGTGTTACTGCACTCCAGCTAGATGTGCACACAGCCAGCTCCTCCATGAAACACTGATCTCCTAGAGGTCAGGGACTGAGTCTTACTCACCTCAGTATTCTTGAGCACAAGGCCCAGCACAGCACCTGATAATAAATGCTCAAATAAATATGGGCAAGTGAGATCTACATCAAACCAAGGTAGCCAGGGGCCCAGTAAATGTGTTCCGGAAAAGTTAGGCCTAATTAAAATTTTGCAGATCAAATAATATTTTAATGGCAGTAGAAGAGCAGCTCACTGCTTAAAGGAAGCCTATGGGGAATCCTAGTGTAGAGAGAGAATCACCCCCTTATTTATCCTTTAGTTTGTTTTTTTTTTAACATCTTTATTGGAGTATAATTGCTTTACAGTGGTGTGTTAGTTTCTGCTTTATAACAAAGTGAATCAGCTATAATATACATATACCCCCATATCTCCTCTCTCTTGCGTCTCCCTCCCACCTTCCCTATCCTATCCCTCTAGGTGGTCACAAAGCACCGAGCTGATATCCCTGTGCTATGTGGCTGCTTCCCACTAGCTATCTATTTTGTATTTGATAGTGTATATATGTCCATGCCACTCTCTCACTTCATCCCAGCTTACCCTTCCCCCTCCCCGTGTCCTCAAGTCCATTCTCTATGTCTGCATCATTATTCCCGTGCTGCCCCTAGGTTCTTCATAACCTTTTTTTTTTTTTTAGATTCCATATATATGCATTAGCATACAGTATTTGTTTTTCTCTTTCTGACTTACTTCACTCTGTATGACAGACTCTAGGTCCATCCACCTCACTACAAATAACTCAGTTTTGTTTCTTTTTATGGCTGAGGAATATTGCATTGTATATATGTGCCACATCTTCTTTATCCATTCATCTGTCAATGGACATTTAGGTTGCTTCCATGTCCTGGCTATTGTAAATAGTGCTGCAATGAATATTGGGGTACATGACTCTTTCTGAATCATGGTTTTCCCAGGGTATATGCCCGGTAGTGGGATTGCTGGGTCGTATGGTAGTTCTATTTGTAGTTTTTTAAGGAAACTCCATACTGTTCTCCATTGTGGCTGTATCAATTTACATTCCCACCACCAGTGCAAGAGGGTTCCCTTTTCTCCACACCCTCTCCAGCATTTATTGTTTGTAGATTTTTTGATGATGGCCATTCTGACTGGTATGAGGTGACACCTCATTGTAGTTTTGATTTGCATTTCTCTAATGGTTAGTGATGTTGAGCATTCTTTCATGTGTTTGTTGGCAATCTGTATATCTTCTTTGGAGAAATGTCTATGTAGGTCTTCTGCCCATTTTTGGATTGGGTTGTTTGTTTTTTTGATATTGAGCTGCGTGAGCTGCTTGTAAATTTTGGAGATTAATCCTTTATCACTTGCTTCATTTGCAAATATTTTCTCCCATTCTGAGGGTTATCTTTTCGTCTTGTTTATGGTTTCCTTTTCTGTGCAAAAGATTTTAAGTTTCATTAGGTCCCATTTGTTTATTTTTGTTTTTATTTCCATTTCTCTAGGAGGTGGGTCAAAAAGGATCTTGCTGTGATGTATGTCAGAGAGTGTTCTGCCTATGTTTTCCCTTAAGAGTTTTATAGTGTCTGGCCTTACATTTAGGTCTTTAATCCATTTTGAGTTTATTTTTGTGTATGGTGTTAGGGCGTGTTCTAATTTCATTCTTTTACATGTAGCTGTCCACTTTTCCCAGCACCACTTATTCAAGAGGCTGTGTTTTCCCCATTGAATATTCTTGCCTCCTTTATCAAAGATAAGGTGACCATATATGTGTTGGTTTATCTCTGGGCTTTCTATCTTGTTCCATTGATCTATGTTTCTGTTTTTTTGCCAGTACCATACTGTCTTAACTACTATAGCTTTGTAGTATAGTCTGAAGCCTGGGAGTCTGATTTCTCCAGCTCCGTTTTTCTTTCTCAAGATTGCTTTGGCTATTCGGGATCTTTTGTGTTTCCATACAAATTGTGAAATTTTTTGTTCTAGTTCTGTGAAAAATGCCATTGGTAGTTTGATAGGGATTACATTGAATCTGCAGTTTGCTTTGGATAGTATAGTCATTTTCACAATGTTGATTCTTCCAATCCAAGAACATGGTATATTTCTCCATCTGTTTGTATCATCTTAATTGCTTTCATCAGTGTCTTATAGTTTTCTGCATACAGGTGTTTTGTCTCCTTAGGTAGGTTTATTCCTAGGTATTTTATTCATATCCTTTAGTTTTTAATTTTGAATTTTCGTAAGTTAGATCTGGTTGGTCCTAAGCCTGTGCACATTCTTCAGAGCTTTCGGATGTCATTTGTCCTCAGCCCTGCACAGGTTATTGTTAGACCCTGAGGAACTTGGTCATTACCCCATTTGTATATTTCGGGGGATCCTCAAGATGATCTCCAGTTCCCTCTATGTTTTTTCTTTACCTGAGGAAACACAGGCCTATAGGCATACCCTGGTTCATGGAGAGGCCTTATTTGATTTCCACTCAACAGGAGGAGCTTCCATCTTGGAACAAACCAAATACCTATGGTGTCTGAACTGACTGTCCCAGTGCCAGGATGCTATATGATAAATATAGTCAAAGAACGGGAGGGAGGGTACTAAACAAAACCACTGCTGCAAAGTCTTTACATTCAGTGTGCAGTGGTACAATATTTACTCTAATTTCTGTGAGAAGTTAAAGATTCCATTGTAATCCCTAGAAAATTAATGCCAAAAGGTACAGGTGAAAAATCAATAGAGATATTAAAATGAAATAGTAAGAAATACTCAATTAACCCAAAAGTGGATATGAAAGAAGAAACAGAAAAACAAAAAACTAATTGAAACAACAGAAAATAAATATCAAAATGGTAGTCCGTATTAAACAATATCAATTTTTATGTTAAATTATATGGCTTAACACTTCAATTAAAAGTGGTTATGGGCTTCCCTGGTGGTTCAGTGGTTGAGAGTCCACCTGCCGATGCAGGGGACACGGCCCCGGTCCGGGAAGATCCCACATGCTTCGGAGCAGCTGGGCCCGTGAGCCATGACCACTGAGCCTGTGTGTCCAGAGCCTGTACTCCACAATGGAAGAGGCCACAACAGTGAGAGGCCCGCGTACGACCAAAAAAAAAAAAAAAAAAGTGGTTTTAAGAATGGATAAAAGTCAACACCCAATTGTATGCTGTCCACCAAAGGACACATTTTAAATACAAAGAGACAGGTTGTAAGTAAAAGTCCAGAAAAAGTACAGCATGCAACTACTAATCAAAGAACATTGAAGTCGTTCTATTAATATCATACAAAGTGAGTTCAGGGTAAAGCAATATTACATTTCATAATGATAAAAGGATTAATTCATCAAGAAAACATAACAGTAATAAATTTGTATGCACAAATACAGAACCTTTTTGTCATTACAGATCTTCAAAGTATATGGAACAAAAATACAACATACCAAAATTAAATTAAAGGGAGAACTAGATAAATTCAATATCATCCTCTCAGTAATTGATAAAAATGGAGACAAAAGTCAGCAAGGACACAGAAGATCTGAACCACTCTATAAACCATTTTGAGCAAATTGACATTTATAGAATACTATACTCATCAAGTACAACAAACATATTCTTTTCAAGTGCACACAGAACAGTCATCAAGATAAAACATATGCTGGGCCACAAAATAAATCTCAATACATTTCAAAAGACTGAACTCTTTTAGAGTATGTTCTCTGATGACAGCAGAATTAAATTAGAAATCTAATATAAGATATGTATAAAAGCCTTAAATATTTAGAAATTAAGCTATATGTTTCTAAATAAGTCGTGAGTCAATGAAGAAATCACAGGAAAATTAGAAAATATTTCATACTAAATAGTAATAAGAATACAATATATCAAAACTGGTGATACAGCTAAAGCAGCACTTAGTGGAAAATTCATTGCTGTAATATCTATATTAGAAAAGAAGAAAGGTTTAAAATTAATTATCTACATTTCTACCATTTAAAAAATGAGCAAATTAAACCCTAAGTAGATAGAAGAAAGAAAATAGTAAAATTTGAGCAGAAATTAATAAGCTATAATGCAAACAATAAAGAAAACTAACAGAGCCAAAATTTGGTCCTTTGAAAAGATTAATACAATCAATAAAACCCCTAGCAATACTGATCAAGAAAAAGAAAAGAGAAAACACAAATAACCTATATTAGGGGTCTGTTATCACTACAGATCCCACAAACATTAAAATGATAATAAGGATATATTATAAACAAGTTTATGCCTATAAATTTGATAACTTAGATGAAATGGACAAATTCCTTGAAAAACAAAATTTGCAAAAACTGACACAAACAAATTAGAAAATCTGAATAGCCCTCTATTAAAGACATTAGATTTATCTAAAACCTTCCCGCAAAAAAAAAAACCCTCTAAATCCAGATGGTTTTATTGTTGAATTTTATCAACAATCTTATACAAATGCTTTCAGAAAATAGAGGAGGAACGTGCCCCACTATATTTTATGAAGTCACCATATGCCTTATACAAAAATCTGACAAAGCCAGATTTTTTTCTGGAAAAGAAAACTACAGATGATAGCCCTCTTGAACTCGATACAAAAATCATAAACAAAATATAGCAAGTCACATCCAGAAAAAAAGATAATCCATCTTGACTAAGTGGAGTTTATCCCAGGAATGCAAGGTTTTTTCAACATTTGAAAATCAGTATATTTCATCACATTAATAGAGTAGAGGAGAAAAATAATATGATCATCTCAACAGATGCTGAAAAAGAATTTGAGAAAATTCAGTAATACCCAGAAAATACTCAGTAAATTAGGGAAAGAACTTCTTCAATTGGATAAAAAAATGGGTGCAAACTTTATGATTTTCATTACACTTAATTGTGAACATTGGATACTTATTAAGCAATAGAGTCTATTGCTTATGCAGGGAGATTTTCCAGTAGAAGCCTAGTGGGCCATGGGGCAGTTACTGGTTTATTATTTGAGGCTTCAAGAAAATGTTCTAAACACATGTTCTCAGGCTGAAGTGTTTGCCTCCTCTTCAAATGGAAGAGAGAGATGTGGTATGGAAAAATTCCACATGAATGATGAGTTTGGACAGAAACATTGTTCATTGGTCCAGGTACTTTTCAGGAACCACTATAGACAATGAGACCCTTAATCAAAATTTAAAATGTGCATGTCCTTCAATCCAGAACCTCCACTTCTAGGTTCTAGCCCACAGAAACAGTAATATATACAAGGATGATCATTGCAGCATTATCTGTAATGGGGAAAAACTAGAGAAAAACTAAATTCGATCAATAAAAGATTGGTTAAGTTTATGGAATGCTACATAGCCAGTGAAAAGAATGAAATGGATCTGAACGCAAAGGCATGAAAAAATATCCATAATGTAGTTTTTTGAAAAAGAGCAAGTTGATATATAATATTTGTAGTATTGATACAAACACACTTTTATTAAATAAAGCTATTCATTTATAAGTTATATATAAAACAAATGCCTGAAATGTTGCATACTAAAATGTTGATCATACCTAGCTTTGGGTGGTGGTATTTGGGACATTTTGATTTTCTTTACACTCTTATTCTCAAATGTTTCTACAAGAAATAGTTTTTAAAATGTAAGCCACCAATTGTGCAAAATAGGTACAATTACTGGGAGCTGGGCGGGCCGGGGGGGGGGGGGGGAGTAGTTCCATTAGAAGCCCTGCTGTGTGACTTTGACAAGATGAGGCTCTTATCTCCAATGAGAATTATGATAACAATACATCCTGCACAGAGTCCTTGTGAGTGTTTGTTAAGTCCTTCTGTGCTGATACACATCTTCTCATATGAGTCCCAGGAAGTCTTGTGTGTCGATCAGTGAAGCAGGCAGAGTTTGAAGCATCACACACACTACCCATCACACCACATCGTACACACCACTCCACACCCCTTGCACGCACATTTAGTACTAACATTGATGGAACACTGTCCGGGGACTGAGTCCTGTGCTGATCCTCCACAAAGCCCTGACAAACATGCATAATTCAACACTCACTTTATTTAATACATATTTACTGATCATCTACTACGTGCCAAGCACTTTTCTAGATGCTAGAGTTACAGCATTGAATAAAAATGACAAAAATCCCTGCACCTTTTGTAGTCAAACATTCCTGTGAGAAGAGACGGGCAATAAACCTAACGAATACCTGTAATCTAAGAAGTTAACAGTATGGTCGAAGGTGGTATATACTAAAGTATCTAGTATGGTCGAAGGTGGTATATACTAAAGAAAAATATAGTGAGATAAGGCGAATTGGGAAAGTCGGAGGGGGTTGGGCTTCCAGTTTTCAAAAGGATGATGAGGGTAGGTTTCCTTAAGAAGGAAAGCTTTGAGCAAGCACTTGAGGAAGATGAGGGAAGTGAGTCAGACAAATATCTGGGCAAACAGCTTTCCCAGTAGCAGGAACAGCCAGTGCAAAGGTGCAGAACTGCAGGAGGGGCCAAGGATGCTGCACTGAATGAGTATGAGGAGGCGAGGTCGGAGAGGGAACAGGGGACCCGGTCTTGGGAGGCCTTTTAGGTCATCGTGAAGACGGTAAATTTTACTCTCTATGCAACAGAAGCCGTAACCACAGGGGGAGTGAAATACAAGAGTGTAATGATCTGATCTGAGTTTTTAAAAACTGACTGAAGAGAGGTACGGGGGAAACCAGGAGGCCAGTTAGGAGGCTATTGCAATAATTCAGGCTTGGGCAGGATCATATTTCCATTTTAAAATCAGGAAATTGAAACCGAATAGGACTGTCTGGCTCGCAAGTCACACAGCTAATGAGTGGCTGAGCTGGGACTTGAATCCAGAGCCATCGGACTCCAAATCCAGTGTTCTTTTGTCCAGGAAGGAAAACTGGGTTTTGTGTTGTCCTGAGAGTTCCTTTATTGGCCTATGTCCTCCCACTTTGAGGGGGGAGGTTATCTCCCAGCCCGTTTCATGCCTCTCTCCCACTCCATCATCTCTCCTTCCAACCCTCCTGCCCCTGCCACCTGCCAGCTGTGAAAATGGAGCTGATGTAGGTACTTCACCAGGGCTGGGAATGTGTTAGTGTTTCTCTAACACCTAAAACAGCCTGGGGTGGCAAGTGACAACCATGATAGTACAGGCTGGAGAAACTGAGGCACTGTCAGATCAGGAAAGCACCCCAAAGTCGCACAGCAGTTTGGAGACGGAGACTCTCTTTCCCTCCCCATTACCCACTTGCATCTCCTGCCTCCTGGTCTGGGCACTGGGTGTCAAATGGAGGCTGTTCTTGGTCCCCAGCAGCTCAGTCCCAATAGGGTGCCTGTGCCCCTTGGCGAGGGTGAGCCCACAGCAAAGCTAGGGTGAGTGATTGTTATTTTCTTGCACAGCATCCATCAGGAGACAAGCCCTGGCATTTATCTAGCAGCGAGCAATCGTTATCTGGTGGCGATGTTCTTCCCACTGAGAGTATCTTCTAAATAAGGGTCAGCGATCCAGGGCTCTGTCTGCTGCTGATTTCTTCCTGTGGGATGAAACCAAGGAAGGGAGGGCACTGGGGTGGGGGCAGGGAGAGAGAGGCTGATTAAGGAGGAGGTTGTTCCACAGCTGAGCCAGAGAAACTGGCCTGAGCTTTGATTCTGACAAGTTTGGGAGAAGACGGAAGACAGCACCAGGGAGAACCCTCATTTCCACTTCAGCAAACTTTCATGCATAAATGTAACAGACCATCCAGGGAAATCCCTGGATAGCGAAGTTCTGGATGTGAAGAAGGTGAAAGAACAGGCTCTTGTAGCTCTTGATCTCTGTTGCTTGTCTTTCTGTCATCAGACCGGAATCTGGAATGGGTTTCGAGTGAGGAGCTCAGAATGAACTGTCATCAACTGGTCCTGGCCCCTGCATCAGAGGACCGAGGTTCGAGTCCAGACCCCACCAATTCCAGGATCCTGGACCTCAGGCAAGTCCCTAAACTTCCCTGAGCTTTGATTTGCTCATCTGCCTAATGGGAATGGGAACGACCCCTTTCTCAGGGGCTGTTGAGAGGCTTATGGGAGATAATGATACCGTATCTAAGAAATGCTGTGTGGACTGTGGAGCACTCGTCACGTGTGAGCCACCGTTGTTCCCCTTCAGGTCTAGGATTTGGTTGACATTGTCGAGGTTGTTTGCCCTGCACTGTCCCTCACAACTCGTCTTGCTGACTGAGAGGCTGGTCTTCTTTCTGTTATTTTATCTCTTTTGGTCTTAGGTTGAGAGATATGGTCCAAGTAATGAGTCTTGTCAATCAGCAGAGACTCCTGTATAGCTGAGGCTGTACTAGCCTATGGGCATTTGAGAAGGATGCGTGATTTAGTCTGCGTGCCCTCATTAAGGTTCACTTTTGGACAAAATGAACCTAATAGAAGCCAAGGCACAATCATGAACCGCTCTGTAGGTGGGTCCTCCTTATTGAGGGCCTGATGTGTGCTAAACGGTGCCAGGTACTTCCACATCGTTATATTATTTAACACTCTATAACTAATCTGAGAGGAAGGTGTCCTCATTTTACAGATGAAAAACTGATACTTAAAGAGGTTGAATGACCAACCCAAGACCAACCCAATGACAGATAGTGGTGAGGGCTGTATCTCTTTATTCTCAAATCCAAGGCTTCTCTCCCCTATTCCAACTAGAGTATAATCTGGTGCTTAAACCTCTTATGGAGAAGTGAAAATCCCTGGCTTACATCCCTGGCAGCTGAGACTCTGGGAGGCTCCTATGCATTGATTCTGGTTGCTTCCAGTTCTGAGGCCTTGCTAACATTGGGTACTAAGACAGGTAAGCTCCTCTTGAGGGACTTGAATATTTAAAACCCCAGGGAGAAATGCAAGTCAAAACTACATGAGGTGCCACTTCACGCCCATTAGGGTGGTTATTATTTTTTTTTAATGGAAAATAAGGCTTCCCTGTTGGCGCAGTGGTTAAGAATCTGCCTGCCAATGCAGGAGACACAGGTTCGAGCCCTGGTCCAGGAAGATCCCACATGCCGCAGAGCAGCTAAGTCCGTGTGCCACAACTACTGAGCCTGCGCTCTAGAGTCCGTGAGCCACAACAAGAGAAGCCACTGCACTGAGAAGCCTGCGCAATGCAACGAAGAGTAGCCCCTGCTCACCGCAGCTAGAGAAAGCCCACGCACAGCTACAAAGACCCAACGCAGGCAAAAAAAAAAAAAAAGAAAAAGAAAAATGGAAAATAAAAAGTGTAGGTGAGAATGTGGACAAATCAGAACTTTTGTGCATTGCTGGTGGGAATGTAAAATGGCAGAGCCACTGTGGAAGACAGTATGACAGCTTCTCAAAAAGTTAAACATAGAGTTATCATACGATCCAGCAATCCCACTTCTGGGTGTATACCCAAAAAAATTAAAAGCAGGAACTGAAACATATTTATATACGTTGTTCATAGTATCAATAGTATTATTCACAACAGCCGAAAGGTAGAAGCTACCCAAGTGTCCATTGATGGATGAATGGATAAACAAAAGCTGGTATATACTCACAGTGGAATACTATTCAGCCTTGAAAACAAAGGAAATAGGAACACATGCTACAACATGGATGAACTTAGAGGACATTATGCTAAGTGAAACAAGCCAGACACAAAAGGACAAATACTATAGATTCCACTTCTATGAAGTACCTAGAGCAGTCAAATTCATAAAGACAGAAAGTAGAATGCAGGTTACCAAGGACTGAGGGGAGGGCGAAATGGGAGTTATTGTTTCATGGATACAGAGTTTCTGTTTGGGATGATGAAAAATTTCTGGAATTGATCATGTTGATGGTTGTACAACATTGTGAATATACTTAATGCCTTTGAATTGGCCACTTAAAATGGTTCAAATGGTAAATCCTACGTTATGTATATTTTACTACAATAAAAAAGCCCTCAGGGAGAAATGCTTCACTTGAAGAAAAGGAATGTTATGCTACCAGCATGCCTTTCAGTAGTGAGTCCAGGATGATTATAATGTTTGTTTAGCAATCATTAACTACTCATCAAAGAAGGAGCAGCCCAAAACACTCAAGAGGTGACAGCTTTGCAATGTTAATATAACTCAATGAGGAAATGAGGATTTGATTCAATAAAACTCAGCTTTTATGCAACTTTCTTCTGAGCCCACCTATTGTCCAAAGCAAACAAACCTGCATCAGTATTCAAAGGAGCTACGAGAAAACCCGGTGGAATTTGACCACAGGTACCTTTAACTCATTCAACGATGAACATTTATGCCATATGTTTCTTGGGCTTTTAAAAGGCAATGTTCTGTGCCGATGGTCCCCGGCTGCATAGATAATTGTAAAACAAACTCCATATTCCACTGACACACTTTCTAATTACATCTTACCTTCATTAGGCTATTAAAGTGATAGATGGTAGCAATTACATTGAACCCCACTGAAAACTCTCTATCTGTGATGTGCAGTGACGAGAACATGAGTTATTTACCCAGAAGCCAGGAAGAACTTGGCTGCCTCCGCCAAGCTGAACAAAGAGAAACCCCCTGTGACCACTAGCAGCACAGAGCCCCACGGCCCTGGCAGAAGGCAGAGTGGCAGGGTATACAGTGGGGGCTCACTTTTCTACTGGCCTCACAAATGCCTAGAGGTGGAAGATAAAACTATTATCAGGTGTTATAGAGTTACTCAAAACAATGTGGACGTTCTTGGAAGAGAGTCTCCAAAATGCTGAATTACTCCCAACCATTCTATATGCCGAGTGGTTGAAGGGACCAAAGAAGTTGAACCTGGAACAAAGAAGACAAGGTGGCCATTTATTGACATTCCAAGATGAATTCTATGTGTTAATGTCTACACGGCCCAAGGAGGATGAATTTGGTGCAGACAACAGAACACCCCACTCTAACAGGTTTCAATAACTAGGGCATTTACTAGTTTGTATAACTGGAGGTCCAGAGGTAGATGGGCTTCAGGGTTGGTAGATTCAGGGGCTCAATGATATAATCTAGGCCTCAGGTTCTTTCCATTCCTCCACTCTGCTATTCACTTTATCAGCCTTACCATAAATTGGTGACTCCAGTGTGCTTTTGATGGCCACCAGTAGCAATAAGGGCTACAAGTGCTCTTGTTCTTTTCCAACAGGAAAGCAAGAGCTGACTTCCCATAACTCTCAGAAAAATGAGGAGAGCTCTTAGAAGCCTTTAGCAAATATCTCTGATCTCACTGGCTGGAACTGGGTCATGTACTCATTTGTAAATTACTCACTGTGGTAGGGACGATGGGATTACTGTGGTTGGTTAAGACGAATCATGGCTCACCTGGAGCTGCTGCAGGTCAGCTTCCCCTGAGATGTCAGGGGAGAAATTCCCGGCAGATTTCAGGGGCAACCTGAGAAGTATTGGGCTCTGTTGGGAAGGAAGAAAGGAGACTGATATTTGGCAAGGCCATGGACACTGTTTGCTATAGGGGAAAACAAGGACCAATAGGTAGAGGCAGAGATGACTCATAGAAAGAAAAGCTTCTAGGACTGGGGGCAGATATGCTGCATCCATTCCACAGCTGCCCTCTTCCATACCCATGGCAGACATGGTTAATTAATCAATCACCCTACCACTGAGCCTGGACAGCCTCAGCATCCTCCTTAACTTGGCTGTCCAGGCAGTCATTAATAGTAACTTAGAGACAGCTCTCAAAGAGAACCCCTTTTATCAGCTAGGACTGCCCAAAGATGGAATAGGCAGGCTGAGAAGATAGTGAGCTCTCGGTCACTGGTGGTGTTCAAGCACAGGCTGTGTAATCTGCATGCAGAGATGCTGTAATGGGTAACTGATCACAGGGAAAGGTTGGGATCCAATTGTCCCTGAGATTCTGTGATTAGAGAGGGCTCAGCAAGAAACTGAGGTACTAGCACAAGCTGCAGATTAGCAATAGTGGAAGGGTTTGAGAGCCCGTCCTAGCGCTTTGCTTTTTCTCTGTGGTCCTGAAGCTTCGTATTCCTTACACAGGATATTGCCCCAGGCATCACCAGTCCTTCTCCAGAGCACCCATCCTAGTCACAAAATATCAATACCTTTGCCTGGGGCTTTAATTTGTGCACAGTCTTTGCTTTTAGCTTCCAAATTCTGGTTCTCATTAAAATACACACACACGAGATAGGCATTGCGGTCATTTTACTGATGCACGCACCTGACAGGTTGGTTGCCTTACGTAAGATCACACAGCTAGGTTGATGGTAGGGCTGAGATGGGACCTTGGGTCTCCTCTCCTCTAGCCCAGAGCGCTCCTCTGGAAGCACACGGCTGCAGAGCTGAGGTGTCCTCACCTGGGTATACACATGATGGAGACAGTACTGAGGTGGGCATGAGGGCCAGACACCGAAAGCGTGGTCCTCATGCTGGATACCGCAGGAGGCCTAAGTACCAGTGATTCTGAGGACTCTGAGTGTGGGTGGGTCTTCTCTCCTGTCTGGGTTTCACTTCTTCCATCCACCTCCTCACCTATAAACAGGAGATGCTGGTAGGCTAAGATGCTGTAGGGCCA
This sequence comes from Lagenorhynchus albirostris, assembly GCF_949774975.1. NCBI lineage: Eukaryota > Metazoa > Chordata > Mammalia > Artiodactyla > Delphinidae > Lagenorhynchus > Lagenorhynchus albirostris. Next base: position 65,130,851 of record NC_083107.1, read on the forward strand.
AGATGAAAGGTGAAGACACTTCCTCCGGCTTCTCCCTCTGGATCAGATACTCCAGGTTCATCTGAGCTGTGTGGGTTCACATGGGCTCCTTCTTTCCACTGATTCCTGGAGGCTGTAACCTGGCTGGGCAGGAATAGGAAGGTAGGGAGGTGGCCTGAGATTAAAGCCACACCTTGGCCAGACACACAGCTTCTGTATCTCTGCTCTGTCTCTTCCCTAAGCCCTTTTCAGCTTGCAAAAATATGAAAAGACCAGCAGAACGTGAAGGGAGAAGCTGAAAGGAGTTCTCTGAAAAGACCACTTGATCTCAGTGGTTTCTGACAGCACAGTTAGCACTCTGAGCCCTCCTCTGTGCCAGGCCTCCTCTGAGTGGAAGGCACTCCATGCACTTTACCTGGGCAGTTCGTGCTGTCAGAGCTGTGACACACTGGTGTTTCAATCAGCTCTGAGGGGTGCTGCTAGAAATTCAACAGGTGGGTAGCACAGTGCCTCATCTTAGTAGATGTTAAAAAAATAATTCACTGACAGACTAAATGAGTGCATAAACCCATTTTATAGATGAGTACACCAAGGCATGTTATCCCTAGTTGATTGACCAAGGCTATATATGACTTGTGGCAGAGCTGGGACTGGAACTAGGTCTTCTGCCTCCTAGTCTGGTCTGGGGCAGGACTAGACAATCTCTACTAGCCCTCTGTGCTCTCCAATAGCTGGACACTTGGATTCTGGATCAGCAAATTAGTCTGTAGGGCAGTGCTAGGCAGTAGAACATTCTGCAATGATGGAAATGCTCTATACCGCACTGTCTTATACAATAGCCACACGTGGCTGTGGAACACTTGGCATGTGGCTCGTGTGACTGAGGAGCAGAGACTTTAAGTCCTGTGGCTAGTGGCTACCATGTTGGAACAGCACAGCTCTAGCGTGTTCTCTTCCCCAAGGCCCAGCACCACAGCCTCTGCCAAACTGTGATGCAGTGGAAGTTTGCCGTTGGTGACGACACTTGGAGAAACTTTCCTACATCCTTGGCAGAACACGCCAGGTCCCCCAGATGCTCCAGTTATTCTTCAGTAGCTGTGCTTCTTTCTACAGAAGGGAGATGAAAACAAAATTGGAAGAGCTGAAGCTGAAAGACTATAGATTTTTAATCCTTTTTTATCATCCAAGAATTTCAAGGTATATTCCTCATGTCATGCCATTCCTCTCCTGGGAACTGGGAGTACTGACCTGTAAGTCCTGGACGGCATCAAGTGATGTGAATTAAACCCACTTTAAAGAAAACCTCTCTAGTCAACATTAGTTTTTCCTCAGAGAAGTGTTTGGATCTTTACTACCTATTATTTTCCTTTGGGTTCTTGCCAGGAGAGGATTTTTTAAAAATAGATTAGAGCATGTATCCATTAACCACTGATTTAATTTCTAAGCCCTTATTCTTCTAAATTATTTTCTAATCACATAATAGAACTATGGCACATCTGAGCTAAAAAACAGCTTAGGCAACCTCCAGTCCATAAAATTGAAACAGTTACTACTTATCCAGGCTTGTGCAACCATTGGACTGTGTTCTCTCCATTATAATTGTATGGGGTATGTAAAATTCTCCCCATTTTACAGATGGGTAAGTAGCTAAGCTAGCATTTATATCAAGATCTGTCTGGCTCTGAGGCTGGGACTCTTGCTTTGCACCTTGAGCTTTCCAATCATTTCATGGACAAGGAAACGGAGACCCAGAGAGTCAGGGCCTGACCTCGTGTTTTTGTGCTCCATTTAGTTCTACCCTTCAATCTCAGATTTACAGTCCCACACTCCACATTTCACCCTCCTTTCCTCTTTAGCAGTATCCTTTTCCCCATAAAAAAGCCACAATACCTTCATTTGCCATCCAAGCTCCCCCCACAATTTGGTCAACCGTCTGTGCACCATCCCCCAGCCCTACTCAGTCAAGTGAGGTGTCTGAGCAAGTCCAATACTTGCATTCCTTCTACACTCTCAGAATTGAGCTGCTTTTCTTGCCACAATAAAATATATATATATATATGTATACACACACACACACACACACTACATACATGTATACTGAGAAAGACGTTTTGGCATTAAACACAAAGATGTTTATTACAGCAATATGCATTACAGTAAAAGTAAAAACAACATACATGGTCAACCATGAGCGAAATGTTAAGAATAAATTATTTCAACTCTGTAGATTAGTAAAGAGCCACTGAAATGGAAGTAGGAGCCCATGACAGGGGAGCATTTGCCTCCCCACAATGGTCACAGCTAAAGGAAGAGCAAGTGTATCTCCCTGAGGCGTCCTGGGCGTATCGTATACGAGCTAAACCAGAAATGGCTGGCATGGACCCCAGGATGATAATAACAACAAAAACAGTGGTAATGCGAGTTAATCAAGCTTTGTACTCATGTCTAAGTTAAAGTTTCCAGCACTTGCCAGCTTCTCCTTGGAGCAGTGCCTGAGGTAGCTGGGAGAATAAAAACCACAATGGACTTGGAGTCAGAAACCATTAGTTCAAGGCCTGCCTGGGTCACTGAGACTTCAGGGTGCTCATCTGTAAAATGGGGAGGATTCCATCTACTGAGGAGCTGTGTTGAGCACAACTGGTAGCTGGTAGCCCCTCCCAGGAGCGTGTCTCGCTGCTGTTCCATCGTTCAGGGCTTTCTCCAAGCACAGGGAGAGTGAGGACAGCTTCAGCACAGCACCCTGGCAGAAGAGGGGGCCAACCACTGCTGTCTGGACTTGCCTGCCCACCAGGTTCTTCCATCATCTGAATCAAGTTGATGTGCAGCAGTCTGTCCACACGGTGGGAGGCATGGACCCACCATGGCTCCCCCTGGGGCCCTGCTGTATTTGTGGGTTCTGCTGAACCAGAATATTAGAACTGGGCCTAACAGCAATGATGGTAATAGCCACACATACCCTCGGGACTTCTCATGCTTTAGCAACCATTTAGAGGACCATTTCCAGACTCTGGTCAATGCACAAAGCAATTACTACTACATATTTTCATAGAAGATTATTGTCGCCAAATGTTCTTACAGATTGCTTGGTTCACCTGTGTGTGCTAGTGGAAACCATGCGGGAATGATTTCAGCTCTGTGCTGTTATACTTAAGCACTCGACCTGGAATCTGTCCTCCAAGGCCACACAGGTTGGGAGCTGGCTCCTTATCTGAATCGGTTTTTAAGCCCCTAACTCAGAACCATATGTGATAGCTAAGAACAGTGGCTTTCGAAATTTCTAAGCAGCAGAGGATTTTTTTCCTCAAATGAAATCTCGTCTGGAACTTATGTGTTTATTTTATAATTTCTAATTAATAATACATTTTTCAAAGTCAACCTGTAACAGTACTGAGGTTGTTTTGATTAACAAATAAGATTAAATCAGAAACTGCAGATGACAGCTGCATTTTTTATATAATCTTCAGCATCTGATTTATATTGGATTTTATTTGGGTTGTATTGTATTAATAATGCATAATAACTAATACTTCAGCACTGCTCTGAGTGCTTCAAACATTTTAACTCATTTAGGCCTCAGAACTCTAACAGATTATATTATCATTCCCAGGGGAGGAAATGGAGGCCCAGAGACCTGGTTAAGTGGCCCAAAATCACACAGCTGGGGAGTGGCCAGAGCTGGGGTTCAAACCCAGGCAGCCCAGCTCCATAGTCCAGGATTGGAGTAACTATTTTCTTCTGCTGCTCCCAATGAAAAGCCTAATATATAGAAATACGTAGTTGTAAAGAATAGCTTTTTAATTGCCTGCCCTGCAAACTCAAGCTATTCTTTAATTAAACTGGGAGGGCAGAGAAGTCTTATCCATGTTCTAATAAAAAATAATAAATAACCTCGCCCCTGAAGCACCCCCATGAGGATTCGGGGAATAATTTGAAATTCCTGACCTAGAGCACCAGGGACATACTGAAGGAACAATCAGTCTGTCAAAACACACATGCAGAGGACCCTCGGGGTACAGCAGAGACAAAGGCATTGGCTGGCATTTCACCAAATAGAAATCTCTGTAGTCTCTGGCACTACCAATATTCCCCATTACAAATCTTCCAGCTGGTAAACAGAATGATGCCACTGACATTTAATTGAAATGTCAGCACATTTAGAAAGCGCCCTGATGAAGCTGCCAAGTTAAAGTTATCTCTGGTGAGTTAAGCTAAACGGAAACAGAAAATCACCACTAACACCTACCATCCCGGCACATACACATACACGCACCGTAGTATCAGACGGAGAGAAAGCAGAGAGCTTCTGCTGTCCAAGAAAAACATACAGATAGTTTTTAAGCGGAGTTTTATTCTGGCTATGAAAAACTATGGTGCAATTGGAAAAACTTGTGGAAGTAATCAGGCCTGAGACAGGCCAATGGCCATATAAATCAGTTCAACAGGAACACATTGATTAAATTACGTTTGGAGAGTAATATTAACTTACGTTTATTTGCATAGCTTATGGTTTATAGAGGCCATGGTAGATGGCAAGAAATGGCCCCAATTCTTCACCACTCCCTGCATCCTCACCTTACGCCTTTGTAACTTTGCATGTAGGGCTTAACCATGTGATTTGCTTTGGCTAAAGGGTCAAAGCAAATCACATGGTTAAGCCCAATATGTGAAGACGTGACATTTATCTTTGCCCTCTGCCATCGCCTTTAGAAGAACTTGCCCCTGGAACAGAGGCAAGGCATCCCAATTGTCCCAAGGCCATCCTAGATCGGCAACAGCTAGCCAATTCCCAGCAATATGAATGAGCCCAGCCCATTCATATCAGCAGAGCCATTCAGCTGTGACCTGCAGCTGACCACAGTCACATGGGCAAGCAAGCAAATCGGGAGAAGCCAAGCACAGATCCGCTGAACCCCGCAGACTCCTGCCCTGATTCAGTGTTTACTGCTGTAGGCTGCTGTGGTTTTGAGGGTTTGGTTCAGCATCACTAATGCGGCAACTGATACCTGATGAGGAGACTTGCCTTGTACGACCTCCTGTGTCCCCTCCTTGGGAAGGAATGTAGGGCAGGGGTTACCTCCCCCATTTCATAAATGAGAACTCTGGGATTCATAGAGTTTAAGTGGACTGCTTTTATTCCACAGCTGCTTCTTCTGATGCCGTGTTCTCCGTTCATGCTTAAGTCATGCAGCCTCTCTGCAGTACTTAGCCAACAACATTAACCCAGAGGCTGAATCCAGTTTTTTCTTTTAGATCAAAGAGGCAGTTTTTATAGGTTGAAAGCACAGAAGGAGAGCAAAGGTGTCAGGAGTTCTTCGGCCCCAGAGGCAGAAACTGCACAAGCATCTGACTTCACGGACCTGCTCCCACTCTCTCACCTGGGATACCTCCCTTCTTCCCTTGGTTCTGCTCTGCTTTAAAGAGATATGTGATTCAGCCCATGTCAGATGTGTGTTCTCTTGCCATCTCTCTGTGGCTGATTTCACTCACAGGCATTCTTCAGATGCTTCACAGAAATCCCTGCCAGGTAGGAAAACCACTGGGGAGTTATGAAGAAATGATCAAAAATAATCTTTTTTGACCTTGCAATGCTCACTTTAAAATCTACTCTAGCCCCCAATTTCCCCCGGCTAAGGGCCAAACTCAAGTCAGATCCTATACAGTCTGGACCAACCTACTTGGAGCAACACCACCTCCACAGCCTCCCCCCAAATTTCTCTCTATTTCAGAATCAGAAATGTCCTTCTCCTTCTGAATAAGTGGCCCAAGACCACACAGCTAGAGAGTGGCAGAGCTGGGGTTCAAAGCCAGGCAGGCTAGCTCCATAGTCCATGATCTGTGAAGAACATGCCCATGGAACAGAGGCAACATTTCAAAAGCATTTTGAAATTCATACTCTTCCATCTGTTCAGAATTCTCATCTCTTCTTTTCCTTCATCTGATGAACCTCTAATCTTTCCTATAAGATCACACTCACTTCTTAAAAAGCACTTTAAAGACCCACTCACTTTATTGTTTTTTCATGCATTTATTTTGTCTGCCCAAGGCTGGGGAGCACCCAAAGACCTTGTTGTCAAAAGCTCATGACATGGGACTTCCCTGGCGGGTCCAGTGGTTAAGAGTTCGCCTTCCAATGCAGGGGGTGTGGGTTTGACCCCTGGTCGGGGAGCTAAGATCCCACATGCCTCACAGCCAAAAAACCAAAACACAAAAACAGAAACAATATTGTAACAAATTCAATAAAGACTTTAAAAATTGTCCACATCAAAAAGAATCTTTAAAAACAAAACAAAACAAAAACTCTCATGACATCCTGGTTCATGAACAGCCCTCGGAAATCATGGGAAATGGTAGACTCTGTTAAGGGAGGACAGGATTACGCCCTTTTATAAACAGCTAAGTCTAAATAGGTCCATTTACAGTAAGTGGATTAACACCTGCTCACTGGGCAGCTTCTCAAGCACTCACAGGTTAAATAAATCCCAAATTTCTCTAGCCAGTAAAGGCACTAATCACATTGATTTTAAGTGCCTCTCATAAGGCACTGATCTACTCTCCCGCTGGATATGAGCTTATCAAAGGCAGATGCCCTAATTTCATACTTTTACATGTACCTGTCCAGTTTTCCCAGCACCACTTACTGAAGAGGCTGTCTTTTCTCCATTGTATATTCTTGCCTTCTTTATCAAAGATAAGGTGACACAAAAATAAACTCAAAATGGATTAAAGACCTAAATGTAAGGCCAGACACTATCAAACTCTTAGAAGAAAACATAGGCAGAACACTCTATGACATAAATCACAGCAAGATCCTTTTTGACCCACCTCCTAGAGAAGTGGAAATAAAAACAAAAACAAATGGGACCTAATGCAACTTCAAAGCTTTTGCACAGCAAAGGAAACCATAAACAAGACCAAAAGACAACCCTCAGAATGGGAGAAAATATTTGCAAATGAAGCAACTGACAAAGGATTAATCTCCAAAATTTACAAGCAGCTCATGCAGCTCAATAACAAAAAAACAAACAACCCAATCCAAAAATGGGCAGAAGACCTAAATAGACATTTCTCCAAAGAAGATATATAGATTGCCAAAAAACACATGAAAGAATGCTCAACATCATTAATCGCTAGAGAAATGCAAATCAAAATTACAATGAGATATCATCTCACACTGGTCAGAATGGCCACCATCAAAAAACCTAGAAACAATAAATGCTGGAGAGGGTGTGGAGAAAAGGGAACCCTCTTGCACTGCTGGTGGGAATGTGAATTGGTTCAGCCATTATGGAGAACAGTATGGAGGTTCCTTAAAAAACTACAAATAGAACTACCATACGACCCAGCAATCCCACTAGTGGGCATATACCCTGAGAAAACCATAATTCAAAAAGAGTCATGAACCACAATGTTCATTGCAGCTCTATTTACAATAGCTAGTACTATTGGAAGCAACCTAAGTGTCCATCAACAGATGAATGGATAAAGAAGATGTGGCACATATATACAATGGAATATTACTCAGCCATAAAAAGAAACGAAATTGAGTTATTTGTAGTGAGGTGGATGGACCTAGAGTTGGTCATACAGAGTGAAGTAAGTCAGAAAGAGAAAAACAAATACCATATGCTAACACATATATATGGAATCTAAGGAAAAAAAAGGTCATGAAAAACCTAGGGGTAAGATGGGAATAAAGACACAAACCTACTAGAGAATGGACTTAAGGATATGGGGAGGGGGAAGGGTAAGCTGTGACAAAGTGAGAGAGTGGCATGGACATATATACACTACCAAACGTAAAATAGATAGCTAGTGGGAAGCAGCCGCATAGCACAGGGAGATCAGCTCGGTGCTTTGTGACCACGTAGAGGGGGGGATAGGAAGGGTGGGAGGGAGGGAGACACAAGAGGGAAGAGATATGGGAACATATGTATATGTATAACTGATTCACTTTGTTATAAAGCAGAAACTAACACACCATTGTAAAGCAATTATACTCCAATAAAGATGTTAAAAAAAAAAAGGCAGATGCCCTGTTTTGTTCATCTTTCTGTTTCCATATCTCTCCTCAAACTTCCTCTAACACCAGGGACCTACTATAATGCCTAGCACGTATTAGAAGCTCAATAATTGTTTGCAGAAAAGTGAAAACCCAAACAAGCTATTGGGCATTAGACTCCCAAGGGATCCTCTGAGAAGTAAAGGTACCTCCTCCGAGTCTTTGATGAATTCCCCTAAAAAGCTGGGAGTGCAATAGAAATAGTATGTGCTCTAGAGTCAGATATTAGGAGTATCACTTAATCTCATTGGTCCTAGTTTCCTAATCTGCAAAATGGAGATAGTGGATGGTACCATCTTATTACTATCATTTAAAAAAAACCTCATTTTTCAGGAACCTATGACACATGGGGGAGGGAAGCAGGATAGAGAGTGGTAGGCGTGTGTATTTTGAAAATGTTTCCCTACAGGATTTAATAAACTCATCCACGCCCAACATGAGACTCTCTAGTCTAAGTCTGAAGGCAAGAGAATTGGGTTGGAATGGAGGAGTACATGGTGTTCTGGGAGAACTCAGAAGCTCTAGATAGTAAAAAAAAAAAAAGAAAAGAAAAAGGGAAACTGACTCCCAGGAGAATGAAGACAGAAAACATGCAGAGGGAAGGGAAGAGGTAAAGAAAGGTCACAGCTCGACGTTATTATCCACATAGACCGAGGATAAATATGGGAAAAGGCCATTAGGATACCATCTTGGATGTCTTATTGTTGACCCTGTGTGTTTTGGGAGGATTCCATGGTCCAAATTCGTGGAGAGTATCAGAAGGATACGAGGGCATGCTCAGGACCATGAGGGGGCAAAGGGTGGGTGTAGGGAGAAGCTGTGAAGATGCTTTCATTCTCACTGGCCTTGTGGAAAAAAGAAAATCCAAGATGGAGTGGGTGGTGGCTATGGAGCAGAAACCCAGTAGGCCTGTCACCCGGTCTGCAGGAGAAAAGGCACACAGGGGCTCCAGTATCCAAAAGACAGCCCCAGAGAGGATGTCCCAGCAGAACTTTGGAGACGTGCTCTATTCCTGGGGCTCTGATATTGATTCAGTCAAGGTCTTCATCGTGTCTTTCCTGGACCATTGCAGGAGCGTCCCTCCTAGTCTCTGTGCCATCCATTTCTGCTTCCTTTCAAGTATCTTCCCCACTAGAACCACCAAAGTTATCCTTCCCCACTGTGTTTATAGGTATATTAAAAGTATAATCATATATAGATTTATATATTTAATATATACATATATTGTTCTTTGTAATTATTTTATTAAAAGGGGATTGATTATATTATACAGACCCTTCTGTATCTTTCTTTTCTCATGCAGTAAAACCCGTGGAATTTCCTCTAAGTCTTCTGGTAGTTCTCCAATTCATACTTTTTTATGGTTACATAATAATCCGCAGTATAGATGTACCAGTCTGTTCAGTTTGGGGCCACTATAAACATCTGTAACCAATTCAGCAAATATATATATATTCTACCTGTGTCTGTGTCCTTAGAAACTATTCTTTTTATTTATATAGGCTATATTCACAGAAGTGGGACTGCTAGGTCAAAGGATATATGTACTTTGAATACTAATGATTGTTGCTTGCTAGCTTCCAAAATAGCTATATCACTGTCCCAACCAGCAATGGATGAGAACACTCTTTATTCTCCACATCCCTGCCGGCAATAGATAATTAATTTTCGCCAGTCTGATAGGTGCAAAAATATACTTCATTGTTATTTTAATTTAGACTTCTGTGACTATCAGCGAACTGAGTACATTTTGTGCCATTTGCATATGCCCTTCTATGAATTGTATTTTGATATAATTTGTTCTGTTTATTGTGATTTAGTCTTTTTGTCAATTTATAATTTCTCTTTGTGTAGTAGTGGAATTGACAGTTTATCTACCATCTGAATTACAAATATTTTTATGGCTGTATTGTATGTATATTGTCTTTGCTGTCTCTTTTTTGCCAGAATGCATAAAGTAAATTTTTTACTGAGATAACATTTGCATATCATAAAATGTACCCTTTTTTTAAGTGTACAATTAATTGGCTTTTAGTGTATTCATAGGTTGTGCAACCATTACTCCTATCTAATCCTGGGACATATTCATCACCCTGAAGAAACCCTGTACCATTAGCAATCACTCCTCGTTTCCCTCTTTCCCCAGTCCCTGACAACCACAAATCTGATTTCTGTCTTTATGACTTTCCCTATTCTTGACATTTTATATAAACGGATCATACAATATGTGGTCTTTTGTGTCTGCTTCATTTGCTTAGCATAATGTTCTCAAGGTCCGTCCATGTTGTAGCATGCATCAGAACTTCATTCCTTATCATGGCTCAATATTCCCTTGTATGGATATACCATATTTTGTTTAACCATTCATCAGTTAATGGACATTTGGGTTGCTTCTCCCTGTGGCCTGTTGTGAACAGTGCTGCTATGAACACTCGTATACAAGTTTTTGTGCAAATGTGTTTTCATTTCTCTTCAGTCTATACTTAGGAGTGTAATTGCTGAGTCACATGGTGACTCTATGTTTAACCTCTGAGAAACTGCCAAACTAGTTGTTTTCCAAAGAAGCTTCATCGTTTTACATTTCCACCAGTAACATATGAAGCTTTCAATTTGCCCCCTCTTCTATTTTTTGGAAGAATTTGTAAAAGCATTAGCGCTAATTCTTCTCTCAAGCTTTGGTAGAGTTCACCAGTGAAGAAACTAGGTTCTGGGCTTTTCTCTGTGGGGAATTTTTTTATTACTAACTCAGTCTGTTTACTTGTTATAGGTCATTCACATTTTTTGTTTCTCCTGAAATTAATGTGTAACTTTCTAGAAACATCCATTTTATCTAAGTCTTTTAGTTTGTTGGGCCACGATTGTTCATACTATTCCCTTATAATTCTGTTTATTATACAGTCAATAGCAATGCCTCCTAATTTTAGTAATTTGAGTCTTCTTTTTTTATCAGTCTGGTTATAAATTAATCAATTTTGTGGATTTTTTTCAAAGAACCAACTTTTCATTGTATTCATTTTCTCTATTATTTTCTATTCTATATTTTATTTCTTTCCATTCTAATCTTTATTATTTCCTTCCTTCTCCTTGCTTGAAGTTTAGTTTACTTTATTTGTCTAGTTTTTTAATTAGGGTAGACAGGATTTTGTTTTGAAATCTTTCTTCTTATTTCATATAATACTTTACAATTATAAATTTTCTACCAAGCACCACTTTTGCTGTATCCCATAAGTTTCAGAAAATCATGTCTTCATTTTCATTCTTCTTAAACTTTTTTCTAATTTTCCTTATGATTTCTTCTTAGACTCATTGCTTATTTAGGAGTTTGTTGTTTAATATTCACACATTTGTGAATTTATCAAATTTCCTTCTGTATTGATTTACAGTTTCTTTCCATTGTGGATGAAGAACATACTGTCTGATTTTAATCCTTTTAAATTTATTAAGGCTTGTATTATGGCCTAACATATGGTCTATCCTGGAGAATGTCCATATGCAGTTGAGAATGTCTATTCTGCTCTTGTCAGGTAGAGTGTTCTATAGATGTCCATTGGGTCTAGTTGGCTTGTAGTGTGTTGTTCTATATATAGACGTATTCTATTTTTTTATTGATTTTCTGTCTAGTTGTTCTATCCATTATTAAAAGTGGGATATTGAGGACTCAATCTATTATTGTTAAAATGTCTATTTTTCCCTTCAATTTGTCATATAATATTTTGCTTATTGCATTTGGGAACTCTCTTGTTAGGTGCATATGTGTTTATACTTTTTATATCTTCTTGATGTCCTTCTTTGTCTCTAGGAACAATTTTTGTCTTAAAGTCTATTTTCTGATATTAGTACAGGCATACCTTGGACTTCCCTGGTGGCGTAGTGGTTAGGATTCCGGGCTTTCTCTGTTGTGGCCTGCATTCAGTCCCTGGTCAGGGAAGATCCCACAAGCCGTGTGGTGTGGCCAAAAAAAATAAAATAAAATTTTAAAAAAGTACAGGCATACCTCAAAGATATTTCAGGCTTGGTTCCAGACCACCACAATAGAGCAAAGATCAAAATAACATGAGTCACACAAATTTTTTGGTTTCCCACTGCATATAAAAGTTATGTTTACACTATACTGTAGTCTATTAAGTGTGCAATAGATTTATGTCTAAAAAAACAATTTATCTACATACCTTAATTTTAAAATACTTTTTAAACTAAAAAATGCTAACTATCATCTGAGCCTTAAGTAAGTCATAATCTTTTTGCTGATGGAAAGTCTTGCTTCAGTGTTGATGGCTGCTGACTGATCAGGGTGGTGGTTGCTTAAGGTTGGGTGACTGTGACAATTTCTTAAAATAAGACAACAGTGATATTTGCCATATTGATTGACTTTTGCTTTCATGAATACCTTCTCCTTTCATGAATGACTTCTCTGTAGCATGCAATTCTGTTTAACCGCATTTTTGCCCACAGTAGAACTTCTTTCAAAATTGGAGTCAATCCTCTGAAACCCTGTCACTGTTTTATCAACTAAATTTATGTAATATTCTAAATCCTTTGTTGTCATTTCAGCAATTGATTAAGTTTACCATCTTATGTGGGAACAGTTCATGGTACCCCAAAATAATTACAATGGTAACATTGAAGATCACTGATCAGAGGTCACCATAACAAATATAACAATAACAATAAAGTTTAAAATACTGTAAGAACTACCAAAATGTAAAACAGACACAAAGTGAGAAACTGCTGGTGGAAAAATGATGCCAATAGACTTGCTCGATGCAGGGTTGCCACAAGCCTTCAATTTGTAAAAAACACAGCATCTACAAAGTACAGTAAATTGAAGCACAATAAGACAGGTGTGTCTGTATAGCCACTCCAGCTCCCTTTTAGTTACTGTTTTTGTGATATATCTTTTCCATCCTTACACTTTCAACCTATGTGTGTCTTTGAATCTGAAGTGTGTCTGTTGCAGACAGCATAGGGTGGGATTATTTTTCGTGGATTCTGCCAATCTCTGCCTTTTGATTGGAGTTTAATGATTACATTTAATGCTTAATATGTTTGCATTTAATGCAATCACTAATGAGATATTATTTACATTTGCCATTATGTTATTTGTTTTTACATATCTTATGTCTTTTTTGTTACTCCAGTCCTCCATACTGTGTCATTGTGTTAAATATTTTCTAGTAGTTTACCTTAAGTCCTTTGTCACTTCTTTTACTATATATTTTTTAGTTATTTTCAAAGTAGTTGCCCCGGTGGCTGCCAGGCTGCTGGTTTTCACTGAGATTGTGAGCTGTTGGTCTTCAGGGCAACTGCAGAGCTGGTGAGAGATGAAAATAGGACAAGCTAAAATGCTGTATGTCAACTGTTCTTATCAAAAATTCAGCCATTTTTCTTGTATAAATGCCCCTTGGATTTCTGCAAGGCTTTGTTAATTTTCAGAGTTCTGAAAAAGTTGATTCTGAACATTTTTGCTAGTGTTATTATTACCTTTATGGAGCAGAGAATTTTTGGAAGCTCTGACTCTGCCATTTTCACTGATGTCTTTGTTATATCTTTTTTTCACGTAAAAGTTAATTTTAATTTGTATTTTCTTGTAAAGGTTTACTTTAATTTGTATACAGTTAAATATATCTCTGCTTTATTTTATTCATTCTGGGTGTCATTAGCAGAGTCTGCTCAACCTTAGACTGTAGTCTCCTAGGTTAGTATATATAGAAATGCATAAGTACCCTATATGTAATATAAATGTATAATATTATGCATGTATATGATACATACAAACAATATACATCATATTTGTGTGTAAACACACATGAATATTCAATTTATTTATAGAATGGTATACTGACATAATGATATAATGGATTGTTTTAATAGATACTCTCATAATGAACCACCCTTAGTATAAAATCTACTTAATCACAATATGTTTTTCTTTAGATCGTTGCCAGATTCTATTTGCTAATATTTCAGTTTGAATTTTGTACCTATACTTATAAGTGATATCGGGATATAGTTTTTCTTCTTTGTTGTTTTGGCAAGTTTCTATCATCTGGAACACTTAAATGGAAATTACCTATTCTTATGTTATATAAAATCTTAGCTTATAGACCTAATGACATTTTCAGTGATAATTCACTAATCAGTTTGTCTATTTTTTCTCTAGTAATTGATCAAGTAAACATTTTCATTTCCTCTTAAATCAATTCTAATTGGGAATGTTTTACCTAGAATTAATACATTTACTCTAAGTTTTAAATTTTGCTAGTATACAATTCAAGCACGTAACAGTGGCATGTCTCCTTTTTCATTTCCAATCTTGTCTATGTTTATCCTCTCTTATTTCCCCCCTTAATGAGGCTTGCAAGAGATATATCTGTTTTATTGCTTTTCTCAAAAAAAGTAGATTTAGTATTCATTTATCCTTTCTATTTTTAAATTTTCCATTTCACCAATTTCAAAGAAGGAATTAAAAAAGAAATTACTTACTAGCTTCATACCAATGAAAACTATAACACTTTATATAAAAATAATACAAGACATTATAAAAGCAGTATGCAATTATTTAAAGAAGGACACTGAAAAATAAAGGAACCAAGGGCTCACTTTAACTATAACAGTGAAATAAACCAAACAATCAGGAAAAAAAGAGTCAGTAAAGAAAATATTAAAATCAAAGAGCTCTTTCAACCCCGAGTCTTCCTTGCTTATATGTTTTATCTCCACCTACAAGGTGAAGACCAGCTTCTTAGCCTAAAGCATGGCACCTGAAGCCATTTATGATCTAGTACCTGTTTGCCTTTTAGCCCCATCAGTTGCCACTCCCCAGCACAATTCGTGCTTCAATAATACCTAATTGCTTGAATTCCCAAAATACATTACATTGTCTTCCTTGCCTTCATTTTACTGCATGTACTCTTCCCATTCTCTGGAATGAATTTCCCATCTTCTTCCACCTGGCAAGCTCCTTTTAATTGTTCAAAATCCAGCTTTATGCTAAAGAGTCATGTACTGCAATATTCACTGCAGCTCTATTTACAATAGCCAGGACATGGAAGCAACCTAAGTGTCCATCAACAGATGAATGGATAGAGAAGATGTGGCACATATATACAGTGGAATATTACTCAGCCATAAAAAGAAATGAAATTGAGTTATTTGTAGTGAGGTGGATGGACCTAGAGTCTGTCATACAGAGTAAAGTAAGTCAGAAAGAGAAAAATACCATATGCTAACACATATATATGGAATCTAAAAAAAAAAAAAAAACTGGTTCTGAAGAACCTAGGGGTAGGACAGGAATAAAGACGCAGACGTAGAGAATGGACTTGAGGACACGGGGAGGGGGAAGGGTAAGCTGGGACGAAGTGAGAGAGTGGCATGGACATATATACACTACCAAATATGAAATCGATAGCTAGTGGGAAGCAGCCGCATAGCACAGGGAGATCAGCTCCATGCTTTGTGACCACCTAGAGGGGTGGGATAGGGAGGGGCGAAGACACAAGAGGGAGGAGATATGGGGATATATGTATACATATAGCTGATTCACTTTGTTATAAAGCAGAAACTAACACACCATTGTAAAGCAATTATACTCCAATAAAGATGTTAAAGAAAAAAGCACAATAGATGATTTTTACCGAAAAAAAAAAAAATCCAGCTTTATGGCATCTCTGTAGGAAGTATCCCCAACTTCTCCACCAGGTGGAACAATTTTTTCTTCTTCTGAGCTACACCTGCACCTCTTACAAGACTATGAGCACCTTGAAGGCAATAATTATACCTTACTGGTTTCTATAATGACTCCCAGTTCAGTACCTGGAATGTATTATCAGCTTGAAAAATGTTTATTAAATGGGTGGATGAATGCCATGACTGTAATATCCAGTCATTCCAAGTCCTTCTTTGCTGGAATACTCTATCAGAGTGTTTCATATACTTGCTTTCTCTACGTTCTGGACTTCTGATTCCTCATAATCTTTTACATAATGCATTCTGCTCCCATCATTTCAATAAAATGGCTTAACCCAAAGTCTCCATTAGCCTTCTCGCTGCTGAATTATTCAGTGACCCCCTTTTCCCCTGGCTTTGTTTGGCCTTCAGGGAACATTTCTCCTGTAAAGCCCCTTCATCTTTTTATTTCCCTCCCTTGATTCTAGGGCAACATTCTCCCTAAGCATGTATTTTAAATTTCTTCACTTACCTCCTTCTGCGTGAGTTTCATCAGTGTGGCTTAGTCTTCTTCTTCATTCTTTTTTGAGTGGCTTCATGCATTCCCCTGGGGAAAGATGGGAAATGTATTCTTTATTTATAAATTCACACTTTTATTTTATTTTATTTTTATTTATTTATTTTTTTTGCGGTACGCAGGCCTCTCACTGTTGTGGCCTCTCCCGTTGCAGAGCACAGGCTCCAGACGCACAGGTTCAGCGGCCATGGCTCACGGGCCCAGCCCCTCCGTGGCATGTGGGATCTTCCCAGACTGGGGCACGAACCCATGTCCCCTGCATCGGCAGGCGGACTCTCAACCACTGCGCCACCAGGGAAGCCCTAAATTCACACATTTAGATTGAAGGTTCTCTAGTCACTAGCTCCAGCCTGGACTTATGAGATACAAGCTGACACTTCCATCAACTTACAAACTGTTCCATAGGCACCTTAACTTCAACTGCATGTTTTTCCTGTAACCTCTCCTTTCTTCTGTATTCCTTATCTTCGAGAATTGTGAAGTATTTCCCAAGTCACTTAATCTGTAAACTGTATATTTGCCTTTCTTGATCATCGCTCATGTCACCAAATCTTGTTTGTGCCTCTGGAATGCCTTTCAAATCTCTCCCCTTGTCTTCATTCCCATGGATATGGCCCTGCATCCATTCTCATCCTCTTTTCCCTAGATTATAGTAATAACACTCTAATTGCTTTCTCAGCATCCAGTCTCTTTCCCGCTAATGTAGGTTTTAATTCTAAACGTATATCTGGTAATGTTTCTCCACTACAACAATCTTTGTTGGTTCCCCACTACCTAAAGGACAAAGTACAAACTCCTTAGCAATGTGCTCTTTGAAGTTTGTATCTTTTCAAGCTCATGTACAGTTTTTTCCCACCACACCCCACACTTCAGGCACACAGGCTTGTTTATTTCCTAAGACCATCTTATTCATTGATCTGTTTGACTTTTTAATACCTGTCCCTACCCGCTTATCGGTGAGCTCCATGAAATCAGAGACTGTCTTATTAACTCTTATATTCCAAGTACCCTGAAACCACCCCTGGCATTCCACAGGCGAATGGTTGTATTTTCATGCTTCTGCACCGTTGCTGCTCCCTTCACCTGGGGTGCTCTTCCCTTCTGTTCTCCATGGTGAATGTCTATTCATCCATCCTTCAAGGTCTAGTTCAAATATCAATTTCTCCATCAAGTCTGACCTAACACAACCTTCCCCAACTCAAAACGAGTGACTTTTCTTCTCTGTGCTCCTATAACATTTTCTACAAAGTGCCGTTTTAGCATCTACCTCCTTGTACTACAATTATTTGAATATGTGTCTCCAACTTCAGTAAATTTGGACTCTTTGGATGGAGAGGAATGTGTCTCACTCATGTACAGCTTCAAACACTGAACTTCACACTGAATAGGTAAGTGCTCAGTAAGTGAGCAGAAAGGTGTCTGCCTTTTGATGATGTAGAGTCTTTTTTTTTTCACTTCTAAGCCTTTTTATTTTAAAAGTGTATCTTCTTTTTTTAACATTTTTCCAGTTTTATCGAGATATAATTGACATATGTCACTGTATAAGTTTAAGGTGTACAGTATCACGGTTTGACTTGTATTGTGTTACGATTATCACAATAAGTTTAGTTAGCATCCATCACCTCATATAGATATAACTGAAAAAAGGAAAAATGTCTTTGTGAGAACTCTTAGGGTTTACTCTCTTAACAGCTTTCCTATGTATTACACAACCGTGTTAATTATAGTCATCATGCTGTTCATCACATCCTTAGTACTTATTTACCTTATAACTGGAAGTTTGTACCTTTAACCACCTTCCTCCCATTCTCTCTCCCCCTAACCCCTGCCTCTGGTAACCAGAAATCTGATCTCTTTTTCTATGAATTTGGCTTTTGAGTTTTTTTTTTGGGGGGGGGGGTCCTCATATAAGTGAGATCATACAGGATTTATCTTTCTCTGTCTGAGTTATTTCACTTAGCATAATGCCTTCAAGTTCCATCCATATTGTCATAAATGGCAGGGTTTCCTCATTTTTTTATGACTGAATAGTATTTCATTGTATATATACACCACATCTTTATCCATTCATCTGTCAGTGGACACTTAGGTTGTTTGCATGTCTTGGTGACTGTAAATGATGCTGCTATGAATGTGGGTGTACAGGTAGTTTTTTGAGTTAGTGTTTTTTGTTTCCTTTGGACAAATAGAAGTGGAATTGTTGGATCATATGGTAGTTCTATTTTTAATTTTTTGAGATTCTCCATGCTGTTTTACACAGTGGCTGTACCAGTTTACAATCCCACCCACAGTGCACAAGTGTTTCCTTTTCTCCACATCCTCGCCAGCATTTATTTTCTCTTGTCTTTTTGATGTTGGCCATTCTATCAAGCGTGGGGTAATAGATGATGTAAAATCTTATCTCCCGTTTGGACAAGGGTCCTCTTTGGTGGAGCACTTCTTCTGCCTGCCTCTCTAGTTCACCTGTCATTCTCTTTTATTGAAGTATAGAACCACAGAATGTCAGAACTGGAAGGGGACACTGAGGCCCCACAGTTGGAGTGACTTGTCCAAGGCTACATGGCAAGGATAAGAGCCAAGGCCAGGGCACTTTAGGACAGTGTCTTCCCACTTGACGCTCTCTCTCTGCTCCCTCTTTGCATCACCTTCAACCAGCTGTCACCCTAATGGGAGACATTGGAAGGAAAAGTGTCAGAGAGTGAAAGGAAATCCATGGGCCATGGGGTCCATCAAGTGTGTATGTAAGTGTGTGTGTGTGTGTGTGTGTGTTTTGTGTGTTTGCCTCCTTTCTACACTATATACAGCCCTCTGTGTGGCTACACTGGGCTCCTGGAAATGAGCAGAGAAGTCTCTGATCTTGTCAGGATCTGTGAGGAGAGAAGTCATCACTCCTGGCTCTTCCCAAGTCACTCACCTTCTAGAAGATGCCCAAAGCCCACCCAACCTGGGCTATGGCATACTTTACCACACCAGGGTCAGAGGTGAGCCCTGAACGGAGAACCGAACAGCCTTGAAATGTCACTGTTACCCAGAACCCAGATCCCTAAACATCATTCAAATTGATGAACATATGTCCCATCTCACTCCGTCACCTTGGCAAACAGCAACCCAAAGACAGCCTCTGACCTCTGTCCTGCTCTGGCCACCGTGGCCCAGACACAGAACAAAGAATAGCTCAAAGGGATGTCAAGTTCTAGCATCCTCCAGTATCAAATTTAAACAACTGCATTACCATCAATAGATGTGGTTTTATTGTAATTGCTTGGAATTTGAATAGCATGCTATAACCAGCCCCATAAATTGGACTTCTTTAGATTTATTCAGCTATTTACTGAATGGTGGGTAATAAACATTCAGGATTAACAGCTCTGCAACTGCTCCAAGACAGTTACATAGAGAGTTGCTAAAATCCCGTGAAATAATTATGAATGAGTTAGCATGCTGACAAACCATAATTGTCAAAAGTTTCAGTGCAGACTTGGGGGCCTTATTTAACAGTTTGTTCTTGTTTGCGGCTTTGAAGTTCCTCTTCCTCTCTCCCGACATCCCCTTTCTTTCCTCTCTTTTTCTACTTTCTTCCCGTTCTCTCTGTCTTATTCTCCTCTCCCACCGTTCTTCTTCCTTTCTTTCACTTATAATATATGGGAGAAGTAGCATGGTGTGAAGAAAAGAGCAGAGATGTGGAATCGGTGACATCTGAGCTCAAGACAGGGATCTGCCACCTGCTACCTCTGGGACCCTGGGCAAGTCTCTCTTAGGCTTTATCTCCTCATCCATCCGTAGGGAGGCACACGCAGAGCATCCAGGATATAACAGGCTTTTGATGACTTTTGGCTTCCTTCTCCTCCCCTGCCCCTCCTGCTTAGTTCATCCTGAGACTGACTGGTTCTCCTGCAGTCCCATTCTCTCTGTGTCTCTTTCCCATAGCTCCTCTTATGTCACAGCTCAGCTGGGCTGTCAAGGCCCTGGTCCACCATTTGGCCCACTGCCTTTCAGCTTTGTCACCAACTTTATCACTTTATCTAGGACCTAGCATTATCTGGATTTTAATTCAAATCAGATGAAAATAAACTTTTTGAAGTCATGGTAAAATATACATCACATGAAATTTACCACTTTAACTTTTTTTAAGTGTACAATTCAGTGATGTTAAGTACATTCACATGTACCATCATGTCCCATGGTACATCATGGGACCATCACCACCATCCAACTCCAGAACTCTTTGAATCTTGCAAAACTGAAACTCTGTGCCCATTAAACAGTGACTCCCCATTGCCCTCTCCCCTCTTCCCCGTTAATCACCATTCTAATTTCTGTCTCTGTGAATTTGACTAATCCAGTTTCCTCATATCAGTGGAAACATACAGTATTTGTCCTTCTGTGACTGGTTTATTTCACCTAGCATAATGTCTTCAAGGTTCATTCATGTTGTAACATGTGGCAGATTTCCTTCCTTTTAAGGCCGAATAGTATTCAGTGTATGTTTACACTACATTCTGTTTATCCATTCATCCATCAATAGATACTTGGGTTGCTTCCACTTTTGACTATTGTCAAATAATGCTATGAATATGGGGGTGATAACATCTGTTTGAGTCCTTGCTTTCAATTCTTTTGGGCATGCACCTAGAATTAAATTACTGAATCATATGGTAATTTTATATTTAAGTTTTTGAGGAAGTACCATGCTGTTTTTCATAGTGGCAAAAATAGTTTTAATATATTTTCCTTCATTTTAAGGATAATATACATGCTTTATGAACAATTTGGAAAATATGGAAATGACTGTAAAAGAAAAGAAAATTTACTCATAATACCATCATTCAGAGATAAACTTTGCTAACATTTTGAAATGTTTCTGTCCAATCTTTGTTCTCTGTAACTTTACCCTTATGGGCTTCAGATGATTTTATTTGTGTTTTTCAAGCAGAATTATTTAGATAGTACTATCTATACAATTATGATTTTTTTCTTTTATTCCATATTATATTGTGAGCATTTCCAAGTGTTGATAAATGTGTGTGTATGTGCGTGAATGGCTATACAGTATCACACTGCATAAATGTTTCATTATTTATAGGACATAGCTAAATGAGATCAATAAAAGTATCTATTAAAATTATTCTTGTATAAAATTCTTTTCCTTTTTATTCCAGCTTTATTGAGATATAATTGATACATAAAATTGTGTAAATTTAAGATGTACATGTTGATATGATACACTTACATATTGTGAAATGGTTACCACTGTAGTGTTAACTAATACTTCCATCAACTCACATAATTATCATTTATTTTTGTGATGAGAATATTTAAGATCTACTCTCTTAGCATCTTTCAAGTATATAATATAATGTTGTTAATTATAATCACTGTATTGTATATTAGATCCCCCAAACTTATTCAACTTGTAACTGAAAGTTTGTATACTTTGCCCAACATTTCCCTGTTTCTTCCAGCCCCCAGCCCCTGGTAATCGCCATTATACCCTCTGCTACTGTGAACTTGTCTATTTTAGATTCCAAACATAAGTGATATCATACAGTATTTGTCTCTCTCTAACTTATTTTACTTTGCATAATGCCCTCAAGGTCCATCCATGTTGTCACAATGGCAGAATTTCCTTCTTTATCATTGCTGAATAATATTCCACTGTGGAGTGTGTGTGTGTGTGTGTGTGTGTGTGTGTGTGTGTGTGTGTATGGCAACTTGCATTGCTTACACTCTTTGACTACTGAATATATATCTCTCACATCTTCTTTATCCATTCATCCCTTAATGGACATTTAAGTTGTTTCCACATCTTGGCTATTGTGAATAAACCTGCAATGAGCATAGAAATGCAGATATCTCTTCAAGATCCCAATTTCATTTCTTTGGATACATACCCAGAGGTAGGATTCCTGGATCATACGGTAGTTCTGTTTTCAATTTTGGGGAGAACCTCCATACTGTCTTCCATAGTGGCTGTACCAATTTACATTCCCACCAACGTGCACAAGTGTTTCTTTCTCTACACAAACTCACCAACACTTGCCTCTAGTCTTTTTCTTTTTGCAGTATGTGGGCCTCTCACTGTTGTGGCCTCTCCTGTTGCGGAGCACAGGCTCCGGACGCGCAGGCTCAGCGGCCATGGCTCACAGGCCCAGCCGCTCCGCGACATGTGGGATCTTCCCGGACCGGGGCACAAACCCGTGTCCCCTGCATCGGCAGGCGGACTCTAAACCACTGCACCACCAGGGAAGCCCTGCCTCTAGTCTTCTTGATGATAGCCATTCTAACAGATGTGAAGTGATATCTCATTGTGGTTTTGAATTCCATTTCCCCAATGACTAGTGATGTCAATAATCTTTTCATATATCTGTGGGCCATTTGGATGTCTTCTTTGGAAAAATGTCTATTCAGTTCCTCTGCTCATTTTGTTTATTTTTATTCTCTATTTTTATTTTTGGCTGCGTTGGGCCTTCGTTGCTGTGCACGGGCTTTCTCTAGTTGCAGCGAGTGGGGGCAACTCTTCGTTGTGGTGCATGGGCTTCTCATTGCAGTGGCTTCTCTTGTTGCGGAGCATGGGCTCTAGGCACATGGACTTCAGTAGTTGTGGCACGTGGACTCAGTAGTTGTGGCTCACGGGCTCTAGAGTGCAAGCTCAGTAGCTGTGGTGCACGGGCTTAGTTGCTCTGCAGCACGTGGGCTCTTCCCAGCCCAGGGCTCAAACCGGTGCCCCTGCATTGGCAGGCAGATTCTTAACCACTGCACCACCAGGAAAACCTGTCTGCTCATTTTTTAACTGGATTGTTTGGGGGGGGTTGCTATTGGTTTGTATGAATCCTTTATATAGTAACCGTTTATCAGATACATGGTTTGCAAATATTTTTCCTATTTCATAGGTTGCCCTTTCATTTCATTGACTGTTTATTTTGCTGTATAGAAGCTTTTTGTTGCTTGTGCTTTTGGTACTGTATACAAAAAATTATTGGCAGCTCCAATGTCAAAGGAACTTTCCCCATGTTTTCTTTTAGGAGTTTTATGGTATTAGTTCTTACATTTAAGTCTTTAATCCACTTCGAGTTCATTTTTGTAAATGGTGTAAGACAGGGATCCAATTTCATTCTCCTGCATGTAGTTATCCAGTTTTCCCAGCACCGTTTATTGAAGAGACTATCTTTTCCCCATTAAGTATTCTTGGCTCCCTTATCTAGTATTAGTTGACCATATTTGTATGGGTTTATTTCTGGGCTCTCTATTTTGTTCCATTGGTCAATGTGTCTATTATGTCAGTTCCATACTGTTTTGAATACTATATCTTTGTAGTATAATTTGAAATCAATAAGTGTGATACCTTCAGATTTGTTCTTCTTTTTCAGGATTCCTTTCACTATGAGGGGTCTTTGTGGTTCCACACAAATTTGGGGGTTATTTTATATTGATATGAAAAATGCCATTGGAATTTTCATAGAGATTGCATTGAATATATAGGTGGCTTTGGTTTTTGGTTTTGATGAATCATCATTTTGATGATTTTGTATTTAAGTAGTTAATTTAAGTAATTATACTTTAAGTGACCATATGAACATTTAACTGTGAGTTACGTGATTTCCCCTTTGTATATTTTTTATTCCTTTATCAAAAATTAATTTACCATATAACATGGGTTTATTTCTGGGCCCTCTTTACTGTTCCACTGATCTATATGTCTATATTTTTGCCATTACCATATTGTTTTGATTACTATACATTTGTCCTGTAGTTTGAAATCAGGACTATGATTCCTCCAATTTTATTCTTTCTCAAGATTGTCTTTTGTGGTTCCATACAAATTTTAGGATCTTTTTTCTATTTCAATGAAAAATATAATTAGAATTTTGATAGCGATTGCACTGAATCTGTAAATAACTTTGGGTAATATGGGCATTTTAGCATGGAACACCTTTCCATTTACTTGTGTCTTTCTCAATGTATTTTACCAATGTCTTTTAGTTTTCATATGGCCTTTCACCTTCTTAAATTTATTCCTAAGTATTTATTCCTTTTGGTACTTTTACAATCCTATGTAAATGGGATTGCTTTCTTAATTTCTTTTTCTAATACTTCATTGTTAGTGTATAGAAATGCAACTGATTTTTGTATATTGATTTTGTATCCTGTAGCTTTACTGAAATCATTTATTAGTGCTAACAGTTTTTTGGTGGGGCCTTTAAGATTTTCTACATATAATATCATGTCATCTGCAAAAAGAGTCAGTTTTACTCCTTCCTTTCCAATTTGGATGCCATTTATTTACTTTTCTTGCCTAATTGCTTGGGCTAGGACTTCCAGTACTATGTTGATTAAAAGTAGCAAGAGTGGGCATCCCTGTCTTTTTCCTGATCTTTGAGGAAAAGATTTAAGCTTTTTACCATTAAGTTTGATGTAAGTTTTCAGCTTGTCATATATGGCATTTGTTATACTGAAGGACATTTCCCCCGTTGCCAGGTTTTTGAGAGATATTTTTCTTTTTTAATTTTATTTAATTTATTTTTTTATACAGCAGGTTCTTATTAGTCATCAATTTTATATACATCAGTGTATACATGTCAATCCCAATCTCCCAATTCATCCACTCCCACCACCCCATGGCTTTCCCCTCTTGGTGTCTGTACGTTTGTTCTCTACATCTGTGTCTCAATTTCTGCCCTGCAAACCAGTTCATCTGTACCATTTTTCTAGATTCCACATATATACGTTAATATACGATATTTGTTTTTCTCTTTCTGACTTACTTCACTCTATATAACATCTCTAGAACCATCCAAATCTCAACAAATGACCCAAATTCGTTCCTTTTTATGGCTGAGTAATATTCCATTGTATATATGTACCATATCTTCTTTATCCATTCATCTGGCATTTAGGTTGCTTCCATGACCTGGCCATTGTAAATAGTGCTGCAATGAACATTGGGGTGCATGTGTCTTTTTGAATTATGGTTTTCTCTGCGTATATGCCCAGTACTGGGATTGCTGGGTCATGTGGTAGTTCTATTTTTAGTTTTTTAAGGAACCTCCATACTGTTTTCCATAGTGGCTGTATCAATTTACATTCCCACCAAAATTGCAAGAGGGTTCTCTTTTTTCCACAGCCTCTCCAACATTTGTTGTTTGTAGATTTTCTGAGGGATGCCCATTCTAAATGGTGTGAGGTGATACCTCACTGTAGTTTTGATTTGCATTTCTCTAATAATTAATGATGTTGAACAGCTTTTTATGTGCTTCTTGGCCATCTGTATGTCTTCTTTGGAGAAATGTCTATTTAGGTCTTCTGCCCATTTTTGGACTGGGTTGTTTGTTTTTTTAATATTGAGCTGCATGAGCTGTTTATATGTTTTGGAGATTAAGCCTTTTTCTGTTGAATCATTTGCAAATATTTTCTCCCATTCTGAGGGTTGTCTTTTCGTCTTGTTTATGGTTTCCTTTGCTGTGCAAAAACTTTGAAGTTTCATTAGGTCCCATTTGTTTATTTTTGTGTTTTTTTCCATTACTCTAGGAGGTGGATCAAAAAAGATCTTGCTGTGATTTATGTCAAAGAGTTTCTTCCTATGTTTTCCTCTAAGAGTTTTATAGTGTCCGGTCTTACGTTTAGCTCTCTAATCCATTTTGAGTTTATTTTTGTGTATGGTGTTAGGGAGTGTTCTAATTTCATTCTTTTACATATAGCTGTCCAGTTTTCCCAGCACCACTTATTGAAGAGACTGTCTTTTCTCCATTGTATATCCTTGCCTCCTCTGTCATAGATTAGTTGACCATAGGTGCGTGGGTTTATCTCTGGGAGTTCTATCTTGTTTCATTGATCTATGTTTCTGTTTTTGTGCCAGTCTCGTATTGTCTTGATTACTGTAGCTTTGTAGTGTAGTCTGAAGTCAGGGAGTCTGATTCTTCCAGCTCCCGTTTTTTCCATCAAGACTGCTTTGGCTATTTGGGGTCTTTTGTGTCTCCATAAAAATTTTAAGATTTTTTATTCTAGTTCCGTAAAAAATGCCATTGGTAATTTGATAGGGATTGCATTAAAGCTGTAGATTGCTTTGGGTAGTATAGTCATTTTCACAATATTGATTCTTCCAATCCAAGAACATGGTATATCTCTCCATCTGTTGGTTTCATCTTTAATTTCTTTCATCAGTGTCTTACAGTTTTCTGCATACAGGTCTTTTGCCTCCCTAGGTAGGTTTATTCCTAGGTATTTCATTCTTTTTGTTGCAATGGTAAATGGGAGTGTTTCCTTAACTTCTCTTTCAGATTTTTCATCATTAGTGTATAGGAATGCAAGAGATTTGTGTGCATTAATTTTGTATCCTGCAACTTTACCAAATTCATTGATTAGCTCTGTGGTTTTCTGGTGGCATCTTTAGGAATCTCTAAGTATACTATCATGTCATCTGCAAACAGTGACAGTTTTACTTCTTCTTTTCCAATTTGTATTCCTTTTATTTCTTTTTCTTCTCTGATTGCCATGGCTAGGCCTTCCAAAACTATGTTGAATAATAGTGGTGAGAGTGGACATCCTTGTCTTGTTCCTGATCTTAGAGGAAATGCTTTCAGTTTTTCACCATTGAGAATGATATTTCCTGTGGGTGTGTCATATATGGCCTTTATTATGTTGCAGTAGGTTCCCTCTGTGCCCACTTTCTGGAGAGTTTTTCATAAATGGGTGTTGAATTTTGTTAAAAACTTTTTTGTGCCTATTGAGATGATCATATGGGTTTTTTTTGTTTTTTGTTTTGTTTTGTTTTGTATTGTTTTGTTTGCGGTACGCGGGCCTCTCACTGTTGTGGCCTCTTCTGTTGCGGAACACAGGATCCGGACGCGCAGGCTCAGCAGCCATGGCTCACGGGCCCAGCCGCTCCACGGCATGTGGGATCTTCCCGACCGGGGCACGAACCCGTGTCCCCTGCATCGGAAGGCAGACTCTCAACCACTGCACCACCAGGGAAGCCCGATCATATGGTTTTTATTCTTCAATTTGTTAATATGGTGTATCACATTGATTGATTTGCATATATTGAAGAATCGTTGCATCCCTGGGATAAATCCCACTTGATCATAGTGTATGACCCTTTTAATGTGTTGTTGGATTCTGTTTGCTATATTTTGTTAAGGATTTTTGCATCTATATTCATTAGTGATATTGGTCTGTAATCTTCTTTTCTTGTAGTATCTTTGTCTGGTTTTGGTATCAGGGTAATGGTGGCATCATAGAATGAGTTTGGGAGTGTTCCTTCCTCCACAATTTTTTGGAAGAGTTTGAAAAGGATGGGTGATAGCTCTTCTTTAAATATTTGATACAATTCACCTCTAAAGCCATCTGGTCTTGGACTTTTGTTTGTTGGAAGATTTTTAATCACAGTTTCAATTTCATTACTTGTGTTTGGTCTGTTCATATTTTCTGTTTCTTCCTGGTTCAGTCTTGGAAGGTTATACCTTTCTAAGAATTTGTCCATTTCTTCCAGGTTGTCCATTTTATTGGAATAGAGTTGCTTGTAGTAATCTCTTAGGATGCTTTGTATTTCTGCAGTGTCTGTTGTAACTTCTCCTTTTCATTTGTAATTTTATTGATTTGAGTCCTCTCCCTCTTTTTCTTGATGAGTCTGGCTAATGGTTTATCAATTTTGTTTATCTTCTCAAAGAACCAGCTTTTAGTTTTATTGATCTATGCTACTGTTTTCTTTGTTTCTATTTCATTTATTTCTGCTCTGATCTTTATTTCTTTCCTTCTGCTAACTTTGGGTTTTGTTTGTTCTTCTTTCTCTAGTTCCTTTAGGTGTAAAGTTAGATTGTTTATTTGAGATTTTTCTTGTTTCTTGAGGTATGCTTGTATAGCTCTAAACTTCCCTCTTAGAACTGCTTTTGCTGCATCCCATAGGTTTTGGATCGTCATGTTTTCATTGTCATGTGACTCTAGGTATTTTTTGATTTCCTCTTTAATTTCTTCAGTGATCTCTTGGTTATTTAGTAACATATTGTTTAGCCTCCATGTGTTTGTGATTTTTACGGGGTTTTTTTCCCTGTAATTCATTTCTAATCTCATAGCATTGTGGTCAGAAAAGATGCTTAATATGATTTCAATTTTCTTAAATTTACTGAGACTTGATTTGTGACCCATGATGTGATCTATCCTGGAAAATGTTCCATGTGCACTTGAGAAGGAAGTTTAATCTGCTGTTTTTGGATGGAATGTCCTATAAATAGGAATTAAATCTAACTGGTCTGTTGTGTCATTTAAAGCTTCTGTTTCCTTATTTATCTTCATTTTTGATGATCTGTCCATTGGTGTAAGTGAGGTGTTAAAGTCCCCCACTATTATTATGTTACTGTCGATTTCCTCTTTTATAGCTGTTAGCAGTTGCCTTATATATTGAGGTGCTCCTATGTTGAGTGCATATATATTTATAATTGTTATATCTTCTTCTTGGACTGATCCCTTGATCATTATGTAGTGTCCTTCCTTTTCTCTTGTAACATTCTTTATTTTAATGTCTATTTTATCTGATACGAGTATTGCTGCTCCAGCTTTCTTTTGATTTCTATTTGCTTGGAATATCTTTTTCCATCCCCTCTCTTTCAGTCTGTTTGTGTCCCTAGGTCTGAAGTGGGTCTCTTGTAGACAGCATATATGTGGGTCTAGTTTTTGTATCCATTCAGCCAGCCTGTATCTTTTGGTTGGAATATTTAATCAATTCACTTTTGAGGTAATTATCGATATGTATGTTCCTATGACCATTTTCTTAATTGCTTTGGGTTTGTTTTTGTAGGTCCTTTTCTTCTCTTGTGTTTCCCACTTAGAGAAGTTCCTTTAGCATTTGTTGTAGACCTGGTTTG
Source organism: Lagenorhynchus albirostris (assembly GCF_949774975.1). Classification (NCBI taxonomy): domain Eukaryota; kingdom Metazoa; phylum Chordata; class Mammalia; order Artiodactyla; family Delphinidae; genus Lagenorhynchus; species Lagenorhynchus albirostris. The sequence goes on from NC_083107.1 coordinate 65,159,988, forward strand.
GTGGCGCTGAACTCTCTTAGCTTTTGCTTGTCTGTAAAGCTTTTGATTTCTCCATCAAATCTGAATGAGATTCTTGCCGGCTAGAGTAATCTTGGTTGTAGGTTCTTCCCTTTCATTACTTTAAGTATATCATGCCACTCCCTTCTAGCTTGTAGAGTTTCTGCTGAGAAATCAGCTGTTAACCTTATGGGAGTTCCCTTTATGTTATTTGTTGTTTTTCCCTCACTGCTTTCAATAATTTTTCTTTATCTTTAATTTTTGCCAATGTGATTACTATGTGTCTCGGCGTGTTTCTCCTTGGGTTTATCCTGTATGGGACTCTCTGTGCTTCCTGAACTTGGGTGGCTATTTCCTTTCCCATGTTAGGGAAGTTTTCGACTATAATCTCTTTAAGTAGTTTCTCTGGTCCTTTCCCTCTCTCTTCTCCTTCTGGGACCCTGATAATGCGAATGTGGTTGCGTGTAATGTTGTCCCAGAGGTCTCTTAGGCTGTCTTCATTTCTTTTCATTCTTTTTTCTTTATTCTGTTCTGCAGCATTGAATCCCACCATTCTGTCTTCCAGGTCACTTATCAGTTCTTCTGACTCAGTTATCCTGCTATTGATTCCTTCTAGTGTAGTTTTCTTTTCGGTTATTGTATTGTTCAGCTCTGTTTGTTTGGTCTTTAATTCATCTAGGTCTTTGTTAAATGTTTCTTGCATCTTCTCGATCTTTGCTTCCATTCTTTTTCCAAGGTCCTGCACATCTTCACTATCATTATTCTGAATTCTTTTTCTGGAAGGTTGCCTATCTCCACTTCATTTAGTTGTTTTTCTGGGGTTTTATCTTGTTCTTTCATCTGATACATAGCCCTCTGCCTTTTCATCTTGTCTTTCTGTGAATGTGGTTTTTGTTCCACAGGCTGCTGGATTGTAATTCTTCTTGCTTTGCTGTCTGCCCTCTGGTCCTTGAGAGATTTTTTATCATGAAAGTATGTTGAATTGTGTCAACTGCTTTTTCTGTTTCTGTTGAGATGATCACATGATTCTTCTCCTTCATTTTGTTAACATGATGTATCACATTGATTGATTTGTGAATGTTGAACCATCATTCTTTTCCTGGAATAAATCCCACTTGATCATGTTGTATAATCCTTTTCATGTGTTTGGTTTGCTAACATTTTGTTGAGGATTTTTGCATTTTTGTTCATCAGGAACATTGGCCTATAATTTTCTTTTCTTGTAGTTTACTTGTCTGGCTGTTGTACTGGGGTAATGCTGGCCTTGTAAAATGAGTTTGGAAATGTTCCTTTCTCTTCTGTTTTTTGAAAGATTGTGAGAACAGTTGGTACTCTTTAAATGTTTGGTAGAATTCACCAGTGAAGCCATCTGGTCCTAGACTTTTGTTTGTTGGGATGTTTTGATTACTGTTTCAATCTCCTTGCTAGTAATTGATCTGTTGTTCAGATTTTCTGTTTATTCATGATTAAATCTTAGCAGGTTGTATGTTTTTGGGAATTATCCATTTCTCCTAGGCTTTCCAATTTATTGGCATATTGTTATTCATAGTACTCTCTTATCATCCTTTGTATTTCTGTGGTATCAATTGTAATGTCTTCTCTTCCATTTAAAAGTTTATTCAGTTGAATCTTCTCTTTTTTTCTTGTTATGTGTACATAAAGTTTTGTCAATTTTATTTATCTTTTCAAAACAACAGATCTTGTTTTCATTAATGTTTTCTATTGTCTTTTTACTGTCTATCTGATTTATTTCCACTCTGGTCTTTTTTATTTCCTTCCTTCTCCTAACTTTAGGCTTACTTTGTTCTTCCTTTTCTAGTTCCTTGAGGTATAAACTTAGCTTACATATTTGAGATCTTTTTTTTCTTTCTTAATGTAGGTATTTATCACTGTATACTTTCCTTTTAGAACTGCTCTTGCTGCATATCACTACTTTTGGTATGTTGTGTTTGCATTTTAATTTGTCTTACAGTATTTTTTCATTTTTTTCAGTTTTATTGAGAAATAATTGATATACATCACTGTATAAGTTTAAGACATACAGCATAATGGTTTGATTTACATATATCATGAAATGATTATCACACATCAAGATTTTTTATTTCTCTTTTGTTTTCATCTTTGATGCATTTGTTGTTCAGGAGCATGTTGTTTAATCTCCACATATTTGTGAATTTTTCAGTTTTGTTCTTGTAATTGATTTCTCATTTTATACCATCATGGTCAGAAAAGATGCTTTATATGATTTCAATCTTCTTAAATTTATTAAGCCTTGTTTTGTGGCCTAATACGTGATCTATCCTGGAGAATGTTCCTTGTGTGCCTGAGAAGAATGTGCATTCTGTTGCTGTTGGATGGGATGTCCTGTAAATATTTATTAGGTTCGTCTGATCTAACATGTTGTTTAAGTCCTATATTTCCTTATTAATTTTCTGTCTAGGTGGTCTACTCATTGACGAAATTGAGGTATTGAAGTTTCCTACTATTATTTTATTTCTGTCTATTTCTCTCTTTAAATCTTTTAATATTTCTTTTATATATGTATGTAAGTACTCCTCTGTTGGATGCATAAACATTTACTAATGTTATAACTTCTTGGTGAATTAACCCCTTTATTATTATATGATGGACTTCTTTATTTCTCGTTACTGTCCTTGGCTTAAAGTCTGTTTTGTCTAATATAAGTGTAGCTACTTCTGCTGTCTTTTGGTTTCCATTTGCATGGAATATCTTTTTCACTTTCATTCCATTGTGTCCTTTAAGCTAAAGTGAGTCTCTTGTAAGCAAAATATATTTGGGTCTTATTATTTTCTCCTTTTGGCCACTCTATGTTTTGATTGGAGAATTTAGTCTATTTACATTTAAAATAGTTATTGATAGGTATTGACTTACTATTGCCATTTTGTTAATTGCTTTTTGGTGTTCTGTAATTCTTTTGTTCCTTTTTTCCTCCTTTCTTTCTCTTATTTTGTGAATTGATGATTTTCTGTTGTAGTATGCTTTGATTCCTCTCTACTTTTTGTGTATCCTACATGAGTTTTTGCTTTGTGGTTACAATGAGTCTTACATAAAACATCTTGTATTTATAACAGTCTATTTTAAGCTGATAATAACTTAACTCCTAACACATATAAAAGCTCTACATTTTTAACCCTCCCCCATTCTATGTTTTTGATGTCACAACTTACATCTTATCTTGTGTATTCATTAACAAATTATTGTAGTAATAGTTATATTAACACTTTTGCATTTTAGTCTTCATACTAGAGTTATAAGTGATTAACCCACCACCATTACAACATTAGAGTATTCTAAATTTAACTATATATTTTCTTTTACCCCAGTGAGTTTTATACTTTCATCTGTTTTCATGTTACTAACTAGTGCCCTTTTATTTCAGCTTGAAAAACTCCCTTTAACATTTCTTGTAAGAGTGGTCTGGTGGTGATCGACAGCCTCAGCTTTTTTTGGTCTGGAAAATTCTTATCTTGCCTTCAATTCTGAAGGACAACTTTGCCGGGTAGAATATTCTTGGTTAGCAGGATTTGTTTGTTCTATCAGCACTTTGAATATATCAAACCATTACCTTCTGTCCTACAAAGTTTCTGCTAAAAAATCTGCTGTTAGTTTTATGGTGATAATGTAACTTGGTGCGGGTCTCTTTGGGTTCATCATTTTTCATACTTTATGGTATTCCTGGGTCTTGATGTCTCTTTCTTTCCCCAGATTAAGGAAGTTTTCAGTCACTGTTTCTTTAAATAAGCTTTCTGCCCCTTTCTCTCTCTCTTCTCCTTCTGGGACCTCTATAATATGTAAATTGTATGCAGGCTGATAAGAAGTTAGATCCTCAGGCAGCAGCTGGGAAAGTATGTACTTAAGCCCCTTCCAGGGATAAACTGGAAGATAGGTAGTTTTGTCTGCTCCCTCTGGACTGAGCCCATGTGTATAGCTGTGGTGCAGGTGTTCCTGCACCCATTAAGAACTGCTTCTTTGATTGCTACAGCCCTATGGGACTCATGAATGGAAGTCTCTTTGGCTGTTGGGGTCATGGGATCCAGGAACCCATCCCTGTGTGGCAGCTGCAAAAAAGTAGAGCATGGAGGTGTGTGTAAGCTCTTCTCAGGTAGATACTGGCAGTTTGGATCAGAGTATAGGAAGATAGCAGTGGCGGTGTCCGCCAGTTTCCCTGGTCCTTAGGGAGGATGCAAGCCAGCCCCTAGATATATGATAAATTAGAAGGCTGACACTTTGGCAGCAGCTCTTCAAGTATGAGATGAAGTCTTTTCAGGAGAAGACTGGGAGATGAGCATTTTGTCTGTCCCCTCTGTGTTGAGTCAGTTAAAAACTCCTTCTTTGATTTGTATAGTCCTGTGGAATTCATAAATGGAAGCCCCATTGGCAATGAGACCCAGGCAACTGGGGGACATGTACCTTGGGCAACAGCTACAAAAGCTTTGGTGCAGATGTGTGCCCAAACTTCTTTCTGGGAGAAACAGGTGACTTGGAGCAAGTTATAAGGAGACAATGGGGGAGGTGTCTGCCAGCTATCCAGGCCCTGGGGAAGATCATAGCAGCTCCTGGATGTGTTCTAAATTAGAAACCTGACCCTCAGGCAGCAGCTTTGAAAGTTTTCAGATGAACCGCTTTCAAGGAGAGACTGGGACATGGCCGGTTTTCTCTGCTCCCTCTGTACTGATCCTAGAGAGTGCCTGTATGCCCATTAACAGCTGCTCCTTTGTTATAGTCTTGTGAGTCTCCTGGATACAAGCCTCCTTGGCTTTCAGAGTCAGATGTTTTGGGGGTCTGTTGCTCAGGTGGCAGTTTTAAAAGTTGGAGCGGTAAAATGTGGGGTCCCAACCCTTCACACCTCACAGAAAAGCTGGGAGTTAGGAGTTCCCTCCCAGTTGTATGATGTTACGCCAGGCATGGGGTTTATGACGAGCGTGTGTCTCAGCCTTTCCTATCCATTTCTATGTGAGTATTATGTCAATCACCTTATGTGTAGAAGTTGCTCAGCTAGTTTCTGAATTTCTTTCGGAGGTCATTGTTCTGTGTGTAGCTGTACATTCACTGTGTAGGTAGGAGGAGGGGAGTCCAAGAACTTCTATGTTACCATCTTGGTTGACCTCCCAGTGTTCATGATTTTAGACAAGGCCCTTTATTCCTGCTGCATTTAGACCCTGTTTGATTCAAACAAATCAACTTTCTACCTACCATCCATGGGCTTCCCTCTTTTCTAGAAAGTCCTCCCCTTTTCTTCCCTGTTGAACCATGTGACTCTTCTCCTGAAGTCACTGCTCACATGTTTTGCCTCCTCCTGGAAGCTTTCCCTGACTGATCCCACTTGACATGATCCACCTAAATACTTTCTGATCCAGTTAGCATTTAAATACACACACAAACACTGAGAGCCAATGATAAACAGAGAGAAATAAATTTCCAGATATATTTTACAAATAATACCGAGTCTACCTTCCTGAATTACAAACTCTCTTCAAATTAGTGTTCTCCAAAACAAAGTGATCTTTGATTGCCCATGTAAGGGATTATATGTGTGGACAACCCGAAACACATGGAATCATCACAAAAGCAGATAGTCTGACGTTTAGAAGGAGATTGCCTGCATGTCAACCAGTGCTATATCTTACTGTCTGCATATCATTCTCCCAAGGAACCAACTAGATTAAAAACACATTTTAAAACAAGTTTCAGAAATGAACTATTGCCCATAGGGAAATCTGCCTACTACTATATCCCTATCATAACAGGCAGGATTCCAAGTCATATCCAAATTCAACCTAGCAAAATCTTACTTAATCTTTTCAAATAAAATAAAATACCAAGGTAAAATAAAATAAAATAAGCTTCCTTCAGAAGGGTTTAGATCACAGCTCTTTAAAAAATCCTTGATATGAAATCTTCTAGAAGGTACAGTCTCACATAAAAATTTGAAACTAAGACAAATTCCCTTGGTCCCATATCACAGCCAATTGTATCTCAGGTTCAGCCAGGAACCTGAGATCAAACTGTTGGCAGGTCCCGCTGTGATCAATATGGTTATCTGAGGAGTGAACATTTATCTAAATAGTGAACCAGACTCAAAGTATATACACACCTCTATTAATACATAAGAATTTCTCAGGAACAGGGTGTGTCTGCTTTATTTTTATATTTATTTTTTTCTTAAGATTTTTTTTAATGTGGACCACTTTTAAAGTATTAAATTTGTTACAATATTGCTTCTGTTTTATGTTTGGTTTTTTGGCCCTGAGGCATGTGGGATCTTAATTCCCCGACCAGAGATTAAACACATACCCCTACATTGGAAGGCTAAGTCTCAACCACTGGACCACCAGTGAAGTCCCTAGGGTGTGTCTGCTTTCAAATCTTAAACTGTTTTCTTAGTAAGAATAGTCTTGTGATAGACTTTTCCCCTTAGACAGTGAATTTCTTAAGAATGGGTATATTATCTCTTTGTAATTCTTTGATAATTATTTGAAGAAACAGTACCACTGATTCTTTTAAGAAAAATATACTTTCAAAATGGCTAATCTCTTTCATCTCCCATTTTCTAGGCCAGGGTTCTTTCAGAGTTTTGCATTGCCTTATACACAGTTGCATCCTCAGGCAGTTACACCTTCAAGTTCCAAGTTTCTTTTAATTATTAGAGATAAATCTTTCACCATAATGATGGTATGGCATTTTTCCAGCCAAATCAGTGTACTTGACAAGGTGTCGACAGATTAGAATTTCACGCCACATTCCTAGAAACAGAGATATCTGAGAAAAAGGTAATTTCTAATCCAGGGGCCCCTCACTGCTTTGTGAGCTCCAATGCAACGTACAAGGTGAAGAAAGAAAGGAGAGAAAGCACTCTTGGTCTGACCCCCTTGTTTCCAAGACTGGTCCTGGCCAGACAGCATCTCTGACAGCCATGCGTCCCTACACCTCCCTTCTTACTGAAAAAAAAAAAGAATTCAGGGGCTTCCCTGGTGGCGCAGTGGTTGAGAGTCCGCTTGCTGATTCAGGGTACACGGGTTCGTGCTCCAGTCCGGGAAGATCCCACATGCCGCGGAGCGGCTGGGCCCGTGAACCATGGCCGCTGAGCCTGCGCGTCCGGAGCCTGTGCTCCGCAACGGGAGAGGCCACAACAGTGAGAGGCCCGCGTACCGCAAAAAAAAAAAAAAGAATTCAGGTGCTGAACTGAAAGGATTCAAGGAAAACTTTGATTAACAATGGGAAAGGAACGATATTTCTTGCATTTTATTCATCACCTGCCTCTTTTTTTTTAATAGATCTTTATTGGAGTATAATTGCTTCACCATACTGTGTTAGTTTCTGTTGTACACCAAAGTGAATATGTCCCCATATCCCCTCCCTCTTGAGCCTCCCTCCCATCCTCCCTATCCCACCCCTCTAGGTCATCGCAAAGCACCGAGCTGATCTCCCTGTGCTATGCGGCTGCTTCCCACTAGCTATCTATTTTACATTTGGTAGTGTATATATGTCCATGCTACTCTCGCTTCACCCCAGCTTCCCCCTCCCACCCCGTGTCCTCAAGTCCATTCTCTATGTCTACATCTTTATTCCTGCCGTTCAACTAGATTCATCAGTACCATTTTTTTTTTTTAGATTCCATATATATGCATTAGCATACGGTATTTGTTTTTCTCCTTCTGACTTACTTCACTCTGTATGACAGACTCTAGGTCCATCCACCTCACTACAAATAACTCAATTTCGTTTCTTTTTATGGCTGAGTAATATTCCATTGTATATATGTGCCACATCTTCTTTATCCATTCATCTGTTGATGGACACTTAGGTTGCTTCCATGTCCTGGCTATTGTAAATAGTGCTGCAATGGACATTGTGGTACATGTCTCTTTTTGAATTATGGTTTTCTCAGGGTATATGCCCCATAGTGGGATTGTTGGGTCATATGGTAGTTCTATTTTTAGTTTTTTAAGGAAACTCTATACTGTTTTCCATAGTGGTTGTATCAATTTACATTCCCAGCAACAGTGCAGGAGGGTTCCCTTTTCACCACACCCTTTCCAGCATTTATTTTTTATAGATTTTTGGATAATGGCCATTCTGACTGGCGTGAGGTGATACCTCATTGTAGTTTTGATTTGCATTTGTCCAATAATTAGTGATGTTGAGCATCTTTTCATGTGCCTCTTGGCCATCTGTATGTCTTCCTTGGTGAAATGTCTATTTAGGTCTTCCATCCATGTTTTAATTGGATTGTTTTTTTGATATTGAGCTGCGTGAGCTGTTTGTATAGTTTGGAGGTTAATCCTTTGTCTGTTGTTTCATTTGCAAAGATTTTCTCCCATTCTGAGGGTTGTCTTTTTGTCTTGTTTATGGTTTCCTTTGCTGTGCAAAAGCTTCTAAGTTTAATTAAGTCCCATTTGTTTATTTATTTTTTTATTTCCATTACTCTCGGAGGTGGGTCAAAAAGGATCTTGCTGTGGTTTATGTCAAAGTGTGTTAAGCCCGTCTCCAGGCTTTCATGCTCGTCATTGGGTCAAGCCAATATAGCTTGATTCCTTAGTTAACGGCACTTGGGAGCTTATCGGGTCTGTGACTGATGCTTCCCTTTGAAATTGAAGAAGGAACAGAAGCAAGTCCAAATATTTTATTTCATGACCCAGACCTGAGCTCTCCTGTTCTGATCCAGAGTCAGGCACCTTCTGTGGAGCCAGGGCAATCTCTTGATGGACGTGTTGTGTGTGGCTGTACCAAACCACAGACAGTATTTAGTTTCTTAGGTCCTTGAGCGATCAGCGGAGTTTCCAACTTTGCAGCAAATAATCTAGCTTGTCTGTGAGTTTCCAGTCTCACTGTTAACGGTCATGAGGTACAGGGTTGGCATAGATGACTGAATTCATAGATTTTCCTCTTCTATCCAATAGGGCTAATGTTGTAAGTCCTTCTTCCGCCAAACCTTCTGTATTAATTTGCCAGGATTTGCTGTAATAAAAGTATCACAAACTGAGTGGCTTAAACATCAGAAATATATTTCCTCACTGTTCTGAAGACTAGAAGTCAGAGATCAAGGTGTGAACAGGGCCGTGTTCCCTCTGAAGGTACTCAGGAAGATCTATTCCAGGCCTCTTTCTTTGAGATAAAATTGATATATAATATTATATTAGTTTTGCAGGGGTACAACATAATGATTCAATATTCATATATATTGCAAAATAATCACCACAGTAAGTCCAGTTAACATCCATCACCGCACATATTTACAATTTTTTTCCTTATGATGAGACCTTTTCAGATCTACTCTCTCAGCAACTTTCAAATATACAATGCAGTATTACTAACTATTGTCACCATGCTGTACCTTATATCCCCAGGGCTTTTTTTTTTAATTAAACAAAAGATTCTTTAAATTCTACAGTGCTTTATGAGTTTCAAAAGTTTCACAAACATGATTTCATATAATCCCATTATAACCCTTTCTTTTAATCCCCTACCCCTGTATTTCCCCTCCCCGTTCTCTCTCCCCACTGGTAACCATTAGTTTGTTCTCTATATCTGTGAGTCTGCTTCTTGTTATACAGTATTCACTAGTTTGTCATATTTTTTAGATTCCACATGTAAGTGATATCATATGGTACTTGTCTTTCTCTGTCTGACTTATTTCACTTAGCATAATGCCCTCCAATTCCATACATGTTGCTGCAAATGCAAAACTTCGTTCTTTTTTTATGGCTGAGTAGTATTCCATTGTGTGTGTGTGTGTGTGTGTGTGTGTACATATATATCATATTTTCTTTATCCATTTATCTGTTGATAGACGCTGAGGTTGCTTCCATACCTTGGCAATTGTAAATAACACTGCTATGAACATTGGGGTGCATGTATCTTTTTGAATTAGTGTTTTTGTTTTTTTAGGACATATGCCCAGTAGTGGAATTGTTGGGTCCTATGGTAGTTCTATTTTAGTTTTTTGAGAAATATCCACACTGTTTTCCACAGTGGCTGCTCCAATTTATCATTACATTTCACCAGCAGTGTAGGAAGTTTCCCTTTTCTCCACATTCTTGCCAACATTTATTATTTGTGTTCTTTTTGATGATAGACATTCTGACAGGTGTGAGGCAATATCTCATTGTGGGTTTGATTTGCATTTCCCTGATGATGAGCCATGTTGAGCATCTTTTCATGTGCCTGTTGGCCATCTGCATTTCCTCTTTGGAGAAGAATTCAGGCCTGAGTCATAAAATAAAATCAGGTTTGGACTTACTTCTGTTCCTTCTTGAATTTTAAAGGCAGGTGTCATTCACAGACCCCAAGAAGCTCCCAAGTGCTTAACTAAGGAATCAAGCTCAACTGGCTTGCCCCAAAGGTCCCACGGCAAGGCTTATAAGAACTGGATGAGCAGTGGACTATCAGAGACTAACTAACCCATGTCCCCTGCATCGGCAGGCGGACTCTCAACCACTGCGCCACCAGGGACGCCCGGAGTGTATGTTTTGAAGACAGATGGGACTTACCAGGATCCATCAAAGCTTGCTCCCACCAAATGCTCCCTCCAAATGCCCTTCAGTTCTACTTACAGCGTCCAATTCCCTCAGACATCTGGTATACCAGCCTTCTCACACTTCCACCTCGGCCCTAATACCTGAGCTGCAGTCTCCCTCTCTATCCCACAAAGAGAGCTGCTCATGCAGAACTACAAATGTTGTCCTTGGTGACAAAATTATCCTGTGAGGGCTGGGAAACCCACCCCACACAGCAGGCAGCCTGCAGCTAAGCATGAGGTACCCCAAAAACATTCAGCAGCCAAACTCCAAGCACGTATTACCACAAGTTTCTGCCTTGCTAACATCTCCTCATACAGACATCTGAGCCTGTGAAAGTAAGATGGACATCCAGCTTTGCACGCCCCTTGCAGGCCCGTTGTCACCCGTGGGGGAAACCAGTGGGAAACGTCGGCATGTGCGTTCCCCTGGTGGGAGTGCATTTTCAGTTTTCTTTCCCTACCCCCTGCTTGTTGTGGAAAAGATTAAAACTATAGAAACATGTAAAGACGGCATGAAAGCAATCAGCCACGATCTTGCCGTACAGAGGCAGTTATGTGACATCTTGGCATTCTTGCTACCAGAATTTTCCTGAACCATTGTTTAACATAGTTGAAATCTTATTGAATATATTATTTTGAGCCTCACTTTTTTTTTCCATTTGATAGTCTCATAGCATTTTGCTAAGGCTGGTTGCTAATCAACTTCATAATGAATATTATCTGGGAGACTGGCAACCCATTGATGAAGCAGAAATCCAGTTTGAGTCAATTCTTCGGCTCCACTGGTGGTTGTCCTCCACACTGACTTTGGGATTTCTTCAGGTCCGGGAGGGTTGGGGGGTCTTCTTTACTATTCTAACTCTCTTCGCAAATTGTAAGCCCCCTCTTGCCAGGCCACCGGTTAAAGGAAAATTAGTCAACGTACTGCTTGGTACTCCAGTGAGATAAGTGGGGATCTGAGAATCAAGGAGGTCTAGGACCAAACATGGGGCAACAGTCCCTCCAGGGACATTACCAGTGTTCTCTCAGCATCTCAGCCACCAGGACTGGCAGCATGAACTGGAGACAAGTGGCTCCTAAGTCTTGTCCTAAATGTCCTGTGGGGTCAGAGATGGGGAGAGAGAGCCCAGGTGGGCAAGGCTCAGTTCACACATACTCCATTGCCCCAGATACTTGCCCACCTATTACACTTCTTTCTTGCTTGCTTGCTTTCTAAATTTTTATTGGCGTATAGTTGATTTACAATGTTATATTAGTTTCAGGTGTACAGCAAAGTGAACCAGTTATACATATACATATATCCTCTCTTTTTTAGATTCTTTTCCCACATAGGTCCTTATAGAGTATTGAGTAGAGTTCCCTGTGCTATATTGTAGGTCCTTATTAGTTATCAGTTTTATAAATAGTAGTTTATATATGTCAATCCCAGTCTCCCAATTTATCCTTCCCCCACCACCCATTACATTTAATCTCAGAGACTCCACAAGGTACTCATTCATCAGCCCCACTTTAAAGACAAATGAATGCAGACCTAGAGATTTTAGGTGTTGCCCGAGATAAGAAAGGGGCCATGCTGAGATTCCAATCCAAATTCAAAGTTTTTATACCACACTCAAGTTGCCTCTCAAGGTCACTGAGAAGCCTCCCTTCCTTGAGGAAACTAACTAGTAATCTCTTATATTGGCAGCCTTCTCTCAAAAAATAAAGACCCTGGGTATGGTTGGTATAGTGGATGATGTGGTGTGGCAGGTAGACCCTGGTTCAGGACTGAGACATTTGGTCCTGAATGTCATTCCCCTCCTTCTGGGCATGTTAACAATTGATGGTTCTCAACTGAGTCCCTCTCCAGACATTTCCCTGAATTGCCCTTGACTGAAGAGAATCACCTCATCCGAGGTCATGCCTCCCCAAAGGCAGCCTGCATCCCATTACTGGTCCACCTGGGGGATTTAAAGGACTTGCCCTCTTGCCAGTAAAGTAGGATAATTCTGAAGGGCCATCCAGAGTCTAGACCTGCCAGTGGGGTCAGCTGAGACCTTTGCTGCAATGGCCTCTATCCATTTACTTCTATCCATAACCTCCCTCTATCCGTACTTCTTCCTTCATTCCCTTACCTGGCAAGCAGTGATCCCAGCAACAGTCCCCAGTGATCCCAGCAACAGTCCCCAGTAAACCTTGTGTACATAAATCTCTTAGAGTCTGTTTCTCTGGAACTTGCCCTGAGACCGTTAAACCATTAGTCACTGATACACTGTGAACGAAGGGGATATCGAAATGCACATCTACCCTCTAGGACTCCTGAAGCCTGGCTACTCCCCCAGCACCGGGAAGAGAGGAGTGTGCTTAGGGGATGCACAGGGGCTCTGAGAAAGGGCAGGCCTGGATGGGGTGGCAGAACAGGGGCCTTTAGGCAGCCAGAGGGTGTGGTCTGAGCGCTGAACTGTTAGAAGTGCCCCAACCCACAAGGGAGACAGAAGAGAAGGGACCCAGGAGGTAAGAAAGAGACTAAACCCGTGGTTCTCAATCCTGGCTGCATACTAGACTCACCTGAGGATCTTTTCAAATATATCATTGCCAGGAGCACCCTTACTCAAGACTGTGACTTGACTGATCGGGGTAGGGCCCAGGCTTAAGCATTTTTTCAATCTTCCCAGGTGATTCTAATGCATGGGCAGGATGGAGGATCATTTGGCTAACAGAGGTGGGCAGGCAGGGAAGGCTAATGACGTCCCCTAAAATCTACTCTGCAAGTTTACTTTGCCCCCTGCTCAACGAACCCCGACTCACCACTTCCTGGGCCCCAGGCTGAGCTCACAGAGGGGAGCCCCACCTCCTGACCCTGTGACGGCTGGAAGGCCCCTCTGACAGCACCAATGTCTCAGCAGGGCCCATGCGTGCATGGGATGAGGGGGTTGCTTTTTCTAAGCAGGGGACCAGCTCCAGCCAGGCTACTACAGGGATTTACTCTCAATGCCCGATCCTAATCCAAACCCTGAGATGCTCGTCAAACCTGTGGCTTCTCTGGCCCTACCCCAAACCACTAAATAGGAATCTCTGGAGTGAGGCCTGGAAACCCACATTTTAAACACACCCCACCCCCTCCAGCGAATCTCGTGCAACTGAGGTTGAGAACTGCTCCTGAGAGCTCACTTTCAGGGAACTTTCTCTTATGCACCAGTTTGCTGATATGAAAGCTTTGCTTTCTCTGCAGCAAAGGAGTGCTGGCCTGCTGCTGGTTTTCTAACGCACACTGGAGTAGGCAGTCAGGTTCCTGGAGGACAAGATCGGCCTGCCAGTGACGATCTGAGCAGAGCCTGAGAATCCTCTTCAGCAAATTCTTTCTAGTTTTTTTTTATCCTTTTAGCGACTATGGTAAACATGGCTTGTGAGTTGTCCCAAATATTTTTTTTTGGCATTCTGCAACTGAATCGACAGTTCTGCATAATAAACGGTTAACATGATGAGCAAACGAGAAATGAATAAAGCTTGATTGTCCGGAGGCAGATTCGCCACTGAGCACCCTGTACTTCTCTGCAGGCTCGGCCGCTGTCTAATGAGTGCCCTCAAGATTAAGTGTGGCCCTGAGGTGGATAAAAATAGATACTCATAGGCTTGTACGCACCACACCCCCCAGCAGCATCTTCTCATCAAAGAGGCACAACTGGGCTTCCCTGGTGGCGCAGTGGTTGAGAGTCCGCCTGCCAGTGCAGGGGACACGCGTTCGTGCACCGGTCCGGGAGGATCCCACGTGCCACGGAGCGGCTGGGCCCGTGAACCATGGCCGCTGAGCCTGCGCGTCCGGAGCCTGTGCTCCGCAACGGGAGAGGCCCCAACAGTGAGCGGCCCGCGTACCACAAAAAAAAAAAAAGAGGCACAACTATTTCTTTGACCTCCCATCTTGGCTTTCGGGAGTCAAAACTGGTATATCTGAGCTTGACTGAAGTCCAATCCTTATGAGGCACTTCTGTGTACTCCTTACACACGGTTCCGGGCAGTTTAACGTCCTCATTTAGTTACTTTGTGAGGGTGCCACATCCATAATAATGAAATTATTTTGATTATCTTTCATAGAGAGTGTGTCAGTGGACAGTTTGCAGCCCCAGAAGGAGCACAATGCAGATTTTCTGCTGGCCCAGACCCAGGGTTTCCCCTTTCTTTTTTCTCCAAGGCTCCCCCTTGCTCTCTCTTCTTTTCTCATGGGAATTCATTTATCTGCTCTGTCGTAGTTCCTTTTGTCACCCCAAGACTGGCTTAGATGGAGACAGCCTCTTCATCCCTTTCTTTCTGTCTCCACAATGAGCATAGGCATCCTTTTTAATTAGCTTTCTTGTCCATTACATTGGGAGACAGATGGGGAAGCCTAGAAATCCATAGGCAGAAGCTGCACTGGCTTAACCAGGCTCTGCAGGATCGTTTTCTTAGAGGTTCCCTGATGCTCTCTGCCATCAGGACTGAGACCCTCTTTCCAGGCAAATGACTCAAAATTAAGCAAGCCCGCCGCAGCCCCACGTGAGTTTGGGTTGACGCTGCCACCAGGTTCGTAGGATTCCCAGTCCCTGAAAGAACCTGCTTGTCATCCTTTGTCCTGGGCACACTGCCTCTTCCTCCCTGAGGTCTGCTCACCTCCAAGGTCAGTCACGGACCTTTCTGGGCAAGTGCAGTGTTTCCCAATGCCCTTCGTCTCAAGCCACTCTGCACCAACTTTGAACCCTTCTTATCTGTACTCGTTCCTACTCCACCCCATTTGTCACCTTTCAGGAAGAAGGGAGAGTTTTCCACAGTCCCCTGGGGTAGCTCAGGAATGAAAGCAGGGAGTAAGCTGACTCTAATCCTCCCGAATCCACCCACGTGTGTTGGTTGACCTAGGCCTTCTTGCCTCCAGTTTCTGAGGACTTCTTTACTGGGGATGTAACCCAAGAAGGAAGCAGCAATAACAGTCCTCTATCCTGTCCCCTCACCCATAGCGTAGTCTCAGGACAGTTCTGGTCCATGTGTCCTCCTCAGGCTGCAATGACAGTGACCACCCTTAGACTGTGTTTTTCTGGAACTGGGCGTCCAACAACGGAGCTTACCCTGAGGGATGCTGGAACGTTGAGAGGGCCGGAGCAGCGCCCAGGGACCCTGCCCCGACACAGACACACGTCTCTCGGGGTGCTGGCTTCCTGCTCCTTCCACACAAGCAAGATGTGGGTTTCCCCAGTTTTCCTTCACCATGGCCACCACATCAGAAGGCAGGGAAAAGGGTCCATCTCCTTTCAGCCCCCTCATTACGAAGGTTTCCACTTTGGTAGCAGAGCTCCTTTCTACTTAGCCCGATGCCTCTGTCTTTCTCAGGTCAGCAACATGTGGCAACACCAGAAACAAACACATCATGCCGGTCTCTGTGGGTTTCTTCAGGCCATACTTATGTGGATTTACTTGGTTTGGGTTTGTTTATTTTTCGTTTGTTTGTTTTTAAATTTTTATTGGAATATAGTTGATTTACAATGTTAGTTTCTGCAGTGCAGCAAAGTGAATCAATTATACATATATCCACTCTTCTTTAGATTCTTTTCCTGTATAGGCCATTACAGAGTACTGAGTAGAGTTCCCTGTGCTATACAGTAGGCCCTTATTAGTTATCAGTGTTATATATAGTAGTGTGTATATGTCAATCCCAATCGTCTGATTTATCCCTCCCCTACCCTTACCCCTGGTAACCGTAAGTTTGTTTTCTACATCAGTGACTCGACTTCTGTTTCGTAAATAAGTTTGTTTGTACCCTTTTTTTAGATTTTATATATAAGGGGATATCGTATGATATTTGTCTCTCTGTCTGACTTCACACAGTATGACAATCTCTAGGTCCATCCATGTTGCTGCAAATGGCATTATTTCATTCTTTTTTATGGCTGTAAAAAAGCCATATGTTGTATATATGTACCACATCTTCTTTATCCGTTCCTCTGTTGATGGACAATTAGGTTAGATTTACTTGTTACTGAAACAGAATTTTAAGAAGTGAATGAAGACAAGTTTCATTTCCCTTTCCAGACTTTCTCTCCAACAGTGTAAGGCTCTACTTCCCTAGCCTGAGACATCACCTTTATCCTTCCCAAAAGAGTCCATGGTTTCCACCTTAGAAGTCCCAGCCTCTCTGACGTAGTTCTCCTAAACTCCACCAGCCAAGTACTGTCTGGCTTTACTAAATAATAGCCGCCCTTTGTTGCATCATTACTATGTGTCAGACTTAATAGTAAGCAATTCACCTGCCTTTGCTTTTTTTTTTATTATTCTCATAATGGCTGATGAGTTAGATTCAGTTATCATCGCTATTTTGGAGTTAAGGAAACAGGCTTAGCGTTAAGTTGCTTGTCCAAAATTCCACGATAAGTAAGTGGTAGCGCCGGGACATTTTGGTTTGAAAACTTGAGTGTTTCTAATGCTTCTCTTGAAGATACTGTTAGATTTGTCACCTACTGCTCTGAGTCTAAGAACATGACTTGCCTAATTCATCCAGAATGCAGCCCACAGCACAGCACCGAAGCGGCGTGAGCCTGCACTTCACACTGCTTGGCACTAAAAAAAATCATCTCACTTTGTTGACGACTTTTTCCACCCAGAAAGGAATGTAAAAACACGTGAAATCTGTTAGATGAGACATTTGATTACATGGCAAATACTCTATACACCTGTTTGTCTCCTTTGTCATATTTTGCAGGGACATTTGATTTAATCCCCTAAATCAACAATGAATGTTTTCTTTTTTTTTTCCTTTTTTTGGTTTTTTCCTTTTGGTTTTCTTTCTCAGCTTTATTGGGGAATAATGGACAAAACACTGAATCTGTTTTCTTAAAAATGAGGAAGAGGATGGAGCTTATCAAAATGCACTGCGGGGGGCTGGGGATAGTTTGCCTTGGGGCTATCCTGGAGGATAGTGATGGGAAGGGGGGTCCCAAGTGGGCTTTGGGGTACTGGTAATGTTGTCTCTTTATCTGGGTGCTGGTGATTTGGGTCTCACTTCATGCAAATTCCTCAAGCTGTCCACTTGGCATTTGTACTTTCTCACTGTGCTCACCCTTGCCTGGACTACATCACCAACCCCTTCTCTTGGCAGGCTCCCCACTCTCCATCACTCCCCTGACTCATGGGTAGAGATGAGGTTTCCCTCTTTTAGGCTGTGAATGAAAAATGTTGCCTGCCATATCAGCAGACAACGGATGTTGCAATCATCAGCTCCTAAAGCAGCCCCCGCTGGTGAGCCCTGAGGGAACTCAGGATGGAGACAAACAGCGCTGCCCACTGCCAAGCCCTCAGGCACTGTAGCACGCCCACCCCCCAGGGGACTCAGGATGGGAAAGCACAGGATACTGGCTGTAGATAGCTAAGGTGCATATCAAAGGAATGATTTCAGTGAGTCCAGGCTCTTGCATCTTCCCATACACAGAAAAGTGCTAAATTCCTTAACTTGAGATGTCTGCTTTTCTTTAATTAACAGTAACCTTTTGATGTTCCAACTACCTGGTGTTTGTTGCAAAAACTCCTGTGTATCGTGGCTCCTCCGTTAGCTCTTCAGAGCCCTTCCTCAGAGCTATGTGAGAGGCTGCCTCCTGGGCTTGAAGTCCTAATAATTCTCAGCTTTTAGGTTGCGCATTTTTTTTCAGTCAACACCTGTTGCGTAGGGTGAGCCATGCTATTGGGAGTCTGGAGTCAGGAAGCGCCTGCTTTACCCACCTCATCCCTTTCTCCTTGATCCGTTAAGCAGGGACGATGCGGAGACCTTCCCCGGGGCTCTCCATGGCCAAGGGTTCATGGGGTCTGCCATTTATATTTGTGGAAAGATCGTCCTGCAGAAAGCCCAGGTGGTGTGATTTACGTTGAGCATCTGCTCTTGACGTGCAACACCTGGCGAAGGCACTTCCGGTGTGGGAATGAGGCGCCAAGGAAGGACACTTCCCTGTCTCAGCACTTCCTCTGGAGGAGAAGTTGCTGAAGTAAAAAACAAAGCGGACGACCACAACTCAGGCAGCCGAGAAGTCGAAAGCTCGGGGCTCCAGGAAGTGAGGTGGAATCAGGTGGAGAGAGGCTTAGGGTGGAGCATCTTTGGGGAAGTTTTGCAATTAAATCCAATATCCTCTCTCCGGGAGGGAGGCACCAGGCACCAGCCTGGAGTCATTGTTTAACTATGGTGGGGAGGTAACTGCTGTGCCTGTATGAGGAAGAGCCTGAGGGGACGAAGCAAGCAGACGCCGTGGGGCTCTCAGCCTGCCTTTTCTCCAGAGGGACTGCCGCTGTCCTCCACCACCAGTCTCCTATGCCACTGTCCATCCCGCCGCAGAGCTGCTGCTGCTCCCCACAGGAATCCTGCTGACTAGGCTCCATCAAACCACCTGCCTCTGAAACAGGTAGGATGTGAGTGGTGGCCTCCCAGGGCTTCGGACCAAGACAGTGCTCCAAACTTTAGTGAGCACATAAATGTTTCAGGGACAGTCTTAATTCTGTAGATCTAAATCTCCACCCCCAGAGATATGGATTCAGTAGCTCTGAAAAGTGGGTGTTTCTGATTGCAAAGGGCCCAAGTACAAGTTTTAAAAAAAACTAGGGCAAAGGGTGGGTTGACTCCCTAAGAGAAGATAACCTAAACTTTGCACACTTCATACAGTGAGAGGATCTCTTAGTCACTGCGTCACCTTGGCCTTCTGCTCATTTAGTTACAACCTGGAGGGCTACATTGTCATAAGGGATACCCTGATGGCAGGAACCATGTCTTTGTTCACCATTGTATAGTTTCTGACACATAGTCGGTGTTTAATGTTTGCTGGAGGAACGGGGCCCAGGGCTTGCCTTTTGTTTCCTAATGATCTAGATTAATAATTATACCAAGTTGAAAAACCTGTGTTAATCCCCAAAGGCTGGTCAACACCACTGCAGAGATTCAGGTGGTTCCTACACCCCTAGAGCTGCTTCCTGGTCAATGTGCCTCCATGGCTACAAATGTTGTGGAATCTGAGATGTGATTCTGTACTTGGGGAGACAGAGCCACAGCTATTTTGTTTGAACCCAAGCTGAC
The DNA here is from genome assembly GCF_949774975.1 of Lagenorhynchus albirostris. Classification (NCBI taxonomy): domain Eukaryota; kingdom Metazoa; phylum Chordata; class Mammalia; order Artiodactyla; family Delphinidae; genus Lagenorhynchus; species Lagenorhynchus albirostris. The sequence goes on from NC_083107.1 coordinate 65,179,574, forward strand.
CAGATTAGAATGAGTGCAGACATTTTTCCTCTGCAGTTACAGTTAAGTTATGACCTGCCAACTACCCTGTTTGTCCTGGGACAGAAACAGAACTTTGATGACCCCCAGATGGCATTACCTGAATATTCAGTCAGCAATTCTCTTGAATTGGCCCACTTGTACCCAACGGGACCTAATTTTTGTTCTTGTGGGTGATAGCTGCAGGAGGACTCTAGTTAGTACATTGGTTGTTGAGAATATAAGAATCTACCAATTGTGTGATAAGCAAGAGTTATATGTAACATAAACTTATTATTCCCAATTTGTAGATGGAATAAGAAAGGTACCTGGTGAGCCACTTGCTACTAAGCAAGATGCAAATGACTAAGAGTTATATTATTCCTGGCAAGCTGTTTGTTTCTAGAAACTTGTCCATTTCTTCTAGGTTGTCCACTTTGATGGCATATAGAACAGTATTTCATAGTTCATAGTATTTTCTTATGACTTCTTGTATTTCTCCAGTATCAGTTATTAATTCTCCTCTTTCATTTCTTATTTTGTTTATTTGGGTCCTGTCTTTTCTAATTAGTGAGCCTGGCTAAAGGTTTATCAATTTTGTTTATCTTTTTAAAAAACCCAGCTCTTGGTTTCATTGATCTTTTCTATTGTCTTTTTGATCTGTTTTATTTATTTCCTCTCTGATCTTTATTATTTCCTTCCTTCTGCTGACTTTGGGCTTTGTTCTTTCTCTAATTCTTTTAGATGGTAAGTTATCAATAGGTTGTTTGCGATATTCTTGTTTCTTGAGAAAGGCCTGTATCGCTATGAACCTCGCTCTTAGAACTGCTTTTGCTGCATCCCATAGATTTTTGGAGTGTCGTGCTTCCATTTTCCTTTGGTCTTGACATATTTTCTGATTTCCTCTTTGATTTCTTGACTGGTAGTATTTAGTGAGTGATTTCACTGGAAAGAATGCCTTAGAAGAAAAGGTGCTGGTGAGAAATATACAAATTAATGATCCACCTACTGACCCTGAGGGCTTACTCTATGTCTAGCACTGCACTGGATGCTACCATGTGCGCTGTCTGATACTATCATCTGGGCATGTTACATAACCTCTCTGAGTCCCAGTTTCCTCATCACTAGAATGTAACAATAAATTAGATTCAATGAGATAATATATGTAAAGTACTTAGCAGTGCCTGGCACATGGTAGGTGTTCAAAACATTTTAGTAGTTACTATTGACATTATTTGAGCCTGGCTTCTCTACAAAACAAAGCTTGAGGCAAAGCTTAAGTGCTAATGCCTCCCTGGGAGTTGCAGTACCAGGGCAGTGAGAGTGAGGGAAATGAGAAATGGGGAGAGAAGGATGGGAAGCAATATAAGATGATGTGTCACCCACCTCTCTTCACATAGAGATATAGCCAGCTACTTGGCTAAAGCAGGACACCTGTGGACTAGCTTTGCAGAAATGCTGTGTCTTGGAAGAGTCCACACGAGAGAGGCTGGAGAGGAAATTTACATGTGGGCTCCCTCCTGTCTCCCATCTCTCATTGCTCAAAGTTTGCCCCGTGGGGAATTCGTGCTTCTGAACCTCTGGCTTGTGCCATGTGGCCCCTCGGCAGCCACTGGGAAATCCAGATCCTTCTCCTTGTGGCTCGGCACCTCATCTGAGTCCAGAAGTGGTGAGAAGAGCCACTTCTTTTCCTGGGGTCAAAGAAAACCCCCCAAAGAGGGGTAAGAGACCCAGAGACAGGTGAGACCAAGAGGACCTGAGACAGCACATGAGATTAGTCCGATACGGATCAAATTATCATTGTTATTTGCAGGACACTGTGCAAGGCACTAATGTTTCCTGATCTTAGGGAATCACCTCTCCCTTTCTCCCATGAGACAACCATGAAAGCGTCCTCAGGTCTATCCCATCTCTCCTCAGTGTTTGGAAGAGGTCAGCCTGAGTACCTCCTCCACTTTCCCAAACCTTTATAAGGCAGAGCATCCTTTGATAGTAAGAAAGGCTACAGCTGTGCAAAAGAGCAGAGCAGAATCGAGAGCAGAATGTTGATTTTTTTTTTTTCTGCTACCTTTGGGGACTCTATCTCTTGGACAAGCAGGATACATGGAACACTACTTCTAGGAACTGTTGCTCGGAGCTCCTTGATATAAAGTTTCTGTGATCAAACATGGGGGTGAATGTTGCCTCCTACCTTCCCCTCTTTGGAGAGTCATGGCTCAGATATACATAAAAGGCTCTGAGAAGGCAAAAAAAGAAACTGGTTGAACCGAATGCATCAGCAATTCCCATACTCAACACCGGTCGGGAGCACTGCTTGGGACCCTAGTGACCCTGGGTTCGATCTCTCTCTGTCTCTATCCCTGAATTCTCAGAAAGCTCTTCTCTACCATGCGTGCCCACTAGTCTGCAAAGCTGGTTCTCCCAATAAAAAAGCAGGAAATCTCGGCCAAACACAATTTCCTCATCTTAATTATTAAGGTAGTTGAATAAGGTGATCCCTAAGGAGCCTTCCAAACCATTGTAATCTGTGAGGATCATGTTGAAAGGCAGCTGAAGGTCATCTCCTCCAGCTCCTGAGCTGCCTCAGAGATGACCTATTCAGCTAATAAACAAATGCAAATTTTGAAGCGATGATGTGGAAGTGAAGACTTGCCCCACTGCCGCCCCCTCTGGTAGAGTTTTTCTAAGATGAGAGAAGTACTGTGTACTAAGGGTAATGACCCTGCTGATGGACTGCCTCTGAGTCCCTGGGCTGGTAGAGAGCTGCAGCAGTGGGGTTAACGTTCTCACTGTGCCACATCGGCCACAAGGGACCTTTAAAACTGCAAGTGGCCAAGAACTTTGACTTCTCTCTGGAAGAGTGGTCCCTTGGGCAGTACTCTGCCCTCTGATCACTGGCTAGGTCCGCCCTGCCATGCCTGTGGATCCAGCCTGACCAAGAATTCCCACACAGCTCAGAGAATTGAGCCAGACGCCATCACAGCCTGGGGACTAGAGACCCTGGGGGCTTGTCTCCATCCGGACAGACCGCACATCTGCCCTCTGGAGGTACAGCGACGACTCACATCTGGATCCAATTGGTTCTCAAGTGCCTGAGGTAGGAGAGGTCACAGGACTCGTTCCCTGGGTCTCTTAGCCAAACGTCCTGTTTTCTCCCCAGTCTAATCCTTAACGAGAAGAGGCTGCCAACCAGCTGAGCTACATCATAACGCTCCATGTCTGAAATGTTCGGCTTCTCTTCAGGAACCAAAGTGAAGAAACGTTCACATGGCGTTGCTGGGGGGAGAACTTCAGGCCAGAGGCGTTCAGGATGGGCCAGCTGCTAGGACGCGGGCACATGCCTCGGAGTCTGTCCCGATCCAGACGCCGTCTCCCTCTGATGCTGTTTGAGGACCCTGGCTACCTCCTCAACTGGGTCACTTCCTCCAGATGGGCACAGGACTCACCTGCCCCCCTCACCTGTTCTGGCCCGCAGCCCAGGCAGCAGAAGGGAGGCCGAGGTTTCCTGTGGCAGCGTCTGCATTCCGTCTTCCGCTGGAGGGATGGAGGCGTGGTCCCTCTCCCACCTGGCCTGTCCTTCCCACCACCTCCCCTCTGGCCCCGCCTGCAAGCAGCGGCTCCTAGACCATTTCTGCTCCTCTCTCTTCCTACTGTCTCTGCTTCTTAAGAATGAAGAAAAGAGCATGGGAGTCCTGAGAGGCTTAAAACCCCCCTCAACCTGCTTTTCAAAACTGCTTCACTCACCCGCTTATACACATGTTTATACGCATGCTCACACACAGGATCGTGTTCTAAGTTCATTCTCTTCTGTGATGCTCTTCAACATAATTAATTCAGAAAGCTTTTTTTTTTTAATTTTTAAAATATTTATTTATTTATTTGGCTGCCTTGGGTCTTCGTTGCTGTGCACAGGCTTTCTCTAGCTGCGGCGAGCGGGGGCTGCTCTTCGTTGCGGTGCGCGGGCTTCTCATTGCGGTGGCTTCACTTGCTGCGGAGCACGGGCTCTAGGCGCGCGGGCTCAGTAGTTGTGGCTCTAGAGCGCAGGCTCAGTAGTTATGGCGCACGGGCTTCGTTGCTCCGTGGCATGTGGGATCTTCTCGGACCAGGGCTCGAACCCGTGTCCCCTGCATTGGCAGGCGGATTCTTAACCACTGCACCACCAGGGAAGTCCCTCAGAAAACTCTTATTTTCAAAAAGACTTCTCCCCTCTTGCTGACCCGTGCCCTGTCCCCAACCCCACAAGCATGACTCCATCCACTTGGATGGAAGCCTGCTTTCAGAAAAGTCTCAGACCAAGTAGCTTGGCCTGGGCCTTTGGGGACATACCATCATCTTATGTCCCTGAGCTGGTCAGAAAAGCGAGTCTCTCCCTTACAGTGCTTGGGTGCTGGTGCGAGTGTACCTCTCTCCCCACCCGCATCCTCACACCACAGTGAGGACTGGACACTGGCAGAGCCAGAAGCAGGCTCCAGTCCAAGGCTCTGCACACTCACCTCTGTGGCCTCCACAGGCCTGAGATTGCCCAGAGGTGGCCCGGTACAGACCGGGATGCCCGAGGTAACCTGGCCAGAGGTCCAACTGCTGGTGTCCGTCTTTTTCTCTCCCCTGGGTGATCCCCTGGATCTCCACATGTGGCTCTGTCACAGCAGGAGGGAACTTCGGAGAGCTCCACCAGGGGGTCTCAGCCGTTGCACAGCTGTTTTCCAGGTGTGCCTCAGGTGCTCACGTCTGAGGGGTGAGAAGGCCTGGAGATGTTTGCATGTGATTTCAGCGCAGTCGCATGCTGGCATTGCACACGGGTGCACATGGTTGCTTTCTATTAGTGGACTTGTCCTTCTCCATATCTTGGGCCTCTTGTTCCTCCCACTCTCTTCATCACCGTCTCCGTCTCCGCTGGCTGGCTGGCTCTGTCTTTGTCTCTCTGCCCCCATCTCTCTGGGTCTTTGTCCCTGTCTCTCTGTTTTATCCATTTTCTTTCTCTTTGTCTCATTCCATTGAAAGCCTAAGAAGATAGGCCAAGAGGAAATCGTTTAAGAATACACTGATTGTCTAAATGCGGTATCGCCTTCCAAAGAAATTAGTTAAAAGGCCCTCAACTCAGTGGGCGCAGTGCTTGCCCAGGCCTCTCTGGTTCCTGCCGCTGGGAAGTGAGCCGTCTGGAGCGATCTGGGGAGGATGGCTTGGAAATAGTAGCTCTTAAGACCAGATTATCATTTGATACATGACAGGCCCCAACTTCCTAAATCCCCCTACTTTGCTTAAGAGGGAGCTTGAATTAGCTAAATGGGAAGTATATCCTCTCTTTATAGATGGGGGGAAAAATATGCCCAGAAATCCAAGATCATACCGAATATTACACGGTGTTTCTGGGACACATGTAATTATAGAACCCAGAAAGAACGCTCTGCCTTGTCCTCAGAATACATTGACTGTCTACTCAGGAACTCTCTAGGCCTCTTCTGTAATTGAATGACACATACCAAAGCACTTTGGGGTTGGTAAGGAGCATCATTTCATGCCAAGACGTTTTGATTTTTCGTGTTTGCACATGGCGAACCTAACTGAAAGGAATACTATATTTCTGCTTCACTGCCTGCTCAACAATATCACGTAGGGTGCGTAAGACCTCACGTTCTCAGTTCCAGAAACACAGAGCATTACAGCTGAAAAGCACTTGGAAGAGTAAATCCAACTTGCTCAGTGTTCCAAACGGGGAACCTGAGGCCCAAGGAGAGGCGCAGCTCACAAATTTAGTGGAGCAGAGCAGACTCCTTTCTGCCAGGCAGGCGTTCTCTTTGTTACTCCACAGGGTGCCTGGGAGGGACCCATCAGCTGAGATCTCTGAGCTCCCTTAGGCCGTGAGTCCCCAAAGAGGCTGGGTGCACATGGCCAGGCCAGCAGAGAGAGCAGTGTAGGGTTGCATCATCTGTGGCCCATGCAAAGCGGTTTCTGCTTTTTGCCTCTCTCTTTCCAGGCTGTTCATCTCCTTGGCAGTCGGCCCGGCCCTGAACCCAGAGTCACTGGCAGGCCATGGATAGTTCTGTTCTGAGCACTCACTTCTCTGGCGCCTGTTCCCCATCGGGGGCGCTGCGGCACTCTGTATCTGAAGCCACGTGAGAGACTTCTCTCATTACTCCCTTTCCTGTGGCCCTTGGATCAGAGATCCTCTCAGACCCCTCTCAGCCCTAATGAAACAGAAGGTAAGGTGCCCCTTGGCAGAGATAGGACAAGCTTTGCGTCCAGGCCAGGGCATCAGCCTTGAAGCTGGGGGCTGGACAGCTGTCCACGCCAAGCACTGTCCAAACGCCTCTTGTTTGATCTTAAGCCTCAGTTTCCCCTTCTGCAAAGAGAGCCCTGGGTAGGCTTCCTCTGAGGACTGCCTTTTGGGGGGCCACAAACCTCACTCGTGGCTTTCAGGCCACCAAGGCAGGGAACCTCACTGAGATGATTCTGAAGTGGGAGAGTAACCCAGGGAAAGCACTGGTCTAGGTGTTAAGTTCCATTTTAAAACCTAAAGTGTGTGTTCATTCTCACCTTTACACCACCGCATACCAGCTCTCCTTGAGAAATAGTCATGTGAACTCCCAACTCAGTAGATTTGCACATGCACAAAATTCCCTCTCTCCCTCCCTCTCCCCTCTCTTTGTCTCTCCTTACCTTCCCTCCCTCTCCCTCTCTCTCTCCGCCCCCAAAGCCCTGAGGTGTGCGAGGTATCACACAGCTGAGAGTGGTTTGCACGGGGCTTTTTTCCTCCAGAGAGAAGTTAAGTGCCTTATTTTCTCCACTCGGGTGGCTAAATTATTCTCAATGCGTTAAACAGTGTAATTAAACACATACGCCTGAAATGCGCCGGTCCCCTCCCCCCACCCTTCCTCGCTCCTTGTCGGCAGAGAGCACATTAGCCCCAGCCTTCAAGCTCTGTTAGTTTTAATTTGAGTTGTGGAATTAGTAATGGGTTTTGCTGGAACACTGTTGTGGGAAATAGATCACTCCTCGTGCAGGGTGTGGGCACCATTTCAAACGAGTATTTGTTAAGGGGAAAACTGTCCCTTGTCGTGTTCTGCTACATTACATCAGATTTATTTCCATTGTTCTGGAAAACACCAGCCAGGAGAGTGCGGTGTGCATCACTCCCTGGCAGGGAACAGTTGAACGCTGCTTCCTGTTTCTTAGCGGATTGAAAACAAAATGCAAAGAGAATCCCTCTTTTTGGCTGGGATGTTCTAAGCTCAGCCTGGAGGCCGGGTCACCAGGGCAAGCCTTGCATCTGTCACTGTGAGGTCTGTCCTATCGTGTCACTGACAGAAAGCAACTGGGTGGTTTGGTGGCAAAAATATCATGTTGAAGAAAAGCAGTTGAGTGCAGAGAACCCCAGCAGGTCAAAGTGAAAGGATCTAACTCAGGGATACTTCTGCACCCCCCCTTTAATAATCATCCAACCTCAGCTTGACTATCTCCACTGAAGGGTGCTCAGGGCCCTCCTGGTTCTGTGGTCATTGCTGCCATTAGCAGCTCTTACTCTCGGCTCTGTCCAATAAGGTGGCCGCTAGCCATGTATGGGTATTTAAATTTAAATGTAAATTAATTAAAATTAAATAAAACTTAAAATTCAGTTCCTTAGTTGCATTTACCGTATTTTAAGTGGCTACTCTATTGGACTCAACTTTGGGGACCTGAGGAGACCTACTGTTGGAAGTCCAGGAGTAACTGGCCAGTGCCTGGAGTGCCCCACCTGTCACAGGGACAGGGCAGTGGGCACCTGGGGAGATGCTGACAGGGTGATGGTCACGAGACCTACCTACCTAGACTTCGTTATGTTCCATGCCAAGCTCTTTACAAGAAGCTTCTCCTTTAATACCCACCTAGTGCTAAAAGGCTGGTTTTATTACCACCACCTCCATTGCATTTTATACGTAAGAAAAGGAGGCTCAGGGCTTCCCTGGTGGCGGAGTGGTTGAGAGTCCGCCTGCCGATGCAGGGGACACGGGTTCGTGCCCTGGTCCAGGAAGATCCCACGGAGCCGTGGAGCGGCTGGGCCCGTGAGCCATGGCCACTGAGCCTGCGCGTCCGGAGCCTGTGCTCCGCAACGGGAGAGGCCACGGCAGTGAGAGGCCCGTGTACCGCAAAAAAAAAAAAAAGAAAGAAAAGAAAAGGAAAGAAAAGGAGGCTCAGAGATATTAAGGGCTTGGCATTGCTCAGTCAGTCAGTCACTAAGCCACATCTGGATTTGAACAAAAGTTCCAGCCTGATTCCACATGCTCTTGACCACCTTTCCAGGATGTCTTTTTTTTTTTAAGAGACAAGGCAAAGCCCAGTTTTCCGAAAGGCAGTATTACCTTGGGGGTTAGAGAAACAGCAAGGAGGAGCCCAACTGTGGGACCAGAGGTGCTTAAATCCATGCTGTCTCAGACGGGGATTATTGTAGCGGGCTGGGGATCAGGACTACGGGACTGGCTCTGACAGTCATCGTAAGTCTTTCAGTCTGTCTTTCTCCCTATAAACGTTTCTAGATTTCCAATTTCCCAGGAAGTAATCTCTAGGTTCCTTGCATGCTTAGCTGATGGCATGTTTGTGCCAATTAGAAAAAGTCATCACGTTTTCCCGGTGGCTGTAACCGTGTGTCAGTAAACCATCCTTGCAAGCAGCCCTATGCTACTCTAATACCGTCTCTGGGCACCACTGAGGTTGTTGATGTACCTCTTGAAATGTGGCCCCTAGAACTGAACAGGGTGGGTTAAACGTCCGTGTGGTGTCAAGAGCAGCTTTGTACAGGGGGCTGGAGCTATCCTGTCTAGAGCAGCCCCTTACTACTGTGATAGCAGTTCAGATTGTGTCAAGTCTTTCACCACATTGCCTCATTTAAAACAGGAAGTCAAGTAAGCCACACAAAATATTTCTGAAATGAAATTTAGCCAAGGCAGAACCCACTCACTATTCACTTGCACAGTTAACTTTTAAATGTGAAGACAGATTTGCAGTTCCTTTGGTTAAATTCCATCTTGCTGGTTTTGAGGTCCTTTAGAATTTGGATTTTGCCATCTGCATGGTTAATTGTTCTTGTTTTCTTTCTATCATTAAAAATGATGGGGCTTCCCTGGTGGCGCAGTGGTTGAGAGTCCGCCTGCCGATGCAGTGGACGCGGGTTCACGCCCCGGTCCGGGAAGATCCCACATGCTGCGGAGTGGCTGGGCCCGTGAGCCGTGGCCGCTGAGCCTGCGCGTCCGGAGCCTTTGCTCCGCAACAGGAGAGGCCACAACAGTGAGAGGCCCGCGTACTGGAAAAAAAAAAAAATGATGAAAGCGTTGAAAAGTAACTTCATTTTCATTTCAACATCTTCATCCAGGACCAAGATTAAAAATGTTAGTGCAAAGGACAGAGTTCTGTGGCTATTACAGTATGATGATTCCAAGGTAATCCAGAATCATTCATCTATGATCTCTGGTTCAAACTGTGAATTATATTTACTATATTTTACTTTACTCTGCTACTCTACACTGTACTTATGTAAAATACCGTAGGATATAACCTACCCAGTCTAGTGGTCTTGTTTGGTTTTACCATCTTATATGTAAGGAATAAAGGGTGATTTTATCAAACACTTTTTAAAAATCAAGATATTTTATCTATCTGTATTTATGTAAATCAATACATATGACCATATATATGGCATTCTCCTGTTCATCTGGAGTTGGAACTCTATTTTTAGAATCAGGAAAAAAAAGAGCAGGAAAGTTAAGTAACTGATTTTGGTAAGGCTATATTTGCTTCTAGAAATACACACATCATTTCCTAAGTACTCAGTGTTTCTTTGCAAGTCCATTTCAGAATTTTGCTATGAATATTATACTTCTTAAAAATATTATTATAGAGCTATAAAAAATTTTAACCAATGCTTTGGGGGAATGAATGTGTAAATTACAAATAAGCCTTCTGTTTATAAAAAGAGAATCACAAAGTTTCTTACATTAAGTTCCCATAAAAATTAACATTTGGCTCAATTTATAAAAATGAAACTTCTAAGAAAAGATTCATAGCACATTTATATTTGTATAAAGTGAAGAATATCTGTTCATCCAAAGACATTGTAAAGGAAGTAAAAAGATAAGCCACAGACTGGGAGAAGCTGCTTAGGACACATACGACCAACAAAATATGAATATCCAGAGTAAATAAAGAATTCCTACAAGTCCATAAGGAAAAGATAACATAGACAAATGGCCATAAGATATGAATATTCATTTCATACAAGGGGGAATGTGAATGAAGACTATACATATTGAAAGATGCTCAGTCTTACCAGTAATTTCAAGGAGACATAAATGAAGACTGCAAGGAGTTACCACTTTACACCCACCAGATGCATACAAATAAGAATCCTGCCAATACCAAATGTTAGCGAGGAGATAGAGCAGTGGGAACTCTTTTACATTGCTGGCGAGATTATAAATTGATACAATCTTGGAAAATACTGTGGCATATTTAGTGAAGCCCTGTTCCACTTCTTAAGTCGTCAGTGAAATGGAAATTAACACCACAATGAGATACCACCACACAGGCAGTAAAAAAAACTACAATTAAAAATACTGACTACAGGCTTCCCTGGTGGCGCAGTGGTTGAGAGTCCGCCTGCCGATGCAGGGGACACGGGTTCGTGCCCCGGTCCGGGAAGATCCCACATGCCGCGGAGCGGCTGGGCCCGTGAGCCATGGCCGCTGAGCCTGCGCGTCCGGAGCCTGTGCTCCACAACGGGAGAGGCCACGGCAGTGAGAGGCCCGCGTACCGCAAAAAAAAAAAAAAAAAAAAAAAAAAGTGGAACCTTTTTTCATGTTGGTTATTGCCTATTTTTATATATTTCTTGGTAAAATGCTCAAATCTTTTGACCATTTTGAATCAGTGGTCTTCCTCTTATTATTGATTTATAGGAGTTCTTTATATATTCTGGATACAAGTCCTTTGCCTAATTCATGTGCTACGTATGAATATTTTCTCCTGGTCCATGGTTTGCTTTTTTGTTAATGGTGTCTTTCACACTTTTCATGAAGTTTAATTTATCCATTTTTTTTCTTTTAAGGCTCATTTTTGTGTTCTATCAAAGACACATTTACCTACCCCAAGATCTCAAATATTTTCTATGTTTTCTTCTAAAAGTGCTATAATTTTAAGTTTTATCTTTAGGTTTGTGATCATTTTGACTGGATTTTTGTGTATGGTATGGAGTAAGCGTTCGTGTTTATCTTTTTTCCACATGGATGTCCTGTTGCTCCAGCATCAGTTTTTGAAAGACCTTTCTGTCCCCATTGAATTGCCTTGGAACCTTGTCAAAAATTAACTTACCATATATGTTTGGGTCTATTTCTGGATTCTCTACTCTGCTCCATTGATCTATTCATCCATCTTTTTGCCAATACTATAGCTTTATAACAGGTATTGAAGTCAGGTTGGCTAAGTCCTCCAATTTTTTCTTTTTCTAAAATTCTTTGCTTATTCTAGGTCTTTTGAATTTAGATTTAAATTTTAGAAACAGCTTGTCAATTTCTAAAAGACGAGAATGCTAGAATTTTGGTTGGGATTGTATTGAATCCATAGATTAATTTGGAGAGAATTGCAATACTGAGCAATGAACTTGATCTCTCTCTCCATTTATTTCGGTCTTTCATTTCTCACAGCAATGTTTTGTAGTTTTTGATATAGAGACCTTGGATGTCTTTAGTTAGATTTTGCCGCAAGCATTTTTAATAGAATGCTACTGTTTTCCTATTGTTTGCTGCTTGTATCTTGTGACCTTGCTACATTCAATTATTAATTCTAGTAGTTCATTTCTACAATCCAAATACCAAATAGGGACCATTGTTTTCTTCTTTCACATCTTTTTACTCTTTATTTTCTTATTGAACTGGCAAGGACCTCTAGTACAATGTGAAATAGAAGTGGGGGCAGCAGGCATTCTTGCCTTAATTATGATCATAAGCGGAAAAAATATATATTCTTCCATCATTAAATATGATTTTAGCTGTAGATTTTTCATAGATGTCCTTCATCAGTTTGAGAATATTACCTACTCTTTCAGGTAACTCTCCTCCGAAAGTTTCTATCGTAAGTATGTGTTGAATTTTGTCAAATAATCCTAATTCAATTATTGGTTTTCTTTTTAGCCTTTTAATATGGCTAATTACACTGATTTTTTTTTTTGTAGGATTAAACCAAACTTACATTCCTGAAATAAAACCAGCTTAGTCTTGACGTATTATCCTTGTTTTTTTTCTTTTTTACATTTGGTTTCCTAAAATTTTGTTAAGGACCTTTGCCATCTCTGCTCACATGGGACTCTGATTCATAATTATCTTGGGGGGCAGTGTGGGGGTGGATTCCTTTATAAGGCTTCGTTGTTAGTGTTATGCTGACCTGATAAAATACCTCTAATTTCTGAAGAAGTGCGTGTAAGATTAGTGCTATTTTTCCATTGAAGGTATAATAGAATTCACTAGTAAAACCACCTGAGTCTGGGGGTTTCTTTTTGGAAAGCTTTGTGTTTTTTTTTTTTTTAGATTTTTTTTGGCTGCGTTGGGTCTTCATTGTTGCGTGCGGGCTTTCTCTAGTTGTGGCAAGTGGGGGCCACTCTTCGTTTTGGTGCGCGGACTTCTCATTGCAGTGGCTTCTCTTGTTGCGGAGCACAGGCTCTAGGTGTGCGGGCTTCAGTAGTTGTGGCACATGGACTCAGTAGTTGTGGCTCACGGGGTCTAGAGCACAGGCTCAGTAGTTGTGGTGCATGGGCTTAGTTGCTCCACGGCATGTGAGATCTTCCCGGACCAGGGCCTGAACCTGTGTCCCCTGCATTGGCAGGCAGATTCTTAACCACTGTGCCACCAGGGAAGTCCCTGGAAAGCTTTTAATAACAAATTCAATTTCTTGATCAAATATAGGGTTATTCAGATTCTTCTCGGGTCAACTTTGGTAAGTTTATATTTTTCAAGAAATTTATCCATGTCATATAACTTACAAAATTTGTTGGCATTAACTTGTTCATAGTAGTCTCTTATTAGATCTCTAATGTTTATAAAATATGTGGTGATAACTCTTTTATCAGTGATGATATTGGTGATTTGTGTTCTCACTCTTTTCTCCTTGCCTAGTTTGACTCTGGGTTTGTCAATTTTGTTGATCTTTTCAAAGAAAGAGTTTTTGCTTTGTTAATTTTCTCTACTGTTTTTCTCCTTTATTAATTTCTGCTCTTTATTTACTTCTGCTTGTTTCAGGTTTTCTTATTTCCCTTATGATATCACCTTTGACGCATGATTATTTAGAAGTGTGTTTAATTCTGGATACTGGGGGTTTTCTTAAATATTGTTATTGATTTCTAATTTTATTTCTATTGCGGTTAGAGCATACCCTATGTGATTCAATCCTTGGAAATAATATTGTTTTATGGCCCAGCATATTGCCTATTTTGATGAATGTGTATCATACATCTGAAAAGAAAGTATACACTGCAGTTTATAGATGTAGTGTAGTATCAATATATGTGTCAATTAGATTGAGGTGATGGGTAGTGTTATTCAGATATTCTATGTTCTCACTAACTTTTTTTTGTCTAGTTTGTCTATTAATTAATGAAAAATGCATGCTGAAATCTCTCAGTACAATTGTGGGATTGTTCCTTTCTTCCTTTAATTCTCTTAAGTTTTGGTTCATATATTTTCAGGTTCTATTATTAGGTGCCTACACATTTATGATTTTATTTCTTCCTGATGTATTTTTACCAGTATTAAATGCCCCACTTTATCCCTGGTAACACTCTTTGTTATGAAGTCTGACTAATCAATCTACTAACGTTCATCCCAACCTTCTTATGCTTACTGTTTGTATGGTATATTTCTTTTTTTTTTTTTTTGCAGTATGCGGGCCTCTCACTGCTGTGGCCTCTCCCGTTGCGGAGCACAGGCTCTGGACGCGCAGGCTCAGCGGCCATGGCTCACGGGCCCAGCCGCTCCGCCGCATGTGGGATTTTCCCAGACCGGGGCACGAACCCGTGTCCCCTGCATTGGCAGGCGGACTCTCAACCACTGCACCACCAGGGAAGCCCTGGTATATTTCTTTTTATCTATTTGTTTTCAAATTATTTGTGCCTTTGTATTTTTTTAAAACAGCTGTTTATTTTATTTTATTTTATTTTTAAAATTTTCTTCGCTGCACCGTGCAGCATGTAGGATCTTAGTTCCCTGATCAGGGATAGAAACTGCACACCTTGCATTGGAAACACGAAGTCTTAACCGCTGGACTGCCAGGGAGGCCCCTATGCCTTTGTATTTAAAGCATGTCTTTCATAGGCAGCATATAGTTGAGTCTTGCTTTTTTATCAGTTTTGTCAATCTCTGCCTTTTATTGGAATTAAATTAACATTTAACTGTTAATATGCTTGGATTTAGGTCCATTTTGTTTGTTTTATCCACTATTCCGCCTTAATTGATTTCTGTTGATTATTTGAATATGTGTTCGTATTCCATTTTAACTTACCTATTTTGTTAGTGGTTGTCTAGGAATTATAATGCACATACCTCACCTTTCACATTCTATTGTACCACTTCATTGTAAAATACAGAAAATTTGCAACCATATAGGTCCCTTTAATTCCCTCCTACTCTTCCTTACATTACAGTTGTCATATGAATTATATCTGCATACATTTGAAACCTCTGCTGACAATGTTATAATTTTTGCTTTAAACACATGTGTGTATTTTAAAGAATTTAAGAGGAAAGATAGTCTTATGTGTTTATTCAGGTATTTACTATATGCCATTTCCAAAAATTCAGTTTTCCATTTCATTGCCCTTCAAATTAAAGAACTTCCACATAGGAAGAACACTATGACATAAATCACAGCAAGATGCTTTGGAAACCATAAACAAGACAAAGGACAGCGAAGGAAACCATAAACAAGACAAAAAAACAACCCTCAGAATGGGAGAAAATAATTGCAAATGAAGCAATGGACAAGGATTAATCTCCAAAATATACAAGCACCTCATGCAGCTCAATATCAGTAAAACAAACAACCCAATCCAAAAATGGGCAGAAGACCTAAATAGACATTTCTCCTAAGAAGACATACAGATTGCCAACAAATACATGAAAGGATGCTCAACATTACTAATCATTAGAGAAATGCAAATCAAAACTACAATGAGGTATCAACTCACACCGGTCAGAATGGCCATCATCAAAAAATCTACAAACAATAAATGCTGGAGAGGGTGTGGAGAAAAGGGAACCCTCTTACACTGTTGGTGGGAATGTAAATTGATACAGCCACTGTGGAGAACAGTATGGAAGTTCCTTAAAAAGCTACAAATAGAACTACCATATGACCCAGCAATCCCACTACTGGGCATATACCCTGAGAAAACCATAATTCAAAAAGAGTCATGTACCAAAATGTTCATTGCAGCTCTATTTACAATAGCCCGGAGATGGAAACAACCTAAGTGTCCATCATCGGATGAATGGATAAAGAAGATGTGGCACATATATACAATGGAATATTACTCAGCCATAAAAAGAGACGAAATTGAGCTATTTGTAATGAGGTGGATAGACCTCGAGTCTGTCATACAGAGTGAAGTAAGTCAGAAAGAGAGAGACAAATACCGTATGCTAACACATATATATGGAATTTAAAAAAAAAATGTCATGAAAAACCTAGGGGTGAAACAGGAATAAAGACACAGACTTACTAGAGAATGGACTTGAGGTTATGGGGAGGGGGAAGGGTAAACGGTGACAAAGCGATAAAGAGGCATGGACATATATACACTACCAAACGTAAGGTAAATAGCTAGTGGGAAGCAGCCGCATAGCACAGGGAGATCAGCTCGGTTCTTTGTGACCGCCTGGAGGGGTGGGATAGGGAGGGTGGGAGGGAGGGAGACGCAAGCGGGAAGAGATATGGGAATATATGTATGTATATAACTGATTCATTTTGTTGTGAAGCTGAAGCTAACATACCATTGTAAAGTAATTATACTCCAATAAAGATGTTAAAAAAAAAAAAAAAAAAGAACTACCATATGACCCAGCAATCCCACTACTGGGCATATACCCTGAGAAAACCATAACTCAAAAAGAGTCATGTACCACAATATTCATTGCAACACTATTTACAATAGCCAGGACATGGAAGCAGCCTAAGTGTCCATCGATGGATGAATGGATGAAGAAGATGTGACACAATCTTCTTTATATATATCTTCTTTATATATATGTATACAATATATGCAATGAAATATTACTCAGCCATAAAAAGAAATGAAATTGAGTTATTTGTAATGAGGTGGATGGACCTAGAGTCTGTCATACAGAGTGAAGTAAGTCAGAAGAGAAAAACAAATACCGTATGCTAATGCATATATATGGAATTTAAAAAAAAATGGTACTGATGAACCTAGTTGAATGGCAGGAATAAAGATGTAGACATAGAGAATGGACTTGAGGACATGGGGTGGGAGGGGGAAGCTGGGAGGAAGTGAGAGAGTAGCATTGACGTATATACACTACCAAATGTATAGCTAGGTAGTGGGAAGATAGCTAGTAGGAAGCAACTGCATAACACAGGGGGATCAGCTCGGTGCTTTGTGACCACCTAGAGAGGTGGGATAGGGAGGGTGGGAGGGAGATGCAAGAGGGAGGGGATATAGGGATATATGTATACATATAGCTGGTTCACTTTGTTAATACAGCAGAAACTAACACAACATTGTAACGGAATTAAACTCCAATAAACATGAAAAAAAGAAAACAAAAAACAGTAAATTGAAAAGATAGCTACACCCATAGCAGCATTATTTACCATTGCTAAGACATGAAAGCAACCTAAGTGTTCATGGATAGATGAATGGATAAAGAAAATGTGGTACATATCTACAATGAAATATCTTGCAGCCATAAAAAAGAAGGAAACCCTGCCATTTGTGACAATAGGGATGAATCTTGAGGGCATTGTGCTAAGTGAAATAAGTCAGACAGAGAAATAATCTCACTTATATGTGGAAGCTAAAAATAAATAAAACCAAACTCATAGAAAAAAGATCAGATTTGTGGTTACCTGAGGCAGGGGATGGGATTGGGGGAACTGGATAAAGGTGGTAAAAAGGTATACACTTACAGTTATAAAATAAGTAAGTATTGGGGATGTAATATAAAACATGATGACTGTAGTTAACATTGCTGTGTGGTATACTTGATAGTTGCTAAGAGAGCAAATAGTAAAAGTTCTTACAAGGAAAAAACATTTTTTATAACTATATGAGGTGATGAGTGTTAACCAAACCTCTTGTGGTAATCATTTTGCAGTATATGTGTGTCAAGTCATTATGCTGTACCACTTGAACTTATACAGTGCTGTTTGTTAATTATATCTCAGTAAAACTGAAAAAAATAAAATAATTTTCCACTACATTAAAAAAAAATTAAAGAACTTCCTTTATCATTTCTTCTGAGGCATGTCTCTACATGATTTCTCTTAGTTTTTGTTTATCTGAAATGTCTTTATTTTACCTTTATTCTTGAAATCTTCACTGGATATAGAATTCCAGGTTGACATCTCTTTCTTTCAGTGCTTTAAAGTTATTCCACTGTTTTCTGTCCTCCATGGCTTCTGATGACAAATTTGTCATCATTGTCACCACTGTTGCCTCTATTTAATGTGTTATTTTTCTCTACTTTCTTTCAAGATTTTTTCTTTATCTTTAGTTTTCAACAGCTTGATTATGATGTGTTTAGTTATGGTTTTCTTACTTTGCTTGCTTCTTGAATTCATAAATTTATCATCAAATTTGGGGAGTTTGGGGCCATTATTTCTTCAAATGCTTTTTCTGCCCTAGTATCTTGATCCTTTCCTTCTGGACCTTCAATTACACATAAGTCAGACCTTTTGATATCACATCACGTGTCACCCTGTGGTTCTATTCTTTACTTTCTTTCTTTTTTTTTTTTTTTTTTTTTGTGTGGTACGAGGGCCTCTCACTGCCGTGGCCTCTCCCATTGTGGAGCACAGGCTCCGGATGCACAGGCTCAGCGGCCACGGCTCACGGGCCTAGCCTCTCCGCAGCATGTGGGATCTTCCCAGGCTGGGGCATGAACCCGTGTCCCCTGCATCGACAGGCGGACTCTCAACCACTGCGCCACCAGGGAAGCCCCCTGTGTAATTTTTAAAAGCTGAAAAACAAGCAAAATTAAAACAAGGCAATGTAGAGATGCATAAATATGTGATAAAGCTATTTTTTCAATAAAAGCAAGAGAGTGATAAACACAACATTCTGATGTTGGCCTCCTCTGGGGGAGGTGAGGGAGTGGCATCAGGGAGGAAATCATAGGTACCTTCATAAGTATTGGTAAGTTCATAACCTTGGTGGTAGGCTCATGGGTGTTCATGAGATTATGATATTTTATAACCTATATAGCTTACATATTCTCTTATATGTATCTAAAGTGACCTAATTTAAAAATTAAAGAATGTGTTGGTTTGTATGGTTTAAAGAGTTTGGTTACCTATTGTTAAACCATCCTTAGGAAGATTTCTATTAACTGAGAGACCCACTGGGGGAAAAAAATCCTGTTCTTAAATATGTCTGAAGCTCACTTGTCTTGAGAGGATGATGACTACTCTTCAAAAAAAAAAAAAAAAAAAAAGCATTAGGAAAATTCACAGGAAATTGTCTTGGTATATATTAAAGTTATTTCTAAGAGCATTTATACACACACCCATACATGTTTATCTTCTCCATTTCCAAAGATAACCCAGTCTGTGAACTTCCATGTAGAACACCAACACAATTCGGGGAGGGGGGCGCGTCTTGTCTGTGGGGTAAGTGCCCTTAATCCTGTGTCCAGGCAGAAGTAGTTGGATCATCCAGCTGTGTATTCTTACAACTATCCATCTCTGAGTGGGAGCAATACAAGAAAGGTTAGAACAAGATTATTGGAGTCAGAGAAATAAATAATATCTTTGTATAATGCTTCATGATTTAAATCCCTTCCCACATATTTTTCATTTTATTCAACAAAGTATCATTATACCCATTTGACAGAAGAGGAAACTGAAGTTCTAAGTGCTTAGAAAACTTCCTCAGGCTCATATGGCTAATAAGGGGCAGAATAAGGACTTGAGCTGGGATCTTCTGCAGTCATTTAACTTTGGGGCTTTTTTTTCTTCTGAAGTCTTTTAACTTTTGTACATCTTCTCCACACATTAATAAGAACTTGCCAATAAAAAGACTTGCTGGTTATATATGTCTGAAACACTGAAAGCAAACTTAAATTAGTTTCTTTATTGAAGGACTTCTTGGAGTCTTTCGTGAATCTTCATAAAGTCTATTCAATATGAAATATTTTCCAAAACAGTTTGACCTCATAATTTGTTATTCATGGAGACTTCTCCACGGAACATGCTTGAGAATAGTTGACATGTGACATTCATTCCACCAACACTCATAAGATTTTTATAGAATACCTACTGCATGCCAGGCCTGGCACGAGGTGTTGGCAGACCAAAGATACCAAGATCTAAGTATTGGTAGGCCCCCAGGTCCTCTTTGATCCACACACTCCCTGAAATATGCAGCTGGGGTCACGAGAGTTGTTTGTACAGCCCGGGGTTAGTCACTGCTGTGGACTGATTGTGTTTCCCCAAAATTAGGGTTTGAAGCCCTAACCCTCCATGTGACTGTATCTGGAAAAAGGGCGTTTATGCAGGTAACTAAGGTTAAACGAGGTCATAAGGCTAGGGCCCTACTCCAGTAGGCCTGTGGCCTTATACGAAGAGAAAATGAGAGAGAGAGAAGTCTCCCTCTCTCTCTGCCACTCTCTGCCATGTGAGGACACAGCAAGAAGGCTGCTGCCTGTAAGCCAGGAAGGGAGTCTTCACCAGAACTGGACCATGCTGACTTCCAGATCTTAGACTTCTCGCCTCCAGAAATGTGATGAAGAAAATGTCTGTTGTTTAAGCCCCCCAGTCAGTGACATTTTGTTGCATCCAGAGCAGACTAACACAGTTGCCCATATCAATAGAGGACAGAGGGAAGGACTGAATCAAACTCATTTTATAGGCACTGATGGGAGCAGAAGAACAGGCTTGAACCACCAACTATATACCTCTTACCTGCTTCTCATCCTAGTTCTGAGGCTTGATTCACTAGCTCACACAGTTCTCACCTTAAGAACTTTAACAGTTAGTGTCCAAAATATACAAACTGTGCATACAACTCAATATCAAAAAAAAAAAAACCAAGAAATGGGCAGAAGACTTAAGTAGACATTTCTCCAAAGCAGACATACAGATGGCCAACAGGCACATGAAAGGTATTCAATACCACTAATTATCAGAGAAAGGCAAATCAAAACCACAATGAGGTACCACCTCACACTGGTCATAATGGCTATCATCAAAAAGTCTACAAATAATAAATGCTAGAGAGGGTGTGGAGAAAAGGGAACCTTTGTACACTGTTGGTGGGAATGTAAATTGGTGCAGCCACTATGGAAAACAATATGGAGGTTCTTTAAAAAACTAAAAATAAAGCTACCGTATGATCTGGCAATCTTACTCCTGTGCAGATATCTGGAAAAGATGAAAATTCTAATTCAAAAAGATATAGGTACCCCACTGTTATAGCACTGCTGTTTATATTAGCCAAGAAATGGAAGCAACCCAAGTGCCCATCAACAGATGGTTCAAGAAGATATATACATATACAATGGAATATTGCTCAGCCATAAAAAAGGGTGAAATATTGCCATTTGCAGCGATATGGATGGACCTAGAGAATATCATCCTAAGTGGAGTAAGTCAGAAAGAGAAAGACAAATGTTAAGTGATAAGATATCACTTATACATAGAATCTACAAATTAATACAAATGAATCTATATATAAAACAGAAACAGACTCACAGACATGGAAAACAAGCTGGTTACCAAAGCGGAAAGGGAGGGGGGGGATAAATTTAGGAGTATGAGATTAACAGATACAAACTATAATATGTAAAATAGATAAGCAACAAGGATTTACTGTAGAGCACAGGGAACTGTATTCAATGTCTTATAATAACCTATAATGGGAAAGAATCTAATATATATATAAATATATATAACTGAATCACTTTGCTGTGCACCTGAATCTAGCACAATATTGTAAATAAACTATATTTCAATTTAAAAAAAATAACTTGATATCAACTCTTTTTGCCATTTTTCTAGCTCCTGTGCCATTTTTCTCACTAGACCCAAGAGATACCCCAGCAGCAAGACTGGTTTTTATCCTGAATATCAGGTAGACCTTCTATCTTTCTTTCTTTATCAAGAGAGCAGAGTCTTCTCCTGCCTTTGTGTTTTTTTTTTTTTTTTTTGCAAAGTGAGGCAAGTAGGACATAGAAGAAAAGAAATAAACCAAAGAGCCCTCCCCAAAGTGACAGGTGGGAAAATTGTTTGGCCTTTTCTGCTGCACACACAAGCAAGATGTCAAATTCTGTAAACCCTTCCTGCCTGAGAAAGTGAGTCTACAGGCTGTTCCCTGGGAAAGCCATTAGCAATTTGGAGAGCAAGAAGGTGAGCCCAGTAGGTGTGAGGTCTGTGCAGGTGGAGGCTGCCTTTCCAGCCTGTCTTCTGTTTTCCACATCAAGATTCTCCTTCTTCGCAAAGCGGCAGACCACCTCCTCCAGCAGCGGACACCCAGACCTGCCGCCTGTCCCCCAGAGCCTTCTCCTTCCTTTCTGGGCTCTCAGAGCAGTAGCTGAGCTGAGGGCACAGATCTGATGTCCCACCCCTGGCCCTCACCCCTGCAGGCCCCTCTGAGCCTGGCCTGTCATTCATAAGAGCAGGTCCTCCTCTTAGAGGGTGTGGGGCTTCTGCACCATCCTTTCATGGCCAAAATGATAAGAATGTTAATTATACTAATAACCACTGTCGACTGACTGCTTTCTGCTTACCAGTCACAGTGCTAAGTATTCGACAAGCATGGTTTTGTCTGAGTCTTCCAACAACTCTATAACATGCATTTTAATGGCATCTCCATTTCACAAAGGAGGGAAGTGAGTCTTAGAAGGGGGATTCCTAAAGTCAGCTGGTGCACTGCCCAGTGGTGGGCAGTGAGGGCCCTGCAGATGAGCCTGGGAACTGATCCCCAATTATAAGGCCCTTTTGCAAGATTCTGATAGAGAAGTCAAGCCAAACTGTTCAGACTCATTTTTACCTGCAGTTAGGAGCTGCTTAATAACAGTCTCATGATTGTAGGTGGGTGGCTTGGCAGTGTTGTATTGACTCCACTATCCCTAAGGATGTGTACAGATGGTGGATCCATGGTTTTCACAACTCTCCCTTATCAGGTGTCATTGCTGTTGTCTTCAATTGGCAGCCAACTTCTGTTAACATTTTCTTGTTCTTGAGCGATACCTTACTGTTATTTCAGCTTTATCACTATTTATGTAGTTTGTTGTAGGTTCTCCTCTTAACCCTACAGGGAGTGGTGAGGTACACTGACGTATTTTCACCTGTTATTTTCCAAGAGCCAGATTGAAGAAATGTATATATCATACTGGGCTAAACCAAAGGAAATTGCTCATATTCAATCACTTTTACCTTAGATTAAACCATATGATACTGACTATATTCAACCATTTTTGACCTATAGAAATGGCAGTTTCATATGGTCCAACCTAATAGTTCAAATATAAATTATTCTTATCTCTTTTGCTAGATAATTGTATGCATCATTCCCTCCAAATATGTGTGTACAGTGATACTTATTGGTGCTATTTTGCCGATGAATTTGTGTTATCTAAATAATTTGCAACATACTACTATTATATGTTAACCGTAAGAAAATTATGTTATTTTTTTAAGTTTGCATATTTTTTCTGTGATCCAAGATCCTGATTGTAAGCTCATATTCTTTCTTTATGAGTTGTTCTTTCATGTTCCTCTCCAGTTCTTTATCATTACCTGATTCCTTTTTCGCTGTGAAGTGGTTGTGGATAGGACATACGAACCTTCCGGTCTTTTGTGTCACCTTTATAGACCCTGGTCAAAGAAGATTGAAAAGCACAACTTTATGGGCTAAAGAGGTTTTTCAAGTCCCACAGCTAGTAAGTGTGGATTAGGATTCAGATCCAAGCCAGCTTGCCTTGCAGATGGAGGATGTGATGCATGTTTTGGTAAATGGCATCAATTACACCCCAGTGGCTTCCTGGACAAGAAAACCCAGGCTACCTTGACTGCTCTTTAGAGAAATTAGGACGCCAACATTTACTGAGTGGCTGCTGTTTGCCAGTCACTCTGTTCAGTCTGTTAGGTCCAATGTCATTTAATACAGCAATAAACCCTCTGAGATTGGTATCATTAATCCATACAGGTGGAGAGATAGGTTCACGGGCTTGAATACTAACGTACTATTGCAGAACCGGTAGGTAGGTGGTGAGAGCAGAGAGCAAACTTCAAAGCTCATTTGATTGTTCACTGCACTGCCTCTTCTTCCTCCCCCACATCCTCAGCCTCCCGCCCCTATATTCATCATCGGATCCTATGGGTTCGACCTAAAAAATGACTCTGGAATCTGTCTCTCCACCATCTTCACTACCACTGCTCTACCACTGTCTCTCCCGTGGACAAATACGCAGCAGCCTCCGAGCCTCTGCCCCGTCTCAGACCCTCCCCATCCTGCTGTATGGCCTCCAACTTGCTCCACGATCCCATACACAGATCGCAGCCTCCAAGCCTCTGCCCCGTCTCAGACCCTTCCCATCCCGCTGTATGGCCTCCAACTTGCTCCACGATCCCATACACAGATCTGACCATAAGCCACCTCTCCAGTGGCCCTGCAGTGCTTGCAGGGCATAACACGAAAGCAGTCCAGTTTTCCAACCTACCTTCCTGGCCTTGTCTGCCAAAACTCTCTACTCCCAACCCTCACTCCACTGCCTCTCCAGCCCCTCCCACCCCCTCTAACACCCATGACTTCTCCAATCCAGTTCCTGGTCCTCCATGCAGTTGCTACTCAGGGCACCTGAAGGGACTTTTTTTTTTTTTTTTTCTTAACCTACCTGCCAGTTCTCCACCTGGCAAATTCTTCTTCCCTCAAGGCCAATTCCAACGTCAGTGCTTGTGGGAGAACCACCCCAGACTCTCCTTGGCAGTTCCTAGCTTCTCCTCTTTATATCCATCCACAGGACTCTGTACACATTTTTAATTAGACAGTTTCTGTTGAATGAGAGCTTGTTGTTGAAATGTCTAATCTATTTTTCCCACTTGATAATGAGCCCCCAGGGGATAAAGATCGTGTCATATTTATCTTTGGATTGCCGGCATTCAGAAAAGTGCTTGGTGTAAAGTCAGCACTCAATAAATGTTCATTCATGTATGAATAGTCTCTCACGCACGGAAGAGCATCCTGAGAAGCTGTTCAGTACAGCAGCCTGAAAACTGAACTAGAAGGAAGGATGCTGGGATTGTAGTCCGGGCTCACCTACCAACTGGCTGTGTCACCAGGGATAGCACTGATCTGGGTCTCAGTCTCCTCACTTGTAAAAGTGGGGGACATCTGAGTGCCTTTCAAGGGTTCACATCTAATGACGCAAAGGACTTGACGGCTTACCCCTAAAAATATCTTTTTTCTCACTGAAAGGGAAAGACCTTATACCTCTTCCAAGAAGAGTCATGGCGCACAACCAGGAGCTTCTAGCCAAGACCCCCATCATCAAGTTCAGGCAACAGGACTTTTACTCCTTGCGGGATTATTGCCTAAACAGAGGGCTGCTGTGTGAGGATGAGACATTCCCTGCTGAGACTTATTCCATAGGTCTACAGCTGCTCAAGGGAAAAAACCTCTCCAGCCTAAGCTGGATGCGGCCAAAGGTAAGTGAACCTCCTCTCTAGGGACGCGCCCAGCTCCTGGACCCTCTGACATACTGCCTCCCATGGTGCCTCCCCC
Source organism: Lagenorhynchus albirostris (assembly GCF_949774975.1). Taxonomy (NCBI): domain Eukaryota; kingdom Metazoa; phylum Chordata; class Mammalia; order Artiodactyla; family Delphinidae; genus Lagenorhynchus; species Lagenorhynchus albirostris. The sequence continues at coordinate 65,204,541 of NC_083107.1, forward strand.
TGAAATGAGGGGCCTGAGACCTGGTTTTCAGGGCTGGCCCAACTCAAACTGGAAGGAGACTGAAGTTCATCTGGTCCCTCAGCTACAGAGTTGTATCCACAGTGGGATGGAATGACCCTGTACCAGGAAGCAGGACCCCAGTTCTAAGACAGCATGTCACTAGATTACATGCCTCAGGATTCCCACATAAAAAATGGGAACGCATGGGTAGGAGGACTGTAGTAGCAGCTGTGGGGTCTCTTCAGTCTCCGTAAATGAGCGCCTCTGTCAGTCTTCATCATTCTTTAATCTGTCAGGTATCACTGTCTTTATCTTTTTTCTCTCCTTATTAGAATTTACTCAAAGGGAAGATAACATGTCAGTCACTTATATAATAGGATGAATTTCAGCAGTTGCCTTGCCTCTGTCGTGTATATTTGTATTTTCAATCTTGTAAAGGCTGATCACCTATGAAAGAGTTGTGAACATCAGCTGTAGAATTAGGGAGGTATTTCATGGCAATGTTCAAACCCCCCGACTCCCCCACCCCAGTAGACGACCACTAACTCCACCTTGAAGCCCGGTGAGCCCTGTTGGTTTTTTCTAGAACTATCTCAGTTTCAAGGCATGAAGCTCCAAGGGAAATTTCTCAGCCCACTGGACATTCTCATAATATCATTTTCATGGACGCAAAGGACCTGGCTAAGGGCCACTTTGAGGGCCCTGATGCTCAAACCTCCTGTTCATGCTTCCAAAAGCAGCCAGCAGAACCTAGAATAAGAGGAGAGAATCTAATGTCTAGTAAGCTGATGATTATGATTTCAGCAAGCATTACTGAATGCGACTGAAATGCCAAGCACTCTGTGCAACACACTCAATAAAGCCAGGTTAGGTTATACAGAATAGGTATTTTCTGATGACAGAGAACAAGACGGAAACTCTAGAGGTAACAACTCCTGTCCTAACTCAGGACCAATTTGTAGCTTTGGGGAAGGGGAGGGTGAGTGGGGATCAGGTGGGGCTTAGGATGCTACTTCGTTAAGATGGGGGTGCTTCAAGCTTCTAGAATCCATCTTACCATCCAGAGACAGTAAGTCCCCAACAATGACTCCCTACTTGTGGACTTCACTTCTAAGGAGAGCTGAGCAGAGAACTCTGTTTAGAGCTTGGAAGGATTATATTTTTCTCCCTTTGTTATTTTCAGATGAGGTTCTTTTAGAATGTTTTTTTTTTTCACAAGGTACTGAGCAATAGATGTGAGACCATATTTATAGTGTTAAAGAATTTATAACATTTTTATTTAGAAAGGGTTGAGAGTTTTTTATTATCTAATTCCAGCAACATCTCAAACTGTGATGTCTTTTGAGGTCCAGGAGAAACTGAGGCAAACAGAAATGAAATGACTCACACAGAATCATTCCAGGAACCCAAAACAGAGGCAGCCAGGGGCCAGATACTTTTTACTCCCGTTCTTCTTTTACCCATCCAAAGGCTCTACCAGGGGGTCATTTTTCATTCCAACATTTCTTGTATAATGTATATGTGGATATGTCATATCTCTTTGTATCCCTTATCACAACTGTCAGCACTTACGCTTGTATAGTATTTTCCAGAGCTTTCCATGTGTCTTCTCTTACTTTGTCTCATGTTCTTTCCCAGTTTTATGAGAGAATAGGTTCAGACAGGTGATGTGACTTGCACAATGTGACACAGTTAGTGAGGGAAAGAGCCAGGATTTAAACTAAAGTTTCTGACTCCACATATGGTACTATTCCTCACATAGGATTGTGTGCCCCACAGGATTCTGTTAGGATTTGGGTGAATGAATAAGTGAGCGAATGAATGATTATGTCCACAGGCACCTGAAATGGGTTTCAAGCTCTACATGTATAATAGAGAATTCTTGAGTTGACCTGTTTTCCAAGGAAGATGGTGGAGGAGAAAGCTGATGTACTCACCCCTTAAACATGGTGACGTCCTCAACTGCCACAGCTCACAGCTGCGACTGAAAAGAGCCTTGAAGGAGAAGCTCCAGCCAGCATGGAGCAATCCTACCTGTAATGGCCAACACTTAGATCGTGCTGACCACATGGCAGGCCTGGCTTTAGGTGCTTTGACTCACTGAATCCTCATAATAACTCTATGAGGAGGTACAATTATTAGCCCCATTTTACAGTTGAGAAACAGAAACAGAGAATTAAGTGACCGGCCTAAAGTGTTAGAGCTGGGATTTGAGCCCTGGAGTCTGGCTCTGAGACATATTCCTAACACCACAACTGTATCGCCTCCTGTAAGCCTTCATCATAAGCTCGTGATGTATTTTAGGCTCCTGTTTGCTGCTCATAATACCTTGTGCACCGATAGAATCTCCTACTTTGTCTGGGTAACAGAATCAATCCCTGTCTATCTTCTGCCCTTCTTTCCATTTTTATAGGTGAAAAGAATGAGGATAAAAATGGTACCAGTACCTAACAAGATTATTTTAAGGAATGAATGAAGACAATACTTAGAACATTGTCTAGCACATTGTAAGCACTTACTAAACACTAGCTATTGTTACTATGACTAATTTGGGAGGGACGGCATAGAGTAGCAGCCACAGGGACCATCCTCTGGGATTTCTTGGGCTTTCACTGTCCAGTCATCTCAGCTTCAGTCTTCAGCCATTTTCAGCAAACACTTTTAAGGAGAAATGTGGGTCAGAGGAAACCATTTGGGGAAGCCAGGGTAGCCTGGCAGGGAGCATGCGTAGTGCCTTTCTTCTCACATTTTCTTGCCTATCACTATTAGAAGGTTGCCTCCCAATCTAAAGCTTGCTCAGTGCCTAACCAGAGGCCTGACTGGCATCCCCTAAACTTCAGTTATATAATGGCTGAGGTGGCAGCAAGGCTCCTTAGGCCATGTCTGCATTCTAGGCTTTTCTAGGTAATGGGAAAGCTTCATACTCTAGGCGACTGTTAAACCATCATGGGTATCATTCTACCTCGCGTACTCATCTAGGCTAGGTAGGTTCAACTACAGTGCAAGAGTCAGGGGCATGAAACTAGGCTCAGCTTTCTACGCCTCATGAAGAAGAAAAGTTGCTTCGCATCCCATAGTTCATGTTCTCTCTCTCTCTCTCCTTTCGCCTACCTCTTCCTTCTTCTTGTCTTCCCTCTCTCTAACAAGTAACCCTAATCCATTTTGCTGCTGTAGAAGCTCCTTCTGTTGCCTCCTTCAGCTTTTCTGGGTTTGAGGAATTGGTAACCCACTCCCCACACCCTCCCCTCCCCCCACCAGCAGGCAGTCAGGTTCTGTAAATGCCTGTGACTGTGCCTGGAGCAAATGGCACTGAAAGGATCCAACTCCTCATCCTCCTCAATGTTTCCTGCAACACCAGCCTCAGCAGGAGACAACGCTGAGAATTACACCTGTACCTGGAGACTCTGCATGATATTTCCCCGAACTGAATTTGGCACTTAGGGTCACTTTCTTCTAAACATTTTATTTCATGAATAATAACAAATTCCATTTATCAAGCATGTACCTATGCTGGGTATTAATCTAAGCACTTTACATACAACATTTCATTTAATTACCATAACAGGCCTATGAGATAGATAATATTATCCTCGTTCAGTAGATCAGCACTGTCCAATAGAACTTTCTGCAATGATGGAAATGTCCTTTCTGCCAATACAGTAGCCACTAGTGACACGTTGGTATTGAGCAATTGAAATGGGCTAGTGTGACTGAGGTATTGCAGATTTGATTTAATTTAATTTAATTTTATTTTATTTAATTTTATTTAAATGTAAGTCGCCAATATGGCTTGTGGCTACCATATTGGAAGACACAGAATTGTAGACGTAGATCTTCACAGCAGAGTTGCCACTGCGTCAGACGGAGGAATTGAAATTTCATCTTTGTCCCCATTCTTTAGTGAAAAACATGTTCATTTCTCAACTGAAGAATGGGCTGGGGGCCCAAAACATGTTCAGGACTCAGCACCCAGCCCCACTGTGGATTTTGGCCTGTGGCCATCCCAGAATGAAGTGTTGCCTACCCAGACACCAACGTTCATCTGCCAAGTAGCCAGAGCAGAGTTTCCGAAAGGATCATTTGCTATAAATGATTCACCTTGGTTTCAGCATGAGTTATTCCGGAAAGGAAGGGGTTAACAAAGTGGCGCTCTGAATGTAGGCTGTGAAGGCAACAGGTAGCAGAAGGCGACAGAAGGAGAGCACGCCAACAGCCAATTGCCACGGAGCCAAAGAACTCTGATTCCAGTAAAGCAAAGTTCTCTAGCAAAAATAGAAAAGGGAGTGACGCTGCCACCTGGCGCAGCCTGAATTGTGGCCACCGGCTGAAAGGGCCTGTGTCTGAAGACCAACACGCTAAACCGGGTGTTTCCTCATCCAAGAGCAGCACACCATCTCGGGGAGGGCATGAGGAGCCTTTGACAAGAACACAGGAATCGCTGTCCAAAACATAGGAAGTGATGCTGTGTTGGAAGGGACACCTCCAGAGACAACTGCAGGGGAGTGCCTCGTTTGGTACCACTTCAGGTATGGGTTATGGGTGTGGATGCAGAGGGGAAGAGGGAGGAGGAGAGGGGAGAGGTCGAGATCTCCTACAGGACACAACCAACAGGAGCTATATAGATATATCCTATTGATTTATTTATTATGAGGAATTGGCACACATAATTATGGAGGCTGAGGCGTCCCAAGATCTGCTATGTGCAAGCTGGAGACCCAGGGAAGCAGATGGTGTAGTTTAGTCCATGTGGGAAGACCTGAGGACCAGGGGGGCTATGATGTAATTCCCAGTCCCAGGACAGGAGAAGACCAATGTCCCAGCTCAGCAGTCAGGCTGAGAAGGGGTGAATTCTCCCTTCCTCTGCGTTTTGTTCTGTTCAAGCCCTCAATACATTGGATGATGTCCATCCATATTGGGGAAGGCAATCTTGTTTACTGAGTCCACTGATTCAAATGCTAACGCTCCTTAGAAATAGTGTGTAGCCAAAAATCTGGGTACCCCATGAGCCAGTCAAATTGGCACAGAAAATGAACTATCACAGCTTCCTTCTGTACAAATGATGTTGCAGAAACCTCAAAGGGCCAATCCACCTCACAGAGTCAGAAAACACTGAAGACCCTGCCTGCCAGTGTGGTCCATGGGGAAGGCATTATGGGAGCGGAGTGCCTGGTGCACAGCCTGATTCCTGTGGGACCTAGGATAAATCACTCAACCTCTCTGAACCTGCTCCTTGCCCTGGCTGGGCCTCAGAATCACCTGAGGAGCTGTGTGGATCCTGAACTCTACCTCCATCTGACCTACTAAATCCAGGTCGTGGGGGCGGCCTCCAGCAGTCTCCATGTCTGCGAAGCTCCTGCGTGATTCTGAATCACACTCGGGGTACAGACTGCCCATCACCAGTCTTACCACATTCTCTAACTGCCCTGGTGTGCCCAGCCCACCTAGTGACAGGGGACCTGCCCAGAGCCAGGGGATTTTTATCTACCAACCATCTTGATCTATTTTCTCTGTGGGCCTGGTCTCAGAAAGTCGGCCCGGCAGACTGAAATGCTTCTGGGTATAATTTCTGTCTCCTCCTACCTTTGCTCTTTTTGGATCACCCAGGACCCCTCTAAAGCCCAGAGTGAGGAAGGAACAGGCAGCTCAGGACAGGAGATAAAAAATGCTAGTTTAGTACCTAACTTTTATGCACACAATTCTAGTGTTTGCCCATAAATTTCATGTTGACAATTGATTTTTGATTTGAAATAATTATCCTTTAATTTTCATAAAGTATCTTTCTATTCCTAATTAACTAAAATTTTGGGTTTTTTCATTTTCGATTTTGTTATTTTGGTAAATCAGAGAAAGTTGTGCATTTATCAAATGCCTTCAAGGCATTTATTGGAAAGATAGCAATTGTTTCTCCTTTGGCCCATGTAAATGGTATTTTATACCATTAGATATCCTGATAGGAAACCATCCTGGCATCCTGCATTTCTATGGCAAGCCCTACTTAATGGTAGTGGGTTAGTTGTATAATTTATTGTTGATTCATTTGCCGGGTATTTATTTCAGTATATTTCCGTAAATGAAGTCTGTGATGTGATGTGTGTGTGTGTGTGTGTGTGTGTGTGTGTCTGTGTGTGTGTGTGTGTGTGTTTCTCTCTCTCAGGTTGGGCATCCAGGCTGTGCTGACTTCTTAAAATAACCGGTTGCAGGATTCTTTCTTTTTTAAAACACAAACTGTAAGCGACACAGGAATTATTTTCTAAAAGTTTGAGAGAATTCAGTAAGAAAATTTTGAGCTTAGAAGCCTTGACAGAGATAATAGGGAGATATTCTTTGATCATTTAAAAATACTGTTTCAAGGTTATTGATTTTCAGGTTATTTACCAACTTGGATCATTTTGGCCATGTTAATTCTTGTCAGAAAATCATCAGTATGCTTAAACTGATTAGTATAGAATTTTACATCATGTTTTTATACTGCTAAAACCTCCTTTCTATTTCTAATTTTATTTGGGTTTCTCTAGCATATTAGCCAAAGGTTGGGTCTAAGTAAACCTTCTCCCCAAATACAATGTATTCAATATTTGCGTTACTGATCTTGCTGTGTTTCTATTTTGTAATTCACCAGTTGTTCTGTTTATCATTTCTTTCCACCTATGTTTGTGAGGCTCTTTTGGTCTTTCTAATATCTAAGAGTTGACTGTGTAATCCACGTTTTTATTCTCTCTCGGTTTTTTTTTTTTAACATCTTTATTGGGGTATAATTGCTTTACAATGGTGTGTTAGTTTCTGCTTTATAACAAAGTGAATCAGTTATACATATACATATGTTCCCATATCTCTTCCCTCTTGCGTCTCCCTCCCTCCCTCCCACCCCTCCAGGCGGTCACAAAGCACCGAGCTGATATCCCTGTGCTATGCAGCTGCTTCCCACTAGCTATCTACCTTACGTTTGGTAGTGTATATATGTCCATGCCACTCTCTCGCTTTGTCACAGCTTACCCTTCCCCCTCCCCATATCCTCAAGTCTGTTCTCCAGTAGGTCTGTGTCTTTATTTCTGTCTTACCCCTAGGTTCTTCATGACATTTTTTTTTCTTAAATTCCATATATATGTGTTAGCATATGGTATTTGTCTTTCTGACTTACTTCACTCTGTATGACAGACTCTAGGTCTATCCACCTCATTACAAATAGCTCAATTTTGTTTCTTTTTATGGCTGAGTAATATTCCATAGTATATACGTGCCACATCTTTATCCATTCATCCGATGATGGGCACTTAGGTTGTTTCCATCTCTGGGCTATTGTAAATAGAGCTGCAGTGAACATTTTGGTACATGACTCTTTTTGAATTATGGTTTTCTCAGGGTATATGCCCACTAGTGGGGTTGCTGGGTCATACGGTAGTTCTATTTGTAGTTTTTTAAGGAACCTCCATACTGTTCTCCATAGTGGCTGAACCAATTCACATTCCCACCACCAGTGCAAGAGGGTTCCCTTTTCTCCACACCCTCTCCAGCATTTATTGTTTCTAGATTTTTTGATGATGGCCATTCTGACTGGTGTGAGATGATATCTCATTGTAGTTTTGATTTGCATTTCTCTAATGATTAATGATGTTGAGCATTCTTTCATGTGTTTGTTGGCAGTCTGTATATCTTCTTTGGAGAAACGTCTATTTAGGTCTTCTGCCCATTTCTGGATTGAGTTGTTTGTTTTTTTGTTATTGAGCTGCATGAGCTGCTTGTAAGTTTTGGAGATTAATCCTTTGTCAGTTGCTTCATTTGCAAATATTTTCTCCCATTCTGAGGGTTGTCTTTTGGTCTTGTTTATGGTTTCCTTTGCTGTGCAAAAGCTTTCAAGTTTCATTAGGTCCCATTTGTTTATTTTTGTTTTTATTTCCATTTCTCTAGGAGGTGGGTCAAAAGGATCTTGCTGTGATTTATGTCATAGATTGTTCTGCCTATGTTTTCCTCTAAGAGTTTGATAGTTTCTGGCCTTACATTTAGGTCTTTAATCCATTTTGAGCTTATTTTTGTGTATGGTGTTAGGGAGTGTTTTAATCTCTTACTTTTACATGTACCAGTCCAGTTCTCCCAGCACCACTTATTGAAGAGGCTGTCCTTTCTCCACTGTACATTCCTGCCTCCTTCATCAAAGATAAGGTGACCATATGTGAATGGGTTTATCTCTGGGCTTTCTATCCTGTTCCATTGATCTATATTTCTGTTTTTGTGCCAGTGCCATACTGTCTTGATTACTGTAGCTTTGTAGTATAGTCTGAAGTCCGGGAGCCCGATTCCTCCAGCTCCGTTTTTCGTTCTCAAGATTGCTTTGGCTATTCGGGGTCTTCTGTGTTTCCATACAAATTGCGAAATATTTTGTTCTAGTTCTGTGAAAAATGCCAGTGGTAGTTTGATAGGGATTGCATTGAATCTATAGATTGCTTTGGGTACTAGAGTCATTTTCACAATGTTGATTCTTCCAATCCAAGAACATGGTATATCTCTCCATCTATTTGTATCATCTTTAATTTCTTTCATCAGTGTCTTATAATTTTCTGCATACAGGTCTTTTGTCTCCTTAGGTAGGTTTATTCCTAGATAGTTTATTCTTTTTGTTGCAGTGGTAAATGGGAGTGTTTTCTTGATTTCACTTTCAGATTTTTCATCCTTAGTGTATAGGAATGCCAGAGATTTCCGTGCATTAATTTTGTATCCTGCTACTTTACCAAATTCATTGATTAGCTCTCGTAGTTTTCTGGTAGCATCTTTAGGATTCTCTATGTATAGTATCATGTCATCTGCAAACAGTGACAGCTTTACTTCTTCTTTTACAATTTGGGTTCCTTTTATTTCCTTTTCTTCTCTGATTGCTGTGGCTAAAACTTCCAAAACTATGTTGAATAAGAGTGGTGAGAGTGGGCAACCTTGTCTTGTTTCTGATCTTAGTGGAAATGCTTTCAGTTTTTCACCATTGAGGACGATGTTGGCTGTGGGTTTGTCATATATGGCCTTTATTATGTTGAGGAAAGTTCCCTCTGTGCCTACTTTCTGGAGGATTTTTATCATAAATGGGTGTTGAATTTTGTCGAAAGCTTTCTCTGCATCTATTGAGATGATCATATGGTTTTTCTCCTTCAATTTGTTAATATGGTGTATCACATTGATTGATTTGCGTATATTGAAGAATCCTTGCATTCCTGGAATAAACCCCACTTGATCATGGTGTATGATCCTTTTAATGTGCTGTTGGATTCTGTTTGCTAGTATTTTGTTGAGGATTTTTGCATCTATGTTCATCAGTGATATTGGCCTGTAGTTTTCTTTCTTTGTGACATCCTTGTCGGGTTTTGGTATCAAGGTGATGGTGGCCTCATAGAAGGAATTTGGGAGTGTTCCTCCCTCTGCTATAGTTTGGAAGAGTTTGAGAAGGATAGGTGTTAGCTCTTCTCTAAATGTTTGACAGAATTTGCCTGTGAAGCCGTCTGGTCCTGGGCTTTTGTTTGTTGGAAGATTTTTAATCACAGTTTCAATTTCATTGCTTGTGATTGGTCTGTTCATATTTTCTATTTCTTCCTGATTCAGTCTTGGCAGGTTGTGCATTTCTAAGAATTTGTCCGTTTCTTCCAGGTTGTCCATTTTATTGGCATAGAGTTGCTTGTAGTAATCTCTCATGATCTTTTGTATTTCTGTAGTGTCAGTTGTTACTTCTCCTTTTTCATTTCTAATTCTATTGATTTGAGTCTTCTCCCTTTTTTTCTTGATGTGTATGGCTAATGGTTTATCTATTTTGTTTATCTACTCAAAGAACCACCTTTTAGTTTTATTGATCTTTGCTATTGTTTCCTTCATTTCTTTTTCATTTATTTCTGATCTGATTTTAATGATTTCTTTCCTTCAGCTAACTTTGGGGTTTTTTTGTTCTTCTTTCTCTAATTGCTTTAGGTGCAAGGTTAGGTTGTTTATTCGAGTTGTTTCCTGCTTCTTAAGGTAGGCTTGTATTGCTATAAACTTCCCTCTTAGAACTGCTTTTGCTGCATCCCATAGGTTTTGGGTTGTTGTGTCTCCATTGTCATTTGTTTCTAGGTATTTTTTTATTTCCTCTTTGATTTCTTCATTGATCACTTTGTTATTAAGTAGTGTATTGTTTAGCCTCCATGTGTTTGTATTTTTTACAGATCTTTTTCTGTAATTGATATCTAGTCACATGGCATTGTGGTTGGAAAAGATACTTGATACAATTTCAGTTTTGTTAAATTTACCAAGGCTTGATTTGTGACCCAAGATATGATCTGTCCTAGAGAATGTTCCATGAGCACTTGAGAAAAATGTGTATTCTGTTGTTTTTGGATGGAGTGTCCTATAAATATCAACTAAGTCCATCTTGTTTAATGTATCATTTAAAGCTTGTGTTTCCTTATTCATTTTCATTTTGGATGATCTGTCCATTGGTGAAAGTGGGGTGTTAAAGTCCCCTACTATGAATGTGTTACTGTTGATTTCCCCTTTTATGGCTGTTAGTATTTGCCTTATGTATTGAGGTGCTCCTATGTTGGGTGCATAAATATTTACAATTGTTATATCTTCTTCTTGGATCAATCCCTTGATCATTATGTAGTGTCCTTCTTTGTCTCTTCTAATAGTCCTTATTTTAATGTCTATTTTTTCTGATATGAGAATTGCTACTCCAGCTTTCTTTTGGTTTCCATTTGCATGGAATATCTTTTTCCATCCCCTTACTTTCAGTCTGTATGTGTCTCTAGGTCTGAAGTTGGTCTCTTGTAGACAGCATATGTATGGGTCTTGTTTTTGTATCCATTCAGCTGTCTCTCGTTTTATAAGGAATGCATTTGAGATGCTGGGTTTATCCATGAGTGTGGTCTTCTTAATTTTGCAAATATTACAGAAACAGGGGATCAATATTTATTGAACAGGTCCCTTGTCTGATGCTACACTGAGTATCTCACATCCTTCCTCCTTTGTAAAATGCAGACTCCTGCTTTGCAAGTCTGTCGGGAGACCACCGTGAATGAAGCATCTAGTCCGCGGTGAGGGTTTGGTAACAGCAGCCAGGGCACCAGTGGCTTTCTCATTTGACTCCCACTTTACATATGAAGAAACTGAGGTTCAGCAAAGTAAAGAAAGTTGCTCAAGGTCACCCAGGGAACAATGCAGGCAGGATTCCACACCATGCTCGGTTCAATCACTCTCAGCACACCTACCCCTCCTCTGTCCATCATGGGGGTAAACCAGGAGTAAATGACGAAGAAGCTGCAGCTGTGCTGGGTCTAGAAAGCTGAGCCACACTGTCTTTTTTACCCCATCCAAAAACCTGATGGCCTCCACCCTCTTTTTTAATCCCTGAGTGGAGGATCTCCAGCTAGCCTCCACTGAGACCTTGAGTTCCCTTTTCCAGTAGAAGGTGAGGGGACAGCTAAAGCCACTGAAGTGCCCCAAGTTGCTTTGACACTGGGAGAGTTGCTCCCTCCAGGGCCCTGTGGAGAGCTGCCCTTCCTGCTGGTGTTGGGAGAGACCCCAGGTTCTGAGCAGCCAAGGGTAGGGCATAGGGTCAGCTGGATGCCTCCATCGCAAGGGCCTGAGCCTGAGCGCCCTGCCCTGGCCATCAGAGAGGGCTGGTTATGTGCAGAGAAGATGGTGGGAGGAGGCCTGGTGAGGTGGGCTGGCTGACTTGTTTGCAGACACGCACACCTTTGTTTTCCCCTTGGCTGCTCCACCAGGAAACTGGCCGGCAGTATACGAAGGGCTGACAGGTCTCACAAGATACAGGACTCCACACGTTCATGGCTGTTGAGTAGATGAATCTACTTTGCCACCCTGCTCTCTGGGGACTTATTTGTCAATGTGAAAAGAAATGATACAGGAACAGTTACCAAATTATACAACTCCACACAATGGAAATCCAGGAAGAGATGCACAGAGAGGAAGCTCAGGACAGTCCTGTGGGCTCCTGGTAGCAGGAGAACCTAGAGGCTGCTTGGGGTCTTCCAGAATCCGTCTGTGTGTTAGCCAGGGAGTGGGCAAAGGGCTGAATAATGCACATCCTCTGTCCTGTACAGCACATGGCTGGACTTGAACCTGGAGCTCAGAATGTCTACACTGACTTCTGAGAGATGACGTTTCACAAGGAAAGCGTGGTTATGCTTATAAAAGTTTCCTCTAGTAAATGCATCCTCTTCTTTTTTGGTTGTTTATAAACTCCTAATGAAACAGTGCTGTTGGTACCAGGATGGCTGATCATTTGATGTAAGGATCCTGAGTCCTTATCTCTTGGCACAGATTGCTTATGCATTTATTGCCTATTTGGTCAGTTACATATACACCCTTTTGACATCTGCCTTGCTGTTAGCAATAAAACCTGACGAATGAGGGCAGCTTTCCTACCTCATATTTTAAACACCTGTTTAAAGAAGTAACCTCTACCCCTCAAAGACAAAGAGAGTGATGTCTTGGGTAGCACACTGGGAGACAGAGGAATGAAAGATGCTCATGGCTTTTCTCCCTCTTTTCTAAGGATTTATTGAAGGGTAAATCAGAGCCTCACTTCATCCTGGAAGGTGTGAGCAGTTTCGACATCCAACAGGGGGAGGCAGGTAAGAACTCAACCTCTTCCTTCCCAGCCCTGGATTGACGCAGGCTGCCCAAAGTCAGCCTCAGAGTAGGGGGGGTCAAGAGCAGTGCCCACCCAGACCCCCAGAATGCTGCCCCATCTTCTGAGGAGGCAAGGCTGGCACCCTCGGTGTTGCTGTGGACGGACTGTTCACACCCAGACCCTCAGCCTGGAAGTCGGCTCAGTAGCGGGTGTGCAGAGCCCTTTGGGGAGAGCGATTATCAAAGAAAAGGAGCAAATAGACACAGAGTTTAATCTGAGCACTGAGTAGAGAGAAGCATCAGGGAAGCAAACGTTAATTGAACTTCTGCAAGGCTGTGCTAGATACTTTGTATGTGCTATTTCGGTAAAACCATTACTCCCATCACCACCTCTACCCCCATCACTCCCATCACCACCACCCCCCCATCACTCCCATCACCACCTCCACCCCCATCACTCCCATCCCCACCACCTCCACCTCATCACTACTCCACCCCATCACCACCCCCACCCCATCACTCCCATCACCACCCCATCACCACCTCTACCCCCATCACTCCCATCACCACCACCACCCCATCACCACCTCTACCCCCATCACCCCTTTCACCACTACCACTATCTCCATAACCACTACCATCACCTTCTCTATTTTGCTTGGAACTGAACCCAATGAATCTTTCTTCTGGTTCTCCTCTCTCAGACAGAAAAAAATGCATTATTCAGAAGGAGGTATGCTGACTCTGTGCAGTACATGGGATGGGGCTTCCAGTTGTGTCCAGGCAGCTCTCATGGCTTATGTCCCCTCCCAGGAGATTGCTGGTTCCTGGCAGCACTGGGCTCCTTGACACAGAACCCACAGCATCTGCAGAAGATCCTAATGGACCAAAACTTTTCATACCAATATACAGGGATTTTCCATTTTCCGGTAAGTGTGCTGCTGGGATGCTCCTTAAATGGGATTCTCTGTGAGCACAGGAAGGCGACCGTCGTGAAAGTTCTGTTGGTCTGGCAGCCCGAGATGTGGAAAAGACACTTATGTGTTGTTACTCTGTGTTGGCTCATGATCTGACGACACATAGGGAGGATGAGAGTTAAAATGTTTTCATGTAAATATAAAGAATGGCAGAAACAATCAGCAAAAGAGAAGAGTCATTCATCAAGAACCCTGTACGTCATTGAGATTTTGTCTGTCTATTCCTGTGCCGTATCTGGTTATTTTGCTTACAGTAGTTTTAGAATGAGCTGTAATATCTGGTGGCATAGGTCCTCCTTCATTATTCATTATGCTTGCCCCAAAAATATTTTATCTTGGTGATTCTTGCACATTTATTCTTCTATGAGAATTTTTAAATCATGTGTCTATTTTAAAAAGAAAAGCTGGGCTTCCCTGGTGGCGCAGTGATTGGGAGTCCGCCTGCCGATGCAGGGGACACGGGTTCGTGCCCCAGTCTGAGAGGATCCCACATGCCGCGGAGCGGCTGGGCCCGTGAGCCATGGCCGCTGAGCCTGAGCGTCCGGAGCCTGTGCTCCGCAACGGGAGAGGCCACAACGGTGAGAGGCCCCCGTATCAAAAAAAAAAAGAAAAGAAAAGAAAAGAAAAGCCACTGTGATGCAGAATAGAGCAGCATTAAATTTATGTATTAATTTGGAAAAATCAAACTTTTATTACTGTAGTTATTCCTTTCCAAAAAGACAGTATATCTTTCCATTTATTTGGAACTAGTTTTATGCCCTTCAGTAAAATGTTATAGTTATGTTTTGATATTCATGCTATACCCATCTTGGTAAATGTATTCTCAGATAATTTACAAGTTTGTAGCTAATATGAATGATTTTTCTAACTAGACGTTGCTAAAAAGAGGAAAGCTGTTCCTTGTTTTATATTAAGTTGTATCTAACCGCCTTACCAAATTCTTTTATTAGTTCTAATTTTTTTCTTTAGTAGTGTCTGGATTTTTTTTTAGTTATCTAATATTATCCACAAAGATAATTTTGTCTCTTCTTTTAATATTTATAGAGCTTATTTTGCTCTTTTGCCTTGTTGCATTAATTAGAAGGTTGCAATTTTGAATAAGAGTGACAAGAGCAAAATCCTGCTGTCTCTTGGTTTTAGTGACTTACTTTCCTGGTTTGTCATTCTTTTAATCCACTGTTAGATTAAATTTGCTAAAAATTTTATTCGAATTTTTACATCTGTATCACATGTGGAATTGGCTTCCCATTGTTTGTTGTTTTTACTGTGGAGTTATGCTTGCGTTTTAATATGAACCTATTGAGATTTACTTTGATCTGAAATAATTTGTATAATGGCTGTTAATCATTGATTATCTGTTCTTTAAAAGTAAAATAGGCAATAGTTAAATCGTCTGGACCTATCTCCTTTTTATTTATTTATTTATTTTTGTGGTACGCGGGCCTCCCACCGCTGTGGCCTCTCCCGTTGCAGAGCACAGGCTCCGGACACACAGGCCTAGCGGCCGTGGCTCACGGGCCCAGCCGCTCCGTGGCACGCGGCATCCTCCCAGACCGGGACACGAACCCGTGTCCCCCGCATCGGAAGGCGGACACCCAACCACTGCGCCACCAGGGAAGCCCTTCTATCTCCTTTTTAAATATGATTTCTTAAACTCTTCTGATGTGTTCAATAGCTGTTGATCTGCTTGGGCCTCTTATTTCTTCTAGAGTTAATTCTTGAAATTTATATTTTGCCAAGAGAACCAACTGTTTCTTCTGTAGTTCCAAATTTATTGCACCAAAGTTGCTTATATAATTCTCTGAAAATTTATTTTATTTCTTCTAATTTGTGATTAAGTCAACTTTATTAATCCCTAAACTATATTTTTATTTTTCCTTTTTTTCTTAATCCAGCTCTTCTTAATCCAACCAATCTACTGTATTAGTTTTTGAATGACTCAACTTTCAATTTTCATTGTTCTTTCTATTCTTTTTCTTTTAGGGTTTTGATTTCCATATAATTAATTTCAATTTATTTTTATTAATTCCCATTTACTTTCTCCTGGTCAATTTTATTGGTTTTTTGTTTTCTGAAACTATACACTTAATATTCTTTCTTTTTTTATTCATGATAAAAGATTTAAGACTAAAATTTTCCTTCTCAGATCTTTTCTGTATCCATCAATTTTAATATCAAATGTCTTTTATTAATTTTAAGTTAATATGTTTTTAGCTTTTTTATGATGTTTTTAGTTTTGATTTAGTTTTATAGGGGATCATCTCTTGGTTGTAGAATTTTAGACTTATTAGATGATGATCAGAGTATTCTGATCATCATAAACTCTCACATTTGGGGAAATTATTAAAGTTTTATTCATGGCCAGGTCCACAACAGTTTTTATAGATGCTTCATGGACATATGAGAAGAGTATATATTATCCATGATAATATATCCATGATATATGGAATCAAGCTCCCTGATTTGCAGATTGTGTAATCTGCAATTATCTCTTCTATCTTGGCTTATTTTTTGTCTATTTGATTTGTCATATTCTAAAAGAAGTGAGTTAAAGTTCTTCCCCAAAGTTATAGTTTGGAGGGTTCCTCATGTTCTGGCTTTATACTTTTCCTTCTATATTCTTTGGTGCCCAAATATTTATGTTCTTGCTCTCAGGTTGTTGCAATAAAGCTTACACAATATCCCTCTTTGCTGTATTTAATGCTTCTGAACTTGAATTCCTCTTTATCCGATATTCACTTTGCTACTCCAGCTTCCTGTTACTTACATTTCCCTATTATATCCTTTCACTATCAATTTCATTTTCACTATGTTACCAGTATATTTCTTGTCCAAAGCATATTCAGAACTCATTACTCACCATTGTTTCTTTCAGCCTTCATTTCGTCTTAAGATTTTTGTTCCAATTTCATCCACATTTGGTAGGAGTAGTTCCTTGAATAGTTTTCTCAGATTACATGAGTATTTTTCATTTGCTCTTACTTAAGAACAATATTTTGGTTGGGTTTAGGATTTTTGGATTACATTCCTTTTCCTCAAGAATCTGTAAACATTTCTCCATTGTCTTGTACCTTCCCCAATGTTGCAGAAGAAAAATCCAATGCTAATCTATTCTCTTGACCTTGTATGCAACATATTCTCTCAAATTGCAAGTTTATATGAGGTGATCTCTCTCCTTGGTTCAGAAATTTCTCTAGAAATGTCCAGATGCGTGAATTCCAGGCAAGATTAATCTCGCCTGGAATTCAGTGAGCACTTTCGTTCTGAAGACCTGCCTCCTTTTTCTGCTCAGCTGTTTCCCTCCATTTTTTTCTGGGTGTCCTCCTTTATCCTGTTCTCTCTTCCTGAAGTCCAATTATTTGCATGCTAGGTCTTCTAACAAGCTCCCAGATGATGCTGATGTTGCTGGTCCAAGGGTCATACTGAGGAGTTAGCCAGAGGGTGCAGTGTTTAGCTGTGTCTGGGCTCACCTCAGGGGTGCAAGTGTTGGTGGGGTGACAAACTGAGGACAAACTGAGGCCCAGGCTGGACATGCTTTGCCCTTCTGGGTGGTGAAGATAGTCCCACAGTTCCCCAGAAATAGCTACAAGTGCTGACCTCTGTACATCTCATCATTCTGAGCTTGGGCACTCTTCTCTGGAAAGGGCCCAGTGCCTGGGCAACTTGGATGCTTTGCCCAAAACACTTCTGGTTTCCCTCAGACACTTGGGTACTGGCTCAATGGCACCAGCCAGCTTCTTGAAGGGCGCAGACATTATCCAGGCGCCAGCCCTCCTCACCCAGAGCAGTGAACCAGGAAACACAGATCGGTGACCTCATTCTTGACCACCAGTCAGGCCATTTTCATCCTTTTTGGGAACGATGATCTTATCTGAGGTTCCCTTTGTAGAGGGAGAACAAGTCTGGTCAGCATTACTGGTGTGGGAAGATGTGAGTGAGGGTAGAACCAACAAGAGGATCTCGTTCAAGCCAGGACTCACTCATTCTTTATGGCCTACTGTGTGCCAGGCACTAACCTAAGTGCTGAACGAAAAGCCTGTCGAGAAACAGTTTCAAACCTGTGATCTCACCTTCACACACTCATCTGATCCCATCACAGTAGGAGGTAGCTCTTACTCTTACCACCATTTGACAGATGAGGAAACTGAATCACAGAGAATTAAGTGTCTTATCCAATATCTATTGCTCGGGACAAAAAAACAAAACCAGGACTGGAGCACGGTTCCACTGACTGGATACCACCTACTACACTTTGCTATCCAATTAAACCCCACATCCAGATGGGTCTGTCCTTCTAGTATCCTCCTTCAAGGAGCTAGCGTTAGCTTCCCTGATGCTTCGGACAGGTTTCACGATCTCACTGTAATAGCATCCCTGTTGGCTCCCAGCCTCACCCTCCTGTGCATCTTACTGCAGTCGGGAAGCAGATCCACAGCTGGGGCAACACCAGCTCCAGTGCACTGTCATTAAAGACTGCGAGGACATCTTCTTTGTCTTGTCTCCACTGACATCTCTGTCTTGGTCTCCCTCCCTGCTTCGAAAGTGCATCCTCATCTGTATGCAAAAGCCCAACATCTGGGACATCCGGCTGTGGGCAAGTCTCCCTGTCACCACCGAGCAGATGATGGATTGCATCCACCCAGCTTTACTCCAAGCCCGACTATCGGAGGCTTGCCTGAATCTTGTCAAGACTCAGGCCTGAAGCCAGAAACCCTGTTGCTGATCCAGAGACCAGCAAACCAACTCCAAAAAGCTGGCTTTGTTATGAATTATCCTCATTTGGCAATGCCCCCGGGTGAACCATTAAGAGTTGAATGCTGAAGATTAAACCACTCTGTTTTGGAGAGGAGCATCTGGTTCATTTGCACGCTTAGCAGCAACAGTGCCAGCCCGCTTCATGGCGGCTGCTCTGCTGGCAGAGACAGCTGGACGTGAGGAGAGGAGGGCCAGGGTGAGGCTGTAACTGCTCAGTCCCGAGCAACCTCACCGTTCGGCCCCTAGGCTTCCGCCCCCATTGTCGCCGCCGCATCTGGGATGCCTTCCCTGCGCCTCGCCACCTGCTGGAATCCTGCCTCCTCTCTCAAGCCTTCAGCTCCCTAAAGGCTCTCCTTCCCCATCACAACACTCTATATCTCCCATTCTCCTTTGCTACTCAGCATCTGCTCCCCCTACTGCCATTTTGTAGACGAGATGTACCCGGAGAGTCTTCAGTGCACCTGAATCTCACAAAGGACTTGCCAAAGTGAGGCAGGAGTCAGCCACAAAGTCCAGCTGGAGCCCAAGACTCCTTCCTCCCTGCTGTATTTTCCTTGATTAACTTGATCTGTGACTCACCTGTCAGTGGAGGTGACAGTCCGGTCCCCCGTGCGCCAACCTGGGCTGGGATTTTGGTCTGGATAGACTTCCTTGTTGCACTGTGGTGGTTAAGTGGCAAAGGTGGTTATCTTTTGGCCTGGGTCGGGGGGCCAGCACCTCCCTCCTGCCCCAACTCTACTAAGGCGTATATTCCTCTCTCTCTCCTCCAGTTCTGGCAGTGTGGCCAGTGGGTGGAAGTGGTGATTGACGAGCGCCTACCTGTCCTGAACAGTGAGCACTTCGTTAATCCTCGCAACAAACAAGAGTAAGGATGGGCCCGTCCCTCTGCCCAGGGCCTGGATGCTGGCCCTGCCTGCCCAGCCACTTGCCCCGGCTGACGCTCCCCAGCAGCCGGCGCTAAGACTTTTGGCGGCTCTGCTCAATGCAAGCGATGCCCCTGGGAGCCTCAGAGCCTTTGCCCCCTCGCTGGGCATCCTCTATAAATAATCACTGTGCGCAAGGCTCAGCTGGAGCCAGAGGAGGGCCCCAGAGACACATGGCGGGGGGTGGGCAGGGCAGAGCTGGACAGAGATAGGCACTGACAACGGTATTATTGTAAGGGCTGGTGTACGGGCCCCAATAAAATGTAGTATCATGTTCAAAGTCTGCTGAGAGGGGCAGAGGATAGAGACAGCAGTTCTGACTCACAGAGACTCAGCTGGGACTGCACAGAGGAGGTGGCGTTGAGCGAGGCCTCGAAGGATGGGTAGGATTTCAGAAAAGAGAGAGGAGATATGAGGGGGGTGGTGATTTGAGCAGTGACCCGGGCGGGGGACACTTGGGGACCTGGTGTGGCTGCCGTGAGATTGCATTTATGACTGGGGGGCAGGGCGGGAGCTGTTTATTATTATATGGTCCAAACACCGTGAGTCAGGGGCTACCTTCTGGTGTTAACAAGCTCGAGGACTTATAAACTCCCCAAGTCACCTGTTTCACTTAGACAATTTGGGTTGCTTTTATTCAACAGCTGTGTATGGTGTATTTAATCATAATCCAGGCACTGTGCTGGGCACTGGGAGAGACGCTCACGCTGGCTCAGGCGGGGTGTGCAAGAGTACGTGTGTGTGTGAGAGGTCGCTGTCATCAAGACCCACACAAGTGAGGGACACATCAGAGCTGGAAGCCAATGCTAGGAGACAAAAGGTCGGGCCCACACATTTCAGGAGAAAAATGAATAGTGGGGAGTGTCCTGGAATCAGGTTCGCCAAAGATCTTCCTAACCAATGCCTCATAATGACAAATGGGGAAGCCAAGGCTCGAGAGTGTCCTGGAATCAGGTTCCCCAAAGATCTTCCTAACCAATGCCTCATAATGACAAATGGGGAAGCCAAGGCTCTGAAGAGTGATGTGATGGCAGGTGTAAGCGATTAACCTGAGTCTACTGAGGTTTTTGGTCGTCTGATCAAGTGACGTCATTTGGCAAGACCGAAGACCCCGCCCCATCCAGTCCCGGGCCCTGAGGAGTGGTTACGACCCCACAGACTACCCCAGTCCTTGTCCTTCTGGAAGCACATCTCAGGGGCTCTTTTCATGCATTCTTTCTTTTGAGCCCAGCTTGTGCAAAACTAGAGCTGTTGCTCATTTCCAGCGTCAGGAAGAGCTGGTCGTTAGCATTTGAGAAGGAAGCCCAGAAAACAGGCGAGGTGGATGAAGCCATCCATATGTTTGGGGAGGTTAATTCACTTCTAAGCTACTTATGCAAACACTGCCATTATCTTTCCGGGGTGGATTCAGTGCTCACCACTCCAGGGCCTCTTTTTTTTTTTCCTTATTGAAAGGGGGGAGCATGGCAGTTCACTTGGAGAATTAGAAAGCTCGCAGATGAAATGATGACTTTGACCTGATTTTTGTTAACAGCTGACCTAAAGCAATCATTCAGCTTGAAAAGAAATGGGAAACTGGACCCAGAATTCACATTCCACTGCCTGAAGAAATCTAGTGCAGGAGAAAATGTTTCAAACTCCAAAGCAATTTAAAAGCTTTCCCCTCCATCCAAAGAAGGGGGTTATAGAATGCAGGAGGAAATCAAATAGAATTACAGCACATCAGAGCTAGACGGAGCCTCTGTCAGCATCAAACCCTACCTTCTTTGAAAGATGAGGAAACTGAGGCTTGGGGTGGGGAGGGGCAGTGAAATGACTTGCCCAAGGTCACACCGTGTTTGAGGCCAAGCTGGGATCAGGTCTGTCCTCCCCTGTCACGTGCTTTTCCATCATTTCTTGATACTGTCAGTCCTAGAGGAAAATGATTTGTCTTTTTGCGTCTTTGGAACTCAGTGTCTGGCACAGAGGGACCACAGCGCAAGCATAGAGAACCCACCTGTCCAGGTGGAGATGGTCCTCTTTCCCTCCAAGGGTGTAGGCAATACCGAGTGAACATGTGGATCCCAAACTTTCAACCATTCTTGCAGCTGGGGAGTCAGAAATGAATTGGTCAAGTGAGTCAGATGTGGAGGGAAAAAAAATCTTTGTTTGCAGGGTTCTTTTCCCCAGAGGTCATAAAATAGGAGAGTGGGAGACAAGGTCTGGTAAGCTGCCTAGCATCCTTTCTGGAATCTCTGTGGCTCAGAATTATAGCCTTTCAGCATCCTTTTTGGATCCCGATTTGACATCTGAATCCTTCCCCCTCTCACGTCCCTGCCAGGCATGAAGACGTTTCCCCAGCATGAGGCGGAAGCCGAGGGGTGAGAAGAAGGCTCTCTCAGAATTCCTGGGTTCAGGTGACACGCGTAGTGACAGGTGTGGCAAACACAGTGCTCTCCCTCTTTCCCTCCGCTTCTATTTCCTGGCAGCAAAGGGAGCTAAGAAGAGTTGACTTGTCCCTGAAGCATGAGCAGGCTCTGTGAGCGCGTGTTTGTAAAGCAGAGCGGGAGAGCTCGTTGTCGAAACGCCCAGCTGCTGCTGGGACAGGCTTCGTGGGCATTGTGGAGACACAGCGAGAGAAGGCTGTGGAAGACACCCAGAGGGGGCCACTGGCCATGGGTCCCTCCCCTTGCATTGGGTGTCTCTGTGGTGACTGCAGAGAGTGGGAGGTGCATGACATCAGACGAGGCCCGTAGACCCTGAGGCAGTGGCCCTGGAGTGACGGGGCACAGCCAGCAGCCGCTTTCCTGGTGTGACTCCAGTGAAGCTCTATTGGAAGCCAGAAGGGGGTGTGGCAACACGGGAGGTCATGCTGGCGGGCTCTGGAATGGGTTCCAAACCCTAGTCTTGGTGATCTTCCAGCACCCTCAGCAAAGCCCTCTTAATCTAGGACCCAGAGCCAGAAAACGTGGAAAATCAAGTGAGACAGACGCTGAGACCTACCTAGGCATGATCGAAGCTTTGCAGTTGACTAAAAACACTGCAGAGATAAGAGTCTAATACCAGACAACCCTGGTCAGAGAGAGGGAGAGACAGAAAGATAAGACTTAGAACCAGTTTAATAACGAGTTGAGATCCATCTGCCACCTGGTTCCCGTAGAATGGCCCTTGGGTTCTGTGGCCTTTGCTTTCATTAACACGAGACTCTCTAAGCCGTCCATGGTGTTTGTGCCTGGGACGGTGTCCTGCAGAGAGCGGCTGCTTGATCTGTATTTGCTGAAGTGAGTTTACGTGAATTCTGGGGGACCCCAGGAGGAGAGAACTGCAGAGGTGGAAGTATGGTGAGAGAGGGGTGTCTGAGGGGCCCCAGAGCTGATCCAGGTGAAGGGCTGAGGACCGAGAGGGGTCTTGTCCGAGGCCTCGGGCCCAGTAGAGGCAGCAGCAGGGTGGACCCACGCCTGACCCCACGTGGTTTTGCGTCACCAGAAAGCAAGCAACAGCTGGAGCTTTTCTGTGGCTACCAACCTGTATGGGGCTTGGCCTCTGCTTCCCCGTCAGGGACAGGAAAGCTTAGGTCCCGGCCGGAGGCCTGAGTGACCAGGCAGTGTGGGAACATGCCCACTGGACAGCTTTGACACCAAGAGGCAGGGTCTCATGCCTGGCCTGACTCAGCTCCATGCTGTTGTGGGTTTGCCCTGCCTATATTTTAGGAGCCCATGGGAACCTTTCCAGTTCACCCCATCGACAGGAACTTGAGTTCTCAACACAAATCTGACCTCATGTGGCCCCTGCTTCAGTGGTTCTCCTTGTGAGTGATCAATCCGCCCTCTCTCCCGGGAATACCAGTCAGTCCATCATCACCCCCACTCCACCACGCTCTTCCGGCTCCGGAGCCTACCTGATTTGATTCTTCCTCTCCAGAATGTCCATCCCACTGTCCGGACCTGGATAAAACTCAGTTCAGGGTTGTGACCCCTCTCAGAAGCCTTCCCGGGACCCCCAGTTACTTCCTCTCTGTTCCAAGGTGATCCACGCGCTCTCACAGCAAATAGACACCCAAGGAAGGCAAAGCAACCCGACGTGTCCGTCTAAGGGGAGAGCATGTGGGTGGTGAGTGCTGCTGTGGAGGGGTGGACGAGTTTGGCGGTAGAAGCAGGTGAGCATGGACTTGCTGTCCTGATCGTGCTCACAGCAAGCACACCTCCACAATCCAGACCCTCTCCACGTGCTGTGCGTGCTTCACCTGGCAGCACGACCACAAGAGCCCATTCCCCGGAGGAGAAAAGGGGGCCTTGAAAAGCTCAGCCTCCCGCCCGAGAGGAGAGCTCACGAGAGGGGAGGCCAGCAGTTGGGCTGAGCAGATTGGCTCTTGAATCTGGAGACTGTCTAGTAGGTGACTGGGGGAGAATTGGGAGGAGGACAAGATAGGGCAATAAGACAGGGCATTTCTCAGGGTGTGGGTCCAGAAGCAGAAACCCCATGGGAGGGTGGGAAGAGGCATTTTTAAAATATTTATTATTTTTAAAATTTATTTGGCGGAGCCGGATCTTAGCTGTGGCACTCAGGATCTTTAGTTGCCACATGCGGAATCTTCATTGCGGCACACGGGATCTCTTAGTTGCGGCATATGGGATCTTTAGTTGTGGCATGCGGGGTCTTACTTGGAGCATGCGGGATCTAGTTCCCTGACCAGGGATCGAAGCCGGGCCCCCTGCATTGGGAGCATGGAGTCTTAACCACTGGACCACCAAGGAAGTCTCGGAAGAGGCATTTTGGAGAACAGGTCTAGAGTTCTAGGTGGTTTGCTTTGGGGATGTGTTATGTAAGCCTCACCCTCACCTGTGTTACCTTCAGTGACATCACCTCACTGGTGATTCTGGGGGGAGTGGGTTAGTTCTGAGGATGGGAATGGGGATTCTGGGTCAAGCTTCACACAGAGTAAGAACAGAGGCTGCCTATGGCCACAGCGAGCATCACAATTGTTGACTGTGGGCTCTTGGAGGGCAGGAACAGGGTCTCATCCATCTTTGAACGCTCAGTGCCTAGCAAGGTACCCTGCACACAACCAGTACTTACCACTGTTG
Source organism: Lagenorhynchus albirostris (assembly GCF_949774975.1). Lineage (NCBI taxonomy): Eukaryota > Metazoa > Chordata > Mammalia > Artiodactyla > Delphinidae > Lagenorhynchus > Lagenorhynchus albirostris. The sequence continues at coordinate 65,228,862 of NC_083107.1, forward strand.
TTAAACAGGAAACAGTGGATCCTTTTTTTTTTTTTAACATCTTTATTGGAGTATAATTGCTTTACAATGGTGTGTTAGTTTCTGCTTCATAACAAAGTGAATCAGTTATACATATACATATGTTCCCATATCTCTTCCCTCTTGCGTCCTCCACCCTCCCATCCTCCCTATCCCACCCCTCTAGGTGGTCACGAACCACCTAGCTGATCTCCCTGTGCTATGCGGCTGCTTCCCACTAGCTATCTATTTTATGTTTGGTAGTGTATATATGTCCATGCCACTCTCTCACTTTGTCCCAGCTTACCCTTCCCCCTCCCCGTATCCTCAAGTCCATTCTCTAGTAGGTCTGTGTCTTTATTCCCATCTTGCCTCTAGGTTCTTCATGACCATTTTTTTTTTTTTTTAGATTCCATATATATGTGTTAGCCTACGGTATTTGTTTTTCTCTTTCTGACTTACTTTACTCTGTATGACAGACTCTAGGTCCATGCACCTCACTACAGATAACTCAATTTCATTTCTTTTTATGGCTGAGTCATATTCCATTGTATCTATGTGCCACATCTTCTTTATCCATTCATCTGTCGATGGACACTTAGGTTGCTTCCATGTCCTGGCTATTGTAAATAGAGCTGCAGTGAACATTGGGGTGCATGACTCTTTTTGAATTACGGTTTTCTCAGGGTATATGCCCAGTAGTGGGATTGCTGGGTCGTATGGTAGTTCTATTTTTAGTTTTTTAAGGAACCTCCATACTGAAACAGTGGATCCTTATCATAATAATAGCCAGTGTTTATTAAAGGCTTCCCTTGTGCCAGGCACTATGCTAAGCCCAGCCCCAGGAGGTTAAGTAACTTGTCTAGGTGAAGCAGCTAAGTATCTGGTGAGACTGGGGTCCAACCCTGGCCTGTGGCTCCAGCGCCTGTACAATGCTGCCACCTGGGGGGCTCCCCAGGCCCAGGAGACCAGCAGAAGGAAGCGATAACGGTGGCGCATCGCTAGATTCTTTATCCAGGAGAACAGAAGGTGGGCAGGTTGCCGTAGCCCGGGGGTGGTTGGGAAGTCCATTTCCTGGGAAATATGCAGCGGTCCGGGTACAACCTCCTTTTCTGGGGCACCCAAGGCGCCACAGGGGTTGATCTGCCTTTATCCCTCCCAGGTTTCATGGGTCCTATGTCAACCTGCACCATGGCTACCTCCCTGATGGTGGACCTCACGGGAGGGGTGGTCACCAGCATCAGCCTGCATTCCTCCTCGTCTGACCTGATGACAGTGGTGAAGATGGTAGCCGAGGCAGGCTCCCTGATGACCTGCAGCACCCTGGCCGGGGTGAGTAGACCAGGAATCTCGCTGCACTGGTTCGAGCCTTTCCTCGCCCAGGAGTGTTCAGCCACTGGCCCATTCAGGGGAATGGCCAAGTGACCATCACGGAGCACTGATGCTGTGCTTTACTGACACCACTTCATTTAATCCTCACGATAGCCCTCCATCTGAAATAGGGATCGCAGAATTCACTTACGGAAGAAATGGGCTCAGAGAGACTAAGTAAACTGCTTACCGCCACACAGCCAGTGAGTGGCTGAGCAGGGGTTCAGATGCTGTCGTCTGATACTGAAGCCTTTGCCTAGTGCTTCCCTGTGACCGGAAGCAGTGGGGTCCAGAGTGAACCCAGAAGATTCTCACTGGCTTTAAAGGCAGCAGCCCAAAGGCAGAGTACCCCATTCTGAAAAGCCTGAATGACCCTCCAAATTATTTGAGTCTGTTCTGAGACAGCCAACACCGTATCCCTGAGGACAATTCCTTCACTCTTTAACCATGTGGGCTTTGAGTCACACACCCCTAGTCTGAAATGCCACATGAAACCAGAATGCACTTTAAACCCCAATTCCTCATAGCTTGGAGGTGGTAGATCTTCCCAACTCCCACAAAATGCCCAGAAGTTATGTCTTGTGTTGTGTCTCATTGATAGCAAGTAATTGGAGAAGCCAGCAGCCCACGTCCTCAGGACTTGGTGGCCTTCTGTCTTTCATGGGGTGGTCTCCTGAGGTGTGAAATGCTGGGGCCACAAGCACCCCACAGCCTTCAAACTCTGCCTCTCTAGGAAAGAAATCCAGGAACACGTGCTGTTCCAACGTGAGTCAGGGATGCTTTTCATCTGGCCACAGCCCAGCTGCTGACTGAATGGTGCTTTTCTATCTTTTTGAAGAATGTGTGAATGTTTAACGCTTGGTCTGCTTTTCTCCTTTGAAGCCGACAACTGAGTCCACGAGGATGGCAAACGGGCTGGTGAGTCGGCATGCCTACACAGGGACTGGCGCTGAGCAGGTAAGGCTCTCCATGAACACGGTGCCCCAGGGTTCTTGCTCCCCTACACAGGAGTCAGAATCACTTGCCTCGGTGAGCCCAAGAAGCTGAAACAAGTAGTGATCACCCTTGCCTCCACCATGTCCAGGCCCATCATGGACAACCTCATTCCCTCTCTTCATCCAGTAGTTCCGGTGCCCAGTATCCTCATCCCCCAGGGACCCACCAGAAATCTTACTATCCTTGAATGGCCTCAGACAGGCAGAGTGTCTAACTAGGCTGGGGGATTAGCCCAAAAAGAAAGCAGAATTAACTACCCAATTGACTTTGGAGAAAATTTTGCCCCAAAAGGGTTTTATTTGTTACATACCAACTGAACTGCGCTGACAAAGACACTCGAAAATGCAGGGGGCTCAAACAAGATCAAGTTCACTTCTCAACTAGGCAGGTGATTCCAGAGCTGGTAGCTGGTTCTGCCATCTGCAACATGGGGCTTCTATCTGTGAGCCCAGGGCAGCTGCCTCAGGTCCCCTCATTTCCCAGCCGGGGGAGGAGAAAGAGGCCAGGGACACTTATACATCCCTAAGGAAGGCACGTATCAGTAAAGGCACACACCATTTTCTCTCAGATCCAATGAGTCTGGACCTAGTCATGTGCCACCCTGAGGCCCAACATTGTCTGGGAAACATACCATCTCGCTGGGCTGCCCTGTGCCCAGCTAGAACTTTATTCCCATGAATAAGGGGAGGATGGCTACTGGGGACCAGTCTTTCCCCGTGATGCAGCAACCAGCTTTGGGTGGACGAAAATGCATATCATCGGTGTGTGCAGTAGCGTTTGGTCTGGAAAACACTACTGAAGTCCAGCCTCCTCGATTTGTAAATGCGAAGCCGACACCCGAGAGGGGAAGGCCAGGGTGATACAGCTGCTTGAAATGGCTGGGCCCAGACACCACGACTCCTGAGTTCCCATCTATGCTTATCACACAGCCGTGCAGGGACAGCACTTCCTGGCCTTGTGATGATTTCCCACAAATGTTCCCCCATCTCTGTAGTTCTCACAACTCCTGAGGTCTGATCATGTCTTCTAGGTCATAAGAGACAGTGTCGCAAACCCCAGGGTCCATTTTTCACAGGTAGTTATGGGCCGAGGAACGCAGAGTATCAGCTTCTATTTATGGCCTATTTCTCATATCTGTCTTCCCTCTCTGCGTGTCAATCTGTCTCTCCTGTCCATTGACCTAAGGCCAGTTACTCCATTGTTTTGTGTTTGGGTGAATGTTCCAATCTGCAAAACAGAGGCAAGGTGGGAGGGAGACACAAGAGGGAGGAGATATGGGGATATATGTATATGTATAGCTGATTCACTTTGTTATAAAGCCGAAACTAACACACCATTGTAAAGCAATTATACTCCGATAAAGATGTTAAAAAACAAAACAAAACAAAGCAAACAAACAAAAAAACCAGAGGCAATATTTTCTCTGTCGCCTTCCTCCCTAAGGAAATCAGTACCAACATGCCTCCTCTGCACAGCAGCTGGAGGGGAGCAGGCCCCTAATAAATGCCTGCTGGATCAGTGGGTGAGTGTGCTCGCATGAGTGAATGCATGCATTTGTCTTTGGCCTATGAGGATGCCATCACGGATTCTCCATCACAGAATATGTGAGGAGCTCAAATGACATTTCCCACAAGCAAGGAAGAGGCCCTGGTAAACGGAAGCCATGAGAGATCCCAGTCCCAGTGGCCCCAGATGCCCTTCCTCTGGGATCTCCCTTGCCCTTCTCTGAATTCTCAGTGGAGACAGACAATACCATCATCACATCTGGCCACGGATGGACATCCTGCTCCCCGTAGCTCCCCGTCCCGGATGTGGACAAGTCTAGGTTAGGGAGAGAAAGTCAGCTTTCTCGTGTCCCAGCCTTGACCCAGGCGGTGCTGCCTGGATTACTGTGTTGACAAGACTTGGGCTCTGCTTCCGGACCTGGAAAAAGAGAGCTGTGGTCAATGAGTGATATCGGTGCTGGGCATGGAAGGAAGGAGCCATGGTACCTGCGTGATGTGCTGGCCATTCCTGGCAAGGCCCTTTTCATACATTGAGACAGCCTTTCTTTCTCCTCTGAATGCAGGGGAGAAGGGACTTGTGTATCCAGAGGTCCAGATGGCCATGGAATGTGAGTCCCGCAGAGGCTGGCCACGGGGATGGCAGTGACTGCCGGCTCATAGAGCAGCCAAGTGAACACCTAGGGCCAAGGTCATGGAGGTGAACTGGGGAGTGGAAGTGCGGGCTTGGCTGGGGTTTGGGCTCGAGATGATTCTGCTCACAGCCCGGATGCTTGCTCCCCCACAGCACACGCTTTGAGTTGTTCTTATAACACACAGCAGTCTGAACAGGACACTCCTGTGACAGTAGGTGATGAAGACCGTGTGTCCTGCGTCCACTCCCGCCATTCTTGCCACTCTGCGGCTGCTGACACTTCCCAGCCTGTGCTCAAAGGAGCACCAGCCTGGTGCGATGCTCTGTGAAAGCAGTATTCGGATGTCCACATGTTAAAGGCTCTGAGAAGGCCTGTATTAACAATGTAAGTACAGCTTGGTTTTAGTCTGCCATTAGCCATGAAACCATTTTTTTTCTAGTAGTAACAATGAACTGCCTCTGGAACTTGCATTCAAGAGAATACTTTCAAGGAATTATTATCCTCGGACAGATACCCTGGATCACCTCTTCCCAGTGGCACCCTTTCTGAGAGATCTGACCAGGGTCAGGGTACAGTCAGCAGCCAGGAGAGTGAAGCAAGAAAGCCGCCCATTCTCAGATGCAGCTGTGACCTTAGCCTCGAAGGTTACGCCTGAGGCACTTGGCCAAGGCCCATGTGATCACCAACAGAGCACTGTCAGAAAAGAAGTGACACGGTCAGACAAGCGCCCAAGAACTTGATTAAAGGTTCTTCCTGCAGAAAGAGGAGGTTATAACTCTGACCGCAAGTGCTAAGATTAAACCAGCCCATAAATGCAGTGAGCTTTTTAATCTGCTCATCCACCCTCTGGGTGAGACACAGACAGGAAGATAAATGAAATTGGCATTTTTTACTATGCACCTAGCTGGGTCAGTGACTCCCCGGGGCCAGGGGGTACGTGTTTCTCTGCATGCCTCATTTAGCCCTGCTCTCAGCCCCTTCCAGGCACTGGCCACTCTTCTCCCCTGTGCCTGTCTGAGCCCCTGACTGTCCCTTAGGCACTGAGGTTGGCTCATTAAGCTATTTGGGCCACCAGGCGCCCGTTTCTCACGTCCCTGTTCCATGGGCTCCGTCACATGCTGGCAGTTAAGAATACACTGTGTGCAAAGCCTGGGGTGCCTGGTGGGGGGCAGAGAGGGGCATCCCCATCCCATGCGGCATTAAAAGAGTACCTTCCACTGCAGTGTCAGCTAGACAGAAGTAGACAAGAAAAGAACCATACCCAAGCTGGGTTCTTGGGCCCTTGTCTGACCACATTGCTCCTTCTGCCCTACTGGTAATCACGTGCTGGCCCAGGGTTTACGTGCAAGGTCAGGGTCTCGTCCACATGTGAGAATGAGCCGGGCCCTGGAGCAGCTGTATCCTTTATCCACTCCCAATTCCAAAATTAAGAGCCTGGGCTTCGGAGACTGACAGTGGCTGGGATCAGAGTTCCTCCTCTGCCACTTACTCTGTGGCCTTGGGAAAGTTGCTTAACCTCTCTGATGCTCAGTCTCCTCTGCAAGACGAAGATTATATGAATATCTGCCTCAGAGGATGGTAGGCCGTAGTGCACGTCACACACTCAGCCAGGCCTGTCTCCAAGCCCTGCCTCCACACACGGGTTTCTTTTCCACGTGGGAATATTCCACTCGGGACTTTCTCCTGTGACCTGGAATCAGTGAACAAGTCCGCCCCTTCCTCACCTCTCCAGGCCTCTGTCTCCTCAGACAACATTAGCACAGATCAATACTGCCGCCACAACTCAATCATGCTTTAATTCCTCTCACCAGGCGGAGGCCTCCTGGATCCAGGAACATAAGTTCAAAGGGTTGTGATAGTTTTGTTGTAACTTTTCAACAAACGGTCCTGCCCTCTGGCCTCAGTGGTCTGAAGGAACAAGTGTGCCGGCCGCTGTATCTGGGACAGATGATGATGCGATCCCCTGGGGAAGGAAGGAACGTTCAGGCCACGGGGATGCCCTGCTCGCTGACAGAGGCAGGCTGCCGGGGGGGTCGGGTGCAGCCCCGGGGCCGCAGGCTAGGAGGGCTCCACTCCCAGGCCTCAAAGGTCCTGGTCGTGCTCAAATCAGCCTCCTACTGGCCTTGCTCAGGACAGTGCTGTGGAGACCCCAGCACAGCTCCCAAGGGGCCGCCAGCAAGGAAACAGCTATTTGAGTGGAATAGAGATGCCGGCTGTGACAGGGCATGGAGGAGGCTGGAGACCCATAAGGATCTCCCCTCTGCAGCCCATGGCACCATCCGTGCTATTTATCTGCTGCTGTCTCAGCTGGCGCAGGTTTTAGGATGCAGTCGTACAGACTGAGGACGCTGCGCCTGCCCTTCAAGGTGCTGCACAGAAAGAAGGACCGTTTTCTCCTCGGTCTCATTCCAACTCCACACAGGCAGAGACACTGATTTTTTTTCTTTCCATTTTTTTTTCCTGCTGCAGCCAAATGAGGTCAGAAGTTAAATTAGTCCTTGGAGGTGAAAAGCAGCTGCATTCATATCCCTTCTGCTGACTCTTGCTGGAGACCACTGACAGTTTTCCTTTTCTGTTCTTTGCAGATTCAGTACAGGAGCGGCTGGGAATATCTTATCCGCCTGTGGAACCCCTGGGGCGAGAGCGAATGGAGAGGGCGCTGGAGTGACAGGTACGGCTTTTGGAAACCTCTCTCTCTCCTTCATGGAGACCCGGTGTTTGGAGAGCATTCTGACCCATGAGGGCAGCAGGTAGATCTCACTGCAGGTCTGTCCAGCTCACACCTGTGTGTGACTTTCAGTTGAACTCGCACTCCCGTGCTGCCATTCACCAAGCATCACTTAAACACCTGCTGTGTACTGCGGACTAAGTACACTGTGCTGGGTGGGTGCTGTGGGATGCATACAGATGACAAGAGACAGTGTCTGTCCTCCAGAAGGAAGCAGTCTTGAGCGATGAACCCATATACCTAGAATAAGTACGAAATTAAAAGAGGGTAGGGTAGGGCAGGAGTCAAGTTCTACTTGGCAGACACAGATGGAGAGAAGGAGTCTCCTTCCATAAAAGGATCCCATGGGATTCTGGTCCAGATGATGCCATGTCATCAGGCTGGAAAAGACTTCATTCTAGGGGGAGCTGGGGAGCTGAGGCAAAGATCTGGCTGATTGCTTGACTCAGTCGACCTGCGTTGTCCATCCTGCCCTATTGGTCCAGACTCCCACGAGCAGCCAGTGCCTTGCTGGTGGTAGGAGTGAACAAAGCTACGTGGGTCTCAGGTGCCTCTGCTGGCCGTGTCCCAGGCAGTTGCTCGCTGACCCAGCTGACCTATGGGGCCCCTGCTGTGTGGTCTGTAGTTCCCAGAGAGCTGGGCTGGTGTTTCCCAGCTGCCAGGAGGATGGATCCCTGGTCCCCACCCCTTTGCTGACTAAGAACGAGGTGACAGGTCTGAGAGGGATGGCAGGCCAGCCACAGGGGACTGGCTCCTCTCAGCAGCCAGCAAGGCCCAGCCTGCCCGCAGGTCTCTGAGGACCTGTGTTAGACCCACGGAAAGAGTCGAGACACGTTGGCCAGCCGTGGCAGCTTAGCACGAGGGAGAACATGACCTGAAAGGAAATACATGGCGTTCAAGCAGGTGAAAATCAATACACGGAGAAGTGTGTTCTGGAGGCAAGTGCAGAGTTCTCCCATCCCCGCCTGAGCCTGAGGCCCCAGGCTGGGCGGTGCCCGCCAGCCAGCCGAGGCGCCTGCACAGGTGGGGCTGGAGGGTAGGAATGTGAGGGAGAGGGAGAGACATGAATTCTTAGCATAAACCTGGGTGTGACCTCCCTCAGATGCCCCCTGGAGAACAGGGCAGCCGAATCCCCTCCTCCCGCGCAGAAGGGGAATGAAATTGCAAAACCACGAACCGCTGGACGATATTTTTACTCCCCGCCGCACTCCCTCCTTTTATGTTGCCTCTGTCCTTTCTTCCTCCCTGGGGATATCCATGGCCCTTTCCAGCCCTTCCCAGTCATCACCCCAAGCTGCCCAATATGGCGTGGGGTGGGATCCGATTAACCTGAATCCCTGATTCGGGGTTGGCTGTTGCAGTAGGAGTGGAGGAAGGGCAGATGTCAGAGGCACAGTCCCCTTGAGTAGGAGAGGCAAGAAATTCACGTGAGCTGACGTTCTGCCCACGTCCCCCGGGCTAAAGATCAAATGACCAGTGAAGGCAATAAGGGACCCCAGGGGTCAGGGAAGAGAAGCTTCCCATGGGCGGGCCTGTTCAGGGAAAGCTTCTTGAATGGGGTTGAACTGGAGTTCAACCAAAGAAAAAGTATGACTCACTTTGGAAGCCGTCCCTAGGTAGGCGGGAAGTGTCGGCTGCTGCGCTGAGCCAGGAACATCTGTAGTGTGTTCAGGGCCAAGAAGCTGGCCTGAGGGGGAGGAACCTAGGGGAGACGTGTCGGGGGCTGGAACCAGAGAGCCTGGTGCCAGCTGAGAGGTTTGGATTTGTACCTACAGGCATGGGGGTTCACAAAGGCCTTTGAGCAGGGAGGAGAGGTGTGCAGAGCAGGGACGGGGGATGGACCCTGCCACACCTACTCTGGAAGATCACGTACCCCGGCTGAGGGCTGAGGTTCCCCTTCCCCACGGGCTGGAAGGAAGCGATATGGCCGCATCATCGCTGTCTCCGTGCACTGGCCGATTTCTTCCCTACGTTTTTTAAAATTATTTATTTATTTATTTTTGGCTGCGTTGGGTCTTCGTTGCTGCGCGCAGGCCTTCTCTAGTTGCGGTGAGCGGGGGCTCCTGTTCATTGCGGTGCGTGGGCTTCTCACTGCGGTGGCTTCTCTTGTGGAGCGTGGGCTCTAGGCACGGGGGCTTCAGCAGTTGTGGCTCACAGGCTCTAGAGCGCAGGCTCAGTAGTTGTGGTACACGGGCTTCATTGCTCCACGGCATGTGGGATCTTCCCGGACCAGGGCTCGAACTGTTTCCCCTGCACTGGCAGGAGGATTCTTAACCACTGCACCACCAGGGAAGCCCCTTCCCTACGTTTTAAGGAGTGGAGACGGATGGGGAGGGCGGGTGGTCTAATCTCAACCATAATGGAAATTTCAATCACACACACTTAAAGACAAACTTGCATGAATCAATAGTGTATTGATTTACACTACATTTATTTTCCCTTACACACTGCAGAAAATGCAATTATCACTTAATTATAAAATTACCCTTTTACAATAACACATCTGACTGGCTCGGCCTGCAGCCAGAAGCCTGAGTGGTCCCTGCGTTGCTCTCCCGGCACAGAGGTGACCCAGGCCCTCCATGCAAGTCAGTCCCAGAGAAGGGTCTCATCACACTTTTGTGCCTTGGGGGCCGTCGCCCATGGGTGTGCCTCCACTTTCAGGAGGGGGCTGGGAAGTGACAGATGCTCCTTCTGCCTGTGAGGCCTCCCTCCTTCACCACAGATTCTAGGACTAGCTTCTGGAACACATTATCCCAATGAAGTAGACAGCTTTAACTATTAATAATTAATTAATTATTAATTATTAATTAATTAAGCCAGCAAAAACTTATGGCATCCTACTATGTGCCAAGGCATTGTGTTAAAGCCCTGTGACGGATAATATAATGGTGAGCAAGGTCACTGATCTCATGACACTTGGAGTCTAATGGGGGACAGCAAGAAATAAATAAGCGCTAGTAACACAGGGTGCTAAGTGCTGAGATGGGAGTGGTACAGTGTGCCGTGCGGGCTCCAAGGAAGGGCACCCCAGGGGGGACAGGGAATGTTTCCCAGCAGAAGTGCCTTTTAGGAGGAAAGATGAGTAAAAGTTATTGGGTTATAGGACTGAAAGGAGGAAGTGTATTCCAGGCAGAGGGAGCATCATGGTGAAGGCCAAGGCGGGTCTGGGTTGGGTGCTGCCACTGCCACCAGACAGACAGGTATTTCTAAGGAAATGAAAACGTTCATTATTGCTGGAGTGTACAGTTCAGGGGCGGGGGGACAGGGAGCTGCTCGGGTAAACCTGGAGAGGTAGGCAGAGGCCAAGTTCTCTTTCAGAGTTTGAAGTTCATCCTGAGAGTAAAAGGGCAGCACTGATGTGTTTGAAGCAGGGAAATGCCCTAACCAGACTTCTGTTTTAGAAAGATTGTTTTGATTGTAGGTGTAGAGTATGAACAGGAAAGCGGGCCGGACTGAGTTCCGGGAGACTGGTGAGCAGTCCAAGAGGGAGATGAGGGTTCTTGAACTTGAAAACAGCAATAAGGATGGAAATAATTCGATGGCTTTGAGAGGGGTTTAGGAGGTAGAATCAATAAATCATTAATATTTGGTGATGGCTTGGACGTGGAGGGTATGAGAGAGAATAACCCTTCATGTTCTCACTTGGGCAATAGAAGGAGGCAGAGGATGAGTACATTTTGGGATACGTTGATTTCAAGGTCACGGTGGGGCTCTGGTGGAGACAAGGAACGGACCATAGCATGTATTCATCTGAAGCTCAGGAAAGAGGATGGGGCTGGGGGACAGCTTGGAAGCCATCAGCATAGAATCACCAGGTAGAGCGACACGGTCCACTCACACCCAGAAACTATTGGAGGCCTGTGCAAAGGGCCCCTGTCGGGCCATGTGTGGTTGAGATGAAACATCCTAGGAAGTCTCATCCTATGGTCTGTCTCTCCATGCCCAGGTCTCTGGAGTGGCAGGAAACCCACGACCGACGGAAAAGCCAGTTGTATGAAAATAAGGATGATGGCGAGTTTTGGTACTTACACTTCTTTCAAAATTAGATTTTAAATCTTTAACTATTGCCCAAACCCTCAATCCCCACCCTTTTCCCTAAACTTTTGTGAGAATAAAGATTCGCTTTTCAGAGATCTGGGTAGAAGGAGGCTATTTTCTCCACCAAGACACCAAAGCTTTGAAAAGGAAATTGTGTGTTCTCTCTTTGCACGAAAGGTATTTCCTCTCTGAAATGTTAGAACTCGCAGGAAATGTTAATGGTAGAAGGGAATATTGGCACCAAAGCTTTGAAACCACCAGTTTCCTGGAAACCAGGATGCATGGTTATCATGCCTGTAACTTCTTTTGCCATCTTTTTTGGAGCCCTGGAGTGCCACAGTCTTTCCTGGCATGAATCGCAAGAGAGGAACATGGGGGTTAATCTCCCAGCCCTGACTCTAGTCAGGTGTTATCACCCAGCAGCTATGTAGGACTAGATGTTTTACAACACATCCCCAGCCCTATGCTCACATCTTAAAGAATAAGATGGACATTTCTCTGAAGGGTTATCTGGTTTATTCAATGACATACTTAAATAAAATTTAGCATGTGTGAAAAAGAGACTGGGTCTAAGTAATTAAGAATCAGAGGGACAAATATAAATTAGGAGGAAGAATATTTCCAGTATCGCAACTTTAATCACAGGTATGATTTTAGGTGTTGAATCCATTGTATTCTGATAAGACCCCAACCGTGCATTTGGCAAAGGGCCCTAGGGAAAGGTGATTTTCTTAGCAGTGTGTAGGACCCAGGACAGAAAGAGACTGGCAGTCGTCTTGCTGGCCGTGAGAGGGACCTGAAGAACTCATAATTTGACTCTGTCCTTGTCCTTCCAACCACTGGAGACATCAGAAGTGTATCTGACCACGAAGGAACCAGAATGGGGCTCTGGCCTTTGGGTTGGACAGTGGTAAATCAACGGATACTATAGTTGACAGGCAGAGGTACAGTGAAGTTATGGGACAAACCCGTAGTCATTAAGTGATGTGTCTCTCTTTGTAACAGGATGTCATGTCAAGATTTCCGAGATAACTTCTGCCTATTTATATGTAAGCAAGTTCCAATCAGCCTGGACCATGGAAACGCACTCCATGAAAGATGGTCCCAACTGATGTTTAAGAACCACTTAATTCCAGGAAATGTGGAAGGTAGTTATGACCTTGGTAATTATTCTGCCAGAGGGGAAGCTGCTAGCCTTTGCCCTATCCCAGCTTCAGCTCTCAGTGGCTCTCGATTCTAGACCATCAGCCTGAAGAAGAGGACTTTGTCAGCCCAAAGGGACAGCTATACTTCTCCAGGGGAATGATTGCTGGTGGGGGTGGGCCGGAGAATCTCCAGTGTGAATCCCCTGCTCTCTTGCTTTCCCACTGTCCTTCTACTAAGCTCCATCCACCTCCCAAGAGTAGAATGGGCCCACTGCTCTTCAGTAATTATCCAGGGGCTTCCCTGGTGGCGCAGTGGTTGAGAGTCCACCTGCCGATGCAGGGGACGCGGGTTCGTGCCCCGGTCCAGGAAGATCCCACATGCCGCAGAGCGGCTGGGCCCGTGAGCCATGGCCGCTGAGCCTGCGCGTCCGGAGCCTGTGCTCCGCAACGGGAGAGGCCACAACAGTGAGAGGCCCGTGTACCGCAAAAAAAACAAAAAAACAAACAAACAAAAAAAAAATTATCCAGGACATTGGGGGAGCTATGAAAAGAACACTGGGCAAAAGTCAGGGCCTGGGTTAAACCATTGTTTTTGCCACATTTTGGCTTTGTGACTCTGGTCTCTCTGTCCTCAGTCTCCCCAACTGTACATAGTGGAACTTAGTCATCTCCATCTTCCCCTTGAAGCCACAGAGCACCATCCAGGCCTCAGGGAGCACATTCCTGCCCATGTTGGTTGATGTATCCTGCAGCACCATACTGAGATCCCAGAGGTGGGCACCTCAGAATCTGTCTATGGGCTCCCGGGAGATGAATCTCATTGATGTGATTTTAAGAGAGTGAGTGACATACTCTCACTGCACCTCCGGCTCCCCGTCTGTGACATGGTTGAGTGAAATATCACCCTCTGAAGATGAACCTGAGTGTGCTCACACATCCTGCATAGGAAAAGCTATACAAACAACATAGTTGTGCGTGTGTGTTTGTGTGTGTGGGTGTGTTTGCACCTTGACACGTGCATTCCCTCACCTCGGCACCAGCCTGTCGAGAATGTATGCTTGAATGACCCCACGCCTGCAGGCTCTTCACTCTGCTGGTCAGAGAACCTAGTCACCAGGAGACCATGGACAGATTCTAAGAAACCACCGAGTTGCTCGGGCAGCAAGTTTACTGATTCATCTTCCTGAGCTGCACCGGTCTGACTGTGGGCCAGCACCCCCAGATATTAGTGCAGATCGATGAACTGACCAAAATTATACCTTGTGCCATCTGTAGTAATTCCTTACAAGGGAGAGAGGGAAGGGAGGCAGCCGGCGAGCACCTGCTCTGTGCTGCTAAGTGCACTTGAGTGTGTCATCGTTTGATCCTCACAAAAAGCCGATGACTGAGATGGCCTCTATGTCTCCCTATTCCCCTTTCAGAGCTTCCCAATCGTACCCCAACCTTCTGATGTCTATTAATTCATTTCTAGCTTGCCTCATCTTCATTTATTTTTCATACATTATCTCTCATGCATTTGGTTGTGTTGATTTGGTTTGGTTTTTTTGGCTGCGTCAGGTGTTTCGTTGCAGCACGCAGGCCCTTTGTTGCAGTGTGCAGGCTCCTCTCTAGCTGTGGTGCACAGTCTCAGTAGTTGTGGCATGCGGGCTCTCTAGTTGTGGTGTGTGGGCTCGGTAGTTGTGGCACGCGGGCTCAGTAGTTGGGGCGCGTGGGCTTAGCAGTTATGGCTCGCGGGCTTAGTTGCCCGGCGACATGTGGGATCTTAGTTCCCCGACCAGGGATTGAACTTGCCTCCCCTGCATTGGAAGGCGGATTTTTAACCACTGGACCACCAGGGAAGTCCCGATCTCTCATGCATTTGAATCTAATGGTTTTCATGTTAGTTGTCTCCCTCTGGCTTTGGTGAGGACTCTTGGGTAGCAGAGTTCTATGAATTGCCATCTCTCTGCCTCTCTTCCTCTGTCTCCATTGATGCTTGGGGGATTGACACCATTTCATGGCTCCATGGTTGTCACCAGTGCATACTTGAGGCCTCTGGAATTCCACTTATTATTATAAAAATAGCCCTCAACTTTACAGTGTAAGAAACATTTTCACCAAGTAGGAACTGTACTTTCCCTCCTTATTTTTAAGAGGAGGAAACTGAGGCTCACAAAATAAAGAAGCTTGTGTCACAACTAGTAACTGTGGGGAATGGGACCCAGGCCTTGGTCTATTAGCCCAAATCCAGAGATTCCATCTCAACCATCACAACACTGAACTGCCTCTCTGAAGTGGTCACAGTCCCATCCTGCAATGCCAGAGCTGAGCTGAAGTCCACTCACTGCCCTTTTTCATGCAGGACCCCGGAGGGACATGCAGTACATCTTCTCTGTGCCAGAAAGCATGGAAAACAACAATGTCATCGTGTCCTTCAGTTTTGTCATGCCACAAAATTTAAAGGCAACAGACAGGACATGTCCACTGAAATCCGAGGTGTTCAAGGTAAGGCAGCATGCTTCCGGGCTTTGCCCTTCGAGGACATTTCTGTACACCTTGGAGAAAGCAACCAGCTAGGCTGGGAGATTTCACCCAGCTGCAGACTCAGAACTAAAACCCAAAGCGTGATAGAGTTCAGTTGGTGCAACTCTGTAAATCTGCAGGAGAACCTGAGACAAAGGAGGTTACAGTGGGCACAGCTCCTGCCCTTGCCACTTGTCAGCACTTCCTGCTGCAGGCTCTGATGCTTGTTCCTTAAAAAGTAGTCTGGTCCGAGACCAGCTGTTGCAACAGTGCAGATTCCTGGGGTCACCCCCAAACATTCTGAGTCCCGATCTCCATGGTCGGAGCCTGAAAATCTGTATTGTAATGAGCTCCCCAGGGACTGCTTATACACAGAAATGTCTGAGAATCATTGGCTAAACTCTGGGAGGAGTTTAAGGGAAAAAACAATCCTGGGTATACAGCCGGGAGGTACGCTTTTCTCTTATGCTTACACCAAAATCGGTCAAAGCTCCGTGGTTGGCTTACGAGCATCTGCTCGGCCACTCATCCAAGGCCAGGTCTTCCTCTCCACCTAGCCTCCCCTCCCCTCTGATGGCTCTTCAGCCAGCCCTTCAGCTCCTAAGGGGCCATCCCGCCACACAACCCCCAACACACACTCACCTGCACACACACTAACTGTGAGTAGGTGATCAGGGAATTCCTTTTTTTTTTTTCTTTTTTAATACCATGCAAAAGAAAGGAGTTACAAAAGAAAATCTGATACCTGTGCTCCCTCCTCCTTTCCCAAATAGTTTAATGCATCCCACAGATAAAGTGCAGGGTTCTCAAATCATACACCCCACAGCCTCTCTGCACGAACATGGATAACTAAGATCGTGCAACCATCAAATGCTGGGATCCCCTGTCCCCATATTACAGGTGAAGAAACTGAGGCCCAGTGACGTGAAGTGACACAGAGTTAATGGCAGAGCTGGGGACCGGGTGCCAGATGTCCCTCGAGCCTTCAGTCAAACACACCCATCACTTGTGTGGCTGGAGCTCTGACAGCATCTCTACGAAGGATCCCAGGAATGTTCACTGAGACTAAGGCAACATTCACAACTAGGGCCTTAGCCCCGTCATGGACAGGCAGGGCTCCTCGGTCCTGAAACAGTCCTGTGCGCTGGCTGTGGTTCACTCTAATACGAAGGCCTCACTGATAGAGAACTTCAGAGTTCCAAACATGTTCACATTCACTGTCTCAAAAACCCCAGTACTCCTGCTTTTATAGATGTGGAAACCAAAAGTCAGCGTGAATGACCTGCCCAAGGTGCAGCTGGCTGGTGACAGGGGAGTGCCCAATACCAGAACTTGTGGTTCCAGGACCAGGGCTCTCAGCAGGACATAGGCACTTGCCTTTCTGGTGGTGCTCACAGCTCAAACAAAAATATGTTTCTGGCTCTAGAAGGAGGAGAACCCTTTGGGTCCTGCTCTCTCTGAGCACATTTCCACATCCTAGTTGCATGAAATCAATGGAAAAGAAATTGATGGGGTTTAGCACCATACTTTCGAGGTTCTGCAAACCAGCTGAGACTATCAAAGAACATCTCCTAAGGATGCAGTAGTGGACAGTTGTCATTTTCATCACCACTAGGCACATGAACACCCTTTCCATGTGGGGGGGAACCTTGGTGAAAGGCAAGGCCTGGTCTCCCACTGCAGCAGTCAAAGAGGCCAAATATTCCCTCTCCCCAGCCATTGGATGCAAAGGGTAGACTTGTGGCCCAGGCTTGTCCAATTGGATGTTCTTGGTTACTCTAGCCCTTGAGTCTTGAGGAAGTAACTAAAGGAGCTAGGACCAGCTGAGGGATTCTTTGCAGCAGATCTTTGGTGCAGCAATGCAGGGAGATCCTGTGATGGTGTCCAGCTGTGTAGCCACCTCTTCTCATTCCTGCCCACCTTCTGAGTTGCATTCTCTCGATTTCCCATTGACTCTGATTTATCTTTCCCATAAATGACCTCCTGTTCACCCCACCCTGGATTAGTTTCCATTGTTTTCTGCCAAGGATCCCAACGGATTCAGGTACCTTCTAAGAGGATCCTCATCCTCAGAGTCCCCTAATCTCACCTCTGAGAAGAACAAAATGAGAGGAGTTGGGAAGGGCTAGGAAGGGACTGAGACATCTGGTCTACCGGCAGGGATTGAACAATTCAATTCAAGTCCTGAACCAGACAGGACTCCTAAGAATATCTCAGCCAGCTCTTCCCTTTCCTAATGAGAGACAGAAGTCCAGAGAGGGTATGAGGTCTGCCCCCCATGCACAAAAACTGGGGGTGCTGTTCATATTTTCATCTGATTCTCGTGCCCCAGAGCCGAGCAACATGGCAGCCTTGTGTTCTCAGCTGCCCATTTTGCTGAAGGGGCGTGCAGACCTGGGACCTCCTTAGGCTCCCTGGAGATCCCTCTGGATCTTGCAGGATCCTGATCGAGTTAAACACCAAAGAACAGTCCAGACCTTGACAACTCAAGAGGCACTTGGGTTCCTTTGACGGTTCTGCTGAGAAACAGGCTATGTTTGTGCCAACAGCTAGTCTGTCTGAGACTCCAGGGCTCTACTGGTGTTCGTGGGTACAGCGCTGCCCACATGACAGCTGCATACATTTCTGCAACCTTGGCATGGGCCTGTGGCTCTCCAACTGCTATGGGAGCACTGCTCTGCCTTGCATCAAACCAAACACAGGTGGTGTACAAATAGGCAGGGAGAAGACAGGACAGAGAAAAAGAGCAAGGATGGATAAGCTCCATCCTCCCCCAGGCTGGAACTTTCCACCTCCCTTCCAGCTCATTCCTGATCTCCAGATAAGTCTGCCCAGGTAAATCAAATGGCCTGTACGCCTAAGCGGAGCCCAGGATCAGCAGTAGGATAGAACTGAAACCCATGCCAACTGTGGAAGACAGTGCATGGAGGTGGTGGGTATTAATTACAAAGGAAGCAACACAGCTTGCTCTATTCTCACCTCTGCTACTGAGACTGCAAAGCCTCAGTTTCGGAGCCTAGCATATGCTTAGGATTTCTGTGACAACTCAACACATTACATGCAAATACTTTGCAAACCATGAAGTGGCTTAAAAATGGGACTGCATCTTCAGTGCCTCCTTATGCAACATGAACAGACTGAAACATAGATATTTCCACATTCAGACCCACACATACATCCCTACAAACACTGAGGTACAGCGATTGGGAGGAGGGGAATGCTAGAACAAATTCCCACCATGCTTTACAGTGGTCTGATGGAATAACAGTTTCCTTCTCCTTGGAGCTCCAACTCTGGGGAATTTACATTTGATCCAGGTTCTGTCTTACCGCCAGTTCCCATCACTGTCTCTTTTCCTTCCAATTTTATCATCACTGCTGTGAAGAGTAACCAAGCTGAGATGAGAAAGGGAGAGTCTCCTTTTCTCAGACACCTTCCTCCCACTTCAATTTCCTTTCCCCTTCATGCTCCCTACAGCAGTTGGGTTTCCTTTGTCACAGCTCTGCACAGAGAATGAGTGATGGTCCCTGTTCACTCCCAGGTGTTCCAGGGAACAGGCTGAAAGTGCAACAAAAAGGAACGCAGGGCCCCGAGCCAGCCTTCTCAGATCTGCTCGCCTTTGGGTTTTAGTTTGGGTTCCTGAACCTGCCTTTCTTCTCTTCCCTCAGATCGACTATCAGGTATGGCCACCGCCCCTGCTGCCGTCTGTCCATATTGTTACGCCTCTTCCAACACCCTTGACCTCAACGTGTCTCTTGCTGTTCTGTGGCTGCCAATTCAGCCTTGCTATGTCCTGTAATAGATACAAGCTTAGAACTTCCAAACAGGTCAACAATGCAGGGAATATTTCAGCTGTCCTTGTCTAAAGCTGGATCCCTTAAGCTGTTCTCTGGTTTGACGTTGCAGAGGGAGTGCAACCATGAAACCATCCTCAAGCATTTGGCCCGATAGATAAGATTGACGCTGCCTGTTCCTTTTAAGATGAGAGACAGGCTCATGGGTCCCTGGTGGGGCCGGGGGTAGATCTTTAGCCTCCTGTATTCTTTGTCAGCCCCCAATCCCACCACAACCAGGATGCATGCAATGCAAATGCAAGTTCAAGGCACATCCTCCAACTCTTCTTACAGCCACATCACCGCCACCACCCTCCCTCCCCACCCTCCCGACCACCCACTACCACCTGCCCCTCCCCACCCCCACCCAGTAAATATTCTGGTTTGGCGTGGGTGAAAGGTGACCAAAATATGGGTAAGGATGGAGAAGGAAAGATGGAGTTTGGGAAGCCTAACCTCAGAGGCACTCAAACCCCTTTAGACGTGAACTCTGTAATGCGGCTGTTGCCCAAGGGGAGGTACATGTGCCAGGACGAGGATGGAAGGGAAGAGGGCGGGAGCAGGATGTAGCCACAGCCAACGGGTGGTGACTGCAGCCTGCTGGCAGGTCCAGGGAAGCTCCTCCGGCCCTTCCGGACGTCCCCCAACAGGGAGACAGAGGCTGGGACAGCTGGTCCTTGAGCAGGGGATACACAGAACCCCAGGCAGGAAGCAGACAGCAAGGATGTCTGCCTGTCACAGCGGCAGCCCAGCCACAGAGCTGGGTTTAGGATCCAACTCTGGTTCTCAGCACAACAGTCATGGAATGAGAACTTCTGGAAGGGCTTCAAGGGAAGCAGTCAGGTGCAAGGAACGAGTCAGGGTTCTAGTTCCCAGACCTGGAGAACGAGGTGAGGACTTGATCGAATGAAAGGTATGAGCCGCATCCCTAGAAATAGAGGGTCGGGTCTTGTGATTGTAGGAGGCTCAAAGCCCACACCCGTCTGTACACAGTGCCTCCCCATGTGCACACGTGTGCGCGCGCGCGCACACACACACACACACACACACACACACACACACACACAACAGTGCTGACTCTGGAGAAGAACTGATCTCATCGTTTCTTTTGCTAGAAAGGCCCAAGCAAGTCAGGCTCCAGAGACACTGGGGCTGCTGATAATGTCAGCAGCATCAGTTTGGAGGCTCTGCCCAGCGCCCCGATGCACGCAGCAACAGTAGCCCCAGCTGCAGCCCAGCCTGGTTCCCACCCCTTGAAAAGACCCTCTCCCCGTCTCCTCGTTTCCCCCCGAGGCAGAGCTCACAAGCAGTCATTTCATGCTGCGTGACCGTTCTAAATGGAATCCCCATCTCAGTTGTGTTGGGGAAAATGTATTTAGTAAGGGGTTTTTATCGTGTAATATGTATGTGACGTCCAGTAATAGGAACTACATGATATTTATTGTTTTATCTCTAAGAAAATATTGAAATAAAAGGAGAATGATGAGGGCCTATTATTCTCCAGTGAGAAGGCATTTCAGGGCTTTACTGGAAGGAAGGAATGGAGGGAGCGAAAGGACTCCAGCCCCGCAGTGCTGCAGGGGTCCAAGGAGTGCTTTGCAAAAGGGTCCAGAGAGAAAGGACTCCAAATTCCAATACTGAATTATGTTTTGAATTACTGAATTAATTCAGTATTGGAACAGTCTCACTAGTTTTCATGATTTGTCTTTGTATATAAGCAGGGAGATAAACCCAGAAGCCCAGGATGCTGTAAGATTTAATGAGGTAAAACCATGTATCATATTCCCCTCATTCATTGTAGTGTTAGCATCTATATTAAATAACAGTCTGAACTCTATTGCATTTCGAGACTTTGGGTAAACAGTGTCTCCCTTTTCAGGGCCTGTAGTGCTGTTCTGATGGATGGAGAGAGGTCTGGGAGGTAGGGGTCTCTCCTGGTAGCTGTGGCCCATGCACAGAGGGGGTTTCTCACCATCATCACATCTCTTCCAGTTCCAGCATTTCCGAGAGAGATTGCCGTCCACCTTTTTTTCCAAATTCAGAACTGCTGAGAAGGGCATCGTTTCTGAAACCACATGCAACCTTACAGAGTGTTTCAGCCTGAGCCCTGGGACCTATGTGGTGGTCGCCTCCGCAGGCAGAGAAGCAGTTGAGTTCTTGCTCCGAATCTTCCTAAAGATGCCAGACAGTGACAGGTACAGAACTTCTGGGATTCTAAACGTTTTATTCTACTTAATTTTATAAAAACACATTGCACCATTCTGTGCGGCAACGCACTCAGCTAGCAGGGGACACAGCACGGCCCCCGCTCTCAAGAAGCTCAGCACAGAGTGGAGGCGACAGAGTCTGTGAACCAATACGTAGACCACAAACAGGATGGGGCCATTGCCTGACGGAAGTGCAGGGTCGTGTGGGAGGACAGAGTGGAGGATTCCCTTCTGGCAAGAGGGACAGAGGAAGGCTTCTTGGGGGACATGGAATGTGAGCTAGTCCTTGATGGAAAACCTAACAGTGTTTCCCAGGGGAAGGCAGTGCAGGTGGAGGAAAAAGACATGAGCAGAAGCAGGGAAGTGGGTGAGCATGGGGCTCGTTGAAGAATGAGCGATGTTGTCCATACACACAGGAAGGTGGTACGTGGCAGGCATGGCAATTGTCTGAAATGCGGACAGAATGTGGGGCACATCAGGGAGACAGTGAGAGATGGGTCTGAGTGACAGAGTCTGATGGTGGAGGGTCTTCACTGCAGTGAAGACCCTGCTGGGCACCTCATGCCTCTTGGCCCTGAGGCAGGCATCACTACAATCATGGCAGTCTTTACCGTTGAGCATGGACGAGGCCTTCTCAGTCCAGAATGCCAGATGGTCACTGTGCCACCATTCAGAGTTGGAACCTAAGACAAATCTTATTTGCCATCCTGGCAATGGGGGTTACGATACACATATATCTGGTTGTGAAAGGAACAGTTTACAAAATGATTTGAAGACTGGGGAGGGCCACCCGAAAGACTGGACATGAGGTCAAGATGCTCGTCTGTCTGCTGACTGCCATGGCTGCCCACTTCACATCTTGCTGTGCTGAGGGCTCTCCACGTGTGTCCTTGGCATAGATGCCCAATGCCTGCAGGGGTGCCTGCCACATGTAAGCGTGAGCGTCCTTTGAATAGTGAGCTGGTCATCCTTGTCACACTGTCCCCCTGATTTTCTAGGAACCTGGACGATAATCCCAACCTCAGACCACTGCAGGTAAGCGTGCGGCAAGGCTTGGTTGGCAGACTTCACTGGGTCCCGTCCCCTCCCCAAGAGTTTCTATCTCCTTCCTTCTTGCCTCGCCACTGACCAATGAAAGCACAGATACCACAATGCGCTGGTGATGGCTCAAAGGGGCAGGGATGAGGTGAGAAGACCAGGCCTTGAAGGCCAGGCTGGACCCAACCATCTTCCTTCCACAAATTTCCATTTTCCCATTCCCCAAAAAGGTTTGATCCAATTGCTGGATGAAGCCTCTGTCTCAGATCCAGGTGGAAGGTTTTGGGGCCCTCACCTCCTTCCCCAGAAATCTGATGTTGGCTCTTCTTTAGATCCAGGCAAGTCATCCAGAAATGGCTCCCAACGAAGCACTTTCTACAGATACGCTCAGCAGGTACAGTACTTAGCGTGACGGCGAGGGGCCCTACATAGGACAGGTGATGGAGGAGCCGGAGGGAAGGAAACCTCTCCCAGGTCCTTATCAGGATAGAGGAGGAAGATGACTTGATGGGTGGTCGTGTCAGCCTCTCTCCCTGGATGTCCAGAACTGATCTGGAGAGACGGGGCACCCCACCTGGGGGACATCTGGGGTGAAGTGTAGTTTGGAAAGGAAGGGCCTGATTATAGGGGAGTGAGCTTTTAAAATCTTTAAACAAGCAATTGGCAATACCCCTTGAAATCTTTCCTCCTCTCGTTCTGCCACCTCCCACCAACGTTGGCATCCTTCTCAGGAGCTGGCCAGCTTCAGAAAGCACGAACAGCCTTCTTCCCGCCAAGCCACCTACATGCACAGGGGATTTTCTTAATGGTTTAATAAGCCGTTATAAAGAACTCCTTGACTTGTCAGGAAAAACCCAGCTGCCAGGGGCTCCGCACGATGGGCCTTTTACCATTAGTCATCATGTCGGTGTGGGAAGCGGAAAGTCATATAGATGATCGAGTGTACCATGCCGACCTCGGGCAGACAGGGGCCAAGGACAGGAAGCTGCCAGACATTCAGAAAGCTAACAGGGCATTGGTAACCAGGAGGCAGCCAAAGGGAAGTTATTCAGGTAGCTTGGGCCCAGAGATATAAATAAGGAGAGATGAAGAATGTGGCTGGCATGAGGGTACGTGTAATAGGGAACAGCTCAGTATGAACCTCCTTGAAATCGACACTAGCCCAGGATTCAGGCCCACATCTGGGCTGACTCAGAAAGCACTTCACTTGATGCAAAACAGGATCTGCTATGGTGAATGTCCCCAGTCTGTGAGCTTCTGAAGGCAGGGATGACAACGTATGCATTCCTTGTCCCCAGTAACTATCACTGTCCTTGGCACAGAGAAGGTGTTCAATCAATCTGCACTGAATTAAGACAGATTCACTTCCCCAGAGCAGATGCTCTAGCTAAGGTTACTTCCCCTAGGTGATCAGCAGGACCCGGTTAGGATACGTGAGACCAAGCTTCCTTCTGGGGCAGGTGGCAAAGTCCTCAACGTGGTCCATGAACCTGCACCTCTGAAATAAAAAATATAATTTGTCATATGATAAATGGTACAGATTCCCTAATCAGGACTTTTCCAAACAACAACCAAATGTCTTCTCATAGAGGGTAACTGGCAGCCCACATGAGGCCTTCGTAGGAATTAGAATAGAAGAGAGATGGAGCTTTGCGCCAAGGTGCGTGGCTTGAGAGTAGAACCCAGACTGGACTCCAACTTCTTTTCTCCCCTTGGTGGAGACCCTTGAGCAGGGCCAACCTGGCATCACTCTGCACAACCTGCAAACTGTCCTCAGAGGTTGTGTCCTCAAAAGAAAGTTGAGAGCAAAATATTCGTCCATGTACTCACTCTGTCCTGTCTCCCAATCTCTTGTACGCCTTTATCAGCCATAGTAGTGGTGGTGGTACCACAACCCAAGGTCCGCCTGTGGGAAAAGGAAGGACACACTCAGCCTTTGGGACAGGCCACATCCATCATCTATCATTTATTCAATCAGCAAACATGTACAGATACCCTAGGATGTTCCAAGGAAAGCAAAGCATCAGTCCTTAGGCATCTTCCATTGAGGTGTAGAGGCCGACGTGCGATTCTTTGGGCGTTTTGTTCGGGCAACTTTATCTCCATTCCTAGCCCCATCTCTTCCAACATTCTGGTGTTTACTGGGTGCAGGGACCAGGTCAGGGGCTGTCGAGCGCGGGGGATGTGATCCATGCCCCACAGCTGCTCACGTTCTCACGTGACTCCTCACCATGGTAACTGCTCTTCATAGTGAGATGCCGCGATTCTTTCGAGGAAGAAACTCAGTTGATGGCGGGCACACAACACCGACTTCCCTGACGTGACCGACCAGGGAGACGTTGGAGGGATGACCTAAGGGCCGATTTCAGATGCTGGCAGGATGTGTTGCACTGGTGACATCACTGGGGCTCATTTTTCCGGCTAAAGGACTCCAGTAAGGACAAACTGTAGGGCTGCTTTTGCCGTGTGTTCTGGGTGGTGAGGCCACCCTGGGGACTGCTTATCTGCTGTCTGTGTGGTACTGGTTCTCAGAAGACCCCAAGGAGGAACCTCCTTCCTCCTGACCTAGTGCCCCTCTACAAAGCCACCTGCTGGGAGCCGTCACTCCAACTCCTTCTCCCGCGGGACAGCTTCCCCAGGGTGGTGATGTCCCATCATGCCCTCGGCTTTTTACCAGGCTGAGTGAAGGAAACAGCTGCATGGAGAAGAGCTCTGCTTCTCTGTCAAATCGTCACAGAATCTGCTGCCCATAAAACTGTTGGGGTCAGTGTCCCGAACAGAAAAGTGAAGGCAGTTAACACCTTCAGAAGTTCAGGCCAGGAAAGTTTCTCTCCCCTCAACCTCAGCTGCTTCCCATTTTTTATCCGAGGAAAACCATGATGTCTCCCTTTCTGCTTCTGTGGCTGGGAAGACTAATGCTAAGTTATGTGCTCAATTAGAGCAACTTGTCCTAGCCTGGATTCCTGGTGTTTTTATCTCCCCTCACCACACACACACACACACACACACACACACACTCACTCTCTCTCACTCTCACTCTCTCTCTCTCTCTCTCTCACAGTAGTCATGTTTTCTCTCACTTCCTTTCTGGAAGCAGATGGGGGAACACACCTGTAGAGCTGAATTGATTCATTCAACAATACTTCTCCTGAGGGGCTCCCAAGTGCCAGGTATGATGAGGGGGAAGCAAACACAGCTTTCAGCCCAGTAATGAATAAAGAGAGAAATGCAAGGTGACCCACACCAGGTATCAAATGTCAGGAGTAATCAGCACTACAGATGTTCAGGGAGGGAGTTATCACCAGGGCCTGGAGCAATCAGGAAGTGCTTCATGGGAATCCCCTGGAGGTCCAGTGGTTAGGACTCCATGCTTTCACTGCCGAGGGCGCGGGTTCAATCCCTGATCAGGGAACTAAGATCCCGCAAGTCATGCTGTGCAGCCAAAAAAAAAGAAGGAAGGAGGGAGGGAGGGAAGGAGGGAGGGGGGGAGGGAAGGAAGGGAGGAAAGGGAGGGACGGAGGGAGGGAGGGAGGGAGAGAAGGAAGGAGGGAGGGAAGGAAGGAGGGAGGGAGGGAAGGGAGGGAGGGAGGAAAGGGAGGGAGGGAGGAGGGAGGGAGGGAAGGAAGGAAGGAGGGAGGGAGGGGGGAGGGAGGAAAGGGAGGGAGGGAGGAGGGAGGGAAAGAAGGAAGGGGGGAGGGAGGGGGAGGGAGGGGGAAGGAGGGGGAGGGAGGGAGGGGGAAGGAGGGGGAGGGAGGGGGAAGGAGGGGGAGGGAGGGGGGAGGGAGGGGGAGGGAGGGAGGGGGGAGGGAGGGAGGAAAGGGAGGGAGGGAGGGAGGGAGAGAAGGGAGGGAGGGGAGGGAGAGAAGGGAGGGAGGGGAGGGAGAGAAGGGAGGGAGGGGAGGGAGGGAAGGGAGGGAGGGAAGGAGGGAGGAGGGAGGGAAGGAGGGAGGAGGGAGGGAAGGAGGGAGGAGGGAGGGAAGGAGGGAAGGAGGGGGGAGGGAGGGGGGAGGAAAGGGAGGGAGGGAGGAGGGAGGGAGGAAAGGGAGGGAGGGAGGGAGAGAAGGGAGGGAGGGGAGGGAAGCGAGGGAGGGAGGGAAGGGAGGGAGGAAGGAAGGAAGGAGGGAGGGAGGGAAGGAAGGAGGGAGGGAGGGAAGGAGGGAGGAGGGAGGGAAGGAGGGAAGGAGGGAGGGGGAGGGAGGGGGAGGGAGGGGGGAGGAAAGGGAGGGAGGGAGGAGGGAGGGAGGGAGGGAGGAAAGGGAGGGAGGGAGGGAGAGGAGGGAGGGAGGGGAGGGAAGGGAGGGAGGGAGGAAGGAGGGAGGGAAGGAAGGAGGGAGGGAGGGAAGGAAGGAGGGAGGGAGGGAAGGAAGGAGGGAGGGAAGGAAGGAAGGAGGGAGGGAGGGAGGGAAGGAAGGAGGGAGGGAGGGAGGGAAGGAAGGGAGGAAGGAGGGAGGGAGGGAAGGAAGGGAGGAAGGAGGGAGGGAGGGAAGGAAGGAGGGAGGGAGGGAGGAAGGAGGGAGGGAGGGAGGGAGGAAGAAAGGAGGGAGGGAGGGAAGGAAGGAGGGAGGGAGGGAAGGAGGGAGGGAGAGAAGGAAGGAGGGAGGGAGGGAAGGAAGGAGGGAGGGAGGGAGGGAGGGAGGAAAGGGAGGGAGGGAGGGAGGGAGGGCTTCATGACAAAGGTGAGATGGGAACTAAGTGCTCAGAAATCCCAGTGCTTTCACAGTCAGGCTGGTGCGCCCCTCCGCTCCTGGGCACCGATGTGATTCCTGCATCCCTTCCTCGTTTGGATCAGGGGCTGGACGTTGATCCAGGACTTTGCGCCAAGGTGCATGGCTCGAGAGTAGAACCCAGACTGGACTCCAACTTCATTTCTCCCCTTGGTGGAGACCCTCCGAACCCAGGTTCAGAGCCTTCTCAACCAGGAATTCCTAAAAGGTAAGGAAGAACCTCCTGGCCCCAACCCCATCCCCATGGCCACGCCAGTCCTGTGCCCCCTCCCTGACGTTTCAGTTCTTCCTGTTCTCCTGCTCAGGACCTCAGCGGACACATCCTCTTTGGATGAGTGCCGGAGCGTTGCGGCTCTGACGGATGTATCCTTTGCAGTCATCCCCCTCCCGCAGCTATAAGAGCCTGTCTGCTCCTTGGGCTTCCCCAGGGGTCTATTTAGGACACTGGGGAACACTTTTCTCACCCTCATTATTTTCCTTCTTGGTTCTGAGGGCTCGCCAAAGAGCCTGGGCTCCTGGGAATTCTGCACCAACTTGCCCTCCAGAACCGCCACAGCAACAATAACAAAACTTATCACCTATCAGGCGTCTACTGCGTGCCAAGAACTGTACTGATATATATCTTTTCCCTCGTAATTCTTGCAATAACCCCTGTGATATAAGAAGTATTGTCCCATGATCCAATGGAAGAAACAAGGGTTCAGCCCAGATCCCGCAGCTAGTCAGAATTTGTGTCTGGATTTGAAGTTGGAGTTTTCAGCCTCCAAAGTCTATGTTCTAACATTATCCTTCACTGCCTCCTTGTAGCACCAGTGGGAACTATCTTCCTTACACCCCTCTCCTTACCACTGCAGGAGTCCTCACTGTTTAAGTTCCTTGCTCAGCAAGCCCCCAGTTCAATAAAGATAACAGCCACCAGCCTTGCAGAAAACTCTTCGGTCTGCGCGGCACTTACACCCCATTGTTACTATCGTGCTGCACTTGCAGATGAGACTGGGCTGGGACAGTGCAGTGACCTGCCCACGTTCCGTGGCCGCAAGTGGCGGGGCTGGGACCCCACCCCGGGTCTCCTGCCTCCCGTCCTGACTTCCGCTCTCCCCTGAGCCGTTTCTCCCCTGCCCGCCCCACCTCCCCTCTGGCTCCTCGTGGGCGTATCCCCCAGCCGCTGCCTTGCAGCTCCTCCCTCGGGTGTGCACGGTCTCCCTGGGGTGACACGGACCCCCCCCTCTTTCACTCTTAACAAGGCTTGACTGGGGATGTGAAGCCAGCCATTGTCAAACAAGAGGCCTTCCTGATGAAATCATCAGTCAGGCCCTGTCTCTGCTGGCTGCGGCTTGGAATCACCCAGAGACACTGCTCATCCCTGAGGGTGAGTCCAATGGCCCTCGGCAACCCCACATCCTGGGGCAGGCAACCCTAGGGGAGGTCATGCCTGCAGGACCCCTGCAAAGCAGACAGGTCTTTTCTACCCTTCCTCTTGCTCACCCACCAGCTCCCCTCTAGTTCCTCAGAGATCCATTCTTTTCATTAGTTTTCATTAAACCCATCGTATGGAGTGACCAGGGCTGACTTGAATGCACAGAACGCGGTCCATCCACTGGCGCACACTTGGCGGGTGCACTCACCTCTCATGCTGCCTCCGGAGTTGCAAGGCGCTCTCCTCCCCCCAGCTGCTCCCCGCTCCCCCCTGCCAGGGCCCCCACCCCAACTGGTGAAGGCTGTGTTTGGGGCTCGCTCTCTTCCCCTGGGCGCACGTGATGTTGGCTCTCCTTTCTCAGGGCCGCCTTCTCCTTCCAATTGATTGTTTTCCCTGTGAAATAAATCTAAGCCAGGTCCCTTTCAGATACAGCAAGAGCCAGCTGGTGTAGGGCCACATCCAGGTGACGCTGGACTGACTGTGTTACTAGTTGGTGGGTGGGGCTGCTCTCTCTGCTCACTGCATGAAGGACTGCTTGACTCTTAACTCCCCACCAGCTGAAGGTGAACGGGCGGCTTGACCAAGAGGAGTTTTCAAGGCTGTGGAGCCGTCTTGTCCACTGCCAGGTACCTGCGTGTTCCCTTTTGACTAACACTCTTATTCTGTCTGGTTTAGCATATGTTTACAGGGTAGCCCGATCCTACACCAGGGTTGAGGGCTATGAAAGGAGAGGAGACTCACCCCCACCCTCAAGGAGGGCCCCTGTTTTGCTTGGGGGTCTGTACATGCACCACTAGAAGGTACAAGGCAATGCGCGGTCGGGTGGCAGGCTGAGGACCGCTCTAGGAGGCTGGAGGAGAAACGGGTCACAGTGACTGTAGCTGAAACTGCCAGCTAGCACTGCTCTCCTCATTGCTCCCTGGGCCCAGGCAGCATCCCCTAGGCCACCAGTTCACCTCACCCCCTTCGCCTCCGTCTGCCAGGACGTACATCAGAATCACAGCTGTGGTCTGTGGCCTCAGTGTGGCCTCACCGTTGTTCTCAGGACAAAGTTGAAACTCCTCAGCTGTACATAGGATCCTCCGAGTTGGGGCCCACTTTGGGGTCCAGGAGAAGCCCTTTCCCTCATCCCACTGACTCCATCGGACCCCAGCCCTGAGACTCCTTGTCCTCCCGTCCCTGCACTCAGAGCCTGCCTGATGCCCACCCAGCCTGCGGGTCCAGCCCCAAAACCCCTTCCCTGAGGGGCCTCCGCTGGGGGCCTTGCCCGCCCCCCTAAGACCCAGCGAGTCCCCCTTCAGCTCCTAACACTCGAACCCACAACAATAAAATAAAAACACTTTCAATTTACATATTATTTATTTATATCACCGAATCCCTGATTGGGGTCATTTAGTTTCTCACCAGGCACTGCAATGGCCGACAGTCCTCCCATTAGATTGCAGGGTCCTCCTGGGCAGGGATCCCTCATATTCGTCCTTTTCCCCAGGGCCTTCCACGGTGTCCAGCACACAGAAGGCACTCAAGAGTGCTGAACAAATGACCGAATGAACGCGTGACTGAATGAACGAGTCCGTACCTGATTGAGAACACGCTAAGCCTCTGAACTCACAAAAGCCAACTAAGGCCAGAGAAAAGTTGTCAAGCCGCTCTTTCCCAGTAACCGGCTCCCACGAGCTGCCTCAGCTGCACACCTGCTTGGGGGTATTTTGCTTTAAAGCAGCTCCTGGGCAGCAGCTGAGCATAGGCCAACGTTAGGAGTCCCGGGTTCAGTCCTGCGGTGCCTGCCTGCTCCGTTCAAGGCAAGTTACTCACCCACCTGTGTCCTCACCTGGGAAGCAGGAGGAGCCTGAGGGTTCGAGTGAGAATTAGGGGGAGGGAGAAAAGTCTGGGGCAAACAGAGAGCCGCCCTTTACAAAATCGGGGCGTTCGGGTGACTCCACACCACGGCCGTGCCTGGTCCCAGGCGCAGTTCTCACGTACCTTCAGTGCTGCCTACGTAGCACTCACTATCGTGCAAGGCGCGCTCCTAAATGCTTTATAAAGATGTGCTCGTTTACTCCTTGCAACGAACCTGTGAGGTAGGTACTGTAATTGGCCCTGGGCTACAGAGGGGGAAACTGAGGCCTAGAAAGGTTAGGTCACTTGACCCAGGTTACACAGCTGGTAATAGTCAAGCTGGGATTTATACTCAGCGGTTTGGTTGTAACGTCTGTGCTATTAACCCCACCCTAGGCAACCTCTAGAGAGCTCTCTACCTCCCTGGAAAGCAGGAAGCCTCCCGGGCGGCAGGAGCCCAGTCTAGGGGGTGAGGAAGAGGAAGGAGAGCAGGTCGTGGGAGCGGGGTGGGGGGGGAAGGTGCGGGCCTGGGAGAGGGACCCGCTGCCCCGCGGTTGAGGGCCAGGCAGTCAGCTTTATCAAGCAGAGCCCATTCCCCAACCCCGGCCTCAGCTATGCACCCTGCCGACCTCTGAGCTGGGCCCACTCGTGTTTTAGTGAAGCAGCCTCCAGGGCTGGGAACGAGATTTATCGGGACCTCCCTCTACCCAGGTACCCAGGACATCCTCTCCCAGGTGGACACTGGGACTCACACGGCCTTCTTGCTTTTTCTCCCATATCAGAGTGTTTCCCAAAACTCCCGGAAGAACTCTGGAGTTTTCCGAAGCTCGGATTTGTGGAAGGCCATAAAGGACACAGGTAAAGCCGGCGACCCTTTGAGCCATGATGACTGGTGTGTGTGTGTGTGTGTGTGTGTGTGTGTGTGTGTGTGTGTGTGTGTGTGTGTGTGTGTGTGTGTGTGTGTGTGTGTGTGTGTGTGTGTGTGTGTGTGTGTGTGTGTTGCCCTCGCCCCCAGCATGCTGTAGAAAAGGGCTGGTAGGTGCCGGGCATGGCGGGGAGAGAGCAGAGCACAGTGTTTGTGCCCTCCCCTGCTTTACACTGGGTCTGTGAGCCTCCTGCCTCCAGACGCAGACTCCACCCTCCCCCACCTGAGTTCTCGCCTGCCAGTTAATTCTCCTGATTGCCTTCTCTCCCCAGCACAGCTCTAATTGTGTAGAAATGACCCCGCATGGTTGGTCCCCTACCAGAAATCTAGCTTGCCCTGAAGATGCTTCCATCTCGGCATCCGGGCCGTCAGGGTTAAATACCCAGAGGTGGGCTGATGCGCTCTCTTTACAGAGGGTCTGGGGCTAAGTGAAATCAAGTGGCCTCTGTCTGCTTCAAGGAGGCAAGAGCTTTCAGTCCTGGGAGAAGGGTAATAACAGCGCAGGGCGCAGATGCTTCATATTTCAGCAACAACGTCACCTCATTTGACTGTCTCAACAGCTCTGGAACTTGGGAAGGACAGGAATCGTTATCCTCACTGTACCCATGGGGGAAATAGCTCACAAAAAGGTGAAGTCAGGAAACTGCCACCTTCCTGAATACAATGTAAAATCAGGCTCCAGCAGGTCCCCTGCTGGAAGGGCAACCTCCACGGGTGTCCCTCCCAGGGGCTCTCAGCCTGTTGAGCGGGTAGAAACCTGAGCTGCTGCCCGCACCCGGCTTCAGCCTCTATCCTGGCCTTACGTTTTCACAGCCGAGGGCTGTGGTTCTCATACTTGAGCCCGAGTCAGGACCCCTGGGGGCTTGTGACAGTGCAGATAGGTGAGCCTCACCACCTGCCCAACGTTTCTGCTTCGGGAGGACTGGGGTGGGGCTCAAGAACTTGTACTTCTGACAAGTTCCCTAGTGAAGCCAAAGCCGCTGGTCTGGGGAATCCCACTCTGAGAACCACTGAATGGCCAGTGAAAGACGAAACCTTTAAAGGAGAACCTCACTCCTGACTCCAGAATAAGAAAAGGGAGAAAGAGAATAGTTGGAATTTGGCTGAAAAGCTGGCAGGGGCCAGTCCCGGTAACTGAAAGGGCAACAGAGCTGATGTGATTTGAGGGGGCAGTTTGAGACCATGCTAGCTGCAGAGGCATGCCCTATCTAAAGGCATTCAGATCCACATTTTATGAGCTCTGCAGGGGAAACCGAATATGTCTGTGGCTGTGTGGGGCCCACAGGCCACCGGGCTTGTCCCCTAGATGGATGGTTTGGTTTACAGTGTTCTGATGGCTCACCGGGGTGCACAGGCCCCCCTGATTTTCAGTCTGCCGTTGTTGGTTCTGTGGTCAGTGTCCCCCTGGAGCTCACTAGACGTGCACGATCACAGGACTCGAAGAGGGCGAGGCAGCTCTCTCCCGTCCACCTGAGCCCACCACCTGAGCTCTCCGCTCTGAGGACAGGACCACCCCAACTCCCGACCTCCTCCCTGCTCACTGGCTCCCCCTGTGTCCCAGACTTCCTTGCAGGGATCTCCGTCACCAATGAGCGGCTGGATCTCATGAGACTCCGCTATAGCGACAGCACAGGCAGGGTCAGCTTCCCCAGCCTGGTCTGCGTCCTGATGTGGCTTGAAGCCATGACAAGTGTCATCCCGGGGCCATCCTGGAGACCTTCACAAAGGACACAGGAGGGGACCAGGAATGCGCTCCAGCCCCAGGCCTGGGCTCGTCCCAAGGGGCAGAGCCAACGTTAGCCTGTGTGATGGTGTAGTTGCCTGGAGTCCCCAACCTCCCTTCTGCACCCTTTTCTCCCCAGGACATTCCCCCACCCCAGATCGCTCATTTCCTCATCACCCTTCTAGCACGCCTCTCAGGAACCAGGTTAAATCGCTGCGGCCCCTCTCCAGATTGTGTTTATGGTTTAAACCTACTCTTTAGTCATGCAACGAAGGGTTTGATCCGTGCTGAAGGATCGCACACACAGCGAGTAGGTGGGAGCAGTAGGTCCCCCCAACCAAGGCCTCAGAAATCCAGCTATGTAGGCCAGAGGTTTTGACAGTTTTTAGCAGCACACCCCTTTGTTTTAAATGACATTTCACGTGAAACCCCAAGCCACAATACAGCTCCAAATGGAGCTGTTGTGGTTGAGGTCAAAGTGGGAACTGTCCTACGCTCACATCCTTGCACCGCCCCTGCCATGTGGCACTAACCCCACAGCTCTGAGGCAGGCAGTTAACAAGGTGAAGAGAGCAGAACGCTGGGAGGGTAAAGGAGAAGCCAGAGGTGCAGTCTTGCTCCAGAGAATTCGCAGCTGGACAAGGGAGGTGCCCCGAGATACCTGCTAAAACAAGGCCCGCATCCCCACAGCCACGTGCGGAGAGTACAAAGTGTAAGGAAGCTGCAAGGGGCAGGGGCGTGTGGGGCAGGGCAGTCAGGGGGCTGTTCTGAGGGCTGAGCCTGAGCCACGGGTGTCGAGTTTGGCTGGAAAGAGAAATGGAGGGGAGGCCGAGCACACTCCAGGGCTGCACACAGAATCACCACGTTGGCTTTCATCGCACGTGGGCCCAGGCCTGTCCTGATTCTTCTCCTCCTCTTTACCCCAGAAGCGTTCCAGAACCTCTCCAAGGACGGAAGAGGACTCTCCCTGACAGAAATGGAGGTGAGGTACCTTCCCGTCACAGAGACAGGGCACAACCCCAGGCCGCCTCCCCTCACCTGATTCCAGGGGGCATTTCTCTCCCTGAGGTTATTGAACAGTCTGTCAGGCCAGCCAAGCTGCCGGCCCCCCGCCTCCAATTACGGCCTTTATATATTGCTGGCTGCCAAGCCTGCTTTAGGATCCTGGCAGACAGATTTTATTTTTTCCAATCGCTTAATAAAGCAGAGGATTGTGTGGGACTCATAAATCCAGGAGGGAACTAAGGAACACCTGTGGAGCTCACTGTTGTTTTTAATTTATTTATTTTATTTATTTATTTTTGGCTGCGTTGGGTCTTCGTTGCGGTGCGTCAGCTTCTCATTGCGGTGGCTTCTCTTGCTGCAGAGCACGGACTGTAGGCGTGCGGGCTCAGTAGTTGTGGCTTGCGGGTTCTAGAGCGCAGGCTCAGTAGTTGTGGCGCACGGGCTTAGTTGCTCCGCAGCATGTGGGATCTTCCTGGATCAGGGCTCGAACCCGTGTCCCCTGCATTGACAAGTGGATTCCTAACCACTGTGCCACCAGGGAAGCCCCATGAGCTCACTGTACATTAAACTTACTCCCAGTGAGTTTTTGAAAGAGCCTCCTGACCCAGCCAGCTGGTTGACCTCAGCTGTCCCTCTCAGTGCCCGGCTATTCAGGGAGCAGCGGAAGTTATGCTGTAATAGAGGGCCGAGACCTCCTGCTTGGGTTGGAATTAGCTGGAAAAGGTTGATGAGACTAGACTGAGATCTTTCAAGGGAAGAGGGTACCATTTGCCCTGCTCTGTGTTAAGCTAACTAGTTTAAAGTTGTGTTGTAACAAGGATGCTTATTTCTCACTGGATGAACCTGGTGATGTACAACTGAAGCCAGGAGGAGAGCTGACCCCAGAGCCCAGATAAGACGACAGAGCTTTAGAATCATTTCCTCCCAGGGGCACAATGCATCTTCCCCTCCAGGAACTGCACACGAGACTCTCTCCCTGGGGGCAGCCTCCCCAGAGATTACAGAGCCCTTCTCTATGTGAGCCTAGGCTCAGCTGCTTGGCCCATGAGTTTCAAGGCCAATGCTGCAGATTTCATCCAAGTCATGTAGAACAGGGGGCATCCGTGAAAGAGTGTGGCCTGGAGGTTATGAGGGAGGGATTTAGAATTCTTTTTAAAATTTCTTTTTATTGAGATATAATTGATATTTAACACTGTGTTCATTTTAGGCGT
Organism: Lagenorhynchus albirostris; assembly: GCF_949774975.1. NCBI lineage: Eukaryota > Metazoa > Chordata > Mammalia > Artiodactyla > Delphinidae > Lagenorhynchus > Lagenorhynchus albirostris. Next base: position 65,263,701 of record NC_083107.1, read on the forward strand.
ACAACGTAATGCTTTGATGTATGTATGTATTGTGAAACGATTACCATGATAAGTTTGGTTATCACCTCACATAGTTACAATTTTTTTTCTTGTGATGAGAACTTTCACAATCTACTCTCTTAGCATCTTTCAAATCTACAACACAGTATAGTCACCATGCTGTATGTTAACCACCCCAAAACCTCTGTATCTTATAACTGAAGGTTTGCACCTTTGGACCACCTTCACCCATTTTGACCAACCCCCTTACCTCCCACCAGTGGCAACCACTTTGTTCTCTGTATCTATGAATTCAGTTGTGGTTTTTTTATTAGATTCCACATGTAAGTGAAATCGTACAGTATTTGTCTCTCTCTGACTTATTTCACTTAGCTTAATACCCTCAGGGTTCATCCATGTTGTCACTAATGGCAGGGTTTTCTTCTTTTTTATGGCTGAATAATATTCTGTTGTATGTATATATGTATACCACATTTTCTTTATCCATTCGTCTATTGACGGACATGTATCAGTAGGTTGTTTCTATGTCTTGGCTACTGTAAAGAATGCGGCAATGAACAGGAAGGTGTCTGTATCTTTCCGAGTTAGTGTTTTTATTTTCTTTGGATAAATACCCAGAAGTAGAAATGTTGGATCATATGATAGTTCTATTATTAATTTTTTTTCAATTAAGTGACCATTTATTGAATAACATCTATATGAGAGGCACTGTGCTGGGCTCCAGGGATACAGAGATAAATGAAATTCGTGTGATTTCTGCCCTCAGTTCCTCTCTGTCTAGTGGGAGAGATAGTTCTGTAATAGGAAACTACACTCTAATATACAAGATGCAATGAAAGAGGCTTGGGTGCTCTATGGACACTAAGGGGTGTTCGGATGAGTTCAGCTTTGGATATGGTGATGTGCTTGTGGGACACCCGTATGGAGATCTCCCATAGACAGCTGAACATACAGGTCTTTAGGGAAATCAAACTCGGTCATTGCCCTGGAGGGTCTTGCTATGGAGTGAAAGAGACAGAAATGTAAATACTGAATATAATAGATCAATTGCAATACTCTGTAGTGAAAGCTAACACAGAAGTTCACACAAAGATGATGGTACAGCTAAGTTGGCCTGGAAGTTGTGATGTCTCTCTAGGAGACAGCCTAGGAACTGAGTCTTGAATGATTAGGAGTTGCTGTCCGGTGTTGTGGGCTCTTGATGAGGTCATCATTCACATGGAGTACTTTGGATGGACTGAGCGAGACTTCAAGGCAGAGGGACATCACCAGCTGGGCAGTCAGAGGACAGTGTGCAGGCAGCTGGTCATGGGAGGCCCTCCTCTGAGGGCAAGACCCACAGCTCACAGTCTTCCTTGACACAAGTAAAAGTTGGCATGCTGTGCCCATTCCAGTGGTGGGTGTGTCTGATGGTACTAGGAGTTGGTTCAGTGTCCTCTGGAGAGCAGATACCCAGAGCCTATTACAGATTTTTTAAGGAAACTCCATACAGTTTGCCATAATGGCTGCACCAGTTTACATTCCCACCAACAGTGCACAAAGGTTCCCTTTCTCCACCTCCTCACCAACACTTGTCTTTTTGATGATACTCATTCTACCGGGTGTGAGGTGATACTTCATTGTGGTTTTGATTTGCATTTCCCTGATGATTCGTGATGTTGAGCATCCTTTCATGTGCCTGTTGGCCATCTGTATGTCTTCTTTGGGAAAATGTCTATTCAGATCCTCTGCCCATTTTTAAATCAGATTGGGATTTTTTTCTGTTGAGTCATATGAGTTCTTTATATATTTTGGATATTAACCCCTTATCAGATATCTTTATTTCCTTCGGTGTTTCATTCTTTTCCCAACCTTGCCCTTTGCCCTTACTGTCTGCCCAGCCCTGGGTTAGTTACCTCATTCTTGATCCTTCATGTCTTGGCCCCATTGGGTTTCCATGTTATTTATTCGTGTAAACCACTTCCCCAATCATAACATTCAAAACACTGTTTTGTTGCTGTGGCTCACTCCTTCCTTTTTTTTTGTAGAGCCTTATTGAAATATAATTCACAGAGCATACAGTTTACCCATTTAAGGTATACAGCTCAGTGGTTTTCAGCATAGCCACAGAGCTTGGCGACCATCACTACAATGTAAGTTTAGAACATTTTTCGTCACCACAAAAAGAAACTCCATGCTCATTAGCAGTCAAGTCCTATTTTTGCCTCATCCCTTTAGTCCTGGGTGACCACTAATCTACTTCTGAATCTATAGCTTTGCCTGTTCTGGACATTTTATGTCATTGGAATCATGCAATATGTGGTCTTTTGTGACTGACTTCTTTCACTTAACATAATATTTTCAAGGTTCATCCAGGTGGTAGCGTGTATTAGTACTTCATTCCTTTTTAGTGCCAAATAATATTTTCATCTTGTAGGTATACCATATTTTATTCATCCATTCATCAGTTGACGGGCACTTAGGTAGATTCTACTTTTTGACTATTGTAGATAATCCTGCTATGAATGTTTGTGTAATAGTTTTTGCATGGATGTATGTTTTCATTTCATTTGTATACTTAGAAATGGAATTGCTGGATCATGTGGTGACTTCATGTATAACATTTTGAGCAACTGCCAGACTGTTTTCCAAAGCAGCTACACCACTTTACATTCCTAGCAGCAGTAAATGAGAGTTCCAATTTGTCCACATTATCGGCAACACTTTTTTTATTAAAGTATACTTGATTTACAATACTGTGTTAGTTTCAGGTGTACAGCATAGTGATTCAGTATTTTTGCAAATTATATTCCATTATAGGTTATTACAAGATAATGGGTATAATTCCTTGTACTATACAGTGTATCCTTGTTGCTTATCTATTTTGTATATAGTAGTTTTTACCTGTTAATCCCATACCCCTAATTTGTCCCTCCCCACTTCCTGCTTCCCTTTGGTAACCACAAGTTTGTAACCACAGACTCTATGTCTGTGAGTCTGTTTCTGTTTTGCATATACATACATTTATATTATTTTTTAGATTTCACATATAAGCAATATATAGTGTTTGTCTTTCTCTGTCTGACTTATTTCACTAAGCATAATATTCTCTAGGTCCATCCACATGGCTTCAAATGGCAGAATTTCCTTCTTTTTTATGGCTGAGTAATATTCCATTATATCTATACCACACCTTCTTAAGCCAGTCGTCTGTTGATGGGCACTTAGATTGCTTCCATGTCTCAGCTATTGTAAATAGTGCTGCTATGAACATTGTAGTGCATGAATATTTTTGAGTTAGAGTTTTCATTTTTTCCAGATATATACCCAGGAGTGGAATTTCTAGAGCATATGATAGTTCTATCTTCAGTTTTTTGAAGAACCTCCATACTGTTCTTCATAGTGGCTGTACCAATTTACATTCCCACCAACAGTGGGATTTCTCCACATCCTCTCCAACATTTGTTATTTGTAGACTTTTTCATGATAGCCATTATGACAGGTGTGAGGCGATACCTCATTGTGGTTTTGATTTGCATTTCTCTAATAATTAGCAATGTTGAGTGTCTTTTCATGTGCCTATTTGTCATCTGTATGTCTTGTTTAGAAAAATGTCTATTGAAGTCTTCTGCCTATTTTTTATATTGAGTTGTATGAGCTGTTTGTATATTTTGGATATTAACCGCTTGTCATTTGCATCATTTGCAAATATTTTTTCCATTCCATAGGTTATCTTTTCATTTTCTTTGCTGTGCAAAAGCATTTATTTTTGCTTTTATTTCTTTTACCTTAGGAGACTGATCCAAGAAAATATTCCCTATGATTTATGTCAAAGAGTATTCTGGCTGTGTTCTCTTCTCAGAGTTTTATGTGAGCGAATGTTCTAATCTCATGTTTTACATGTGGCTGTCCAGTTTTCCCAGTGCTAGTTGTTGAAGAGCCTGTCTTTTCTCCATTGTATATTCTTGCCTCCTTTGTCATAGGTTAATTGACCATAGGTATGTGGTTTATTTCTGGGCTCTCTCTTCCGTTCCATTGATCTATGTGTCTGTTTTTGTGCCAATAACATGCTGTTTTGATTATTGTAGCTTTGTAGTACTATCTAAAGTCTGGAAGGGTTATACCTCCAGCTTTATTCTTTTTTCTCAGGATTGCTTTAGCAATTTGGGGTCTTTTGTGGTTCCATATAAATTTTAGGATTATTTGTTCTACTTCTGTAAAAAATGTTCTGGGTAGTTTGATAGGGATTGCATTAAATCTGTAGATTGCTTTGGGTAGTGTGGTCATTTAAATAATATTAATTCTTCTAATACAAGAGCATGGGATATCTTTCCATTTCTTTAAATCATCTTCAATTTCCTTCATCTCACCAACACTTTTCATTGTCTTTTTTATTATAGCCATCCTAGAGGGTATGACGTTATATCTCATTGTGGTTTTGATTTGCAGTTCCCTGATAGCTCATGATGTTGAGTACCTTTTTGTTGTTTATTGGCCATTTGTATATCTTCTTTGGAGAAATATCTGTTCAAATCCTTTGTCTGTTTTTAAAACTGGGTTATTTATCATTTTGCTGCTGAGTTGTAAGGGTTCTTTATATATATATTCTAGTTACCAGTCCCTTATCATCTATATGATTTGCAAAAATTTTCTCCCATTCTGCAGGTTGTCTTTTAAGTTTCTTGATGATATCATTTTCAGAGTTTTTAATTTTGATGGAGTCCAACTTATCTATTTTTTCTTTTGTCACTTACACTTTTGGAATTGTATCTAAGAAATCATTGTCTAACCCAAGATCATGAGTATTTACTCCTATGTTTTTCTCTAAGAGTTTTATAGTTTAGCTCTTACGTTTAGGTCTTTGATCCATTCTGAGGTAATTTTTGTATATGGTGTGATGTAGGGGGTCCAACTTCATTCTTTTCCTGTATATCCAGTTGTCCCAGCACCATTTATTAAAGAGACTATTATTTGCCCCATTTTATTGTTTTGGCACCCTTTCCAAAAACCAGTTTATCATAATGTAAGGATTTATTCCTGAACTTTAAATTCTATCCCATTATCTTAATGTCTGTCCTTTTGACAGTATCACACTCTGTTGATTACTATAGTTTTGTAGTATGTTTTGAAATCAGGAAGTATGAGTCTTCCAACTTGGTTTTCTTTCTCAAGATTGTTTTGGTGACTGAGTTCCTTGCATTTACATATGAATTTTAGGGTCAGCTTGACAAACTCTGCAGAAAATAAAGGCAGCTGGGATTTTTATGGCAATCACATAAATCTGTAGATCAATTTGGGGAGTATTGCCATCTTTACATCATAACATTTTCTGATCCATGAACATGAGATGTCTCTCCATTATTTTTAGATCTCATTTAGTTTCTTTCAACAACATTTTGTGGTTTTCAGTGTAGAAGTCCTGCACTTCCTTTGTTAAATTTACTCCTAAGCATTTTATTCAATTTGATTCTATTATACATAATTTCACTCTTAGCTTATTCATTGCTAATGTATAGAAGTAAAATTGATTTTTGTATGTTCTGCCACCTTTCTGAACTTATTTCTTAGTCCTAATAGTTTTTTAGGGGATTCCTTAGGTTTTATGTATATAAAATCATGTCATCTGCAAATGGAGATAGTTTTATTTTCTCCATTCCAATCTGGATGACTTTTATTTACTTTTCTTGTCTAACTGTCCTGGCTAGAACTTCTAGTACAATGCTGAGTAGAGGTGGAGAAAGCAGACATTCTTGTGTTCCTGATCTTGGGAGAGAACTCCCAAGTCTTTCACCAATAAGTATGATGTTAGCTGTGGGGTTTGTTTTTTGTTTGTTTGTTTTGGCCGCACCACACAGCATGTGGGATCTTAGTTCCCTGACCAGGGATGGAACCTGCACCTCCTGCAGTCGAAGTGCAGAGTCTTAACCACTGGACCGCCAGGGAAGTCCCATTCTGGGGTTTTTGTAGATACCATTTGTCAAGTTGAGGAAGTTCCCCTGTATTTGTAGTTTGCTAAATCAGCACACTTTTAATTACTGTCTTGATGTCTGTATTCCCTGCTACGCTGTAAGCCTAGGTATGTCTTATTTGTTGCTATCTCCTTAGCATGTGGAGAAACCACTCAGTAACGATTTCCAAAATGACTGAAAGAAATTGTCCTTTCAGGTTTGTGTCTTCCTTTGTTTTGTTCTCATCCCAACTTTTGTAAATAGGATGTAAACATTGTAAATATTGTCAATATTGTCTTAAACCCACATCTTCCTGCTATTTCAGCTATTTCTATTTTCTTGCCCATTGGGATTACTGGAGAGCAGATAGTGAACGTTATCTTGTTATAATCTCCAATACATCATGACCTATATTCTTTTATAAAGGCTATTGTCTAACCCATTGATCCTCTCACTCTTTTGAAATCTGCTTTCCTAAGTCTCAGGAACATTTCAACTCTGGCCAACATTCCCTTACTCTGCTATTACAAAGTAAGAGTTACTTTCTTCCAGGATTCCCATCACTCCCAGGTTCACTGTTGGCCAACACTCAATCCAGAGGCGGATTCCCTCACCTTGCTCATTTGGTCCTCCGTGCCAGGAAGCAGTCACGGGAACTAGTGAAGGCCTTGTCAGATGAGCTATGTGAGCTTCTCCCCAGAGACTTGGGGTTGTGAAGCCCCTCTCCAGTCTACCCATTCTGGGCTGCTTCCTACAAACTGTGTACAGGAAGCTTTTACCTGCCCTTGGACTCACCAGGAAAGCTGGGGTGTCCTCCCATTGTGAGAACATTTCTGTTCCTCTCTCTCATCTTCATCCCATCTGCTCTCCTCTAACTTAGTAAACTACGATATTAAAACCGACCAGACAACTCCTCTTCCTCCCCTCTCATCATATGTTTCTTTTGAACAAAGCACACACTTCGGTTGTCACACTGGGGGCCATGTTTATGTTAAAATTATTTAAAAGTATTGAATTCTTACTTTAAAGAAAGCTAATACTCTGTGCTTTGGTGTATGGTCCTTGGACATTTGAGGCTACGTTGATCTTAACTGATTTCAGAGTCTAGAGGTTTCTACACTGCAAGTCACACCCTGCTGAGAGTTTGTCTAGCTGATGTCATCTACATTCACGTTGATCTACTGTCAATATGGCAGTAAAGTGCCTTATTCTAACAAAGTTAGCATTTAGAACAGTTCCCGCTACGCATAAATAAAGTGTCTGGAGGAAGGGGCCACCTCCTCCTACTCTGCATGAGGGTGAAATACGGGCAGCGGTGGCCCTGATCCTGCTGATTTACCAACAGCAGTTTTCAGAAGAGTGGGTCTGCTTCTATCCTAATAAATCCGTCTCTCCAGCCTTCAGACCAAAGAAATTCTTTCTGAGAGCTGAGAGTCTGGATTTGCCTCTGGTGTTAGGAAAACTCCCCACCTCCTTTGGCAAACATACACCTGGTGATTACCAGGCACCTTTCACCCCTAGGGTGTGCAGCTTTCCAGAGCTAGCTTTTAAAGAGAAATGTATCCAACTAGGACAATAACATGAAAACTCCAAGGACATGAACGAAGATGGAGAAAGACTTGGAATCCAGGAAACGGGAGGTCCAGCACTATATCCTTCACTCACTATGGAAGTCCAAAGGCCAGAGCTGCAGAGCTGAACGAGAGAGCCGGAAGCCCAGCAGGGAGCAGGAAAAGCGACCTATGGGAAAAACGGAACCAGTAGTTTTATCTAATCGCTTAATCATGAGAAAAATAGTGTTCCGAAGGATTTTGAATTTCTGCTGGAGGGTTGGAAGAATTATTAGGATAATGACATAGACCAAGCAGATTTTTTTTTAATTAATTTATTTATTTTTGGCTGTGTTGGGTCTTCGTTTCTGTGCGAGGGCTTTCTCCAGTTGCGGCGAGCGGGGGCACTCTTCATCGTGGTGCGCAGGCCTCTCACTGTTGCGGCCTCTCTTGTTGCGGAGCACAGGCTCCAGACTGGCAGGCTCAGTAGCTGTGGCTCACGGGCCCAGTTGCTCCGCGGCATGTGGGATCTTCCCAGACCAGGGCTCGAACCCGTGTCCCCTGCATTGGCAGGCAGATTCTCAACCACTGCGCCACCAGGGAAGCCCCAAGCAGATTTTTTAAATGAGGTAATTGCTAACTCCTGGAAGAACAAAGACTTCTTAGAAGAAAGGAAATATGAACCTAGAGTTTTTCTTCACTCAGCAGAAAAGAATAAAAATTGAGTATTGATTTAACAAAAAAATGTGACATAATAGAGAATGGAGGGAGAGAAGATACAGGCATGAAAGTGGGGTTAGAAGCAACCCAGCCCCATCTTCCATCATGAGGAGTCAGTAGCCATTTAAAATTGGTAAATCAAGGGGTAACCGTATAAACTATTATTGAGAAGTAAAGTTCAGAAGAAAGAGTTCGGAGAGAGGAATTTGGGGTAGGAATGGGGCAGGGGACTGCTGTTTTTTCTTCATGCTTTGTATGAATGTCTTGAATTTTTTAATTATGTACCTTGGGCTGGACCGTTATGAAAAATAAATAAGCAAACTAGCAAATAATCTGAGAGACAAGAGTTTAAGACTCAAGAGAAGAGGAGGGAGACAGAGAAGAACAGTTGAGGTGGCTTCTTTACCAGGTAGGCAGGAAAGATGTTTGATTATAGTTGTAGAAAAAAATGTCTATGCAGAGATATCACTTGAATCCAAGAGACAAGCCCTCGAGAAAAGCCACTATTCCCCAGGGGCCCACAGCCAGCAGACCAGAGCTCAGCTAGACCAGAGGACAGAGTTGTAGTTATTCTAGCTGCCCCTCTTCTCAGCCCTTCCATCCTGTCCAGGGGGTCAGAGGAACTGACTTCGCCTCCACTTTGCTGCAGGCAGTCAGGTGCTAAATGGACCATGGTTTGTGCTCAGACAGGGCAGAGTAGGTGGGTAGGGTGCCTCTGGGGAATTTTGAAGAGTAAAGTAGGGACATTGCCATCCATTGGAGCCATGGGTGTGATGGAGCTGGTCCAGCCTTGCCAGTAGGTGGTACAGGTGCTCCCTCTGTTGTCTGGTGGACCTGAACAGCATCTGTGGGAATGGGGCCTGGCCTCTGTAGTCACTCGAAGGAAAAGCTTCTTTACTCACCCCGGACCTTTTGCATTTGAGCATCTGTGTCTCTCTCTGAGACAAATTCCCGGTGATCACTCAGGAATCTGGCCCTTGTTCCATTGGGCTGTGCTGCCCCCAGAGGTGTGATACAGCAAAGCCTGCGCTGCTTGGAGCACAGTCAAAGCCGCCTTCGAGGATCCTGGGCCAGGTCCTCAGCTGGGTGAAGCTCTGGTTAGCGCACGATCATGGAACAGGTCATCTGAATACTTCAGAACCCCAGCCTGGAATCCCAGGAGAACGAAGCAGAAGAGGATCCCTCGTGGGAGAGCAGGGGAGAAGCTACATCTCGGTTCCCCTCCCATCAACCCAATCATTTCTCAGTCTGCCCACCCACAGGGTGCTGTGCGTGACATCGGAACGGTCCGTTGGGTGTTTGCAGAATGAGTCATACTCTCCGATATCTGAATCCTGTTTCACAGCCAGGTGGCAAAATAAGGGTCTTCAACTCCGTGACAAATCGGATCTTAGTTCCGGATGAAAAATACCTTTGGGGGAGGGGAAATCCAGCCAGCAAGGTGGACGCCTCCCTCACTCCTATGATCCATAAAATGGTCATCAGATAGCTCTAAAAGGTCATGCCCCACCAGAGTATAGAAGAGCTTCCAGAGAGTGGCCAGGCCAGACCCCACTTAGGAGAACTGACATTAGAGAACTCATTCCTAGAAGCATCTCTCCAGTGAGGGAATCCTCGCAGATGCGTGTGTCAAGAGAATAGGAGGGCAAGAAACTGCCAGGGTGTGACCTTTCTGAGAAGAAACCATCAGAAGGTTGATGGCCTGGGCAGGGGTGCGCCACCATGCAAACGCCCATACTCAGGTACTAAGTGAGTGTTTGGAGGTGGATGCGTCCCGGTACGAGGAACAAACACACAGCCAACTAACCTGCCTCTCACAGGAACTGCTGCGGCGTGTTTGCAATCATTTCAGTAGCAGAGCAGGGCCAGACACACAGCATAGCTTGGGCCTCCTGGCCCTGTGCTTGGCTGACCAGGATAGATGGCCATGGTTATCAGCACAGACTTCAGAGGTAGACAGAGCTAATGCCTGAAGACCCCAAGTCCTGGGCTATCAGACTGCCCTCTTAGGTAAGATTTTCTGCATGCAAAACGCTGGTCCTGACTGGTCAACACAGACTCTGCTTTAAAACAACGGACAGCTCAAAAAATTGAATGGGCTGCTTTGGCAGGACTCAGAGATGACCTTCACCTGTACCTCCAGGTAGAAAGTCCAACACACCTGCACACTTTGCTGCTCCAGCCACATGCCTTGAAACCCAAGTCCCCTGACTCAGTGACTGTGCCCTCTGCAGCAGCTGGGCCTAAGTAGCCCCCAAGTGGAGGAACGCAAAGGACAGGCCTGCTTCCCCGGAGCGGGAGGTTACCCTGGTGAGAGTGGACACGTGTGTACACAAACACACACACCGGGGAAACCCAGGCCCAGAGAGCAGCTCTACGTGCAAACCCAGTGGTTTGGGGTGACGTCAGTCTTGCTTCTCCCTAGAACAGAAATAGGTTCCTTGGTTCTTGCCACCTCCAGGCCCAATGGGGACAGAGGCAGGATTACAGTGGAACAGTGCAGCGCATGGCATGCCTGTGCTTTCCCTCTTCCCTCCCCCATCCCCTGTGCTCCATCAAGGGCCCTGACCCACTAGGACAGAATCCAGGAGGACCTCAGATATGGCCAACTCAGTTCAACGAGGGGTTTTCGAACCTCAAAAAATGTTCCACTCACCTATGTTTTAAATTAAGAATGGAGATAATATAACTTATCCAAATCTAATCATTTAAAACTTTCAGTTTCATATAATAGCCAGTTAGGAGGAGGGGCTGGGAATAGGGACAGGGCAGGGAGTGTGGAATAGAAGAAAAGGTTAAGCGGAAGGGAGGAACGGAGAGTATATCAGGCAGCATCAGGCGAGAAAGCAGGAACCACTCAAGGTATATCAAAAAGGACGTATTTAACACAGGGAGTGAGTTGCTCACAAAATTGTTGGGTTTGCTGGAGGAGCGCAGGCCAGACACAATCACCACCAACTCCCAGGTTCACCACTAGCTTTCAGAGAACAAAGAAGCTGCTGCCGCCGCCGCCACCCTCACCAGATACGACAGGGAGCGGCCAGAAATGGTCACAGCTGCCTGCAGGCCTAAGCAGGTGACTTGCAGGACAAAACCTCACATCCGCTGAAGCCCACATGTCTGCCCACCCTGTCAGAGGCAGAATAACAAGGCTCTGCCTCTCTGCTGCCTTTCAGGTCATAAGTGCATCTCACCGGTGGGACTTAAAATATATCTGGGACTCTTCTAGAGGCTTCCAGCCTCTGCCAAATGGAAGAGGGTATAGAAAGGGGGTATAAAGAGTGTCAGGTGCCAACAGACAATAGTCAGCACAGGGGAAAGAGAAAAATGGGGGGAGAGGGAACGACAAGCAGATGGAGATGGAGAGCTGGCAGGGAGGATGATTCAGACAGACAGGGGCAAACAAATGAGGCGTGGCAGGGAGCAATACAGACGAATAAGACAGGAGAGACTGAGGACAAGACAGAAATCAGGAGATTATGTAACAACCTAAATGGGAAAAGAATTTGAAAAAGAATAGGTACATATATGGGCTTCCCTGGTGGCTCAGTGGTTAAGAATCCGCCTGCCAACACAGGGAACAGGGGTTCGATCCCTGGTCCGGGAAGATCCCACATGCCGCAGAGCAACTAAGCCCGCGAGCCGCAACTACTGAGCCTGCGAGCCACAGCTACTGAGCCCGCGTGCCACAACTACTGAAGCCCGTGTGCCTGGAGCCCATGTTTGGTAACAAGAGAAGCCACTGCAATGAGAAGACCACGCACCGCAACGAAGAGTAGCCCCCGCTTGCCACAATTAGAGAAGGCCCATGTGCAGCAACAAAGACCCAATGCAGCCCAAAATAAATAAATAAATTTATTTTTTAAAAAAAGAATTGATACATGCATATGTATAACTGAATCACTTTGCTGCACACCTGAAACTAACACAACATGTTAATCAACTATACTCCAACCTAAAATAAAAAGTTAAAAAAGAAAAAAACAGAAGGAGGAAGACTGGGGTCTATGGACGTCGATCGGGGTGGTGGCCATAGACCCAATCATCTGAAATCTGTTGCCAGTGGAAATGCTGACTTGCCCGACACCAATCAGAGTGGTAGCTCTCAAACTTCATTGTGCATAAAAATTAGGAATAGCTTTTCTAAAAAACTTCAGAAATTCTGATCCGGAAAGTCTGGTGCTAGACCTGGGAATCTGCTTTTTTCTTTTAAAGCTCTCAAGTGGTGGCTGTGGCCCTCAGGTGACTTTTCAGGACTCGCTGCTTTTGCAGCTCCGCTGAAGGGTGGAAATGCTCTGGGCTGCAGCAACCAGGAAGGCTATGAAATGCCCGATGAATTCAAGCTTAAGGTCTGCTCTGGCCAGAGGCCTCCCGCCACCCCTCCCCCACCCCCTCAGCCCCAAGCCTGCTGCCCTGGATGGCTGAGATCCCTCCCCGCCACCTCCCAGCTCACTGCTCCCCTCCTTCCAGCTCCCAGAGAGCTGATGTCCTAGTTGATTTTTACCTCTAAACAAGCTAATTAAGCAGTAATCCTGGAAGAATCCATCACTCTGACAACGTTGTTGATTAACCATCCCCCAGCCAAGCCAAAAGTGCTTAATATCCCAACGGAGTGGTCAGTAATGCGTAGAGCTGCGGCACTGGGCTGCAGCAGAGCGGGTGATGCCTGAGTATCAGCAGTTAGGTGCAGAAAGGGCAGGCGAGCCAACTCTGCAGCCAGGTGGAGGACAGTGGGGAGGAAGGTGGATGGGCTTGAGGCTGCACAGGCTGCGGCATCCCTAGCCAGATTCTAGACCATTCTTTCTGAGACCCCCGAATGCCCCCAGAGGGTTTCTAAGATTGTGAACAACTCTGGACCATGGGAGAAGGACCATGTGAAAGGGGCTCCACACCGAGACATGATTCTCCAACTTCATAGCTGTGGCAACTGTTTAACTGCCGAGTAAGAATAGACACAGACAAAAACAATAGAATGACTGCATTCAGGGATCAATTTCAAGTCCAGACTGATACATCTTTCTTTTTTTCCGCACTTAGACTCTTCTTTTAAACACCCCTCTGTTCCCTTAAAAGATTTACTTTCTTCAGTGCTCAGAAAACAGTCTCTTGGACCGAGCAGGACGTGGTAAAACACTGCCCCCTGATGGTCACAGTTGATGCAGCTTCAAAGCATCCACCTTCCAAAGGTTCCTTCCCACTCAAGTACCCGGTGTGGGCTCGGCAAGGAGCCTCCGGCCAGCCTGGCTGGAGCTTGCCATCTGAGCTGCCATCTCTGCAGCATTGCCCCATCCTCTGTCTGATTTTGAATTCTCATCTCATGTCTTCCCTTTTTTGGCATAAAGAATGGATGACATTGGTAAATACTCTTTTGTGTTTTGTTTTGTTATATTAGAAGATAACAATTTATTGTTCGAACAAGGGAGTGATATGATGAAAGTAGAGTTTATGGTAGATTAATCTAGTAAAATGTGTGGGAAAGATAAGAAGCAAGAGAGTTGATTCAAGGAAGCTAGATAGGAGAACGTGGCAGTTAATATATAAGGGCTTGATTTAGGAGAGAAGACATAAAAATTAAGCATGTAGTCATGAATCGAATAGACCCGTATCCACGGTGCGCTGTTTCCGTCACTAAATCAGGTTTCACTTATTTGACTCTATTAGCTATGTCAGTACTTACCAGAAGACTCTATGTTATCATTTAGAAACTGCATCTCTCTCTCTCCCCACCCCCCCCACCCCCCAACTTCCAGGTAGAATTTGATCTTACTCATGTAAAGCTCGCTCAAATAGGAGTAGTCCTTGTATGGAGAAGAATTCTGAGTTGGTAAATACTCTTGACCAAGGGAAGGAAACTGACCCCCAGCTGTGCCCTTCTGATGGGATCACTGACATGCCATGTCATCTTATGTCTTGAAGAGTTTCCAATTCTGTTCAGGCACAAAGAAAAGAAAAATAGTTGAGAGTAAGTGCCCAATAGTGTTAAGAGAATGAATGGCCGAGCATGTGTAGTGTAGAGACAGGGAGCACGGTGGAGTGGACAGAGCACTGGGCAAGGCCTCTGGGGTCTCAGGTTCAAGTCCTGGTTCTGCCTCCATCCAGCTATGTGTGCTTTGGGAATGGCCTTCTCTTTCTCGGCTTCCCTTAAAATGAAGGGGCTGAAGTTGGAGATCTCTAAGGTCCCTTCCACGGCACACACTTGGGGAGCCAGAGCCTAAGGATTCTAAGCCACGGTCATCATGAAGAGACAGCAATTAGGCAGGAAGAAAGAGCCCCTAACAATGCAGCAGCAAGAGCTCTTACCGGGACCCGCTCTCTAGAGAAATAAACGGTGCTCTTTTCCCTCAGCCTGGGAGGGGCTACTCCTTTTATGATTTTTCAGCGATGGAAATTTCAAAAGCCCCTTCGCTGTATATTACAGCATAAGGAATATGGTCCATAATATTGTAATAACTTTGTGTAGGGACAGATGGTTGCTAGACTTACCGTGGTGATCACTGCATAATGTATGCAAATGTCAAATCATTTTGTAGTTTACCTGAAAATTAACATAGTATTGGACATCAACCATATTTCAATTAAAACATTTTTTTTAAAACCTTATGCATGGAATGAAAAAACAGTGCCCCTTCTCTCACCCAGAGTTGCTCATTAGCTTTGACACTGCCCTGGAAGGGTGGAATCCAGGCCACAGTGCAGCCACGGATGGTGGTGAGACAGTGACACCTCGTGGCTATCTCCACTAATCACAGCCCAGCCCTGCTTCTCGGCACTTGCGAAAGCCCCGTCCTTCCTGGGGCAGCATTAACCCTCAGTGAGTGGGAGTGATGCAGGGCCCTGCGTTGTAATCTCAGTCTTGCCACTGCCTCTCTGTCTGACCGTCCTCAGTTTCTTCAAAAGGGAGTTTTCTCCTTAAGTCTTTCCCTTCCAACTGCCTTGTTCTCTGGACTTCCATGACTTACGGTGTGTAGTCAGGGATCCTAGGTCCATGCAGTGTGCAGGATGTCCCTACTGGGAAGGCATGGCCCCGAGTTCACCACTACGACCCTGGGGTCCCACCCACCCCGTGATCAGGCACGGTCCTGCCACCCACCCACCTCCTTGAGACAGCCAGACCATTGACCACAGATGTTCCATCCAAGGCGTACCTCCGTCCCGGCTGCCAGTTGCTGAGGTGGGAAAAGGTAACAGGACCAGCCAGAAGGAAACCTCATTGAGCCAGCTTTCTATTGGGTGTGGGGAGGACTTCACCTGCTCTTGTCCACTTTGGGTACCAGAATCTTGCCCTATTGGTGGGACCCATAGGGTTCATGTATCCCCAAAGAACAATGTAGATGGGTTCTTTTTGATACACTTTCCTCCCTGTACTGATACCCACACAAGCTGCAAAGAACGAGGGTTGTGTGCTGAAGATTCTGAACCTCCCGCCAGGCACTCATGATGTTTTGGCATGGCTGAAGACACAGAGGCTGAGTTTTGGGGTCTTTCCTGAGTATCACATTATTCTCACCCTAGAAGAACTGGGCTTCCTGCCTCTTGAGCCATGTCCCTTATCACTAGTTTCCGGTCTGTATTTACTCGTCTTTCTCCAAGAGTAATCTCTGAGTGCTGCATGGTGTCCGCAGAAGACCGTGATGCTTTCCAATGTGGCTGTGTTCATGTCACCATCACTCCCTATGGCTTCCCTAGACTGTCCCCAAGAAGTGTACAGTGGTAACACCCAGGAACCCCTTGGAGAGGGAAGTCATTCATTCAGGTTGGGGATGCAATTTCTAGAGTTGCCACAGCTTCTGGTGGTATGTGGCAAATTTTCCCTGGTTATTAAAGAGAGCATGTAAAAATACTTTTTTGGAGATGGAGAGCACATGAACTATCATTTTAAAACACCTACTCTATATTAATCAGGGTCCAGTCAGGAGACAAGAACCATACCAGCTGTTGGAATAGGGAAAATTTAATACAAAGAATGATTAACTAGTGAAGGGTAGTTAACTACTAAAAGGGGCAATAGAGGACTCTAAGGAAGACAGGAATAGGAAATGCTGGAAGGAGCTGCTACCTCCAAGGATAAGGGATTCCCCAGTGATGGAAGGAAGAGCTTGGATGAGATTCAGACCACTTGGGAGAGAGTGTGGCTGCGGCCCACTGGATGGTAGAGGAGTTCCCTGCGGCTCCAGCCAGGAGCTAAAGCACAGGAGGTACCCCTGCTGGGGGCCGGAAAAGCTCCCTGAGAGAGCCCCACGGGGTGAGAGAGCCTAGATGCCGCTGGCAGTCACATTGCAGGAAGAAAAAAGGCACACTGGAGCCAGGAAGGGGAGCTCTTCCTCTGTGCGCCTTGCAGTGTCCCCCTAGCACCCTCTACTGTCTCTCTGGTAAAGGACAAGTGTTGACAAGGTCCAACTGCAGTATTACAAAGCAGGGCAAGGATGGGTGAATTTGGAGTTGAAAGCAACAAATTGATCGCAGAACGCCTACTCCATGGCAGGCCCTGTGCTTGCATTTCCATCAAGAATCTAGTATAATCTCAAGCATAATTCCTTGAAATAGATAATAGAATTCCCATTTTAATATTAAGAGGGTACTGAAAGCTAGAAGTAACCTGAGAAGGACATGCAGCTAACATACGTGGCTGGGCTGGTGTTTTGACTGCTGTGTGTGTGATTCTAGAGTCCAGTCTCCTACCGCAAGCTAACAGTGCCTCTCTCCGTAAAGGGTGAAGGGCAGTGAGATCCTGCTCTCCTCCCTTCAACCCTCCGCCTCCATGAACCCACATAAACCTTCCCAGCATTGCTTCTTGGGCTCTCCTCCTGAGAGAGACCGACAGTGTGGCAGATGCCCTGGGGGTCCTCTAAGGCAGTGATTCCCAAACCAGAATCCCTGGAAGAGCCTGGTGAAAATAGAGGCTCCTGGGCCTTCTCTGTAGGTACCAATTTAATAGATGGGCAGGGGGAGCTGAAATCCGCATTTGACAAACTCCCCAGAAATCCCGGTGCTCCAGGAAAGAAGCATCAACCTGTCCACTGGGCTGCAAGTGGCAAGTGAGAAGCTACCTGGCCTTCGCCGGGGGGAGGGGACTTCACGCTAACAAGCTCCCCTCAGCCCCAGCGCCCCACGGAAAGGTCAGTATTGATACCTGGCTTCTGAAATGAAAATCAAATAGGACACATGGATCTGCTTCACGGGTGATGAAGTTGTAATGGCTCTTACAGAGGCTGAATCGATTCCTATCTGTCAGCTGGAAAATTGGAAGATGGGCTCCAGGACTCCTGGCCCCCTGGCCTGGCAGTCGTTTAGGCATATTTTCTGGACAGGAGGTATTTCTGAGCTAGAGCTTGCCAGGCAATCCCATCCGGCGCAGGAATAAGAGCCACCAGCTTTTGAGCACCTACCACGTGCCAGGAACTCTGCTCCGATCCTTAAACACGCCTGCAAGGGTTAATACCACAACTAGGAGACAGGAAACTGGGGGTCTGCCCAAGGCCACACAGATACAGGGGCGGAGCTGAAATCCAGGCATGTGTGGGTCTTACTCCAAAGCTTACTCCATGGCCTTGGGAGGGGGACCAGCTCCTGGTTCAGACGCCCTGCTGGGGGAGAGGCAGGCTCCAGGAGGCCTGGGGGCCACGTGCTTATGGTCAAGTAGTTAACATCTTCCCTTTGGTGGGGGTTTTAACATCTATAAACCAACTCAGGAAGTGTATATCAGATGCTATTATCTAGGTCCTTCAGAGAGGAGCTAAAGCAGAGGATATAGGCGAGGAGTCTGTCCTGGTGAGGGGTCTGTCCCAGAAAGGCCTCACAGGGTCAGTGACATAAACCCATAGAACTATAACACCAAGAATGAACCCTAACATAAACTGTGGACTCTGGGTGATAACAACATGTCAGTGTAGTTCTTTGATCTTAGCATATGTACCACTCTGGTGGGGGGATGCCTCCCACCAGGGGGCAGGGGTTAGGGGTGGGTGGGCACGGGGTATATGGGAACTCCCTATACTTTCCCCTCAGTCTTTCTGTGGACCTAGCATTGCTCTACAAACTAGTCTATTTAAAAGAGAAAAAAACCTACTGCCTCTTTATTTATTTATTTATTTGGCTGCGCCGGGTCTTCGTTGCGGCATGCGGGATCTTTAGTTGTGGCATGCGGGATCTTTAGTTGCGACATGCGGGATCTTTAGTTGCGGCATGCGGGATCTTTAGTTGTGGCATGCGGGATCTTTAGTTGCGACATGCGGGATCTTTAGTTGCGGCATGCGGGATCTTTAGTTGTGGCATGTGGGATCTTTAATTGCGACATCCGGGATCTTTAGTTGCGACATGCGGGATCTTTAGTTGCGGCATGCGGGATCTTTAGTTGCAGCATGTGGGATCTATTTCCCTGACCAGGGATTGAACCGGGGCCCCTGCATTGGAAGCACGGAGTCTTAGCCACTGGACCACAGGGAAGTCCCCCAAATTACTGCCTCTTAATGTGGTTGTGAGATTGTTAAGTAAGTTATAAAAGGGCCTAGCCCAGGGTTTGGCAGGCATCAGGGTCCCTGGCAGCTGAATGAGCGGAGGTGTCACCCCGTAAGCTCAGTGTAGACCCAGGAGGACCCTGACGGGAAGAAGAGCAGTGCTCCTCTTGGCCACATCGTCCCCCTCAGGGAGCCCTCTGGGGGCATAGGGACAGGTGTAAGAATTAAGGACCAAGACTGAGCCAAGTGTTAATAAATCAGAAGACAGGACAGCAAATATGGCCCAGGGCTGGATATGATAACAGGCCCAGGTCTAGGATTTGTAAGATCAGTCCCTCCCTCTCTCCCTCTCTCCACATAAACCTCATAGAGAACAGAAGGAATCAGAAGAGACTGGTTACTTGGAAAAGGCATAAATCTGGCGGGCCACTCCCCTGCGCTGAAGCCCATACTTGCTCGCCAGTACCCTCACCTGGCACACAGGCCTTCCCTCCACTTCCTCTGCTCTACGGCCACTCTGGGTACCATTCAGTGGAATAGAAAAGAGAACAGGTGGGTGTCCAGAGACCCAAATTTTAGACCCAACTGTGTGGTAGCTGTGTGACCTTGGGAGCACCTCTCCTCCTCTCTGTGCCTCAGTTTCCCCAGACTGGATTCTTTCCTTCCTCCTTTCACTGAATACACTACTGAGTGCCCACTATGAGCATGACAATCTCTAAGGTCCTTCCTGTTGTGATATTATGTCTTATTCAGTGTAGTTCAGATGCACTGGGAGAGAGATAAAACACACACAAAGTGTAAAAATGAAAATGAAGAAGTCTCCTTAATCATGCTTCCCAGAGATGTGCATTTCCTTCCAGGCTCTGCCTTTTGAATCCCCATTTCTGTGCCCACCTTTGTGGAAATGGAACACCTGTTTGCAAAGTGCTTAGATAACTTCAAAGATTGCAGGGCTGTGACTTTGCCCTCAGTCTCTGATCCAGGATAAAAGTGGTTGCCTCCTGACCAAAGAGCTTGATTCCCTTTGAGTCCCCCTCCATGGTCACACCTGTCCTCCCTGTCAATCCCCCTCCCCTATGAGACGATCTAGAGCTTCTCTGGAGAGAAGCACGTGATGCTCAAACAAGCATGAGATCGGCTCTAAACAGGGTTCCAATTCTAGCTGCAACGTTTACTTGCTGTGTGACCTTGGGGAGTTACTTAACATCTCTGAACCTTGTCGTCCTCTATCTGTTTGGTGGAGGAAGTAAATTCCTACCTGAACGGGTGTTGTAAGATTAAGCAGAATGACACAGGTAATGTTTCTGGTCACATAAATAGCAGCACCACTTTATTTAATATGAGCTATTAGGTATCTCGTCCTCACGTGAGAGAATCCATGTAACGCATTAGGACAGTCAGTGCCTTGGTAAGAACTCCACAAGCTATTTCTCTCACCCTCTTCAGTCAGTTTCATTTTCCTCCCTGTGACTGCCAGGTGGCAGCATGGGACCATGGAACAGAGCCCTCTCATGATGTGAGTGCTGTCAGGGACCCTTGAGTGACAATAACCACAGACTGTTTATTGAGCTCTTACCATGCTGGGTGCATGAGGGCGCCTAATAAACACCTTCCTTTGACCCTTGTAAGTTCATATGGGGGGAGGTTCAGTCACCTGCCTCGTGCAGGGGAGGAATGACGGGCTCAGGCAGAGGAGGATCCATAATGGAGCAGAGCCTATGATCAAAAGCTCCCCTGCACGCAGCCCGGGCACCTGCCCGCTGCACTTGGCGGCCTGGTGGGTTGCAGGAGCCTCACCAGGTGGTTGAGGACAGTGGGGCCCGAGGAGGGGAGAAGGGACCGGAAGCCAGGGCCCTGACCCCAAGCAGGTACGCTTTCCTGCAGGGCCCAGTCTCCAGGGAGGATCCCCTCGGCCAAGGCTCTCTGGGGGGTGCTGGGAACCCCAGGAAAGCAAGCATATGATGTCCTCCTGTCTGATCCTGCTCATCCAACAGGACCTCTTCCGGTCCCCAAGGAATCTTCACCTCCAGGAGCCACGGTGATTTGTGGGAAACTTCCTCCAAATCCCCAGCTAATCCTCCTTGGGCTGAACCCTTCAGTGATCGCATTTGCGGCTGGTGGCGTCTAATCCCTCCGGCCCCAAGTATTCCTGGGAATGCACGTGTGCAGACCTGTGGCATGCTGGGGCCTGGTGCCCAGTGGGTCTGAGCTGGGCACACCGGGGACCTCCAGCTCGTCCCTCAGAGTCAACCTCCTTTTCTCCCTCCTGCGAGTCTCACTGGCAGCAGGTCGGGGAGAAGCGTGGGTCTGTGCCTGGCGGTGCCTGGACAGGGCAGCTGGTCGACAGCCGAGAAGCTGGGACCTCCACCCTCTACACCGCATGACTCCCAGAGGGATGCTCTTGTTTGAAGTCAGGGCCTCAGTTTCTTCCTCTCAAAAATGGGGATAAAAATAGTCTTTAGGGATGCTTATGAGGATGTGCGAAGGTAACATATTTAACGAGCCTAAGGCAGAGGCTGGAACCTAACCAGCCATCAGAGCTGGGTAGCTGTGGTTAACCTAGAGTGTCTCCCTGCCATCCCCACCCCTCGGTAACGACCTCAGCCCTCCTCTCCCTCCCACCTCAGGAGGCGCGGACCCCTGCACAGTAGCTCCTCACACAGGCTGCGTGGTGCAATGGCAGGAGAGCCACTGTGGGCTGTGCAGGGTCTGGGGCTGCCAGTAGGGCCACGGTTCTGGTGCTGGGGAGAGGCCGAGGACCTGCAGCTCCGAGAAGGTGTACCCAATGCAGGAGAGATGCCTGGTGTGGCCACCAACAGGTGCGGGGCTCAAGCTCTTGAGAGATGAAGGAGCACAGGGCCAGGGAGGCAGGCAGGCTGGGGTGGGGCAGCCCCGCATCCCTGGCAGGGATGGACCAGCCCAGCTGGACAGACAGGGTGGTCCCAGGCACTGCCCAGGCAGGCAGAGTTTACAGAGAGATGGTACGGGGGCAGCCCCATGAGCCAGGATAAACGACTGGATCTTTGAGGCACAGTATTTTTATAACCCACAAGTCAGCAGGGAGCCCTGCCCCTAAGGAGGGTTGGCTCAAACTCCCTTGTGGAGGTTCAGCTCCCTCCTGGAGATATGAGCCCCCGTCCTGACCCCCTGCCTCTGCACTTTCCACCTCCACTCTGGGCTCACAGCTGTGCCCTTATCTCGCCCCAGGTGTGGGCCTCTTTATGGATTCCTGTTGCCTTTCCCTCTGTCCATGCAATACTGAAAAAAAAAAGTAAAAACTAAACTCCCTCACACTCTTCAGGATAGAGGGCTCCAGACTTTTCCTGGGGTCCTGCCTGTTCAACCCAAAGCACAAAAGCTCGGCCTTGGCCAGAAGCGAGCTGCCTCCTGCCGGGGAGACCCCTGCCCACCCTAGTCCAGCTACTTTTGTGGTGTTAGCTTCCCCTGTGGCCCAGAGGCTGGAGCCGGAGCCGCCATGTGCTGGCAGCCTGTGTGTTAGAACAGAGGCCGTGGCTTGTATTCCGAGGAGTGTGTCTTCCTGAAGGTGTCTGAAATCTAGCTCCTCTCTCAGCCTAGAAGTCCTCACTCCTCTGTTCACTAGAGTTCCTCCAAGGAGCCTGGCATATAAGGAGGCAAGGAATAAAATATGGGCTCTTTATTCCTACAATTAAAATACATGGCATTCCATCAATACTTTGCTAACTTTTAACATAACAGAAACACTTTGCTCATCATCAGACCTCATGCAGGACCCCAGTACATGTAAAATAGTGAAGACAGATGGCTTGGCTGGATCTGGAGGAGACATGAGGGCTCAATCCCACCCCTCCCCCCACCCTCACAGGAGGACAGAAAGGGAAATTAAAATGTCTCTGTCACCAGTGTAAGGTCATCCAGCTTAACTCTTACTAAGACAGATGCAAATTAAAACTGCACTGAGAGTACGACCTATCATATCAGACAGCAGCTCCAGACCTTCTCTGAACCCTAACTTCTCTTCAGGAGCCACACCTAAGCTCTGAGACTGCTAGTCAGCCAGTACCACGCAGAAAGAAGTGATACAGTAAGCACATCCAAAGGCTCTGATATGGTCTCATCCCAGGTACTTTGCACATAGGCAACACCAGTACATCACAAAGTACTCATTCCACTGGAAGGCAGATGATGTCATTGATTTTGCCTCCAGAAAGAGGGCAGACGGCAGAAGCAAGAAGAACTACAATTCTGCAGCCTGTGGAAGGAAAACCACATTCACAGAAAGATAGACACAATGAAAAGGCAGAGGGCTATGTACCAGATGAAGGAACAAGACCAAACCCCAGAAAAACAACTAAATAAAGTGGAGATAGGCAACATTCCATAAAAAAAATTCAGAATAATGATAGTGAAGATGAGCCAGGACCTCGGAAAAAGAATGGCGGCAAAGATTGAGAAGATGCAAGAAAAGTTTAACAAAGACGTAGAAGAATTAAAGAACAAACAAACAGATATGAACAATACAATAACTGAAATGAAAAATACACTAGAAGGAATCGATAGCAGAATAACTGAGGCAGAAGAATGGATAAGTGACCTGGAAGACAGAATGGTGGAATTCACTGCCACGGAACAGAATAAAGAAAAAAGAATGAAAAGAAATGAAGACAGCCTAAGAGACCTCTAGGACAACATTAAACACAACCACATTCGCATTAGAGGGGTCCCAGAAGGAGAAGAAAGAGAGAAAGGGCCTGAGAAAATATTTGAAGAGATTATAGTTGAAAACTTCCCTAACGTGGGAAACGAAATAGCCACCCAAGTCCAGGAAGCACAGAGAGTCCCAGGAAGGATAAACCCAAGGAGAAACATGCCGAGACACATAGTAATCAAATTGACAAAAATTAAAGACAAAGAACAATTATTGAAAGCAACAAGGGAAAAATGACAAATAACATAAAAGGGAACTCCCATAAGGTTAACAGCTGATTTCTCAGCAGAAACTCTACAAGCCAGAAGGGAGTGGCATGATATATTTAAAGTGTTGAAAGGGAAGAACCTACAACCAAGATTACTCTACCCAGCAAGGATCTCATTCAGATTCGATAGAGAAATCAAAAGCTTTACAGGCAAGCAAAAGCTAAGAGAATTCAGCACCACCAAACCAGCTCTACAACAAATGCTAAAGGAACTTCTCTAAGTGGGAAACACAAGAGAAGAAAAGGACCTACAAAAACAAACACACAACAATTAAGAAAATGGTAATAGGATCGTACACATCGATCATTACCTTAAACGTGAATGGATTAAATGCTCCAACCAAAAGACACAGGCTCACTGAATGGATACAAAAACAAGACCCATATATATGCTGTCTACAAGAGACCCACTTCAGACTTAGGGACACAAACAGACTGAAAGTGAGGGGATGGAAAAAGATATTCCATGCAAATGCAAATCAAAAGAAAGCTGGAGTAGCATACTCATGTCAGACAAAATAGACTTTAAAATAAAGAATATTATAAGAGACAAAGAAGGACACTACATAATGATCAAGGGATCAATCCAAGAAGACGATATAGCAATTATAAATATATATGCACCCAAAATAGGAGCACCTCAATACATAAGGCAACTGCTAACAGCTATAAAAGAGGAAATCGACAGTAACACAGTAATTGTGGAGGACTTTAACACCTCACTTATACCAATGGACAGATCATCCAGACAGAAAATTAATAAGGAAACACAAGCTTTAAATGACACAATAGACCAGTTAGATTTAATTGATATTTATAGGACATTCCATTCAAAAACAGCAGATCACACTTTCTTCTCAAGTGCACATGGGACATTCTCCAGGATAGATCAC
This sequence comes from Lagenorhynchus albirostris, assembly GCF_949774975.1. Lineage (NCBI taxonomy): Eukaryota > Metazoa > Chordata > Mammalia > Artiodactyla > Delphinidae > Lagenorhynchus > Lagenorhynchus albirostris. The sequence goes on from NC_083107.1 coordinate 65,288,200, forward strand.
ACCTTGGGTCGCAAATCAAGCCTTGGTAAATTTAAGAAAGTTGAAGTCATATCAAGCATCTTTTCTGAACAAAATGCTATGAGATTAGAAATCAATTACAAGGAAAAAGCCGTTAAAAACACAAACACATGGAGGCTAAACAATACGTTACTAAATAACCACGAGATCACTGAAGAAATCAAAGAGGAAATAAAAAAATACCTAGAGACAAATGACAACGAAAACACGAGGATCCAAAACCTATGGAATGCAGCAAAAGCAGTTTTAAGAGGGAAGTTTATAGCAATGCAATCCGATCTCAAGAAACAAGAAATATCTCAAATAAATGATCTAACCTTACACCTAAAGGAACTAGAGAAAGAAGAACAAATAAAATCCAAAGTTAGTAGAAGGAAAGAAATAATAAAGAGCACAGCAGAAATAAATGAAATAGAAACAAAGAAAACAATAGCAAAGATCAATAAAACTGAAAGCTGGTTCTTTGAGAAGATAAACAAAATTGATAAACCTTTAGCCAGACTCATCAAGAAAAAGAGGGAGAGGACTCAAATCAATGAAATTAGAAACGAAGAAGGAGAAGTTACAACAGACACTGCAGAAATACAAAGCATCCTAAGAGACTACTACAAGCAACTCTATGCCAATAAAGTGGACAACCTGGAAGAAATGGACAAATTCTTAGAAAGGTATAACCTTCCAAGACTGAACCAGGAAGAAACAGAAAATATGAACACACCAATCACAAGTAATGAAATTGAAACTGTGATTAAAAACCTTCCAACAAACAAAAGTCCAGGACCAGAGGGCTTCACAGCTGAATTCTATCAAACATTTAGAGAAGAGCTAACACCTATCCTTCTCAAACTCTTATAAAAAACTGCAGAGGAAGGAACATTCCCAAACGCATTCTATGAGGCCACCATCACCCTGATACCAAAACCAGACAAAGATACTACAAAAAAGGAAAATTACAGACCAATATCACTGATGAATATAGATGCAAAAATCCTCAACAAAATACTAGCAAACAGAATCCAACAACACATTTAAAGGATCATACACCATGATCAAGTGGGATTTATCCCAGGGATGCAAGGATTCTTCAATATACTCAAATCAACCAATGTGATACACCATATTAACAAATTGAAGAATGAAAACAATATGATCATCTCAATAGATGGAGAAAAAGCTTTTGACAAAATTCAACACCCATTTATGATAAAAACTCTCCAGAAAGCGGGCAAAGAGGGAACCTACCTCAACATAATAAAGGCCATATATGACAAGCCCACAGCAAACATCATTCTCAATGGTGAAAAACTGAAAGCATTTCCACTAAGAACAGGAACAAGACAAGGATGTCCACTCTCACCTCTATTATTCAACATAGTTTTGGAAGTCCTAGCCATGGCAATCAGAGAAGATAAAGAGATAAAAGGAATACAAATTGGAAAAGAAGAAGTAAAACTGTCACTGTTTGCCGATGACATGATAGTATACATGGAGAATCCTAAAGATGCCAACAGAAAACTACTAGAGCTAATCACTGAATTTGGTAAAGTTGCAGGATACAAAATTAATGCACAGAAATCTCTTGCATTCCTATACACTAACAATGAAAGTTGAGAAAGAGAAATTAAGGAAATACTCCCATTCACCATTTCAACAAAAAGAATAAAATACCTAGGAATAAACCTACCTACTGATGAAAGAAATCAAAGATGATACACACAGTTGGAGAGATATACCATGTTCTTGCATTGGAAGAATCAATATTGTGAAAATGTCTATACTACCCAAAGCAATCTACAGATGCAATGCAATTCCTATCAAATTACCAGTGACATTTTTTCAGAATTAGAACAAAAAATCTTAAAATTTGTATGGAGACACAGAAGACCCTGAATAGCCACAGCAGTCTTGAGGGAAAAAAACGGAGCTGGAGGAATCAGACTCCCTGACTTCAGACTATACTACAAAGCTACAGTAATCAAGACAGTATGGTACTGGTACAAAAACAGAAATATAGATCAATGGAACAGGATAGAAAGCCCAGATATAAACCCACGTACCTGTGGTCAACTAGTCTATGACAAAGGGGTAAGGATATACAATGGAGAAAAGACAGTCTCTTCAATAAGTGGTGCTGAGAAAACTGGACAGCTTCATGTAAAAGAATGAAATTAGAACACTCCCTAACAGCATACACAAAAATAAACTCAGAATGGATTACAGACCTAAATGTAAGACTGGACACTATAAGACTCTTAGAGGAAAACATAGGAAGAACACTCTTTGACATACATCACAGCAAGATCTTTTTTGATCCACCTCCTAGAGTAATGGAAATAAAAACAAAAACAAATAGAACCTAATGAAACTTAAAACTTTTGCAAAGCAAAGGAAGCTACAGACAAGATGAAAAGACAACCCTCAGAATGGGAGAAAATATTTGCAAATGAATCAACAGACAAAGGATTAATCTCCAAAATATATAAACAGCTCATGCAGCTCAATATTAGAAAAACAAACAACCCTTTGCAAAAATGGGCAGAAGAGCTAAATAGACATTTCTCCAAAGAAGACATACAGGTGGCCAAGAAGCACATGAAAAGCTGCTCAAGATCACTAATTATTAGAGAAATGCAAAGCAAAACTACAATGAGGTATCACCTCACACCAGTTAGAATGGGCAGCATCAGAAAATTTACAAACAACAAATGCTGGAGAGGATGTGGAGAAAAGGGAACCCTCTTACACTGTTGGTGGGAATGTAAATTGATACAGCTACTATGGAGAACAGTATGGAGGTTCCTTAAAAAACTAAAAACAGAATTGCTATATGACCCAGCAATCCCACTACTGGACATATACCCGGAGAAAACCATAATTCAAAAAGACACATGCACCCCGATGTTCATTGCAGCACTATTTACAGTAGCGAGGTCATGGAAGCAACCTAAATGCCCATTGACAGACAAATGGACAAAGAAGATGTGGTACATATATACAATGGAATATTACTCAGCCGTAAAAAGGAATGAAATTGGGACATTTGTAGAGACGTGGATGGATCTAGAGACTGTCATACGGAATGAAGTAAGTCAGAAAGAGAAAATCAAGTATCATATATTAACGAATATATGTGGAACCTAGAAAAATGGTACAGATGAAATGGTTTGCAGGGCAGAACAGAAACACAGGTGTAAAGAACAAACATGGACACCAAGTGGGGAAGTGGTGGTGGTGGTGGTGGGGTGAATTGGGAGACTGAGATTGACATGTATACACTAATACGTATAAACAGATAACTAATAAGAACCTGCTGTATAAAAAAAAGTAAAAATTTAAAAATTAAAAAATAAAACTGCACTAAGATACTATTTTTGCTTGATCATATTGGCAAGATCCAAAAGGATGGGAAGGCTCTCTGTTTTGGCAAAGGTGTAAGAAACAGCCACTCTTATGCATTGCAGATAAGAAGCTTCATGTGATGTAAACTTGGCAATATCTATAATATAAATACACATATCCTGAGACCCAGAAATTCCATGAGCAGGAATTTATGCTACAGCTCATTTCTGCCAAGAAGGTAAATGACCTTACAACACTGTTTGCAAACGATGGAAAAGGCAGTAAATAACTAAGTGTCCGTCAATGGGGAATGGCTAAAGAAATGGTAGCCCATACAGTGGGGTCCTCCGTAGCCACTAAAATGAGAAAAGAGCAGAAAAAGATCTCCAAAACATACGTTGCTAGGTGAAATAACAAGGCAGTAGCACCGTGTGTAGAGTATGCTACCATCTGTATAAAAATCAGTGGGGAAAGAATAGAGGTATTTTCTTATAGTTGCGTAAAATAGTTCTGAAAGGGTAACAAGAAACCTGTAACACCGGCTTCCTGTAGAGAGAACTAGGTGGTGGGGGAATAGGAATAGGAGGGAGATTTTTATGTATAGCCTTTTCAATTTTGAACCATGTGATAGTATATCCTATCCAACACTTAAATTTAAAAAGATATATGTATGAACAAAAAGAAAACTAGTCACATGAGACAGAAATGAAGACCTTTGTTAGTCTCCTGCTTTAACTATGCATAGAGGGATTTGTACTCTCTAAGAATCCAAAGTCAAGATACAAATTCTATTTTTAAAGATTTTCTAACATTGCTCAATAAAGTAAGCCTCTAGACTTTTAAATTTTTATTTATTTATTTATTTATTTTTTGTCTGCGTTGGGTCTTTGTTGCTGTGCACGGGCTTTCTCTAGCTGCCGCGAGTGGGGGCTACTCTTCGTTGCGTTGCACGGGCTTCTCATTGCGGTGGCTTCTCTTGTTGCGGAGCACGGGCTGTAGGCGCGCGGGCTTCAGTAGTTGTGGCACGTGGGCTCAGTAGTTGTGACTCATGGGCTCTAGAGCGCAGGCTCCGTAGTTGTGGCGCGTGGGCTTAGTTGCTCCGTGGCATGTGGGATCTTCCCGGACCAGGGCTCGAACCTGTGTCCCCTGCATCGGCAGGCGGATTCTTAACCACTGCTCCACCAGGGAAGTCCCAGCTTTTAGACTTTTAAATGCAAAAGGCTGTTGGAGTTTTGGCTCCCACTTAGGGTGTAGAACTCTGCAAAAAGCATTGCTCTCACCCTTACCCCCCAAAATGCCAAATCATTTACAAAAGGACCCCTTTTCCTGAACTCACCAGAGAACTGAGAGGGAAGGCAAAAAACTAAGCTGAAATCTAAGGCATAATAGATACCTCCAAGGAGAGATGGATCACAGGTCCTTGCTTACCTGTTATAGATGTTGGATGCTGTACAAGAAGGAAAGAAGAATCCAACCAAACTTCTTAATGAACTACTAATGGCCACATGTGGGGCCTGTGGGAGTGTATAGCCCCCTTGGGAGCTGCAGACTTCAGGGAAATCCACACCCGCCTGCAGGCTCTTCTCCATGGAACACACTGGATGCTCACAAGAAAGAGGGGGGGAGGTTAAGAGACCTGGGAAGACCTCTCTCTTGGTTCAGGTCTGGGGAGGGGGAACAGTGCTTCTAGAAAAGCATGAAGTTCCACCCAGATCCTTCTCCCCGTATCCCTTATGGAAAAAATATATAACCATTGGGGAAAGGGCAGCCAACCATGTTGTCCTTAGGGCACAGGATCCATGGCAGCTGGGAGAAGAGTAAAACCCTCTACCCTGGGGGTGAGGGGCAAGACTACCTGCAGACCAGTAAGTCCCCTACTGATGGGGGAGGGACAGAATCACTGAACTATCCCCCATCCAAGACACAGCACCTGCCTAAGACTGAAACTGAAGCAGAACAGCAGAGGCTGCCTCCCGACCCCCACTCCATCCCAACCACAGGCTAGCAAGTGTTGAGTAACAGCTAACAGCAGTCCATCGCTGGGGGATGATCGAGGGCAGGAAGAGAAATGTTCCCTAAGAGGGAGCAAAGGTGCAAAGAGAAGCCCTAAAGTGAGGGCTTGTTATTGTGTCAGTTCACCCCAAGATGATCTGTGTGCTGCAGTCCAATAAAACTCCCTGCAAAAACTGTTAATAGCAATTAACGGGCTACTGCCAACATTTATATGGGAAGGCAAAGGAGCTTGAATAGCGAAACCAATTTCAAAAAAGAGGAAAGTTGGAGGAACTGACTTATCTGATTTCAAGACTTACTAAACTATCTATGAAGCTACGGTAGTGAGGTTGGTGTGGTTTTGGAGGAAAATATAAATATTAATAATAATACTGCATAATAATAATGTATTTATATTAATGTTCATAAGTATAAATATATAAAATATATACAAATAAATATATGATATATATTTTATATGTATGTATACTTCTGGAAAAAATGTATCTTATGTAATATTTATATAATATAAAATATATTTTATGTGTAATATATATATATATATATACATATACATATATATATATACATCAATCAGTGGTACAGAAGAAAGAATCCAGAAATAGATCCACATTTTTCTTTTTCTTTTTTTGGGCCACGCCATGCAGCATGTGGGATATTAGTTCGCCGACCAGGGATTGAACCCATGCCACCTGCAGTGGAAGTGCAGAGTCTTAACCACTGGACCACCAGGGAATTTCCAAGATCCACATATTTAGTCAACTGATTTTTCACAGAAGTACAAAGGCAATTCAATGGAGAAAGGATGCTCTTTTTAATAAATGATGCTAAAACAATTGAATATCCATATGCAAAACAAGTAAAAGGCAAACCTCAAGCCATAGGTCCCACCCTATACAAAAATGACCTCAAGATGACTCTATATGTACCTAAATGTAATACCTAAAATTGTAAAGCTTCTAGAAGGAACATAGAAGGAAATCTCCATGACTTTGGCTGCCTGACACTCACACCCGGAATCTGTGCATGACACAGCTACAGAGGCCTGAGTCCTGTTTCCCCACCTCCTACCTCCCTGATTTACTTCCTGGAGAGATTTGCAGGTTGCTGGTTATTTTCATGTGAATGCAGAGCTGAAGGTGTTCATCCTTGTAATAGTTCATCTTATTGCTTCTCAAGCTTGCCCTGCCATCCTGAACTTGGCTTCGGGTTTCTCATGCCCGCACTCAGCTTTGGGTCAGCTGTGAGCCTGGTCTGTCTTCTTGGCAACTCCATCAAAGTCAGAGAGCAAACTGCTCATTGCAGCCCCTGGCTGGTGCCCCCTGGGGCCTTCTCTCTTGCCCTCAGTTAGTTTTCCTCCTATTAAGCATGTGTTCAATGAAGTTGCAAGAGAAAAAAAAAAAAGCACCCAAACCCACAATTTCTTCGCTATGGGTTTGGTCATTTATTCAATTCCTCTCAATTCTCTCAGCCTATCCACCTTTCTGTCTGTTTATCCATTACGTTACCTAGGCCTGAGTCAGCTACAGAGTCTCAGAATAGCAGTTGTTGAACCAAATGTCTGCCTTGCTGTGTGCGTGTGTGTGTGCATGGGTGTGTTTATACAGAAGTGTGGAAGAGGCAGGAGCAGAGGCAGGAAGACATGAATAGGAATGAGAAACTTTTTTTTTTCTTGGAGGGAAAGAGCCAGAAATTACATCCGTTCAAAAATATCCTGCCTCTCTCACAGATAAATATAGCGACATGGGTAGATGTGTCACCGAATGAAACTTTCAAAACAAATCCGGGAAGAATCACTTGAAGAGCCTGCCACTGCTGGCTCTGTCCTGCTGCCCCTCTGTCTGCCGTCCGCACCCCCGCACCGGTGCGCCCCACAACGATCAGGACGGAGAGCGAGATGGGAGGTCTGTGCCCAGCATCCCCCAGCATTCTGGACAAGGGGAAGGGTAGCAGGAGCAAAGGTGCCCTTCAAGGGCTGCTGGCCAGAGGCTCTAGGTCGCCAGATGTCCCCCACAGGGAAGAGCTTGAGAGATCACTTCTCTCTGTTACAGGGGAGTGAAAGCTCAGAACGGGAGGGCAGCCCCACGGGCTCATATCCACCAGCTGTGGAGGCTGAAGCTGGAGCTAAGGACCATGACTTGGACACAAGGGTACCATTAAAATCATTTGGCCACCAGTACAGCAGAGGCACCTACCAGCCCTTGACAAAGGGGAGGTACGGTCACCACCACAGCTCTGCATGCCAGCTGAGACTCAGCGCCCCTTAGACCCACGTGCGGTCAATTCTTCCAGCGGCCCTATGAGGTAGGTATCGTCATCCTAGTTTTTAGATGGGGAGACTGAGGACAGGAGTGATTCAGTGATTAATCCAGGGTCCCATGGTTGGTCATGGCAGAGCTGGGCATGGCCTCTTCTGAGAGTGTCATGGGAGACCACCCTGCCTCCACATATAAGAGCGTAGAAGCCCTGCTGCCCCGCCCCCAGCCCAGCCCAGCCCTGTCTGTTGGCAGAAGCCTCGGCCAGCTGCGGTCACTGAAGGGGCAGAACCTGCGTCCTAAGCCCTGCAGGAACAGAGGGTTGTCAGATCATCGTGGGTCCTCGAGGAGGAAGGATAGAGCCATTTTGCACTTGTGAGCTTCTCGATACCTAATGCTCCCCTCACCTCCTGACTCAGCCTGGACCCCTCCGTCCAGTGCATCTGTCCCTCCAACTCTGCCACGGGCCTGGGACACCTCTCTTACCTGGCCAAGCAATAGCACCTTCAGCTTATCAGCTCTGAGCTCCGTTGAAAACTTTCTTAACATCTTTTGGACCCGTGGAGTCAGACCAACCTGGGTTCAAATCCCACCTCTGCCACTCCCCAGCTCTGTGGCCTTGGGAAAAGTAATGCCTTGTGTATTCGTTTCTTATTGCTGCCGAAACAAATGACCACAAACTTGGCTCCTTAAACAACACAAACTTTTCACCTTACGGTTCCGAGGAAAGGTGGCAAAATCAGTCTCTCTGGGTTAAAATCAAGGTGTCTGCAGGGCTGTGCTCCTTCTGGCTCCAAGGGAGAATCCAGTTCCTTGCCTTTTCCAGCATCTAGAGGCTTCCTGCGTTCCTTGGCTTGAGCCCTGCATCACTTGGACCACTGCTTCCATCACTGCATCTTTCTGACTCTGGCCCTCCTGCCTCCCTCTTATAAGGGTACTTGGGATGACATTGTGTCCCTCTGGGTAATCCAGGACAGCCTCCCCATCCCCAATCCTTAATCACATATGCAAAGCCCCTTTGCCATATATGGGAACCTAGTCACAGGTTTTGTGGTTTAGAGCATGGACATCCCAGGCAGAGGCAGGGAATGTTAGCCTACCACACCTCAACTTCCTCATTTTGCAGATGATAATCTGTACCTCCCAAGTCTGCCGGGAGGACCAATTACATTACAAAGTACCCAGCCTGGTACCTGGCACAAAGTTTAAAATGAGGTCCTAAAAAAAGAGTCTCTGCCCTGTTCCCATTCCGGTCGTCTTTCTCTAGAATCGCAGGTACCCGTCCCCAAGCCTGGCTCTCCGTGGGGACTTCAAGAATCCCTGTGGAAATAAAACACGGGGGTGATGGATGGCTCTGACCTCCCAAATGCCGAAGCAGGGCTGTTTGCAAATTTAAAGGCTTCTAGGCAGCAGGGGGAAGAATGTGAGCAGAAACGTGGAACAGTGTGTGCAGGGACATAAATTCCAAGTGGTTTTTGTTGGGAAAGCTGAACAGAAAGTCATTCCATCCGCATTCCCCATGTCGGAACTGCTCTCCCAGGTCGGCTGGGGCGGAGACCCATTCCAGCAATGGAGCACCTCTCCCCGGAGGCAGGACTGAGGCCCTCGTGAGGGGGCAGGGCAGACTGAGAGCCCCGTCCCCTCACTGCCCAGGCCTGGGGGGTGATGGCTCCGGGCGACAGGGGCTGGAGCAGCAGATGGCTAGTCCAGAGCTCAGATGGCACGCCTCATCTTCTGGGAAGAAGTGAGAGTGCTGAGCGGGGTCAGGGGAAGGGGGTGCAGACCCCCTCCTGCTTCTCCCTTCACCAGAAAGCTCTCACCCAGCACAGTTTAAACCCATTTAAATCCAATACTCTTATCAGTAAAACATCTTTCAGCGTGCCCTCCAATAAATGTGTATTTCTAAATTATATGGCATGAATTAATTTATTTGTATAATAACGCACAAATATATGATGCACATTAAAACTTTCCAAAAATATAAACACAGCAAAGTAAAAAGCTAAAAATAAATATAAATAGAAGACCAACATTGTGACCGCGCATTCAAATACATGAATCAGTGGGCACGCTTCACTTTGGAGGTAGTAGAAACTATACTTGCATTTTGTTGCTCTTCTGTTTCCTCAAATCTTGCTTATTCGTGTGTCCAGTTCAGTGAGCTCCTCTCCTGCCTGGCAGGGTTGGTATCTTGTTTCTCCTCCTGGCTTATAAAGTTGCCAAAGGCTAAGAGCATTTATGCTTTGGACGGTGCAGAGTGCAGGGCACACAGCTGGCGCCTAATAAAGTCGGTCAGTATTTTCTGAACACGTACTTTGACCCTCAGGTTTGTGGCCGGCACTGGGGGTTCAAAGAGCAAGATGTGGTCCCACCCTCATCCCCAAGCCCAGTTCAGGCAAAGCCACCCTTGGGAGTGGCACCAGCTCTGGGTGGTGCTGGGGCAGGGATGGAACGCACCTCCGGCACCAAGGCAGGAAGATGCATCGCTCCAGCTCGGCAGGGGCAGGTGAGACAGGGAAAGTCTGCAGGCAGGCGATCTGTGTACTCTTGTGTAGAGAGCTGGTGGCAGGAGCTACTGCACAGTCCAGGGGGTTCACCGAGCCCTCAAGGGCGAGATCCGCCTGAGGCTCAGGCCAGGTGAGGCCTGAGGGCTGCCAGTGTTGGCTCTGCCCCTGACCCCTGGGACCTGGCTTTAGGTTCCTTATCTGGGCAATGAGGAGGGTGGGCTGCATGCTCTGTTGGGTCCCTTCCAGCTCTGGCATTCTTGGTTCAGTCCAGGCTCATCCAGGCCCTGCCCTGCCCTTTTCCATCTTCCAGCCTGAGCCCCCCAAAACACGGGGCCACCTGAGAGGTGAGTGGACACTGCTCTGGGGTTTCTGAGATGTTGCAAACAACTAGCAGTTCCTTCCCGAGAAGTAGGGGAGGCATGCTGAGCCCCGTGCCCTACACCCGCCGCGCTCCACCATAGGTGCCGGGGAGGACGCGCCACCCTCTCCTCGGCTCCCGTGACCCCCGCGGCATTCTGTGAATAAGGCTGGAAGCAAAGCATCAGAGGGAGGGAAAAGAAACCACGCGTCCCAGAATAGCTCTCTGAAGGCTGCCTAATCCCGTGTCTTTGCAGCCGAGACGGTCTGATATTTTGACACAGCAGAGCGAGCTACCCGATGGATCCTTCTGGAGTCTCCCTCTTGGGACTGAGCTTGCGGTGTGTGCGCGTGAGGACAGGCTGGGTCAGGAGTGAGTGTTCTGGTCATGGGGCAATGGATAAAGCCCTTGGACCCAGGATGGAACACTGCGGGCCTCCTTTTGCAGCTTTCCTTGGCGGAGGGACAGTTAAAGGACAGTCTCAGGGCCAGAGGCACCTGATCACGATCCAGTGAGCAGAGATGTGGAGAAATGCCGCCCCTCCCCTCCTCCACCCCCCACCTCCGCCCCCCCGCCCTGATGGTCACCAGGACTTAGAGCAGAGAACGAGCCCCAAAGAGCTCCACCGAGCCAGGCCGTTATGCCTGCTGCTCCACACAAGCTCGCCGACACTGACAATTAGCGCTACGAACTCAGGTGTCTGACATGCGCTGTGCTGATGGATCTCCATGAGGCGCTGGGGGGCCCACGGACAGAATTCAAAGGGTCTGGACACTTGGATGGGAAAAAATTTTACACCTGTGTTGTCGCTAACCTTTGGCCAGAACTTAGCATTTTCTGCTGTTGTGAGTGTAGGCAGAGGACCTCAGATGTTGTAGCTGCGTCTGTGATTTGCCGCCAGTAGAAATCCCATCTTCCCATCACAGCGTACTGGTTGCAGATATCTTCGATTATTGTTTCCGCTCATCACGGCTTGGGAATTATGCTGGTTGACAGGCCTGTCACTGGATCTTGCTGAACGTGTTAAAGAAGCACCTGTGGTGCTAGATCGCAAATCTGATGTTTTCAAAAATCTTTTGATAACTGTATTCAGCGTAGCTGGTTTCCTTTGTAATCTTATGTTTTCTCTCTAACGCATTTGAAAATGGTGCTCGGGGAGGGTTCCTAAGCCTCGCTGGATTGCCTGAACAGAGACGGTCGGGATCTGCTTTCCCTGCAAAACCTGGTGAGATCCTCCCACCCAAACAGCCGGTGTGGTGGGTGCAGGGCTGGGAGGACTCGTGTGGTCCTGTAACATTTTGGAGGTGAAGATACCTTCGCTCAAACACAAAGTTTATCAGGAAGCCCAGCCCAGCCCGTGAGGTGAAGGTGGCGCTGCTCTGGCTGGAATTGGAAATGGGCATTTCTTGCAGCTGCCTGACCGCTCCACCCACCACTCCCCATCAGATGCCCTCCTTCCCTCCCCTCCCACACCCCGCTTCCTGGCAACCTCCGTGGAGTGCCTGTGTTTCCACAGAGCGCGTCTGCAAAGCGCTCAATGGGGACCGGAGGGGCAGCGCCACGGACTCACCTTGCTGGCCGCAGAACTGCTCATACCGTCCCGCCCATGGGAAGTCCTGTGGGCAGGTCTCGTGTCATTTATAAACACAAGCCTCCTGTGTATGTGGGGAAAAAAAACGAATAAAAGGAGAGAGAGGAGATCATAGCCCAGGGTGGTCATCCCCATGAGGTCTGGGTTCAAATACTGGTTCCACCACCTCCTAGCTGTGTGGTGTGGCCTCAGTTCTTCTTTTGTTTTTTTGCTTTTTGCGGTACGCGGGCCTCTCACTGTTGTGGCCTCTCCCGTTGCAGAGCACAGGCTCCGGACGCGCAGGCTCAGCGGCCATGGCTCACGGGCCCAGCCGCTCCGTGGCATGTGGGATCTTCCCGGACCGGGGCACGAACCCGTGTCCCCTGCATCGGCAGGCGGACTCTCAACCACTGCACCACCAGGGAAGCCCATCAGTTCTTCTTTTAATTAGCAGTTAGTGATAACAATAGCTCCCACCTTAAAAGGCTGGTTGGGGGATGAAAAGAAATAATGCGTGTAAAGAGCTTCGCAGGCTCAGGAAATTCTGCTGCTACCCTCTCCCCAGGAAAGAGATTTTCATCTGCCACAGCTTCTTCCAGCCACCCCGCTGCCCATCCTCTACCTCGGAGGTGTCTCCCTGCCAGAGGCGACCTGGGAGCTTGTTTTCACCATCCAGGCCTGAAGCGTTTAGTCCTTCCCATCTTTGCAAATATGTCACTTGGCATCCGCGGGGTATTTTGGTAGCAGCAGCAGCAGCTGACCCAGACGGCACACACTGTAGCTATTATCTCATCATCCAATAATTAGCTTGACATTTATAATGGGGCCTCTGGGGCCTTGGGATGACACTGCCTTTTTCAAATGCAAGGATACTGTGATTTTGCACTTCCGCAAGGCAAGATGAGAGCAGAAGGGAAAAGTGACCCAAGGTTTCGCCTGCCATCGGCAGCCCTGAGCAGAGGCAGGTGACTGGGGAGCTAAGGGAGCGTAATCTCCAGGGCCCCTCAATTGCACAGTCCCGCGTTTTCTGTGAATTATGCATAAGTAGTATATGTTTCTTTTGTTCTTCCTAAAGACACTCTCCGAAATTATATAGACTTCAGGCTCCGTAAAACAGAATCCACCCCTGGGTTTAAAGCCAAGTTGTCTCTTGGGTCTGCCCCGTCTGGAAACTGACCCCGCATATCATTGCCATTAAGGACCAGCAAGTGGATTTGGGGGTGCAAGTCACAGAGGGTGTTGCACTGTGAACTAAAGAATTTGGTGATGTGTTGGAGCACAAAAGACCCCGGGACGGGTCTGCAGGGAGTCAGAGTGCTCTGCTCACACCGGGAGCCTTGGGCAGCCTAGGAGCCTCTGCGCCTGAATATAAAGAACAAATGTGTCATCAGTCAATGTGCTGAGATGGCGGTGTCAGTGGTGATTGCAAAAACACACAAAACATTGATTTAGGAAGGAAAAAGGCCAGAGATAAACTCCCCGCCTCAGCCCTGGCAAATCATGGAACAAGGTATACAGCTTGTGTGTGCCTTACTCGACCAAGGAAAAAAATGGGAAATGCAGGCTACTCCCCTCACCCATGATTAGTAGGAGAGAAGGGGCTGGGGAGGAGAAAGCCGCGGTCCGCTCCAACACCTAGAGCATCGCTCTCTGCCAGTTTATCTTAGGAGCCCGCGGAACAGATGACCAGAGAAGAGCATGTTGTTTCGGCCAGGACACGGAGGAGAGAGGTGAGAAGTAAAGGAACAGCTCCCACAGCAATAAGACCGGGCTCTGTCTTTACTCTGTCCAAGTCCTCACTTCCCTCTGGGCTCAGAACTCACAGCCTTCTGATGCCTTCCCTTCTATCTTCCCCCCATTTAATTGGTTGGGCTTTTTAAAATTTATTTTATTTTATTTATTTATTTTTGGCTGCGTTGGGTCTTCGTTGCTGTGCGCAGGCTTTCTCTAGTTGCGGCGAGCAGGGGCTACTCTTGCCGTGCGTGGGCTTCTCATTGCGGTGGCTTCTCTTGTTGCAGAGCACGAGCTCTAGGCACGTGGGCTTCAGTAGTTGTGGCATAAGGGCTCGGTAGTTGTGGCTTGCGGGCTCTAGAGCGCAAGCTCAGTAGTCGTGGTGCATGGCCTGAGTTGCTGTGCAGCATGTGGGATCTTCCACAGGGATCGAGCCTGTGTCCCCTGCATTGGCAGGTGGATTCTTAATCACTGCACCACCAGGGAAGTCCCTAATTGGTTAAGTCTAAAATTCCCACCCTTAACATCTGCTTCATCCCCGCCTCTCTCTTCCTACCGGCCATCATCCATTTCTTATCTGGATGAGAGCAACAGACATCTATGCGGGGCTCCAGACAAATGGGCAACAGGTGTGCTGAGAGTTCCTTCTCCTCGGCCCTCGGGGCGGCCAGACCAGGCTTGGGGAGGCTGCAGCCTCTAGACCAGCGTCTTGCAGCCTCAGGAAGTCTCGTCTGTTAATCTCGGTGTGCAATTCAAATGTCATCATTTTTTTCTCTTGCTTCCACCTGGGAAATGTGGAGAAGCACCGATCTTTCTTCTGCCCACTCAGCCCCATCCTAGGCACTGTGGCCAGATTCATCTCCATGGAGTCCAACTAAGATAGTACAGCTTGCCTTCAGAATGGCCATCAGGATTCTGCACAATATGAAAGTTACTGAAAGCCACAAGGGCAGGCAAGAAAACCCAACACAGGGGTCCTTCTTACAGCATGGGTCCCATGGGTTGAGGAGATGTGCAGTGAAAAGCAGCCTCCGAGGACATCTAGGAAGCTCACTCCTTCAGCTGGAATGGTGGTTCTCACACTCTACCGTGTACAAGTATCACCTGCTGCAATTGTGGGAAAATGCAGATTCCAGGGCCTCCTCCTGCCCCACCCACATTTTTAGTCAATGTGTTTGCAACCAGACCCAGCAGTCTGCATTTTTAGGGAACACACTGATGGTGGACACAGATCTTACTTTGAGAAACGGTGCCCTGATGATCTCAGCTAACGGCAGATTTCACCTAGTCGCCTCAAAGGATGAAACAATAGCATACGGGCAGGAATTTGCAGTAAAAAGCAGTGTCTCGGCCTAAAATCTCAAATCAAACACACCACTTTGAAAAAAATGTAAGAATAAGGGATCCTTAAAATATGGAAAGTGGTTGAAAGGAAGACCATCTGGGCAAACCAAAGTGACTCATCCTCAAGAACATTCCCCCAGAAAGGCAAATTGCATGGAAAATATAAAATGTAATCCCAAAGGAAAAAGGAAGCTTTGAAACTCTGGAAAGAAACTGCTTATAACCTATAACAAAGGCAGCCCACTGGGCAGACAAACACAGCAAACTGCTCTCAAAAATGGGACAAGATGGGGGGCTTCCCTGGTGGCGCAGTGGTTGAGAATCCGCCTGCCGATGCAGGGGACGCAGGTTCGTGCCCCGGTCCGGGAAGATCCCACGTGCCACGGAGCGGCTGGGCCCGTGAGCCATGGCCACTGAGCCTGCGCGTCCGGAGCCTGTGCTCCGCAATGGGAGAGGCCACAACAGTGAGAGGCCCGCGTACCGCAAACAAACAAACAAAAAATGGGACAAGATGGAAGTTACAGTGAAGGCAGGGAATATGCGTGTGGCCACAGGGGTAATGTACAAGCTCCTGTAGGAGGTTCCCAGGGTAGAGAGAATGTCATTGATGGCGTTACAGTTCCAGCTAGCTCAGGGACCTGTGTCCTTACTCAGCCAGTAAGGTGACTCTGCTGGCTGTTGCGACTTTTTCTGGTCCCCAGATGAAAAAGGGGTCTGGCTCACAGGGATGCCGTGAACTCATCAGGCAAGTGACCGGACGTTTGAAAGCCAGGCTGACTTGAAAATATGGACCACCTGTTCACTGTGATTCTGTGGGGATGCTGAGCGCTTAGAGCTGCAGGTGTTTGCCATCAGCGTGGGGTGTTGTTGCTGCCCACTCTTCTGCCTCCTTTCAGACACGATATGGACCGTTCCACGACCATTCAGACTCCACCCAGAGCGTGGAGTGGAGTGCGGGGCTCCGGATCTGCTCTGGGTGGCTAAATAGCGACCGGAGAGCGACTCCAGGCTTCCTGCAACGAGGACAAAACCTGGGGTCCTTCCTCTTCGCCAGAAGAAGGCTGGGAGGGGGAAAGAGGCAGCACCATCTGGTTTAAAAGCACCTGACTTGGGCTGGTTCGACACCAGTGGGACAGGCACCGGCTGACACTGTTTCCCCAGAGGCAATGTGGGATTTCTTGCCTTGCATCTCCAGGACATCTCAGTGAACTAGCTCCACAGCCATGATTCAGGAGGAGGCTGAGAACCAGAGTGAGTGAGGAAGGGAAGAGAGGAGAAACCTGTTTTCAGCTCTGGCGTGAGATGCTATTTTTAACTGGGATAAAATATCTGGAGGAAAGAAATATAAAAGCTTCAGTGGAATCCTTTTAGAGCTGTGACAAATACTCATCTTGGCCAGAGGTAGAATGGCCAAGTGTTAAACATTGAGCTGAAGCCCAATATTGCCCTTATAGATACGCTTCAGGATGCAAAAAGAAATATGAAATTTTAAGTGTGTAATTAGTGCCACGCTTTTAGTATTAAAATGTTTAATGCTCAGATTTCTAGTTTGACTTCATGGTGGAGGAACAGTCATGTCTTAGCACTGTGTCCACTATGAAATGGGCCCAGCTGTCTCACTGTCTCTCACACGGATCACCAGGTTATCTTGAACTATAACTAACTAAAGACAATTCCTCTTGGACTCCTGGATGTAAAGGGGTCTCAACCAGGACTTCTTGAAAGACTTGTGGTACATGTTAGATTAAATAACTAAAAATTAACTGTAGCTCCTACGGCTTCCTTTGTTTATTACTATGAGTTCTTACTATACCAAACAATTCTATCAGGATTAGAAGTGTAATCTAATCTCTCTTGTTCTGCCTTGTGTTATCAATTTAATTGTTATTAACAGCACTACAGGTGGCCACAATCAGACCATCATTCAAGGGACTTTCCCCACGTGGAGCCTCGGGGAGGGGCATTGTGTGAAGCCTGGGGCTCAGAGGCTGGTGAGTTTTTGGAGCGCAGAGTCCAACCTCCAGCACACTGCCTGCCACGGAGCGGGGTTTCAGCACATATTTGCTGGATGAGTGAGTGGCTACGTGGATGAATAAATGAATAAAGATGTAAGCCAGAGCTAAGCAAGGAAGAGACTGCACCTGAAGGCTATACCGGTACCAGGTAAGGTGAGGCTTGAGGGGGCAGACCTAGAGCAGGCAGGAGGGTAGTCAATCCTGTTTGGAAGCCACAGTGTGTACAGAGGAGATGGGACAGGCAGGTGGCTATGACAGGGCAGCTGGCTAGAGGTGCGGAGTGGGCGTCCTGGCAGGCATGTCAGTAGGTATTCCTACGGCAGGAGACGCGTGAAGGTCACACAGGGGGCACAGGGCCTCAGGAGCAGGACCCCAGACTCCATCCAGGGTGAGTCGTAGAGGAAACAGAATGTGGGCCGGGCAGGTGTCGAGGCCCCGGGTGTCCAGAGGCAACTAGAACAGGAGCCGGAGGCAGGATGTGGCCTTCAGAATAAAGCCTGTTAGTAGACCTGAGATCAAGGCCAGAGAAGGACTAGCCAGGCTGGCTCCAGGACAAATCCCCCGAGCCACTGAACTCTAAATTCTCCCCATCTTAGGAAAGCGTCCACCCAGGGACTGCAGCAAGGATGAGTCTATGTGGAGACATTCAAGTAGACCAGGGAAGGAGTCCAGGAGGCTATAAAAGCAAGAAGTCAAATAAGCCATGGCTCTCAGCAGAGCAGGTAAACCTACGCGTTACAAATTATTTCAGGCTTTGATTTGAATTTGTAACCAGGTGTTCTGCGCCTTGAATACTTTAACTGATAATCAACTGACTGACAGTGATTTGGCGAGGTCTGCAATGTGCCTAGCGTTGTGCTTCACCTGTTTGGGATTAGAGGCGTGAAACAGTCATCGAACAGATGCGTTTATACTAAATATGCAGAATGTGTCACTATTCACAGAGAAGAAAACAAGGCTGTGAAAGGGCTGCAGCCAGAAAGTGCTGCAGATGAGCATGGATGGCAGAGGTCAGGGAGGGCTTCCTGGAGGAGGTGGGATGCACCCTGGACCTGCAGGACATGGGACATCCGCAGAGAGAGGAGAGAACGTTTACCACCAATTCCTTTGCTATTCTTGACTGCTCAGAACACACCCCTCAGAGCTAAGCAAGACAATTTACTAAACTGCAAGAGAGGTGAGGGGAAAGAAAGGCGAAGTCATCCTGACTGGGTGTACTTTCTGAGTCCCATCTCGGAGGGGAAAACCCTGAGGCACAACCAGGTTGGGGCTAGTTCATGGTGAAGTCAGATAAGCAAGGGCATCCAATAGGGCCTGAGGCCTCACCATCTTTTCTAACACAGAGGAGCTGCTCTCCTCCCTCCTGCCAAGTGGAGAACTGGCTTTGGCTTTATGGTGAAGGTTTTGGCTAGTTTGGTTTGTTTGGGCTTTTTCTTTGTTTTGTCTTGGTTTGAAAGGGCTACTGAAGAAGGGAAACGGGAGGAAATGATTTTCTTTTTTCTCCTATGATAGTACCAGTTCTGCCCTTAGATGCAAGCGAGAAGGCCCCTCTCCCGGCCATACCAGTTAGCAGGACGCCCTATGGCCCTCCTCTGTCTGTGCCCCTCCCCACGGCCATCATGGCACGACTATTATATTAGTTTCCTGTTGCTGCTATAGCAAGTTACCACAACCTTAGTGGTTTAAATCCACACAGATCTATTATCTTAGAGTTCGTGCGTCGGTCAGAAGTCTCACTGAGTGTCAACAGGACTGCATTCTTTTCTGGAAGCTCTAAGGGAAAATCTGTTTCCTTGCCTTTTCCAGCTTCTAGAGGCCACCAGCATTCCTTGGCCTGTGGCCTCTTCCATCTCCAAAGCCAATAACGGCTGGTAGAGTATTCTCACACCTCATCACCCTGACCTTCTCTTCTGCCCCCTCTTTCATTTTTAAGGACCCTGGGGATTACATTAGACCCGCACAGATAATCCAGGATATAATGTATAATCATAAAGTCAGGTTATTGGCAACTTTAATTCTGTCTACAACCTTAATGCCACATTACATATTTACAGGTTTTGGGGACAAGGATATGGACATCTTTGGGGTGGGCATTATTCTGCTAGTACAGTTGCCAACGTCAGAGGATAGAATATATTTTATTTAACAATCTGTTGACTTGGTTTATAATTTTAAGTATTTAGAAGCATGGTGTGTGGCCTCTATTTGTGCTCTTGCCCGAGGCAAATAGCAGGGCTGCTCTGGTGGGAGCACTGGCTGTCCAAGGTGAAAGGTCTATAGCACCTTACAGTGGAGTGGAAAAGTTCAGTATTCCTTAGCCAGCAGCATCCCCTTCTGGACAGTTTCCAAGGTTCCCCCAGCCTGTTTCTCCACAGAAACCTGTCACCTTCATCATCTTACCTCTGATTCACACCAGTTCTGACTCCCAACACTTTGCTCTCCTTACAAAAGCATTCCTCCCAAAGAAGGTACATTTCCCATTCTTTTTGCTTTTTACTTTTACATAAAAAGGGTAGAAGCAAGGGAAGAAACCCCAGCCCCATTAGTACAGACACATCAAAGGGTACCGAGCCCCTCGGGAAACCAGAGCGTGGCTTACATCATCCTGCAGCACATCCGCTAAGCAACTGTGGGATCAACATTTGTTTCCATGGAGATGTCACTTCATCATCATTCTCCAGGCAGAGCAGAGAAGTGCCTCTGGGAGGAATGAATATGCTGGGCCAGAGAATAACAAAATCTGGTGCCATGAGCAAGAAGAAACCCCCCAAAAAAACCCCCCAAAAAACTATAATCAAGATGAAAGGTTGATGAGAGAGCATTAGAATGAGAGAGAGGGAGAATGGGCACTGGATGGGGTCGAGGGGGAGTGACCGGCCAGAATCAGGTGGAGGCTCACGTCACCTGCCTCCCTCAATACACAGAGCGGCCAAGAGAGGCCTCAGGCTCCTGCCAAATATTGTACAACAGTCCGTGGACCCCAAGCCTTGTGCCTCGCTGCCCAGGATTCTTCCCGGTGGACGGAAGGCACTCAGGCGCCATAACGCTTTTGTCCTGTTGCTTCCAGTCAGGCAAAGATGGATCGCGGTCCTTCTGCGGCCGATGTAGCTTCGGCCTGCCTAGCACAGTGCCTTCCAGGGACAGCAGCTCCCGCTCATCCCGACAAGCCCTATTGCTCTGAGGCCTGGCTTCCTAAACTGACAATAGCAGAAGCCGAGGCAGGTAGAAGGGAACTAGCGTTTACTGGGCTCGGGCGCTGCCTCTCAGCTAATCCTCGAATCCCACCGTGGCGTGTTAGAGCCTCATTCTACAGGCCAGGAGCTGAGGCTCAGAGAGGAGAGGTGGCTTATTCAACGTGACGAGATTAACAGCAAACTTTTAGAATTCACTCACTTTGTGCCAGGCATCGTTTAAACTCTTCACAAGTATTTATTCATTTCATGCTCACATCGCATCTCTGAGGGGGTATTATTATCCGTCAGTTAATACGTGGCAGAGCCAGGCTTGGGGGCCTGGGGTGCCCTTCCCTCTGCATACGCTGACCGCCCCCCGCCCCCAACACCACTGGGTAGAACAGCTCACGAAGGCGGGGTCAGGCACGCCGGAGTGAGCGAGCGCCAGTGGATGGAAACAAGAGGCCAAGTACGATTTTTCCTCCGTTGCAGCCGAGGCACCAAAGCTGGGGCTACGGGGCTCTGAGGAGCCCATATTCTGGGTTCAGAAATCCACCCGCCGGGGGGCCAGTCCCTCCCTGTGGACTCAAGAAGAGACTGCCTTCCACCAAACACCTGGAGTTCTGCCCATCCCACCCGCTGGCGGTGCCAGAAGGTGCGGAGGCCTCGGGGAGGGAAGGCAGGGGGCACGGAGGTCGGAGCTCATGCCGAAAGGCTCCTCCCCTGTATCCTGAGGAGGGAGCGTCCGGGACTCCGGGATACCGGAGTGTCGGCAGCAAAGGGAGGCTGGTGGCCTGGTCACAGGCTGGACAGATATTCACTGAGCCGCAGACCCGAAGCCAGCTCGGGGGCAGCCTGGGAACAAGTGTCTGATGCAGGGAAGAAGAGGGTGCCTGCCAGGTTCCTCTGAACCCCGAGAGCAGTGCCTACCTCTGCTCTAGAAGTTTCCAAAGGCAGAGGCCTTGCCAGGAGGGCTCCAGGTGACAGAGGCTGAGGGTGTCTGAGAGGAAGATGGGGTGGCCTACCCCACACCGATTCTCTTGCCCCCAGAGAGTCCAGAAGGACCCCGGGATCTACACAGACCCCAGAGCACTGGGGTTAGCAGAGGGCAGGAGCAATGGAGGCAACTGGGAGTGATGGAGGCCCGAGGCAGAGCCGGGTTTGTGAGTGTGCATTGTTGGCAGGGCTGGAGGTAGACACCACTGCCCTCAGGAGGGTTTTGGGACCTAGCTACATATGGCACTGTGGGTGCCGGCCGGGAGCCCCAGAAAGCCTTGAGCACCATCTCCGCAGAGACCATCACCTCATCAGCACCACCAGCATTGGCCAGAAGCACCCAGAACCCAGATGAAGCCATGGACAGCCCCTCCCAACCTAGGAGGATGGGCCAGTCATGTATCCAGAATTTCCTTGCCCTCCCAGGGAGCTCCATCCAGGAGGGCCAGAGAGTAAGTCTTGGGGGGTTTAGAGCCTGAAGGGGATGCAGAGATGGAGTTCAAAGAGAGAACAAAAGGCAGAGTGTGTGACGAGCAGACCCTTCCCTATTTTTCCAACCAGCTAGGCTGCAGACACCGTCCCCCTGCACAGCGGTGGGGCGTTGAATTCTCAGTTAAGCCTGATTTGGAGTTTTAAAATAAATCCATTTGAGTCTAAAATACTGAGATGAGACTGCTCGGTCATCAAAGATGCCAGGAAGAAATGACATCTGGCCAAGTTATCACTGAGAGACACCAGCTACCCAACGGGAAAGGGGGGTTGATGTAGCCTAGGGGTCTGCAAACCACAGCCCTCAGGCTAAGGATGGGTTTGATTTTTCTTTTGATTTGCTTTTTAAAAAATTTTTTTATTGGGATATAGTTGATTTACAATGTTGTGTTAGTTTCTGCTGCACAGCAAAGTGAATCAGTTATATATATACGTATATCCACTCTTTTTTAGATTCTTATCCCATATAGGTCATTACAGAGTATTGAGTAGAGTTCCCTGCGCTATACAGCAGGTCCTTATTAGTTATCTATTTTGTATACAGTAGTGTGTATATGCCAATCCCAATCTCCCAATTTATTCCTCCCCCGACCTTTCCACAAAGGGTTGGGGGGAGAAGGGGAGGGGAAGAAGAGAGACTGTATGTGGTCTGCACCACTTAAAATATTTCTATCTGCCTTTTGCAGAAAAAGTGTGCTGACCCTATTTGTAACCTAACTGGGGAGGGGTACAGCTATTAAAAAAGTAAAACTTTCGTATTTTAAATTCTATATTAATCCTCTGTCATTTGCTCCTCTCACTCAACATTGTGGTTTTAAGCCTCGTCCATGTTAGAGTGGCATAGTCATTCATTTTCACTGCTGTAGACTAACCATCACGGTTAGTTTATCCATTCTCCTGGTGATGAGCATTTAGGCTGCTTCTAGGATTTTGCTATACTGCTGCTGGGAATGTTCTTGTTCATGTCTCCTGTGTCCACATGCAAAGTTTCTTTGGGATCTACTCTGAGAAACAGAGTTGCTGGGTCAGGACATATTTGCTGCTTCAGTTTTATAAAATAGTGCCTCATTGCTCTCTAAAAAGTTTGAATCGTTTTACACCTCCACCATTGGTGTTTTGAGTTGTCTTTCCTTCACATACTCTCCCATGCTTGGTATTGGCAGAATTTTAAAATTTTGCTAATCTGATGCTGCAAAAGAATGTCTCCTGGTTCTAATTTGCCTTTGTCTAAACACATAGCGGCTGTGTATTTTTTTTAAACATCTTTATTGGGGTATAATTGCTTTACAATGGTGTGTTAGTTTCTGCTTTATAACAAAGTGAATCAGTTATACATATACATATGTTCCCATATGTCTTCCCTCTTGTGTCTCCCACCCTCCCTATCCCACCCCTCCAGGCGGTCACAAAGCACCGAGCTGATACCCCTGTGCTATGCGGCTGCTTCCCAGTAGCTATCTACCTTACGTTTGGTAGTGTATGTATGTCCATGCCTCTCTCTCGCCCTGTCACAGCTCACCCTTCCCCCTCCCCATATCCTCAAGTCCGTTCTCCAGTAGGTCTGTGTCTTTATTCCTGTCTTACCCCTAGGTTCTTCATGACATTTTTTTTTCTTAAATTCCATATATATGTGTTAGCATACGGTATTTGTCTTTCTCTTTCTGACTTACTTCACTCTGTATGACAGACTCTAGGTCTATCCACCTCATTACAAATAGCTCAATTTCGTTTCTTTTTATGGCTGAGTAATATTCCATTGTATATATGTGCCACATCATCTTCATCCGATGATGGGCACTTAGGTTGTTTCCATCTCCAGGCTATTGTAAATATGCTTATGACAATTTGGGTTTCCTCTTTTGCTGACTGCGGGGGCTGTTATGTTTTTCTTATTGCTTTGTGGACATTCTTTATATATTCTGGATATTCTTTCTTAGTTTTATGGGTGGTAGTTATCCTCTTCCGATATGTAACATATTTGCTTTGGTTTTGGTGTTTTTGAGCAACAGAAATGTTTGATTTTAATGTAGTCAAAATTCTCGACTTTTCTCTAAAGTTTGTGCTGTGTCTTGTTTAATTTGATATAAATTTACAACCCTCTTTTTAATTTCTGCTTTTCACATTCAGATCTTTAATCCATCTGGAAATTATCTTTTGGTGTAGCAGAAATATTTGGTGTAGCAAAAAATACTATTTTTTTCCATCCAGATAACCAAGTGTTTTCATCCTTTTGCCATGTATTTGTAATGACACTTCTGAAATATCTTAAGTTCCCACCTGACTATGAGACTACCCATGTGCTAATACCACGCTGCTGTAATTACTATAACTTTATGTCTTGATATCTGGCCAGAAGAATTCACTCCTTCCTCTTCCAAGTACCTTTGCGATGTTGGGTCTTTTGTTCATTCAGTTAGAGTCTACAATTGGTTATCAGGTTCCACAAAAAAAATTGGGGGTGGATTTTTATTATGATTGTATTGAAAACATAGATTAATTCAGAGATAATTAACACTGTTAGGATATTGGCTTCTTGCACCTATGAACATGGTGTTTCTCTCCACTTGTATCCTCTTTGTGCCTTTCAATAACATTTTTTAAAACTAAAAGTCTTGCACAACGTTGGTTAGGTTTATTTCTAGGTACCTTAGTTTTTAATCTGTGACAGACAATGGATAGTTGCCCTGCACAAGTCTGTAACTCCCTTCCTTCATGTGAAGTTTCTGCTGGAGGCAGCGGCACAACCAGAGGCTCAGTATCTCAGCCCTCCTGGTATCCAAGTGAGGCCATGAGACTGGTGTTCCTGGTGGGATGTGATGAGAAAAGTGTATGTGTCCTCCCACTGTCCCCTCCCCTGGCTGCCAGCTGGATGGAGGGGACTTCGAGATGCTATGGGAGGGTGGACCCACAAGGCAGAAGGAGAGGAGCCTAAGTCTTTGAATCACCAACCACCGCTTTGAACTAATACACGAACAAGACAGAAACTTCTATTGAGTTATGTCACTGACAATTTAAAGTTCATTAGGGCAGTTGGCTTTACCCTCAGTAATACTCTATTTGGGTAAGGTTTAGCTCTTTTCTAATATAATCTTTTCTCCTCACTGTTGCTGATGAATGTAAACATAGGTAATACTGTGTTCCATTTATATGTTGGTTTCATATTAAGAAACCATGCTGAAGTTTCTAATAATTTCTGTTCTCCAGTTCTATATACAGTACAGAGTCATGTTATCTGTAAAAATGACATCTTTGTTTCTCCCTGTCCACTCTTTATACTTTCTTTTTCTCACCTCACTTCCCTGGGCAGGACCTGGCAATTTTATCTCACCTGTGATTCTAACAAGAATCATTCTTATGTTTCTCCATTAAGTGTGAAGTTGGCTTAAGGTTAGGGATAGATACTGTTTGTTGAGTTAAGGAAATTTCCTTTGCTCCAAGGTAGCCAATAATTTTTACCATGAATGGGTGTTGAATCACAGCAAGTATATTTTCTGCATCTATTTAGATAAATCTTTCCCTCTTTCATATGTTCCTGTAGTGAATTACATTGATTATCTAATATTGACTCATGTTTTAAATTCTAAGCTAAACTTTGTCATGAAGTATAATTTCTTTTTTTTTTTTTTTGCGGTACGTGGGCCTCTCACTGTTGTGGCCTCTCCCGTTGCGGAGCACAGGCTCCGGACACGCAGGCTCAGCGGCCATGGCTCACGGGCCCAGCCGCTCCGTGGCATGTGGGATCTTTCCGGACCGGGGCACGAACCTGTGTCCCCTGCATGGGCAGGCGGACTCTCAACCACTGTGCCACCAGGGAAGCCCTATTGTATTAATTTCTGCTCTTAATTCTATTGTTTCTTTCCCTCTCCTCTCTATTGGAGGACCTATTCTATTGTTCTTTTTCTTAAGCTGGATATTAGCTCATTAATTTTCAGTCTTCCTAATTTTCTAATATATAGATATATTAGGTTCCCCTGTAATTTCTACCTTAGCTGCATTCCACAAATTTTTGATGTATTTTTACTATAGTTCAGTCATAGAGTTTTCTAATTTTCATTATGATTCATTTACCCATGACTCATTGTGAAGTGTGTGTGTGTGTGCATTTTAATTTCCAGGAACATGAGAATTTTTACGTTATCTTTTCATCCCTGATTTCTAAATTATGTTGTGGTCAGGTAGTATGGTCAGTATGATACTGATCCTTTGAAAGTAGTTGAGACTTGATTGGCTCACACATAATCAATTTTTGGAAATGTTCTATGTAGATAGATGGATGAATGAGTGGATAGACGGAAGGAAGGAAGGAATAAATTGAGGACAGTAATTTGTTCTGAGTGTATCTGAGAAGAATATGTATTCTCTTATTGTTGAGTTCAGAATTCTACATATATCCATTTAAATCAGTTTTATTACCGGTGTTATTCAAATCCTCTATATCCTTGCTGGTTGTTTATCTTTTTGATCTAACGGTTATGAGAGAGATGTGCTAAAATAACTCACTATGACTACAGATTTGTCACCTCCCCTTTTACATGCTCTTCGGCTAAGTCTACTTTTTCTGGTAGTACTATAGCAGTGTAAGATTTCTCTTTACTAGTGTTTCACTGGTATATATTTTTCCATCCTCTCACATTTATTCTTTGGAGTACTTATTTTTTTTATGTTTCTTTGGAGCCCTCATGTTTTTACCTATTTCTTGTCAACAGGATGTAACAGAATATTGTTTGTTTCTTTCAGTCAATCCAACAATTTCTATTTAAACCAGCAAGTTTAATCCATTTCAATTTAGTGACATGACTGATAAATTCAGATTCATTTCCATCAGAGATACATATATATATTGCTTTTTAATGTAACTTAATTTTGTTTTTTAAAGTTTTATTGATATATAATTGACATACAATTAACTGCACAGACTTAAGGCATAAGAGTGGATAAGTTTTACGTATGTATACACCCGTGAGGCCACCACCCAATCAAGAGAGCGAACATATCCATCACTGCTCCTCAAAGTTTCCTCATTTCACTTGGCAATTACTCCTTCTTACCCTCCCTAATCCTCACTTCTCTGTTTTCTATCACAATAGATTTGTTTGCATTTTCTATAATTTTATGTAAATATAACCAAATTGTATACTCTACCTTGTTTGGTTTCCTTCATTGAGCATAATTATTTGGGCATTCATCCACGTTTATTTTTTGTTGCTGAGTAGTATTCCATTGCATGGATATACTTTCATTGGTTTATCCATTTACCTGTTGATGGACATTGGTCACAAATAAAGCTGCTCTGCACATTTGCGTGCAGGCCTTCATTATGGATGTGTATTTTCACTTCTCTTGGTAAACACCTAGGAGTGAAATGGTTGAATCACACAGTGGATGTATGGTTAACATTTTAAGGAATGGTCAAACTGTCTTCCAAAGTGGTTGTGCTATTTTATATTCCCATTAGTAATGTATGTTTTCCATATTTTCACCAAAACCTGACACCGTCCGTCTTTTTAATTTTAGCCATCCTATTAGATGTAGTGTGGTATCTCAGTGTAGTTGTTTCAATTTGCATTTACCTAATGATTTATGATGCTGAACGCCTTTTCATGTGCTTATTTGCCATCCATGTATCTTCTTTGGTGAAGTGTCTGTTCAAGACTTTGGCCTATTTTTAAATTAGGTCTTTTGATTTCTTGTTATTGGCTTTCAGAGCTCTTTGTGTAATCTGTATACAAGTCCGTTATCAGATCTGTGTTTTGCAAATATTTTCTTCCAGTCCGTGGTTTGTCTCTAGTCTCTTAACAGAATCTTTTGAAGAGCAGAGATTTTTAATTTTGATAAAGTCGAGTTTATCAAGTCTTTTTTCATGGGTTGTGCTTTTAGTGTATTTTTAGCAATCTTTGCCTGACCCAAATTTACGAAGATTTTCTCCTAAGTTTTCTTCTGGGAATTTTATAGTTTTAGGTTTTACATTTAGGTCTATGATCTGTTTTGAGTTAATTTGTGGATATGGTGCAAGGTATGGATTGAATTTTGTTTGTTTGTCTGTTTGTTTTCTACATATGGATATTCAGTCGTTCCAGCACTGTTGAAAAGTAGAGTCTTTATTCTCACCTGTTTAATTTTGGATAGTTTCTATTGCTAAGTCTTGAAGCACTCACATGCTCTTTACCATGACCCTCCACCAAGTGCTTTCAAGAAAGATTGGGAGAAGGCAGAAGACCTTACACTGGTGTCAATAGTCATGAAACCTCCCCTGTCACTCAGCCCTGACTTCGTCCTCCTTCTGCCTGGGGTCCTCAGTAAGGCATAACACTGGCTTCTGCTACTTCCCCCGTGCTTCCACTACTTCCCCCATGCCTCCACATCGAAGGGCTAGATCCCAGCCAGCCACGTGCAGGCCTTTGTCTCCTCAGGAACCTGACACAACACCCAAGAGGCAAGGGGTCACACCAGCATCCCCAAACCCAAGTATGGAGTCCACCCAACAGAGAGCAGGCTCCAGGAGGGCCAGGATGTGGAACGGCAGCCCCACAGGGGTGCAAAATCCGTGCAGACACACACGAAAGGTGTCCTCCACCTGTCGCGCAGTGGAAGAGAGAGGTGTGGAGCCCCTTTGTAAACATTTTTTGGGGGGCTCACTATAAGAGCGGAATGGAGAGAGAGAGAGAGAGAGGAAAGGAAAATAAAATTTCCTATCACCTCAGACTCCTATCCCCAGCCTCTGTGTCCAGGAAGCAAGCTCTATCATTACTGTCTTGTGAGTTCGTATTCTTCCAAAGATATTCTATACGAAAAATAGCATATATATATAATAGGCTATGCAGACACACTTGAATATTCTTTTTTAATATGTATTTATTTATTTTTGGTTGCATTGGGTCTTCGTTGCTGCATGTGACCTTTCTCTAGTTGCGGTGAGCGGGGGCTACTCTTTGTTGCAGTGTGCAGGCTTCTCGTTGTGGTGGCTT
Source organism: Lagenorhynchus albirostris (assembly GCF_949774975.1). Lineage (NCBI taxonomy): Eukaryota > Metazoa > Chordata > Mammalia > Artiodactyla > Delphinidae > Lagenorhynchus > Lagenorhynchus albirostris. The sequence continues at coordinate 65,316,973 of NC_083107.1, forward strand.
CTCTTGTTGCAGAGCACGGGCTCTAGGCTCGCGGGCTTAGTTGCTCCACGGCATGTGGGATCTCCCCAGACCAGGGCTCGAACCCATATCCCCTGCATTGGCAGGCGGATTCTTAACCACTGTGCCACCAGGGAAGCCCCGACACTTGGATATTATACTAAATTTTAACAGCAGTCAGAGCCACTCATTCATTTGTTCATTCAATCATTCATTTTAAACGGACTCGAGGCTAAGGACCCGGTCCCTGCTCTCAGAGTCCAGTGGTGGGTGCAGACAGTCACCAAAAAACCACACAAATGAAGTACGTTTAGAAACAGATTCAGGGAGGAAATAGGTGTGAATGAACTGAGAAGTCCCGCAGGTGACAGCCCCTCTGTCAAGGTTTGAGGGACAGTCACCAGCAAGCCGAGCACCCCAGCCCTAGCCATGGACACATTCTGTTTGAGTCACTAATATGCTTCCGATTAAGACCCAGAGCTGTGACTCACTGCCCTGCACCATCTGCTGCCTGGGGCTCACATGACTCATGGCTGCTGCCCTTCCCTGTCCCCCAGGAGTGCTTCAGAGGAACGAGAGACAAAATTATTCCATGTGACTCAGGCAGAGAGAGACACAGCCTGGCCTGTTCACGCCCACTGCTCCCTTCCTGCCTGAAAAATGGAGGTGGGCAAGGCTCTGGCCTCTGAGTGACACATCTTTTCAGGCATGTGCTGACGGAGGGACGGTCCCCTCCTGGCAGGGGTCCTCAGAGCACAAGTCATGATTAATTTCCCAGTGCAGAAGCTGAGCTTGCCAGGGGAGAAGTGAGGAAGCATGGCTCAATTCCACCTCCTACCTCTGTGGGCTGCTGCCTGAGCACGCCTCTCTGCAGGGAGTCCCACACTGGGGTCTCTCATCCTGTGACGTGCCAAGCCCAGGCTGGCGTATCCACGCATTTGCACAGGGCTGCCCTACCCCAAGCACCCAGGCAGGGCTCCCCATCCTCTCCGGAAGCCCAACTCTGCCTCGCACATCTGCCTCCTTGAATTACTCCACCTTCACCCTGAATCCTGGTCTTGAAATCCTGGAGTTCACTTCAACTCCTCCCTTACCATCACTGCCAGCACCCAATCCAGCCCAGTCTGCCCCCTTCCTTCCCTCCTCCTGCTTCTTCCTCCTCTTGTGCCTTTTCCTCCACAAGAACTCTTTCGGGACACCCCTCACCGGCCTCGCTGTCTCTGGGCTGCAGACTTCTCATCACTCCCCTCAACATATATTCCTAAACACGTCTGGGTAGCAGTTCCCCACCCTCCAATGGCATGTCCTCAGGGTCTACAGCGAAGGCCACTCATAGGCCCGTGGAGGGCAAGCAGGTGACAGAAAGGAGGGAAGCAGGCTGAGGGGGACTTGATAAAAGGCCACGACATGGAGGGCTAAGGTCGAAGGCAGATTGGAGAACGCTTGTCCTGCTTAGGGGCGGCCACCACCCAGCCACAGCTAAGTGTAGCCTAAAGCGCCAAAATGCAAGACCTTCCAGGCTTTCATGAGAACCCGGATTTGCTTATGAAGCCTCTTAATTTATAAAAGTTGGGGCTCCCCTGGTGGCACAGTCGTTAAGAATCCGCCTGCCAATGCAGGGGACACGGCTTCTAGACCTGGTCCGGGAAGATCCCACATGCTGCGGAGCAACTAAGCCCGTGCACCACAACTACTGAGCCTGCGCTCTAGAGCCTGCGAGCCACAACTACTGAGCCCGTACAATGAGAAACCCGCGTGCCGCAACTAAAGGAAGCCCGCACACAGCAACGAAGACCCAACACGGCCAAAAATAAATAAATTAATGAATGAAAAAGTTGGTAACTAACCCACATTTGAAACCCTGAGCAGTTTCCTTATTCCTGCATCGCAGATCTTCCTTGGCCCGGATCCCACCTATGCATCCAGCACCTTCTCCCACAGCAGCTGTTCACCCTGCTAGTGGCCGAAGCTGTACCACGCTCTGAGACTCGGCTATTTGCTGTTCCCAGGACACGCCTCACCTGTCACCCACACACAATGACCACCACAATGGTCCCACATTGCCCTGTGCTTTCCTTTCGACACCCCTCCACATCCCACCCACCTACTACGTTGTCCCTCTGTCCTGGTACAAGACACGTTCTGACCTGTGTCACCAGTTGTGTGAACCTCCGTCGTCCTTGCACGATCGGAGAGCCTTAGATGCAGACACTGTCTGATTCACAGAACCTGCACATGGTAGGCACCCCAGAGATGTTTCAGGAACCGTGTGCTCATTAGAATTGGAGGAAGTGTACCCACCCCATGTGGGTTGTGGAACTGGGGGCGATTCCGTGTGTCACACCAGGTCTGCATCCTCAGATAGCTTCCCGGGCTGGCCCCCCGCTTCCCCGGGCTCCGGCCCTCAGCCCCAGCCCAGCGGGTTGTGCGTGGAGAGGAGCACCTGAGGAAGCTCTGAGTCACCCTCTGAGCTGCAGCCTAATGCGCTCTGCAGGCCTCGTCCTTAGTAACCTGGCCCGCTTCTCGCTTTGCATTCCCCCCCCAGTTTATGGCTAAAAACATCGGTGTGAAAATGGGCCCTGGCAGAGCGTGTGGTCACTGCACACACCTCCGCTGGCGCCTGAAGTCCTTGTCCCCTTCCGCCTGTTTACGACTGTTTGCTGTGGAAACGGCTGGCTTCGTGGCTTGGGAGGGAGCAGGTGGGAGAGCACAGGAGTTCACGAAGCCCCCAGGCCCGTTTCTCACCGGGACCCCAAGGAGCGGGGAGTGTGGGCCAGAGCAGCCCGGGGAGGATGTGGGGAGGGGCTGCTTGGCCGGCACAGGTGAGCGGGATGTGAAATGGCCTCCAGATGTGGGTCTGCGAGGCCTCGACAGTTCAAAGCTGAGCGTTTAGGAGCTCCCCGTGGGGAAGCGGAGAGCCCTGGAGAAGAGGCGGCTTTGTCTGCCTCCTTACTTACAGGCCTGGCCCTGTGGTCTCTCCCACCCATGTGCAGCCCCTGGGCCCCGCACGTTCTCCCACCGCGTCAGCTCTCCGGCAGGGGCCCCTTGCACCCCTGCGTTTTGTTCACATTTAGATGAGAAGGGTTTTTGTGAGGACCAGGTGAAAGGTTTGATGGACACGGGGGGGACGCTCTTTATGCTAGGTGGTCGTATCCATAGGCCAAGGGAGAGTCACCACCTGCTAGCAAGTGCTCTTATTCCGAGTCTGTTTTCAGATCTCTCATTCAACAAGCTCCTCTTGCGCTCCTCCTGTAGGCAGAGCATGGTACCCAGCTCCGCAGGGGACAAGGTGCAGGCCAAGAGTCCTTTTCAGAAAGGCATTGCAGTCCATCAGGGGAGAGGAAACATACAAATTGCTTCGAGTGCTACAAGCCACAAGAAAGGAGCTGGGGCGGGGGGGCTCCTAGGAGAACAGCGGGTGAGTTTGAGCCTCGTGTGCAGATATGGGGAGGGGCGTCGGCAAGCAGGGCGCAGAGCGGGGCAGGGGGTGGCAATGAGGAAGATAGCGGGGGCAGAGTTGGAGCACATGAGATGGTGTCTTCTCAAGCACGCCCAGCTGACGGCTTTGTGTCTTTGGGAGGTGGTGGGAGTCCTGCTTTGTGGGCTTCCCTGAATAGTCACAGATAGGAGCTGGTGGTCAGTAGAGGAGTTGGCTGATGAAAACGGGGTCTCCTTCTTTGGGCCAAGAGGCCGTTTCATTACTGACGTGGAATCACAACCCAGACGTGGGCTACTGAAGGACTCAGATCCCATCCGCAGCATCTGCTTTGAGAATGTCAACACTGCCAATCCCTTGGGACCAGGGTGCTGACCCTAAGGTCAAGGCCCTGCAGTTTCCTCCTTCAGGAGATGGTCAGCTGCCAGGATCCTCCTTCCTGACTTTGACCTTGACATTGCCAGTTCCTTCTGCTCCAAGGGGAAGGTTTTCCCTCCAAGCAAATAATCACCTGATCTCCACAGAGCCTCCACAACCCCACAAAAAGTCACACCATTTCGGCACCAACCATCTGCCTGGATGGTTTTAACATCCTTCTACTCGAGATCAAGGCTCTTGCTACATGAGAATTTATCCAGTTCTTCCTTGACAGTTGGGAATTACTACCATGAACAGGGTGAGGCGTAAGTCTTCCCCTCCCCCCTCAGACCCTCGTGATGAGATCCCGTCTTCTCTGGAAAACTCCTTCACCACAAGTTAAAGGGCTGACTTCGTTGGGGGTGGGAGGGGATCCTTCATCCTGGCACTGGAGGGTTTAACTTTTGCTTCAAAGACTCCTTCCCAAGAGTTCCCATGCAGCCTAGGAGGTTTATGCAAATTCATAAATTCTGAATTCCCTACCCCTCACCTCGTGCTAGCGTTCTCGGGCAGGTTGGCGGATCAGGCTGGGCTTCGACCCAGGGCCGCACATCTAATGAGGGAAAGCTCCGTGACCCAAACAGCATCCGTGTTCTTCTGCTTAATAAGCCTCCCAGCTGTGCTAATAAAAGTTCTACCCCAAGAGAAGCCGCATGTGTCCTGAGCTCACTCACCCAGCACGACAGCTGTCGGGCCAGAGGAAGCCCGTTTTCTGCACAGATTTCTTATTTCAAGCTAAGAATGATCTAGGCTTGATTAGCTGCTTTGGTGATCAACCGCATACTTTTGCACAACACCTCAGACGGAATGATTAACCCTGTGGAACGTTCACATCAGAGGGAGACGGTGTGCTTTTCAGAACAAACCCCCCATACCCTGAGAGAAGCCAGTGATGCTGGGGTCTGTCCCTCACGTGGAGTTCTGTGTGCCTGAGATTTGGGGAGAGTTAGCACGCTGCCGCGATCATTGCATGAGCCAAAGGAGCCACGGACGTCATTGGCCAGCCCTCCCCACCCTCCTGCCGTTCACATATTCTTTGCCAGGTACCCTTTCTCAGGTCTGGGGCTGCACTCCAATTCCATGCGACCCAGGCTACAAATTAAAACTGCAAGCCTGGCCTGGACCTTTTTCTGGAATGATACCAAGGGATGATTGTCAAACAACTTGAGGACCTGAAGTGAAAGGCACCATTCCTCCTTTCTTTTCACAGACAGCCAATGCTCACTTTCTGTGAGCATTCAGTGTTTGAGCCTGGTTGACCAGACAGCATAAAGGGCTGCACAATTTTATTCTCCATCATGAAAAAGAGCCTTTTATTTTCTCTCCTTTTCAGGTTCTGCTGGTGGACAAATTCATGCCCATCCAATCCAACCATACCTCTCATGACTTTTTTTCACATCAACCATCTTCCCCCTTGTCCTTCATCTTCTTATCGCTAAGGCCTTAACCTCTCTAGTTTGGAAGGTGGCAATTGGAAATTCTCTATGAGTATATGCTCTCAGCATCCCTAGTGGCCTTCAGAAATCTCCCTTCATCCCGCATCCTCACAGTTCTGTCTGCAGGATGTTTGGGGTGGAAACAGGCAATGTCTCGGCAAGAGGTGGTGTGACATTTCCAGGGAGCAGGATGCCTGGCACACAATAGGAGCTCAATAAAAGTTGCTGCTGTGTGCCCTTGGACAAGTCTCCTGCCCTCTCTGGGTGCCAGTTTCACCATCGGCTCTGGCTTTTGCTAATAACGATGAGGGAGGATGAAGAAGAAGACAAAGAGGAGGAGGAGAACACTAAGAGTTGTGTAAGAAAGAAGATAGAGTGCTAGAAGCCTGCGGGAAAGGAGGAAGTAGAGGGGGAACCAACCTTGAAGTGTAAGAACATGATGAAGAGAGAGATAAAGAAGTGGCTCCCGGGCTTCCCTGGTGGCGCAGTGGTTGAGAGTCCGCCTGCCGATGCAGGGGACACGGGTTCGTGCCCCGGTCCGGGAGGATCCCACATGCCGCGGAGCCTGTGCGTCCGGAGCCTGTGCTCCGCAACGGGAGAGGCCACAGAAGTGAGAGGCCCGCGTACTGCAAAAAAATAAAATAAAATAAAGTGGCTCCCATCCGTAATGCAGGGGTGGAGGAGTCCTACAGGTGCAGCATACCAATGGGCTCCCCGAGTTCTGTGCATTTGCTGATCAGGAGGGAAAATCCCCCCCACCCCGCTTTGTCCTCCTTTTAGCCCAATAACGGATCCCCACCCCCAGAAATGTGAGAGGTCATGTCTCAGAGCTCTCCACTCCTGCTAGAAAAGGGATATGGGAGCTTTACGGTGTGGGAATCCAGCGTGGGAGAGCAGCAAGAGCTCAGAGATCCTCCAGTGCCAACCCTCACCCCCGTCCATGGTCAGGGCCTCAAGGTCACACCTCAAGGCGAGCGGCAGGGCCCAGACTGGACACCAAGGGTCCTGATTCCCAGGCTCGTTCCTGAGCATCTCTCCACGTCCCTTCTGTCCATAAAGGACTTGTGATCAGCCCTTCCATTTGTAGAGGGCTTCCAAGCCATGCCCACGTTTACCATGTTCACTGATCCACCCTGAAGAGTGGGAAAATGAGATTCACCCCATTTTGCAGGTGAGGACGCAGAGCTCAGTGCGATCGATTGATTGGCTTTTGCTCAAGTCTTAAATTCTGCCTAGACTGGTCTTCCTGTCCTGCCGCCTCAGCGCATAGCTGACCACTTCCCCATGGCAACCTTGGCAGTGACCGGGGCCTGCTGAGCTCCTAAGTTAGGTCTTGCCTCTATGGCATGGTGAAATTGATGCCTTCCTGTCGTCAAGACCTAACCGATTCTTCCTAGGATCTTGGAAGCCCTCCAGCTCCAAGGAGACATTGGCCGCTGTCTTCTGGCTCTGAGCCTTGTCCCTGCCTGGAGGGTTACGGAGGAACCCAGAGCTCCATGTTCATGCCAGTCTGACCTTGGGGAAGCAGGATGTGTCCTAGGCTATGAATTTGGGGAATCCATTTGAGCCCAGTCAGCACTTAGTGTGCCCGACTTCTGTCTCCCAGCCTCTGTCCTGCCCCAGCTTAGGGGAATCCATTTCCCTGCTGGTCTGGGTGCCCAGAGGTCTGGGCTTCAGCAGAGGGGCTTTCTCGTCTGGTATGAGACCCCAGGGGCTGTGTGGGCTGAAGGCCCTGGGGCTTTGTCTCCTAAGGTGCCACGATCTCTTTATAGTTAGGTCTTTATGAAACCCAAGTTCCTTGCGAAGATGATCCCATATCACAGTCTAATGATCATAACTTGCCCCCTCGCATCTCTCCTGTGGCTGTGCTTCCTAAGGCACTTCAACTCCTGCACTGCCTCTGAGCCTCATGGCAGCCCTTTGAAACAATGTGCAAGTCTCCACAGACTTGCTCTTCCCTCTTGCTGAATCCCGTCTCCACCCTGTCTACTCCACCCCGCTACACCACGTCTCCACCTGGAAAATGCCTCCTCGCCTCTCAGGACACAGCTAGAACCCATTGCCGTACCTCCTTTTGCCTCTAGAACCCCTGCGGGCGTGAGCTGTGTCTGCCCCTCTGTGATCCCACCGGGCTCGTGCCTACCCTCTCCAAGAGCCCTTACCATGGATTGATGGACATGTGCGGTAGCGGAGCTCCAAAGACAACCCCAAGCAATTCTGCCTCTTCCTGTACATGCCTTCTTCCGCCCCATCAGGAGTCAGAGCCTACGTCTCCTCTCCTTGGATTCTGGCTGGGCCTGTGGCTGCTTTGAGGAAACAGCCTGTGCCAGGACCGGCACCTCCTGCTTCTTTCCTCTTGGGACACTTCTCTCCAGGTACTCCTTGGAATCCAGCCACCGCTCCTTGAGAAGCCCAAGCTGCAGCGCCAGGCCACATGTAGTCCCTCCAGTTGACAGCCCTGCTCCACTCCCTGCTGCCGCCATGTGAGTGAGTCAACTTGGGTGTCCGGGCCCCCAGAGGACTGCAGCCCCAGCCAACATCACGTGCAGCAGAAGAACTGCTGTGCTGAGCCCAGGCAACCAGCACAATCATGAGAGATAATAAAATAATGATTTGTGGCCACTAAGTGTTGGGTGGTTTGTTATGAATAAGGGATAACTGAAACAACTTGTCTGTATGCCCTGCTAGACCGTAAGCTCCTTGAGGGCAGGAGCCAGGGCAGGAGTCTCGGTCATACTTGTGTGCCCAGCACCTAGAGCAGTGGTCTAGCTCAGTGGTTAAGAGCTCAAGGGACCTGGGGTTGATCTCTGCTCTATCCCTTACCGGTTATGTGGCTGTGTCAGTCGGGGTTCAGGTAGGGCAACAGAGCCACTAAGAGTATTGTGGGCCTAAGAGATTTATTCCAAGAATTTGACCTTAAACACATATGGGAAGATCTGAGGGGATGGAGGTCTAGAAGGGGAGTCAGAGGTTCAGAGTCACTACTCAGCCTGCCTGAAGTGGACAAGTCAGAGCTTGCCCGGAAATCCACGATGCCAACGAGCCCCTGGAGTGGTGGATGGACAGCGGATGCATAGCGAGGTCCAGTGAAAACTGCTGCCTCTGTCTAGCTGCCGCCTCTGCGGGCTCACTGTCAACCTTCTGGTTGAGACCGTGGGGCCTGTCTTGATCCGGAGGATCAGAAGTCAGAGTGACAAGCTAGACATGAAGCAGAGGAGAATTAGGACAAGCTGCGACCTGCTAGATACCTTTGCATCTGTCCAACACCATATGCACCCATGAGAGCCTTCAGAGAATAATGGCCACTGCTCCGCCTCCACCTTCCAAGTCTCCTATAACCTGGAGCCAGGTAGGGAAGGGAATTCTGGGAAGCGTAGCTTCCAGCTTAACCAGTTCGACACAGCACAGTCCAGCACTATGGCCTGTAGCAAATTACTTTCCTCTGAGCCTTGGTTCCTTATCAGTAAAATAGGGAAGATAATACTTATCAAACTCAGATTATTGGAAAGATTCAATGAGAAATACATGCACAGTTGTCATGTTCTAAATTCTCAGCGCACGCTAGCTGTGTTCCTCATTATAGAAGAAGCCCATTCATGCTTGTTGGATGAATGAACTGAAACTCTTTGGAGAGGCATAAAGGGGGCAGGAAATAAGTCATGCCCCAGAAATTTGGGGTCAAGCTGGAACAGTGTGGACCTCTTGTGGGAAGCCTGAGGCCAGAATAAATCTAGAAAATGTCTGTTAGACATTATCTGGGCCATCTGACATTAAGAACAAGAGACCAGGGTTGGGAGTTCAGTCCCCCTTCACATGAACTCATCAATTCAGCTCTTCCAAGCCCAGATAAAGGCTGCCCGGAGACCAGGGTGTCCAAGAATCAGAAATGCTGAGTTGTAGTCCAGCTCTGCCACTATTTATAAACATAGGTAGGTCCTTTATCTGCTGTGGGGCTCTGTCTTCCCATCTGTGCATGAAGCGGCTGGACCAGAGGGTCAGAGGACCAGAGGGTCTTCTATGCTGTCCTCCCACAGGGGCCACTGAATGCAGGTGACATGCAGTTTGGAAAACTGCAGGCCACTCTAGAAGGGCCAATTATTCCACCTCACGGTCAAAATGAGACCACTGCATATGTGTGATACAAACTGACGCCTACAATGCATCCTTTCCAAAGTTTAATTGTAGGGATACATCTGAGATGCATGACGGCAGATCCAGAGCCCATGTTAATTACCAAGGTGGGGACAGGAAGGGATATATTTTTATCACCTATCGTGTGTTTGACATCCATCATTTTATCATCCTCGTGATGGCCCCGAGCTGGGCATTATCATCCCTAACTTCCAGTTGAGGAAACTGAGGCTCAGGAAGGCTGAGCAGCCCTGAGCTCTGCCCGGGCTCAAGCAGTGGGCCCATGATGACAGTGAGGTTGGACCCAGATTGGCTTCTTCCCAGAGCCTGTGCTCCCCCCACAGTGCCCGGCTGCCCTCGGAAAAGTCCAAAGCTCCACCCTCAGACTGAAATGACCTTGAGTCTCTGCTGAAGATGGGCAACTCAAGCTTGAGCTTTACTGACCAGGTGGGAAAGAGGGCTGTTGGTCACCAGAGGTCAAGTTGTGGTGAACGTCAAGGGTGAAAATGAGGGCAGGGATGCAGAGCCAGGCTTAGCTCATCATACGGTATCAGCTAATCTGTGAACACCAGTGTTAGGGCTCCAAGGGAAGCACAGGGCTCTTCACCTTCTATCGTTATTGGCTGGAGGAAGGAGAGGGGAGAGAAGCCGGCACTGAAGCTGGATCTGCGGTACCCCGTGAAGTCTTTGGTCCATCATGGGAAATTTTGCAAATGTGTATATTCTTTTCCCCTTTAATTCTCCAAGGCTGCCCAGAATTTCAGAGAAACTAGCCATGGCATGTACCCCCAGAATATCTACCAACGGGGGTGGAGATCAGCTGTGGTGTGAGGGCGGGATCTGGGGCCTGAGAGCACACATCTTTGCAGTATTTGATGCATAGCAGAAAGTTGGTTGGGTGGCTAGGAGGGTGGGTGAAATCACCAGGCCACAGAACAACCTAGGAGAGATTCCAGAGCAGTTTTGGCAGAAGATGGGGGAATGTGAGATGCTGGTCCTCCCTTTTACATGGCAGACAGATGCCTTCGTCCAGTGGCCTGCCCTGAGCTTCATAAGCTCATCACTCCAGTCCCACTCTTAACCCCAAAGCGCCTCCTTCAGGCAGCACAAGTGTGATCTCTTTATTCACCACGTAGCTCAGACCACGTGACAACTCTCCAGTAGACATGCAATATGCAATGTACATCTTCCGCTGTGGAGTGCAAGGCCCAGCCTCCACCACCCCGCTACCACTCTGCACCTCAGTTTCTTTGCTGTAGAAACTGGACAAATCCTCCCCATGCACACCCCAGCCCACAGTAGACTCGATAAATGCTGGATGACGGAGTGAGTGGGCAAGCAGACCTGAGCCCCTGATCAGATCGTGTCTGCCCCTCTATCTTTTCTTTTTTCCAGCTTTATTGAGATATTATTGATATACAACTTATGTAAGTTTTAGGTGTACAACATGAGATTAGATACATGTATACACTGCAAAATTATTACTACAATAAAGGTTAGTTAATACATCCACTCACATAACTATGATTGTGTGTGTGTGGTGATAGCATTTAAAATCTACTCTCTTAACAACTTTCAAATATAGGATACAGTTGTTAATTACAGTCACCATGCTGTGCATTAAGACCCCCAGATCTTTTTTTTTAATTAATTAACTTTATTTTTGGCTGCGTTGGGCCTTCGTTGCTGCGCATGGGCTTTTCTCTAGTTGCGGCGAGTAGGGGCTACTCTTCGTTGCAGTGCGTGGGCTTCTCATGGCTGTGGCTTCTCTTGTTGAGGAGCACGGGCTCTAGGCACATTGGCTTCAGTAGTTGTGGAATGCAGGCTCAGTAGTTGTGGCTCGCAGGCTCTAGAGCGCAGGCTCAGTAGTTGTGGCACACAGGCTTAGTTGCTCCGTCGCACGTGGGATCTTCCCAGACCAGGGCTCGAACCCATGTCCCCTGCATTGGCAGACGGATTCTTAACCACTGCGCCACCAGGGAAGTCCCGATCCCCAGATCTTACTTGTATACAGCTGGGAGATTGTACCCTTTGAACCAACATCTCCCTATTTCCACACAGCCCCTGGCAACCAGCATTCTAGTCTATTTCTATGAGTTCAGTTCTTTTAGATTCTGCATGTAAGTGAGAACATACCGTATTTGTGTTGTAGCATAATGCCCTCGAGGTCAGTCCATGTTGTGGCAAATGGCAGGATTTCCTTCTTTTTTATGGCTGAATAATATTCTATTGTGTGTATACATCGCACTTTCTTTATCCATTCAGTCATCGATGAACATGTAGGTTGTTTCCATGTCTTAGCTATTGTAAATCATGCTTCAGTGAACATGGAAATGCAGATATTTAAGACAGCGTTTTCATTCCCTTCAGATAAATACCCGGGAGTGGGATTGCTGCATCATATGGTAGTCGTATTTTTAATTTTTTGACGAACCTCCACACTGTTTTCCATAGTGGCTGCACCAACTTACATTCCCACCAACAGTGCAAGAGGGTTCACTTTTCTCCACATCATTGCCCACACTTACCTTCTTTTTAAAAATATTTATTCGTTTATTTGTTTGGCTGCGCCAGGTCTTAGTTGCGGCACTTGGGATCTTAGTTGAGGCACGCGGGATCTAGCTCCCTGACCAGGGATCGAACCCGGGCCCCCTGCATTGGGAGCACGGTGTCTTAACCCCTGGAACACCAGGGAAGTCCCTTATTTCTTGATGATAGACATTCTAACAGGTGTGAGGTGATAGCTCATCATGGTTTTGATTTGCATTTCCCCTTACGATCAGTGATGTTGAGCATCTTTTCATGTGCCTGTTGGCCATTTCCATGTCTTCTCTGGAAAAATGACTATTCAAGTCCTTTGCCCAGTTTTTAATCAGGTTGTTTTTTTGCTATTATATGAGTTCCTTATATATTTTAGATATTAACTCATCAGATAGATGGTTTCCAACTATTTTCTCCCATTCTGTAGGTCGCCTTTATAATATTTTGCTGATTGTTGCTTTTGCTGTGCAGACGCCCCTCTATCTTTTCCAATCCCCTTCTTCTGAGCAAAGGGACCTCACTTTGGAGAAACCCAATTTTCTACTTTTCTCCCACTAGGTTTGACCAATTTCCCAGGCCCTCCTCCTAGCATCTAGAAGAAGTTCTTAAAGGGACTTGTTCAGCTCAAACTCCATCCTGATGCAGTGATTTTTGGAGCCCTGATGAGGGAAAGTGAATTGGCCCATGTGAGGCAGAGCAGGGCCTGGCACCAGCTGCCTCCCGGGCTGCAGCGCCTGGGCTGTGGACTCCGGCGGGCCAGATGGGATGCAGTCCAGCCTCTGTGTGCCCTGGTCACTCCACAACCGGCTCTTGGATGAACCTGAACCCCTGCTGCCTCCTGGGGCGGGGGGGCTCTGAGAACATCTTGAGTCATCCCCAAGGAGGATGGCCTCACTGATCTAGGAGTGAGGGAAGCAGGGCGGAAGCTGAGGAGGAAGATACAGAGGGGAGGGCATCTAAGTTCACTGTGAGGTGGGAGAGGAAGACGCTTCCAGAGGGAACATTTCACGGTTAATAGAAGAGAGGGTGCCAGGGTGAGGAAAGGAGGTGCAGTGACCTAACAGAAGCATGCGGGTAGCGTCATCCTTTACGGTCCACACAGGAGGGAGGGAAGCAGGGGCAAGTTGTCCAATCTCAGCTCTGCCTCTGCCAACCAGTAACCCTGACATCTCGGCCAAGTCACTTAACCCCTCTAAACCTGTTTCCTCACCTGTGAAATAGGGAGTGCAGCAGTACCTCTCTGCAGTAGACTCCTATTTGGAGACCCCCCATGTAGCATGCTACCACCCTGGTGAAGCCCCCTTCCATCCTGTCTCTGGGGGTGGTGACAAGCTGTGGCCAAAGGGACATTAGCAAGGGTGAGTCAAGTGGGGGTCTGGTGAGCACTTGCCTGTAGGAGCTTGTCCTCTTAGAACATCACAGAACCCAGCCACCACGCTGAGGAAGGCCAGGCAGGCGCGTGGAGAGGCACATGGAGGAGAACAAAGCCATGGCCAAGAGCCCCACTGAGCTCCCAGCCAGCGCCACCTGCCAGCCACGTGACTGAGGCCATTGCGGACCTTCCAGTGGGCCAGAGCCCCGGTCAGTACCGCGTGAAGCAGAAGAGATGCCTGGGCAACCCACAGAATCATGAGAGACAATACATGGTTGTTATTGTAAGTCTCCAGGGCTTCAGACGTTTGTTATACAGCAGTAGAAAACCCAAGCACGATCCCGCGGAGCCCGAGGGAGGATTCAAAAGGGTAATTCATGTAAGATGCACAGCACAGTGCCTGGTGTGAAGCAAGCACTCCGTAAATGGAGCAAATGTTTGTACCGTGGCCACTTATAATCAACAGGCCACAGAATACTGGCCCTTTCACTATCCACACACAGGCACTAATAAGTAACAGGCAGTTTGCAAAGCACTTTCTCGTACTTTATGACAAATAAACCTCACAAGGATCAAGGGCGATGCCCAAGGTGACTCAGCGCCTACGTGGCTGGGCTGGATCCAGGCTCACGTCCACATTCCGAGTGTCATGCCACATAACCCCAAACACTTGCTCACGTACAGCAATGACGGGTCTTGGGAAGAAATGCAATGGTGCAGAGACTTAGTGGTCCCCTAGAAAAAGCTGACTTGGGGTCCTGTCCTCACTGTGTGTTCGTAAGCAAAGTACTTGGAGCGAGTCTTAGGTTCCACATCTGAGAAGCGGAGGCAGTGCCCAGGGCCCGGCTTCCTTCCAGCATGGAGGGCCGTGAGAGCCGAGTCAAAGTATATGTAAATGGGGAATGGGTTTTCAGCAGTTTTCTGCAGAATTCTTTGACAGGGTCTGGCCTCTTCCCATCCCTACAGTGGGCATGTGCCCCGCACGGAGTAATGAGGGGCGCACAGTAGGCCTGCACGCCCTGCCCTCAGAGCATATCACATGATGTCCAGGTACCTCTGACCCCCACTGATGACTGGGGAAAGGGTGACCTCGGCCTCGTCACTGACCAGCCTGCTTCTGGCCCCGGGCTTGTGTGGGAGGAGTGATGCGCAGAAGCTGCCTTTTGTTCTGCCTGACATCACCCCCATTTGGACATTCTCAGCACCCCCCACGGCTCCTACACCCTGACCTTCTTTTCATCCAGCCAAGAAGGATGACGCGTGGGCCCGGCTGCCCCTTGATATTTGCCTTCCCGTCTCAACAGGAAGATTGTGGGGACGTTTCCTGAAAAGTGAATGGGGAGCATGTGGCTTGGTTGAATGACAGTCTCCTGCAGTGGAAAAGCTGATGACATCTCAGGCCTCAGGGTGTCTGAATAAAGACAGGAAGGGACCAGATGAACAAACCATGTGTTATCTGGGAAAGAGCATCTCAGCAGCAGGAACCTCGGGGCAAAGAGTCTTGATAAGGATACTTCATCAGCTCCCCCCAGGTCTAACCGTCTTACACAGCCAGAGGACAGCCGTCCAACCCAAGAGATGAACGTTGATACAAGAATATTAACTGATTTATAGAGCATATTCAAACTTGCCAGGATCCCACCTGGGATCCCCCTTTGTAATTTAGTTGCCATGTCTCCCGTATAGACTCACGGGCCGGCCTCAAGGCAGCCAGCACCCCCCCCCGCCCCCCCCGTGCTGTGGATCCTCAGGAGATGGGAAGGCGTCTCCACGGCAGGGGCAGGTGGGGAAGAGCGTGCTCTCTGCAGGCCTCTCTCCTCCTCAGAATGACCTCCTGCCTCTTCGGAGCCCCGTGTGACTGGCATCTGGCTGTAGGCCCAACCTCCCCCTGTCACGTGCGCTCACCCTCCGGGCGGCCTGTCCCCTTCCTCGCCCACCCGCTGCCCACACAGGGACCAACTGGGAAACTGAGTCTGCTGCTTGGTCCCCTGCAAGTGCTGGTCACCGATGGTGACTTCCAGTTGGAGTTAAGATCTTGTAGAATAAAGAGGTGAAGGGAACACGGGTCCTTCCTCCAGCCTGCCGTGGGATGGAAAATTCCCCTTGTGGGCTGTGGTCCTTTGTCATTTTATAGCAGTTTCTGAAGCTGCAGTGCCAGCTACCATCTGCAACACAGACGTAGCCCCGTGCAGTGGACAGAGTGGCCACAGGGCTGGTGCCCCTGTTCACCCACCATGTGTGGAGTGCCTCCAGCCCTGCCTGCGCCCAGACTTGGGCACCAGTTACAGGCCTGTGTCTTGGGCAGGATGCCCTCTCTTATTGACCCTCTTCGTTTCTGTCTGGTTGGCTTCACACCTGGAAAGTGGCACCTCATAAACAGTAGTTTGTTTTTGTTTTTTGCAAAGAAGGAAAGCTCGTGTGTGGGCAGAAGGGGCAAAGAAGAAAGCTTCCTTACCTTTGCTCCCTCCTTAGTCCAGGGCCCACAGGCAGTGAGTAGGCAGTAAATAGTTACTAAACTAAATCACCTCATAACTCATACAGAACATCTCAGACCAAGGGCTCATTTTACCAATGAGGCCATGGGAGCCTAGGGACGGGACGCCCTCCGTGTGAGGCCTGGGAAGGGTGGACGCACTGGCCCCTCGTTAGAACCACCTGGGAGGCTTGATGGTGCCTACCGCTCAGCCTGCACACCTACCAATTAAATCAGAACCCCTGGGTGGGGCCGGGCGCAGGTGTGAAAGCTCCGCAGGTGGTCCCAGGTGACCGGGTTGGAGAGCCCTGGCCTCAGGGGGAGGTGGAGGCAGAGCCTACGCCCCAGGAACCTGGCCAGAGAGGGCGCTGTCCGTGCCCCTGCTGGCTCTCTGGGAGCAGAGGTGCTGGGCAGTCACAGCAAAGGGCTCCGAGGGAGAGTTTGCAGAGGGGCATCTTCGCGGGGGGGAGTGGAGCCGACGCGTCTCGTGTCTACATGGCCCTGCCGAGGAGCAGGCACTTTGGCCGGAAGGCCCAGGACAGGTTGAGGGGCAGCAGTGCGGCCCGAGGCGGCCCTGAGCCCAGACCCAGAGAGAACGGGCTGAGCTCAGGGCCCCACTGCCACGAGGGAGCTGGGACCGGACGGGACCCCTGCGCTCCGCGCCCAGCTTTCTCCAGACGCCTGTACCTTCTTGTCATCAGCAAGGGAGCTGAGACAAGTGTGGACTCTAAGATCTCTTAAGGAAGCAATTTCTTTTAACCTTTTATTACTCCAGGTGCACACTTTAGAGAGGCTAGGACGAGGCAGGCTCACGTATCCGTCAAGAGACGCAGGACCACCCGCTCCGGGCTCTGCTCAGCCGTTCTCCACCCACTCCCCAGCCCCAGGCGGCACACTACTTCATCGGGTTCCCCAAAGGATAAGACCTCTTTAAAATCATAATCACAGTACCATTTCACACCTAAAAAATAATTCCTTAATATCATTAAATATCCATTTGGTGTAACTGACTGTCTCATAGTTTATTTTCATGGTTTATTTACTCAAAGGAGAACCCAACAAGATTTACCCATTGCAGTTGATTCATGTGACTCTGAAGTCATTTTTAGTCTATAGTTTCATTTATAAGCTGGAATACTTCTACAGAGAGAAACTTTCCTTCATCAACTATTTAGCTTGAGGTACCGTTCATATAGGAAAGGAAGGTTAAATGCTAAATTCTTTTCATCTAGATACCACTTTTCAGAGTAATGAATTGGTTATCTAGCATCTTCCGAATGTAGCAATGTGTGTTTTTACTTATTTATTTTGAGTATCATTAACTCTGGGCTTTTACCACACTTGACGTCTTTCGCTGTTCAGTTGTCGTTCCTACTAATGCTCAAGATGCCCGTCTTCGGTCAGTGGGAGCTTGTTTAAGTTGGCTCCTGAGTCTGTCTGTCCTGACCTCAAAAGTCTTTGGTTTTCGTTGTTGCTGTTGTTCTTAATTTTATTGACATATAGTTGATTTACAGTGTTGTGTTAATTTCTGCTGTACAGCAAAAGTGACTCAGTTATACATATATATATTCCTCTTCATATTCTTTTCCATTACAGTTTATCACAGGATATTGAATATAGTTCCCTGTGCTGTACAGTAGGACCTTGTTTATCCATCCCGCATATAATAGTTTGCCCCTGCTAATCCCAACTCCCAATCCATCCCTCCCCTACCCCTTGGCAACCACAGGTCTGGTCTCTATATCTGTGAGTCTGTTTCTGTTTCATAGATATGTTCATTTGTGTCATATTTTAGATTCCACATGTAAGTGATATCATATGGTATTTGTCTTTCTCTTCCTGACTTACTTCACTTAGTATGATAATCCCTAGGTCTATCCATGTTGCTGCAAATGGCATTATTTCATTCTTTTTTATGGCTGAGTAATATTCCATTGTCTATATATATATATGTGTATATATATATGTGTATATATATATGTGTATATATATATATGTGTGTATATATATATATATATATCTCACATCTTCTTTATCCATTCCTCTGTCGATGGACATTTAGGTTGTTTCCATGTCTTGGCTATTGTGAATAGTGCTGCCATGAACACTGGGGTGCATGTGTCTTTCCAAATTATGGTTTTCTCCAGATATATGCCCAGGAGTGGAATTGCTGGATCATGTGGTAGCTCTATTTTTAGTTTTTTGAGAAACCTCCATACTGTTTTCTGTAGTGGCTGCACCAATATACATTCCCACCAACAGTGTAGGAGGGTTCCCTTTTCTCCACATTCCCTCCAGCATTTGTTACTTGTAGGTTTTTTGATGATGGCCATTCTGACTGATGTGGGTGGTACCTCACTGTGGTTGTGATTTGCATTTCTCTAATAATTAGTGATGTTGAGCAGCTTTTCATGTGCCTACTGGCCATCTGTCTGTCTTCTTTGGAGAAATGTCTACTTAGGTCTTCTGCCCATTTTTCGATTGGGTTGTTTGTTTTTTTGTTATTGAGTTGTATGAGCTGTTTGTATATTTGGAAATTAAGCCCTAATTGCTGACCTCAGAGGTCTTTGAAAGCTTCCTTGCTTTCTGGTATTTCAAGGTGTCCAGGCTTACCTTCTACCTGTCCTGGGCCATTTGTCCAAGAACCTCTGGTTCCTTTTTAATGGAAAATGTTTTCCCATTATCTGGGCACTAGGCTGCTCATTGCTATTGGTTGGCCATTATTTCTAGCATTTTTATTTTATTTTATTTGTTTTTGCGGTATGCGGGCCTCTCATTGTTCTGGCCTCTCCCGTTGTGGAGCACAGGCTCCGGACGCACAGGCTTAGCTACCATGGCTCACGGGCCTAGCCGCTCCGCGGCATGTGGGATCTTCCCGCACCGGGGCACGAACCCATGTTCCCTGCATCGGCAGGTGGACTCTCAACCACTGTGCCACCAGGGAAGCCCCATATTTCTAGCATTTTTAACGGACAGGACTACCAAATAGCTCTTGTTTTGTTTTTTAAGACAAAATACATCATAAATTCATACTGATTATTTTCAGTTCAAATTTAGGATTATGGGGAATTTTTTTAACTTTAAAAATTCTATACTTACATATTTTTTACACTGAAGATCTTGGTCCTAGCAACATTATCATAATTACTTACATGCCTAATCTTACAAAAAATGCAATAATTTCAGAAAATAAACTGATATCATTACTAACAATACGATGACAAAAACAATTTAAGATTTTTTTTGAAGTTCTTTCTGCCTTGAGAATATATACTGTTAAGGATATACATTATAATTACCTGAAAAAATTTCTCTGTGTAATTATTCCACAGATTTGATATGTTAGGGTCATTTGCTTCATTTTCCTTTTGATTTTTATCTTTTCTTCTTTTGATTTTTAGAAATTGCTTTTACTTTTTCATTTAAATTTTTTTACCTTTTACTATTTAAATTTTTTTTGGCTGGCCATGTGGCTTACAGGATCTTAGTTCCCCAACCAGGGATTGAACCTGGGCCACCGCAGTGGAAGTGCTGAGTCCTAATCACTGGACTGTCAGGGAATTCCCTCATTTAATTTTATAATTATGTAAAACATTAACTTGGTTCCAAAGTCAAGCATATAGCATAAAATAAGATATATAAAAGAAGTCTAGTTCCTATCCTAGTCTCATCCATCATGTTCCCTCCCTCCCCCATATGTTACACTTTTACTTTTATAATTTATATTTTTAAATTACGTTTAATGAATTAGCTTTTAAATTAAGCATATGTGTGTGTATCTGTATGGCCTCACCTTCTTCAATAAAAGCATAACTATACACATTGTTCTCCATCTTTCTTTTTTCACTTAACATAATATATTGGAGAAATGTCCTATATCAGTGTCTGGAGATGTCCCTCGTGCCTCTGTACAGCTGCACAGAACTCAATCATATAATTATACCAAAGAGTATTCAGTCATTCCCTACCATGGACATTTAGGTTGTTGCCAGTATTTTATTCTCACCAACAGAACTACAATGAAGAGCTTTGTGCATGCATCTTACAATTTTGGGGGGCCAGTGTGTTTTGGGGGATAGATCTCTGAAAGTGGGATTGTGGGCCAAAGGTAAGTGCATAACAATTATGCTAGGTATTGGCAAATTCTCCTCCACAAGTGTAGCTGGGGGAGGTGAGATTCTTAAGTATGCACATTTTGAGCCAAGTTTCTACTTTTAAGAGTTCAGTTACTAATATATTTTGGTAAATCATATCATCAATCAAAAATGATTTGATTCTTGTAAAAAAAGAAAAGCTATTTCCCAGAGGTAGATGGGTTTGCATTTCAAATTTTTGTTTCTGTTATGTTAAATTTGTAAATTTCTGCACCCAGCTTGAGTTTAGTACAGGATGCTTTCTGAATGACTTCCAAGGAACCACCGTTTAGAATTTATTGTGCAAAAGGAATTGG
The DNA here is from genome assembly GCF_949774975.1 of Lagenorhynchus albirostris. Classification (NCBI taxonomy): domain Eukaryota; kingdom Metazoa; phylum Chordata; class Mammalia; order Artiodactyla; family Delphinidae; genus Lagenorhynchus; species Lagenorhynchus albirostris. The sequence continues at coordinate 65,337,226 of NC_083107.1, forward strand.
TGAGATGCTGGGCTAAATACTGTTCGGGGTAAGAGAAATATGAGGCATTCTTATCTCGGCTTTCCAGAAGCTTATACTCCAGGTGAGGTGATAAGACTGAAAAATAACTATAACGTAAGATAGTATGTAATACGGTCAAGCGAGAGTTGCAGAGAAATATCACCACGACAGGAGGACATTTCAAGCTAGACTGATGAGGAAACAGTTCAGAGAAAAAGGGGGATTTGACAGAATTTGGGCTGTGAAGGAAGCACCTTTATGAGCAAAGGTGGGAAAGAGCAGGGGGCACGTGAGTTTTAGGCAGCCAGTTGCCTTGGGGTGAAAAGGTCCACACCCGGGGCCAATCCTGGGCCCAAGGATAGGGTGGATTGGGAAGAACTGGGATAGGTCGAGTCTGGGCTGCCTGACATCAGCAGAAAGCCACTGGGGGTGGTGAGACGCAGGGTTCCATGATTAAACTGGGGTTGTGGGGAGATCACCTGGGTCCCGTGGATAGAGATTGGCGTCAATCTACTGGAGCCGGGAGAACTGGTAGGTAGTGCTGACTTGCCAGGTCTAATGCAGTAGGAAGGAGCTGCCCCTGAGGAGGAAGGCGCAGGTGGGGGTGACAGCTTGACCGTCAGGGCAGGTGAGGGAGGGGTGAGTGGCACTGAGATTCTGTGCCTGCAGTGCTGGAAGGAGCAGGACTGCATCAGCCAACAGGGAGAGACATGACAGCTACAGGATTTGTGCTTCAACAGATTTGCCACGGGAAGAAAAATGTCATCCATACTGTCTTGCTTAAGTCGGGTGATCTGAGTAGAGGTAATGATTAAAGTATTCAGATGGACCAATTGTTGATGAGGTTGTCTGTGTACAGCTCTGGAGAACCTTGGATTCCCAAATATCCCCTGGTGTTGATGGGAGGAGGCGGCCAAGCTCCTTTGTTTCTCACTGTGCAGGGTCAGGGACTCTCTCTGCAAGCTGTGCTGATTTGCTCCCGGCTCCACTGGGCGGTTTGGGAAGTTTCATAGTCGAGGTGGACATCTGGCCACCCAGCGTCATTTTATCCTGTTCTCAACAGCAGCCCTCTGAAAGTTCATCCCTCCCCAGCACTTGGTCCCTGTGGTCCAGGGGAACAAACGCCAGCCCTGGCTCCAGGGGGTGGTGAGTAACCCAGGGACGCAAGCCACCTAGTTATTTCCAGGCGAGTAAGTGGTTTAGGAATGAGCATTGCAACCCACTTTAGGATTTGTGTTAAGCCACTGGGGAAGCAGTCTCCCTGGCTGTTTCCCACCGGATTTGAAACTGAGAGGATGTAGGGCTGAAGTGACTGCAGGCCTCAAGTCACCGTGTGGATCCTGGGAATCAAGTCAACACAGCCAGGAAAGCGCAAGGTGTCTTTTAGGTATTTACTTTAAAAACATTTTGGCATGAAGAGTGCATTGTATGAGTGTAGGTTAGACTCTGTGACATCCTGGGGCTTACTAGCTGGCATTTGAAGTACCTCGTTGAAAACCCACTCTTCGCAGGGAGCTGCTGAAGCCCTTTACATAGTTTATCAGTGAAATGAGTGATGTGGAAGCACATGGGTGACTAGAAAGACTATGCTCTCCTCTCCCCTTTGCCTGAACAGAATATAGAAATCCCACCAGCCCCATGGCCCAGTCCTGGAAACCCATTCTTCTGGTCCCTCACACCCCCTTCCCAGAGAATGACATTGGGGGCTCCCCTCAGAGTGGATCTTTCAAGCAAATGCTTGTTGGAGAACCCGAAGACAGAATGGGGCACTGCAGAGCTTAGGTTCTGTAGGGGAGGAAAATCATTTTCCCTCTGCCCTTCTGAGTTCTTGGCTCCAGTAATATTAGCCAGATTAACAAGAGAACAGTCAAAACTTTATTAGCATGTATCCCTCATGTATTCATGAAGATACCCAGGGAAAAATGAGTAACTCTTTGAGGTGGCTTAGAATCCAGGCCTGAAATACCATCTTTTTTTTTTTTTTTTTTTTTTTTTTTTTGCAGTACGCGGGCCTCTCACTGTTGGGGCCTCTCCCGTTGCGGAGCACAGGCTCCGGACGTGCAGGCTCGGCGGCCATGGCTCACGGGCCCAGCCGCTCTGCGGCATGTAGGATCTTCCCGGACCGGGGCACAAACCTGTGTCCCCTGCATCGGCAGGCGGACTCTCAACCACTGCGCCACCTGGGAAGCCCCTGAAATACCATCTTAATGGAAAAGGGGAGGAAGAAAGTAGCCATCTTAGGGGATAGTGAATGTTTTTTAGGAAAGATGAATGGACCCTTGGAATAGATGGGGGGTGGGTATGGCCTTTTGTGGCAAAGTGTGTGGGTGTGAAGGCTCCTTTCCGGTGACAAGAGTCAATCCCCTCTGGCTGATGAAACTCCCAGGGAGGGGATTTATGGCAGTTGAGTTCCTTTTGGAGGATCTGTCTTCAGGCAGAAAAGGAGAGTTCAGAGACAGCCCTTCCCTGCATTTGCTGTTTCTCAAGTGCCTACAGCTGACAATAATCAATATTCCAAAGTGGTATATTTGGGGTGGCATGTCCTGAACTCCTACACTCATATTCTGGGGCAGCATATCCTGCTACCCTTAGGTCCCATGATTTTTGTGCATGTCTGTTTGCTAAGTGTATTTTCATGCATTTGTCAAGCTTTGGTCCACGAATTGCCTTCCTAGTCCTGTATTCCCTGACAGTGGGGGAGGGGTGTGCATAGAGCCCTGTTTACCTCTTACAGCTAGTGGTGTGGATATTTCCCATGAGACCCCCTCCCTTGTGGAACGACCACACTGCCCTCAGGCCGAACTGAGATGGGGGAAAACCAAGTTCTGATGACATTCACTGAACCGTGAATTCAGCTGCGGCCCCTGGACTTTTTCAGTGATGAAGGTGGTATATTCCCTTTTTGCTTTGGCATTATGTTTTAAACATCTGTGAAAGAAGAGTCCTAACTGGTCAGCTCTTCCTCAATACCACATGTTATAATACAATAACAATATAGCCTCCAGTCATTCCTGCAAAAAAACAGAAACCCAACACACGTGTAAACTATTGAATTCACTCCACTTTATTCTGGGATGTATACTACAGAGAACACAACTCACAAAGATACCAGCGGACATAAAAAACTAAGGCCGTTCTGTGAGTTATTTTTAAAACGTAGTGTTTTTGCACATGATCTTTTAAAAAATGAATTACCTAAACCAAGATTCTCTTCTGAAATAAGAATTTAAGGTCAGCACAAGACAACTTTAGGGCCATGTCTAATCTGAAGCTTATCATGTGACAAGAGCATTTCTGCAACATAAACAATAGCCCTGAGGCAACCGCTACCTCCACATAAAGCTCTCTTTCCCAGATGTCCTCACAAGGTAGTATTGACCACAGTGACCAGTGTTTTAGAAACCATTTTTCTCCCAGTGAATAGCAGAAAGAGACTTTTACCTAAGAGACACATTGCAGAATTCTTGGAACAAGAGAAAGAAAGGGACCCGTAACTAAGGCACTGAAAGCACATTATTTATATAAAGAAATGTAAACAATTTAATACCAACAGGCTCCCTCCATTAGTCTCCGTTATACAAGTGCACGAGGGCAGTGTGGTCAGGCCGAGCTTGAAGCCCGAGTGAGATGGGAACGTCTCCCCTCCCGGTGAGTTCAGTCGGCTGCTGATGGATGAGGTCTGACGTGGGGCTATGGACGTAACTAATTTCAAAGTGACTCAAGTGGAAGCTGGGATTTCTCCCCGTCTGTGTTTTAGTAGCCTAACAAACAAGGATTTTATTAAGAACTTTAAATTACGGGCTCTGACATTTATTTTTCTTTTAGTCTTTTACCATGTTCTTCTACTGAATTTTACAGTGACTTTGGCTTGTTTCATCAGAGGCCTGGTGGGAAAACTTGTGACCTAATCAGTGCCCTTCCTTGTAGGTTCCTATTTTAAGTATAATGGTTCATGTCCCATGTAAACCACACTTGCTTTATTTAAGTCTTGTCTGAATGGTAAAGATGTAACAAATGGACATACAGCACTGTAAACATTTCTAACTCCACTGAGTCTCCTCTGGATGGACTGGTGAGAGTCCAGATGCTGCCAGACAGGCGGCTGCTGAGTCCAGAGCCAGACTGGGAGGTGGGAAGGGGTCACAGCTGAGGCCAAGCACAGTACTGTAACTGCATTAACCTCTACCTGACCTATCAATTTTAGAGTCCAAATCATGGACAGTGTATTTCTTTAAATAAGAGAAGAAAAAGTTGTGTAGGAAAACACAAATGATTTCAATTTTAAAAGAAGCCTTATTGCAAACTAAACAAACAAAAAAAACCACACCAGAGACCAAAAAAGGCAACATTTTTCTTTTTGAAGTTATTTCTAATTCTTAGAAGTACAATGTCTCAGTTTCAGTGCTTATGAATTCAGGGTACTAAAAAAGAGTTTGCATTTTATCTTAAACATGTTTTTTACGATCAAAAGAAAACATGTTTTAAAAAGGAAGAGTTCCCCTTTTACAGGTTTCATGGGGTTCTAGAGGACTCGCCATTAAAGTCAGACCCTTGAGCAGTTGGAGGAAGGGCAGCCCGGCTACATTACAAACACCTGTGGAGTAGAAAACTCAGCGTTTCTCTCTGACCCAGGACAAATGCAATCCTGATTGTTAAACTATTTCTTATTTCCAAATATAACCAGAAGTCTGAGAGAGACCTAAATTAGAAACCTCTTTTATTAAAGGGGGGGAAAAAAAGGTTAAAAAAATAACCACCTTAGAAACCAAGGAAGCTGGGTCTGGAGCAGATATGCATAATAACTAATTAGTAGCCCCGGCAACTAATTAGTAGCCCCGGCAGGATTAAAAACAGCCTTGGGAGAGTAGTTAAATACAGGTTGGGCTCTGTAGCAGAGGCACTAGTTAGTTCTCTTTCAGTGAAGATGGTGCCAACATGAGTGCTGTGGTGGCTTTCTGAAAGAAGAGTCTGCTGGGTAAGTGTAGCTCACAGCGTGCTTGCCTGTCACAGCGATGCCGGTTTCCACTGTCGGCGGAAATCACCGTCCAGCACGAAGGAGATGTAATTAAGGAGAAGGCACTCGTGCCAAGAGTACACAAAGCTAGAAACAGTGTTTGAAGCTGGTTCAAGGCAGGAATACGCGGACAGGTTTTTTAACAGTAAAGACTTTTTTTGCGGGCCTCACACTGTTGTGGCCTCTCCCGTTGCGGAGCACAGGCTCCGGACGCGCAGGCTCAGCGGCCATGGCTCACAGGCCCAGCCGCTCCTCGGCATGTGGGGTCTTCCCAGACCGGGGCATGAACCCATGTCCCCTGCATTGGCGGTGGACTGTCAACCACTGCGCCACCAGGGAAGCCCAGTAAAGACTTTCAATTGCCCCATATTTTCTGCTGCTCTGACCGGCATTCCCATTAGGACCAAAAAAAAACGTAGCTGCAGGGCCCCAGCGGAGTGGAAACAATGACCACACATTTCTTTTTTGCCTCAGAAGGAGATTGGTGCTGTTGACTTGCTGAATTTTCCATTGACTCCAAATAACAGGAATATTTAGGTGAACAATTGGTAAAATGTGGGTTTTACTAATGAGAGAGGAAACCTGGGACTAAAAAAGAGAGATCCCTCACTATCATTAAAAAAGGATTCACTTTTGTGTGACCATTTTGGTTTTAAGAATAAAACTTGTCAAGGCTACAAGGATTGAATAATTTAGGTTAAACCATTACAGCCCTGTCTGCAAGTGCTGCTGTTGATTTAGTGGCAGAAGTTAAGACACCCATGCACACGTAGAAAATACAATAACCTTCCTTTTTGTGGCAGGTTTTAAAGAAATATTTCAACCAAGACACAACTTCAAGTGTTTCTGATGGCAATAAGAGAACGTCCTCCTACGTTTTCCTTTAAAAGGTAAGTGACTTGATGTATACCGTTTATGATGCAGAAAAGCTACACCTGCTAACAAGCTGTAAAGAAACCGGCACTAAACAAGGTTACACAGAAGTGAAGAACTAAACTGTATGAATTCCTGGTTTTAAAAATTCAAACTAAGGTTTCTGAGTGGAGAGCCTGTGGTTGCTCCCTGAGACTTGTCCAGCTCTTATTTTCCACGTGAGAAAAGGGCACCGGTGGTCTTGTGACGTCTAGGTCAGTGCACGGCTAAATGCCAAGATTTCATGAGTAATGAAGGGCTTCCTATTAAAATGTTTGTTCAGCTTAAGGACAAGGAGTTTCTGTTTTCTGGTCTTGAGGAAGGATGCAAGGGTTTGACTGGCATAGAAAGGAGTGCGGGGACAGGGCCGAGAGGGAGCCAGGAGGAAGGGCCCTCACCTCCACCGTCAGGTACCAGCACTTGATCTGGGCCAGTGCCCAGGAGCCCCAGATCTGCCTCCTGTCTGGGGAGTTTGTTAGGAAGCAGGATTGGGCCTCTAAGAAGATCTGTGTGTACCTTGTCTGCTAACAGCCTGATGATTGTTTACTAATACTCTGGCCCAAGTTATTTCACAGCGATCGCTCCCTGCTACACAGTGTTGAAATTACATTCAGAGATTTAAAAAAAAATCGTGTGTGTAGCAATATTTTCCCACAAAACTAAGTGCAAAATATCTTTAACAAATAATGACGATAGTAAGAAATATTTGACATAGTCATGCAAAAAAGCATCTCGGTTTACAAAAGCTTATCCAAAATACCCCTAGGCTTTTACACTGTGAACCTTACGATCTTACTCCTTTTTCTCTGCATTTAAATGTGGCTGTTTGTGTAAAAGACGGTAACATGCAAGTTCGATGATCTCCAGTCCACCAAATATTCTCTCCTGCAGCACGAAGATGACAATGATGATTATAAAATACCACCGAACGAGGCTGTACAGATAGACGAGCAGGCACACGGCAGGGCCGAACAGGGTCCAGTACAGTATGGAGAGCAATTTGACCACACGGACCCTGAGCTCAGACTTGCAAGGTGGAATGACAGTCTGCCCCGTAAAGTAAAAGTTCTTCTGCCCTTGATAGAAGGAGCGCAGCCTCTCCTCCTTCTCTTCCCACCGCTTGCGGCACCAGAGCTGGAGGTCCTCCTTGGATGTTGGGAGGGTGTCCACTGGGTATCGGTGGACGTGGAAGTGGATCTCCTTAGGAAAGTCCCCAAGGAGGAGGTGCCTCTCTGTCTGGGGAATGTTGTGAGGGTATGCCACCGTGATGTCATGGACGGCATCCAGGTTCTTACCTAGGTTTTGGAAAAGATAAAAATACAGATGGAGTAAAGATCAATTCAGACAGCAATGCTGATTCACAAAACCAGGACCAAGTGAACCAAGATGAACAAACAAGGGCTGTAAATACTCGTGTTCCTATGCTGTTGGGTCAGCATTTACCAGTCATTTTTAGTTTGTTATCTGCTTGCTAATTACCACAAAGACCTTTAGAAAGAAATTACCTTCATCTGTAGAAACGGTAATCTGCCATTGTAGAACTAAACGAATAAGCACATTAAGTTAGATTTGAGACAGGAATTAGAGCACAGACAGCTCTTTTACACCAGCAGGACTCACTGTTTTGAGACCTCCTATCAATAATAAATACACCCTCACTCCAAATAAAAAACTTGCTCACCATTAACCCAATATTATCACGAAAGCTACTGGAATGAAAGAATCAGACTTGATGAAGTGGTCAGACATGCATGAAAACTTCCATATGATTTTTTTATTTCTAGAAACATCAATGTGAAGTCTGAATAAGACCCTGACCCAGTGCAGCACCATCCTTAGAAATCTCATGATTTAGTTACTTTGGGGTTAAGTGTTGTCGGCAAAGTCATATGCCAGATGCTGGAGATAGAGAAGTGAATAAAATACGGTCCCTAACCTCACTGCAGAGCTCACAGCAGAATCAGGGGGACGGCAAGTGCAGTGCCCTAACAGGGGCCTGTGGAAATGGGGAGGGAGCTGGGGAAGCAGGAGAGCGATGGCAGGGTGAGCCTCCCAGCAGAGAACACTGGGGAGCTGAGGGCACTAAACACAGGCTGGAGGCATTCGGTTAAGGCCTCATTGTCAAACTTGAGAATTGGAACTCAAGTCTGTAGGTGACAGAGAAGCACCTTAAATGGTGGAGAACCACTTAAGGATTTTAAATAGAAAAGCGGCCAGAATTTGTTTCATTTTATCAGGGATTAGCTTGGGGGCAGTAATAAGAATAGTCTGGAGAGGACCAGGGGCAAGAGAGGTCGGAAAAGTAATTTGATTGGTCATTACAAGGCAAGAGATGAAGAGGAGGTAGGGACTAAAGTAAGTGACATGTCCAAAAAAATCACAAGGAAGAACTGACCTGACAGAATGCTCAACTGGAGAGGGTGGAATGAGCCCGAGGTTTGTTTCTGCTCCGGGTTCTTGAACGGACTGCGGTGGGGGGGTGGCAGTTTTGAGATTAAAAATGTGAGCGGAGTTGGATCTTTAAGGAATCAAGAGGATCCCCTATGGAACCCTGTAACGAGGCCCAGGGAGGTTAAGATTTCTGCCCAAGGGCACACAGCATGTTGAGGCATAGTCTCTGAACGTTGCTTTCTTCCATATCAACTTATCTGCAGTGAGAGACTTTTGATGTGAAATTTGCAATCACAGAACCATATGAGGTACGCGAAATTAATCTGTGGTGGCGGAAATCAGAACAGTAGTTGCCTGTGGGGGAGGGAACTGATTGGAAGGGAGCATGAGGTAATTTTCAGGGGGGCAGGGACTATATCTTGGGGGGCAGGACTATTCTATATCTTGATTAGGGTGTGGATTACATCAAATGGTACATTTAAGATCTGTGCATTTCACTCTATTCAAATTTTACCTCAATATTAAGAACAGTAAAGATATGAAGCAACTTCCCCACCTTAGCTCACCATGTTTACCCTTACTACTGAACCATTACTGAACCTCTATAAATATATACTGTCCCTCTCCTCTACTCTGTGATTTACCTTAGAGAAAGGACCAGGTTTCAATCTGGTTTCATAACTGTGTTATAAAATACTCAGCCCTTAATAAGAGCTATGTCATAAAAAAATGAGAATACCTATATCAACAAGGTTTAGGTTCAAAACCAGAGGGACAGTCCTTTAGGGACCCTGTGCACTGTTGACATGGGAGTAGAGGAGGCAGTGCAAGGCTGGTAGAGGCAACTCCACTGCACTTGCGTCTGAAGTCCTAGAAGAGAGACTGGGCCCAAGCCATTCAGCTCCAGAGGAGGGAACTTGGTCCTGTGGTTAGAAGCCACAGGGAAAAGCTTTTTCACAGCTGTCAAGAGGTGATGTGTTCACCATCTGAGAAAAGACTGGTTGACCATGGCCTGGTGTGCTGTAGCAGGAATTTACATGCTAGAAGGTGGGCCATCTGATCAAGCATCCAAAGACCAACTCTTTCACTGCTACACTGAGTGTGATATATCCACTAAGAAGGTAATATAATGTGTCTTACCTATTAACTCACCTGCATTAAAAACTGAGCAGCCTTTTGTCAATTTAGCATCAATCACGACTACCCTGCTCCATCACAGATGAAACTTTTCCTTGACAAGTGAGTTTGATATTTTAGTGCTCCCTCCACCTGCAGACCTCAGAGCCTGTTTCTTTATGCCCACCAACCAGAGACACAATCCTTGTTCTAGCTGTCTTACCTCCACTTCATCTACCCTTTCCCCACTGTCTCTCTCAATGAGGGAAAAGACATGTCTTCACCTCTTGTCACATGTTATGCCACCTGGCTTCTGATTCAGAACTGAGTTCACATTTACTTTCAAAACTCCTCTGTGAGAGGGCGGACAGCAGAAGCAAGAAGAACTACAATTCTGCAGCCTGTGGAAGGAAAACCACATTCACAGAAAGATAGACACAATGAAAAGGCAGAGTACTTTGTACCAGATGAAGGAACAAGACAAAACCCCAGAAAAACAACCAAATGAAGTAGAGATAGGCAACATTCCAGGAAAATAATTCAGAATAATGATAGTGAAGATGATCCAGGACCTTGGAAAAAGAATGATCCAGGACCTTGGAGGCAAAGATTGAGAAGATGCAAGAAATGTTTAACAAAGACCTAGAAGAATTAAAGAACAAACAAACAGAGATGAACAATACAGTAACTGAAATGAAAAATACACTAGAAGGAATCAATAGCAGAATAACTGAGGCAGAAGAATGGATAAGTGACCCAGAAGACAGAATGGTGGAATTCACTGCTGTGGAACAGAATAAAGAAAAAAGAATGAAAAGAAGTGAAGACAGCCTAAGAGACCTCTGGGACAACATTAAACACAACCTTCGCATTAGAGGGGTCACAGAAGGAGAAGAAAAAGAGAAAGGGCCTGAGAAAATATTTGAAGAGATTATAGTTGAAAACTTCCCTAATGTGGGAAATGAAATAGCCACAGTCCAGGAAGCACAGAGAGTCCCATACAGGATAAATCCAAGGAGAAACATGCCAAGACACATATTAATCAAACTATCAAAAATTAAATACAAAGAAAAAATATTAAAAGCAGCAAGGGAAAAACAACAAATAACACACAAGGGAATCCCCATAAGGTTAACAGCTGATTTCTCAGCAGAAACCCTACAAGCCAAAAGGGAGTGGCACGACATATTTAAAGTGATGAAAGGGAAGAACCTACAACCAAGATTACTCCACCTGGCAAGGATCTCATTCAGATTTAATGGAGAAATCAAAAACTTTACAGACAAGAAAAAGCTAAGAGAATTCAGCACCACCAAACCAGGTCTACAACAAATGCTAAAGGAACTTCTCTAAGTGGGAAACACAAGAGAAGAAAAGGACCTACAAAAAAGAACCCATAACAATTAAGAAAATGGTAATAGGAACATACATGTCGATAACTACCTTAAACGTGAATGGATTAAATGCTCCAACCAAAAGACACAGGCTCGCTGAATGGATACAAAAACAAGACCCATATATATGCTGTCTATAAGAGACCCACTTCAGACTTAGGGACACAAACAGACTGAAAGTGAGGGGATGGAAAAAGATATTCCATGCAAATGGAAATCAAAAGGAAGCTGGAGTAGCAATGCACATATCAGATAAAATAGACCTTAAAATAAAGAATGTTATATGAAACAAGGAAGGACACTACATAATGATCAAGGGATCAATCCAAGGAGAAGATATAACAATTATAAATACATTTGCACCCAACAAAGGAGCACCTCAATACATAAGGCAACTGCTAACAGCTATAAAAGAGGAAATCGACTAACACAATAATAGTGGGGGACTTTAACACCTCACTTACACCAATGGACAGATCATCCAAACAGAAAATTAATAAGGAAACACAAACTTTAAATGGCACAATAGGCCAGATAGATTTAATTGATATTTATAGGACATTCCATCCAAAAACAGCAGATCACGCTTTCTTCTCAAGTGCACACAGAATATTCTCCAGGATAGATCACATCTTGAGTCACAAATCAAGCCTCAGTAAATTTAAGAATTAAAATCATATCAAGCATCTTTTCTGACCACAATGCTATGAGATTAGAAATCAGTTACAAGGAAAAAAACATAAAATACACAAACACATGGAGGCTGAACAATACGTTACTAAGTAACCAAGAGATCACTGAAGAAATCAAAGAGGAAATCAAAAAAAACCTAGAGACAAATTACAACGAAAACACGATGATCCAAAACCTATGGGATACAGCAAAAGCAGTTCTAAGAGGGAAGTTTATAGCAATACAAGCCGACCTCAAGAAACAAGAAAAATCTCAAATGATCCAACCTTACACCTAAAGGAACCAGAGAAAGAAGAACAAACAAAACCCAAAGTTAGTAGAAGGAAAGAAATAATAAAGATCAGAGCAGAAATAAATTAAACAGAAACGAAGGAAATAATAGCAAAGATCAATAAAACTAAAAGCTGGTTCTTTGAGAAGATAAACAAAATTGATAAACCTTTAGCCAGACCCATGAAGAAAAAGAGGGAGAGGACTCAATAGAATTTGAAACGAAAAAGGAGACGTTACAACAGACACTGCAGAAATAAAAAGCATCCTAAGAGACTACTACAAGCAACTCTATGCCAATAAAATGGACAACCTGGAAGAAATGGACAAATTCTTAGAAAGGTATATCCTTCCAAGACTGAACCAGGAAGAAATAGAAAATATGAACAGACCAATCAGAAGCACTGAAATTGAAACTGATTAAAAATCCTCCAACAAACAAAAGTCCAGGACCAGATAGCTTCACAGGCGAATTCTGTCAAACATTTAGAGAAGAGGTAACACCCATCCTTCTCAAACTCTTATAAAAAACTGCAGAGGAAGGAACACTCCCAAACGCATTCTATGAGGCCACCATCACCCTGATACCAAAACCAGACAAAGATACTACAAAAAAGGAAAATTACAGACCAATATCACTGATGAATATAGACGCAAAAATCCTCAACAAAATACTAGCAAACAGAATCCAACAACACATTAAAAATATCATACACTATGATCAAGTGGGATTTATCCCAGGGATGCAAGGATTCTTCAATATACGCAGATCAATCAATGTGATACACCATATTAACAAAGTGAAGAATAAAAACCATATGATCAACTCAATAGATGGAGAAAAAGCTTTTGACAAAATTCAACACCCATTTATGATAAAAACTCTCCAGAGAGTGGGCAGAGAGGGAACCTATCTCAACATAATAAAGGCCATATACGACAAACCCACAACAAACATCATTCTCAATGGTGAAAAACTGAAAGCACTTCCTCCAAGATCAGGAACAAGACAAGAATGTCCACTCTTGCCACTATTATTCAACATAGTTTTGGAAGTCCAAGCCATGGCAATCAGAGAAGAAAAAGAAATAAAGGGAATACAAATTGGAAAAGAAGAAGTAAAACTGTCACTGTTTACAGATGACATGATTCTCTACACAGAGAATCCTAAAGATGCCACCAGTAAACTACTAATCACTGAATTTGGTAAAGTTGCAGGATACAAAATTCACAGAAATCTCTTGCATTCCTCTTCACTAACAACGAAAGATCAGACAGAGAAATCAAGGAAACAGTCCCATTTACCACTGCAACAAACAGAATAAAATAACTAGGAATAAACCTTCCTAAGGAGGAAAAGACACGGATGACAGAAATCAAAGATGACACAAACAGATGGAGAGATATATCACGTTCTTGGATTGGAAGAATCAATATTGTGAAAAGGTCTATACTACCCAAAGCAATCTACAGATTCAGTGCAATCCCTATCAAATTACCAGTGGCATGTTTTTAAAGAACTAGAACAAAAAATCTTAAAATTTGTATGGAGACACAAAAGACCCCTGAATAGCCAAATCAGTCTTGAGCAGGAAGAATCAGACTCCCTGACTTCAGACTATACTACAAAGCTACAGCAATCAAGATAATATGGTATTGGCACAATAACAGAAATATAAATCAGTGGAACAGGATAGAAAGCCCAGAGATAAACCCACACACCTATGGTCACCTAATCTATGACAAAGGAGGCAAGGATATACAATGGAGAAAAGACAGTCTCTTCAATAAGTGGTGCTGGGAAAACTGGACAGCTACATGTAAAAGAATGAAATTAGAACACTCCCTAACACCATACACAAAAATAAACTCAAAATGGATTAGAGATCTAAATGTAAGACCGGACACTATAAGACTCTTAGAGGAAAACATAGGAAGAACACTCTTTGACATAAATCACAGTAAGATCTTTTTTGATCCACCTCCTCAAGTAATGGAAATAAAAACAGAAATAAACAAATGGGACCTAATGAAACTTCAAAGCTTTTGCAAAGCCAAGGAAACTACAAACAAGGTGAAAAGACAACCCTCAGAATGGGAGAAAATATCTGTAAACAAATCAATGGACAAAGGATTAATCTCCAAAATATACAAGCAGCTCATGCAGCTCAATGTTAAAAAAAAAAAACCTAATCCAAAAATGGGCAGAAGACTTAAATAGACATTTCTCCAAAGAAGACATACAGATGGCCAAGAAGCACATGAAAAGCTGCTCAACATCACTATTAGAGAAATGAAAATCAAAACTACAGTGAGGTATCATCTCACACCAGTTAAAATGGGCATCATCAGAAAATCTACAAACAACAAATGCTGGAGAGGGTGTGGAGAAAAGGGAACCCTCCTGCACTGTTGGTGGGAATGTAAACTGATACAGCCACTATGGAGAAGAGTATGGAGGTTCCTTAAAAAACTAAAAATAGAATTACCATATGACCCAACAATCCCACTACTGGGCATATACCCAGAGAAAATCATAATTCAAAAAGACACATGCACCCCAGTGTTCATTGCAGCACTATTTACAATAGCCAGGTCATGGAAGCAACCTAAATGCCCATCGTCAGATGAATGGATAAAGAAGATGTGGTACATATATACAATGGAATATTACTCAGCCATAAAAAGGAATGAAACTGGGTCATTTGGAGAGCCGTGGATGGACCTGAGACTGTCATACAGAGTGAAGTAAGTCAGAAAGAGAAAAACAAATATCGTATATTAATGCATATATGTGGAATGTAGAAAAATGGTACAGATGAACTGGTTTGTAGGGCAGAAATAGAAACACAGATAGAGAACACGTATGGACACCAAGGGGAGAAAGCGGTGGGGTGGTGGTGGTGGTGGTGGGATGAATTGGGAGATTGGGATTGACATGTATACACGGATGTGTATAAAATGGATGACTAATAAGAACCTGCTGTATAAAAAAATAAAGTAAAATTCAAAACAAAAAAGTATCAGCCATAGAGATGATAAAAAACAACAAAAAACCCCAACAACTCCTCTGCAGTCAGCATTTCTGCCTCCGCCTTCTGCCCAGCCCTTCTCCTCAGTCAGGGTTACAGGCCCATCAGCCTCAGTGGTCCACAGCCTGGAACTCTCTCCTTCCCCACGCAAACCCCACCATCTTACCATCTTGCTACTCAGTCACTCTACACCAGTTCCCGCAGCTCACCTGTCCCAGCCTTCTCCTCTAGGCGGTTCTTAATGCTTATCAAGCAAATACAGCCATGTATCATTACAAACTGGTAGCAAAGTGGTATATATTCTACTAGTAAGAAGCTAAACTGCCCCTTTCTGCATTCTTCTTGACAACCTGTAGGGTAGCGGTGTATGTCTACATGCACACGTGTCTGTTCAATATAGAAATGGCAAGTTTTGAGACAGATGGTACCACTGACAGAAATGTTTTGTGAAAAAATTCTAGATTCCCTGCAGTACAGAGCATGAGGGCTGTGAAAGCAGACTGCCTGGGTTCAAATCCTAGCTCTGCCTCTTAGTAAATGAATGAATGAATCTCTCTGTGACTTACTTAGTTCCTGTATCTAAAAACCACCTCCCAGGGCTGTTGCAAGGGTAAATAATATATGTAAAAAGACAAAACGAGATCTGATACATAGTAAGCGCTACCGCATCATAATGTTAGCATGTTAGGCTCTAACCTAACTTCAGCTTCTGTTAGTCCACAGATGCCGGCATGGTTAGTGGGGGAAATACTGCATTCAAGTATCTTCTTTATACCACTATCCAGGGCACTCCTCTCTTGGGCCCTGAAGATGCCAATTATGGACCTCATGTCTTCTACTCAAGGCATATATTCAAATTATTATTTCACAAAATGGCCAAGAACATTGCTCTGCCTCAAATATTTCAGGTTCTTTCCCTGAAATATTTTATCTCAATTTTCTTCAAAGACCAGCTCAAATTCTAAGGGTTCTAAGCAGAGTTTTCTTTACATATTCAGGCCAAGTGGTCTTGCCCTCTATGAGTGCTTAAGGCATATGTGCTGATGTGCTCTTCTGGGCACTTACCTGCCATCCTGCACTACAGTACTATAAGCTCACAGGAACCCACAGTGTCCCAGGGAAACATAAAAATCTAAGGGGCAGGACCGTGTCTTTGCCTCTTTAGAACCTTAGTACCTGACATAATGTCCTGCACTTACAGAGGTTCCAGAAATGCTTATTTAACCCATATCTATAGACCACCTATCTTCTCATCTAAAAATAGGGAGGGAATTATAATTCCTTCTGCATGAGGCTCTTATAACAATTTTGTGAACTAATGTACACAAGGCTCTTTGCATGGGACTGGCACATGGAAGTTCTTAAATGTGAGCATGTGCTACAACTTCTATATTCAGTTAATGAGACTGACCTGCTCTAGTGGATTTTTTTCAACTTGGTTCTGTGAATTCTTGGTTCTGAAAGAATTACAGCCATCTTCGGTGGGGCTGTTGGGTGTTACCTTACAGAAAGGCAGTGTTCCCAAAGTTTCTAATAAGCTGCTTGCTTGGAATTTAGAGCTCTGGAATGATGGACTTCAACATAATTAAAACACTATCTGTATTATAAACAAGAGCAACATCGTAACATTAGAAGCTAAAAAAGACAGTAAGGCGAAAAAGTGAGAACTGGGAAGAAGGAGAAGAAAAGACAGGTTGTATCTTTTCACTCCTTTCCTGGAGCTGGGTCTTCAAGCATCACAGACTCAGAAAGGCATTAGGGCCAGAGCAAGAGAGGCGGAAATGGAGAGAGGCTTTTATACCTGGCAGTGTCTTGACAATTTTTAAACTTTATAGTTAGTAAATGTCTCCAGACAGCACAAAGCCACATACAACTCTTGACTGCTGAGAAAAGAGCTTACTTTTCAAACCATCGTATCAAGATCTCTTGGCCCTGGGGCCTCTAGCCCAGGGGAACCCTTACTACCAGACAAGTTAGCTTCCTCCCAGAAGGTAGCAGGCCAGGGGTTGGCAGGCTTGCAGAACTTGGTTCATACGTAAGTGACAATAATGAAATGGATACTCAGAAGTTGAGATGTGCCTCTATTTCATTTACCAATTTATAATAGCTAAAATAATGCATAATGGATTAAGAAAAGATAAGTTCCTGCAATTACAAAGGAGTTAAACTATCTTTAAATTTTCTGGTATGAAAACAACAGACTTTTCAGTATGCAAATCAACTTGGGTACGTGATTATTAGTAGAGCCCTACTCACCAGGAATGGAGGAGGGCCAAGTCTTTACACATTTGTATGTTTAAAATGAAAGAACGGAGTGAAGAAATCCCCATTTGCCCAGATTCAATTATATAGTTCAGTGGCAGAATAATAGAAATGTAAGCTTTTTTGTTTCTTTTTAATCCAAAGTGATCTTTAATGGAGCTGATAACAATTGAAATGTCTTTTCTTTCCCCTTCCATAATCAAATGTATGCAGAATATACAAAAATATAGTTTGTATATCATTTTAATGCCTGCTTTAAAAAAAATTACAAATAAGTTTATTTTCTATTAGAGCTAGATCCATAAATCTGACTACATGTATTAGGTATTTTTTTTTTTTTTTTTTTTTTTGCGGTATGCAGGCCTCTCACTGTTGTGGCCTCTCCCGTTGCGGAGCACAGGCTCCAGATGCGCAGGCCCAGCGGCCATGGCTCACGGGCCCAGCCGCTCCGCGGCATGTGGGATCCTCCCGGACCGGGGCACGGACCCGTGTCCCCTGCATCGGCAGGCGGACTCTCAACCACTGTGCCACCAGGGAAGCCCTATTAGATAGTTTTTGATAAAGCAGCTTGAGATCTAAGATGTATGTGTGTTAAAAGAAAATGCTGAAGCCGCTGGTTTTGTGCACTATTTTTCAGATTAATTAAAAAAAACCCAATAGAATAAAAGTTGGAGTTAATAACTAAAAAGTCATTCACTGTGCCACTTTGACACTGACATGTAATAGTACATGGCTAATAATAAGCATGACAAATTGGCACTAGTCAGTACACTTTGAAGAACAGCTTTGAGTGGACAGATTTGGATATATTTAGATGAAAAATACCAATAAAGAAGACACTTTCAGTTTCAAAATAATAGGGCATGCATGAATCACCTAAAATCAACTGGTATTAAGGCTCAAACAGTACCATTTTCTTTGTTAGAGAAAACACTACTGTTTCCTACTAGGGACATTATTCATCTTTCCTTCTGTACAAGTTGGATGCATATGGAACAAAAGGTGGAGTCAGGTGGCTTCCAGCTCTGCCTCTTATCAGCTCTATGGCTTGCCAAGTTCACTAGAAGCCTCATCTGTAAATGTAGATGATAACAGTAGCGACTCTCATAGGGTTTTGTGAAGATCAGTTGGAAACAGGACTGCAGGATGCTTAGAGAAGTGCCTGGCAGGTGGTACGTGCTCAGACTCTCATTGTGATTGTTCTTCCTCCAGGTGGGAGGATCACCTACAGCACCTGAAGAGAGGTTCGGTTTAGGCTGCTACCCTTTACCTTCCTTTCTCTAGATTTCCTCTTCCTTGGGAGAGAGACAAGTCTGTTGTAGTGACACTGAGTTCTGCTGTCTAAAATGCAGTCCACTCCTCCCCCACGGTATAGAAGCAAAGCTGTTTAGGGGATTGACCTTGGCTCTAGGGGTAGGTCCCAATTCATCTCCTGATACATATTCTTCTCCATCCCTACTAACTCATTCCTTAGACATTTTGAGCTCAGCATAGATATTAAATCCTCTGAGGGTATTCAGAATTAGAAACTGATGATTTGTGCTCTAGGATCATTGGTCTCTTGTCCCATATTGTTGTTGCTGTTGTTTTTTTAATAAGTCAAAGTTAGTGCCTACTCTTTTTCTAAGAGAGAACCATCCTGCGCTTAAAAAGCAAATTTCAGCTGAAAGGTGAAACTAAAAATGGTATCCTTGTGAACAATCTTGCTTATCCAACCTGACTTCAGGTCTTACACATTAATTTTAGGGACATATATTTTCACTTCCTATCCTAAATCTATTGAACTTTTGTGTTTCCATGTGTAAACGCATGAATCTTTTCAGTTACGAATCTCTCTTCGGATGGGCATTGGTTCTCTGGATCTTCAAAACAAGTTTTATTTTCTAGGTAGAGTGGAAACCTGTTGACATTTTCCATAATTCGACAGTACTGGTGCATTATTAGAACATCAAAGGCAAGATGTGAATAACAATACAGCACTTGCTGAGGCCAGATACACACATATACACACGTGTATATAAAACATGCTCTTCGAAAAAAGATATATAAACTTTCAAAAATAAGATCATACCGTATACACTGTTTTATAACTTTGTTCATGCATTTCCCATCCATGCCATTAAAGATTTTCTAATATGTCACTTTATAGATGTATAATATCTGATTTTATATATATATTAAAAATTACTTTGTTTTCAGGTATTTAAGTTTTCACATAAACAATATTTAAATATCTATCAATATTTAAATAGATACCTTTATAATTAATGATAAGGATTTTCTAGGATAAATTCCAATAAGTTAAATTGCTGGATGAAAGAACATGAATACTTTAACAGGCTTTTTGCTACCTATGGGAAACTGACCCCTGCAAAGGTCAATTTAATAAACACGCAAGAAATGTATGGTGGTACTTTCTTTTTCACACTTTTACTAATGCTTGGGATTGCTATTTTTAGAAAGTTGCCAAAGTATGTCATTTTTGTTTTAATTTGTATGTCTTTGATTAGATAAAACAAGTTCACTGGATATACATTGGGACTATTCCTACCTGTTTTGGAAATTCAGTTAGTTGTCATCTTACGGATTTGTAAGACCTCTTTATATTGTACATGCTTTAAATCGTTTACACTAATTTTGGTCATCAGGCTACTAGTGTTTCCCTGGCCACTAGTGAGTTTATTTTGTTGGATTTGCTGCTCTGTGAATGCAGCTCCACATCCTTTATCTAGTTCCTATGGGCTGTTTCTCTCTTTCTAGTCAACTTGCAAAGCTCCTTCTTTATCATGGATTGTTAATACTCTGTATTCTTTGTTGCAAATTTCTTTTTTTTTTTGGCGGTACGCGGGCCTCTCACTGTTGTGGCCTCTTCCGTTGCGGAGCACAGGCTCTGGATGCGCAGGCCCAGCGGCCATGGCTCATGGGCCCAGCCGCTCCGCGGCATGTGGGATCCTCCCGGACCGGGACATGAACCCGTGTCCCCTGCATCGGCAGGCGGACTCTCAACCACTGCGCCACCAGGGAAGCCCTGTTGCAAATTTTTATAAATCCACTATCGCCTTTATTTATGGCATCTATCCAATACTCATGTGTGCATGCATGTGCGTGTCTATGTCTATACAAGTTCATTTCTTTTTCGGTTACAGCTTTTGGATTCCTGTTTTTGTCTTCCCTGCCCCTAGACTGTATGTATATTTTATGTTTTTCTACAAGATGAGAAACATTTTTCATTTAATTTTATAATCTAGCTTTACTTTCTTTCAAGACATTCATTTTTCTAGCATCCTTTATTAAATAACTCCTTTTCTCCCCACTGTTTTGAAATACCAACTTGGTCATAGATTACATTCTCAAATATATAGATATCCAGTCTCCCTTCTCTCTTCTGCTCCATTAATCTGTGTTTATTCCTGCTTCCCTTAGTGACTTAATATCGAATAAGGCAAGTCTGGCTGTTTTCTTTTTCACACGATATTGGGCTCCTGCTGGCGCCGATTTTGCAATATACATTTAAGAGTATTTAACTTAATTCTAACACACAAAAACACCCCCCTCTCGACTTATCCCAAAATTGCATTTGCGTGATATTTACATTATACTTTTGAAAGAACTGACACTTTTATATTGTCTTTTCAAGAAAAAAGTATGAGTTTCCATGTGCTCAAATCTTATTTTCTCTTCCAATAAGACTTCAGTTTTCTTCACATAACTTCTGTGGCTTTCTTTGAAAATTTATTCCTAAATAATTTCATAATTTTTTTCATTATGGTGAATGGAATATGTGTTCCTACTTCTGCTTTCAGGCAATCACTGCTTAGAATAGAGAAAATCAGTTGTTGTGTATTTATCTCATATGTAGCCATACTAACAAATTTTAAGTCTACTTGATTTTTTGACTGGACTCTTTTTGACTTTCTAGATTTTCTATCAGCAGCAAAAACGCAGCTTTATGTTGAATTTTCTCATCTTTATGGTCTTTTCTTAGTGCTTTCACTAGCATTTGCTTAATAATAAAAAGCATAGTTCTGACTTTAACCAAAATGTGGGTTTTAATGCTTCAGCATATGAGATACTATTGAGTTTTGGTAACAGAGTATTATATTTAAATAGTTAACTTCTGTTTTGTTCTAATTTTTATTAGGAGTGCCTTAAGTTTATCAAATCTCTTTTCAGCATGTATGGATAGGATCAAATATATATGTATTTTTTTTAAAAAAAGAAAATACCGGTCGAACATCTGTATGAACTAAAGTAGTAGCTAAATATTAAAAGGAAAAATATTAGAAATGCAAAGAGAAATTGAAAAATAATAAAATTACAGTGTAGGCTTCAGTATCTTTCATAATAGGACAACTCCAGTAGATAAAAATTAATTAAATAAAGGAATTGAAACTACTGATAAGTTTGATTTAATAGACTTATACAAACCCATATGTCCCTCAGAAATATTTTAAAAGGGGTAGGATCCCTGGAACACTTTGATGTTTGATCATTCACTTGGTGGCAAGAGGATTAAAACACATTTTATAAAAACTACATTTTATAAGTTACATTCTCACATCAAGATCCCATAAAAATAAACAACAAAATATAATAACTAAAAGTGTTCTGGGATGTTAACTCTGGGATGGAAGATGAAATCAAAAGAAACATCATGAACTACTTAAAAAAGAATGAAAAAGAGAATCAGTGGGATACAGTAAAGGCTGTACTCAATAATAAATGCTTCATTATTAAAGAGGAAAAATAGGGCTTCCCTGGTGGCGCAGTGGTTGAGAGTCTGCCTGCCGATGCAGGGGACACGGGTTCGTGCCCCGGTCCGGGAAGATCCCACATGCCGTGGAGCGGCTAGGCCCGTGAGCCATGGCCGCTGAGCCTGTGCGTCCGGAGCCTGTGCTCCGCAACGGGAGAGGCCACAACAGTGAGAGGCCCGTGTACTGCAAAAAAAAAAAAAAAAAAAAAAATTATTTCCAAGATAAATTACTTATCTTGGAAATTGGAAAAAAGACAAAGAAAAGAAAAAGAATCCAAAGGGAAAAAGGAAGAGAAAATTACTAAAGATAAAAAGCAACAATTAATGAAACAAAAGTAAGAAATAGTGAAAGAATAAACAAATGCAAAAGCTAGTTATTTGACGAGATGAATAAAATATTAAACTCTATGAAGATGATTAAGGGAAAAAGAGCATACATGTTTAAGATCACAGCAAACGAAACAGAATCACAAATATGGAAGAGATTAAAAGCATTACGAAAACGTGAATCTACACGTGATGATATACACAAACCACAGCAGGAGATCCATGTGTATATGTACTATATATTATACTTCAGATTTGCTTGGTGAAAATGTGTTCACTTCAAAAATCATAAAATATCATTATTCACTCTATTTTCAACAGAAATGCAAGCTATTGTTGCTGTGTAATAAGGACAAAGAGCACAGGTGCTAATTTTATAGGCAGCCCAACATAGCTCATGCACCTTGTCTCCTCAGCTCCCGGGATTTTAGTGCAGAATTTACAAAGCAAACATAGCAATGAATAAAATAACACAATATGCTACGAAGGGAAAGGGACAAAGAGTTCTAGTTCCAAATTGTTTTCACTCCCAGGACCTACTAAGCGTAACTGCCACTTACAATGGCGCATCTGTAGATTGTGTCATTGATGACACAGACTTATTTTGCCTGTTCTTTCAAAAATTCATACTTTGTTTTCATTACTCTTTAAAAGACAAAGATGTGCTAAAATGATGTTTACAGAAGACATTCAAAATTCAATGTAAAAAAACAAGAGCAATGACAAAATATAATTTATGTTACTGCTGGATTCAACAAATTTGTTTAGATGTTCCAAAACCCATGGACATGAATCAATACTGGATTAAAAGATTAGAAGTGTCCGCATATGCATACTCTGCTAATTTGCTGGTGTTTGAATTAAATGAGATTGGAGACAGCACATTATTATAGTCTCTGTGCTTTGAGGTTAGGATTGAAGATGACTAATGATGCACTTGGACACTGCCATGTACTGAATGCCTACTAAGTGCCAGGCATTATTAATTCAACAAGTTCTCTATGGAGCAAGTACTGGCTGTAGTACCAAAATCTGCAGGCATTTGGGGTACACTGGTGGACAAAAGGAAGATCCCTCCCTTGTGGAGTTTATCAGGACAGTTACTTTTAGATATGTAACCACCCTTGTGGTGCTATCCCTCTTTTGCAGTTGTGGAAACTGAGGCACAAGGAAGTTGTCACTTGCTGAAGATCACAGTTAGTTAGCCACTTGTGTCTAACGACTACAAAGCCTTTCCACTATGCTGCTCTACCTTCTAAGAGCTGCACATTAAGGAGTCAGACTGACCTGGTTTGTACCCAGAGTCTTATTAGCCACGTGACCTTGAACAAGTCACTTAACCTCCCTGGGCCTTAGGCTCTTTATCTGCAATCTGGGAATAGTGTTTCCCTTGGAGGGCTAGAAGAAACAAAAGGTATCTGTCAGCCAGGCTGTAAAGGCAGTCTGCTGTACTTAGTAAGGGCGTCAATTCTATGCAAATGAAAGATCTTGGTGTTTTTCAAGTTTCTTTCCATCTTGCACTGTGTTATTTTCATCTTTTAAGTATATCATGCACATATTCTGATTAACAGAGTTTTGCTATAGTTTATACAAAGTATAAATGATTAAATCTTGTATAAATTTGTTATATACTCCTGGGATAAAGCTTGATTGACTGATCCACCAAACCACAAGCTAGGCCCTACCGTCCACTACGTGGCAGCTATCTAAACCAGAGTGGAATGTCTTAGAATCTTGTAAATCTAAAAACTTTATGGTGAATGGGCTTCCCTGGTGGCGCAGTGGTTGAGAGTCCGCCTGCCGATGCAGGGGACACGGGTTTGTGCCCCGGTCCGGGAAGATCCCACATGCCGCGGAGCGGCTGGGCCCGTGAGCCATGGCCGCTGAGCCTGCGCTCTGCAACGGAAGAGGCCACAACAGTGTGAGGCCCGCGTACCGCAAAAAAACCCAAAACAAAACAATTTATGGTAATAAAAATACAGCTTAAACTAGTAAAAAGTATGCCCCCAAACCAAAGCCTAACATTACTACTTTATAGCTTTATTTTGTACGTGATTCTGCATATAACACAGAGAGAGTTCTCTGCAATTTCGTCCTTGTCTCCTTTGAGAGGGAAAGGTAATTTGGCTGAGGATGGGGTATTATTAATGGGTGCAGGGCAAGTTGCTGTCTTCAAGAGTAAGTAGAAGATAGAGTAGAAGTGAGGGTGTCTGAGTGCAGATGACAGTTTTGTCCTTCCCGTGGCCCTGGGCTCTGCATCAGGAGCCACATGAGTCAGTCTCAAGATGGCTGTCAAACTGCCTTAGGCTTGCGCCACACCTCCTGGCTAGCCTTCTCCTTGGATGACCCAAGAATTACCTTGCTTTCAGTCACTCAGAAGTCAGAATTCCCACTCAGTAAACTGACCTCAGCCTGATGGGATTGAGGATCTTACTACAACAAGGTTTTCTTCATCAACCAGGACTGAGTCAACCATGGCTGCACACCTTGTACAGTAGGGCCTTATTAATCCAAAAGACCCTCTGGTCGATGGAAGGCATGTGGGGAGATATTTCTGAGCACGATTATGTGTGTTCTGAAGGCTGTGTTTCTATTTTTTCCCTCTGCCACTATCTGCTCATACTCTGTTCCCCCAAATGACCAAATTAAATATTCTACCAGGGAACATACTTTATGGCTTCTGTACTCTTTAGTAAAAATAGTCGTAATTCATTCTTCCTTATCTTCTTACGTTGTTTTAATGAATCCTGTAAGGTAAAGTACAAAGTGCAGCAGCAGTGGTGCTAGTAAAGAAAATGGGTCAGCACAGGAAATATTCAAAACTTCCAATCAACAGTGAATTCTCAGTGCAGGTCTTCACTTCACTTCTGTGAAAGGTCCACTACTGGGAAGAGGGATAATTTAATGGGACTGTGACTTCTTTTCTACTGAAAGGATAAAGAATCAGACTGTGTGGAGCTCAACTGAAGGACAAACGTCTCAGGTTCTTCCAAGATGGAAAAGGAACAGTAGGCTCTATTCTTACAGCATTCAGAGTATCTTTTGAAGTTTAAAATAAAATAAGAAAAAGAAAATGGACTTTATGTAATTCAGAAAGATGTGTTTCAAAGAACAGAGCAGGCGTACTGATAACATCATATACCATTTTGATACTTCTGACCGAAAGAGGTTACACTTTCCTGCTTTTTCTTTTAGTACTTTCTTTTTCCTTCCTTCCTTCCTCCCTCCCCCTTTTCTTTCTCTTTTCCTTGCTTCCCTCCCTCCCTTCCTCTTTTTTTTTTTTTTACTATTTGTGGATAAAGCTCAAAGACAGACACTAACATTACACCAAACTGGAAACTAATCCAAATACTCTCAACCTTTGTAAATGATCAGAATACCATACAGGTGGCCATCTACATTTATAGACTTACTTTTTATAGTCATTTATAGACTTCTTAAATTCCTGGATTTAAAAAGTTCTGGCCTGCTGTATGTTCCAGGCAAAAAACTCATTTTCTTGCATCCTGAGGAGTCTAGAATCAACTGCTGATGCAAGAGACGGAATGTTTTATGTAACACTGTTCTGTGTATTTTATTTCTTAGACAGGATCAAAGATTCTTCTAAATATTTCCCAAACATCAACCAGAAATTCTTCAGTGCTGACAAACTTCTCAAAACAACACTCCCCAAAGCATCAATAGAGACTGGGGGGGTGGGGGTAGAGGAAGATATTAAGGTGAGTTCATTTTCTAGTAAACTTTGTCAAGTTTCATCAGAAAGCAGAGGTCAGTGCTGATGATCTAGCCCAACAGTTTAGTAAACAACTGCTACATCTGAGCCGCAGAGAGGAGGAATCAGGATGGGACCACTGCAGTAAATAAAGTATCAAAGAGCAGATGATTTCTTTGCAGATAGTCATTAGGAGATAGGGAGTAGAGAGAGAAAAGTGCTTCTATCCAGGGATCACTTCCTATGACTCGGCATAAAAAGAGTCACTTGAGTAATAACTGGACTTTGTTTAAATTCAGAAACATAAGCAGAGTTAACATCTGGATGAATAGCTACCTAACCTGAAATTTAAGCTGGCAGAATAACAATTAATTAGAGAAGTAAGTAAGTATATGTAGTGGGTTGAATAGTGTCTTCCCCAAAATTTACATCCACCAAAACTTCAGAATATGACCTTATTCAGAAAGGGTCCTTTGTTTTTTTTTTTTTTAGCATCTTTATTGGAATATAATTTCTTTACAATGGTGTGTTAGTTTCTGCTTCATAACAAAGTGAATCAGCTATACATATACATATATCCCAATATCCCTTCCCTCTTGTGTCTCCCTCCCACCCTCCCTATCCCACCCCTCTAGACGGACACAAAGCACCAACCTGATCTCCCTGTGCTATGTGGCTGCTTCCCACTAGCTACCTGTTTTATATTTGATAGTATATATAAGTCCATGCCACTCTCTCACTTCGTCCCAGCTTACCCTTCCCATCTCCCTGTGTCCTCAAGTCCATTCTCTATGTCTGCGTCTTTATTCCTGTCCTACCCCTAGGTTCTTCAGGACCATTTTATTTTTAATTTTTATTATCATTTTAGAGTCCATATATATATGTTAGCATACAGTATTTGTTTTTCTCTTTTTGACTTATTTCACTCTGTATGACAGTCTCTAGGTCCATCCACCTCACTACAAATAACTCAATTTCGTTTCTTTTTATGGCTGAGTAATATTCCACTGTATATATGTTACACATCTTCTTTATCCATTCATCTGTTGATGGACACTTAGGTTGCTTCTGTGTCCTGGCTATTGTAAATAGTGCTGCAGTGAACATTGTGGTGTATGTCTCTTTTTGAATTATGGTTTTCTCAGGGTATATGCCCAGTAGTGGGATTGCTAGGTTGTATGATAGTTCTATTTTTAGTTTTTTAAGGAACCTCCATACTGTTCTCCATAGTGGCTGTATCAATTTACATTCCCACCAACAGTGCAAGAGGGTTCCCTTTTCACCACACCCTCTCCAGCATTTATTGTTTGTAGATTTTTTGATGATGGCCATTCTGACTGGTGTGGGGTGATACCTCATTGTAGTTTTGATTTGCATTTCTCTAATGATTGGTGATGTTGAGCATCCTTTCATGTGTTTGTTGGCAATCTGTATATTTTCTTTGGGGAAATGTCTATTTAGGTCTTCTGCCCATTTTTGGATTGGGCTGTTTGTTTTTTTTTGATATTGAGCTACATGAGCTGCTTATAAATTTGGAGATTAATCCTTTGTCAGTTGCTTCATTTGAAAATACTTTCTCCCATTCTGAGGGCTGTCTTTTTGTCTTGTTTATGGTTTCCTTTGCTGCGCAAAAGATTTTACGTTTCATTAGGTCCCATTGTTTATTTTTGTCTTTATCTCCATTTCTCTAGGAGGTGGGTCAAAAAGGACCTTGCTGTGATTTATGTCATACAGTGTTCTGCCTATGTTTTCCTCTACGAGTTTTATACTGCCTGGCCAAACATTTAGGTCTTTAATCCATTTTGAGTTTATATTTGTGCATGGTGTTAGGGAATGTTCTAATTTCATTCTTTAGCATGGAGCTGTCCACTTTTCCCAGCACCACTTATTGAAGAGGCTGTCTTATCTCCATTGTATATTCTTGCCTACTTTATCAAAGATAAGGTGACCATATGTGCGTGGGTTTATTTCTGGGCTTTCTATCCTGTTCCACTGATCTATATTTCTGTTTTTGTGCCAGTACCATACTGTCTTGATTACTGTAGCTTTGTAGTATAGTCTGAAGTCAGGGAGCCTGATTCCTCCAGCTCCATTTTTCTTTCTCAAGATTGCTTTGGCTATTTGGGGTCTTTTGTGTTTCCATACAAACTGTGAAATTTTTTGTTCTAGTTCTGTGAAAAATGTCATTCATAGTTTGATAGGGATTACACTGAATCTTTGGATAGTATAGTCATTTTCACAATGTTGTTTCTTCCAATCCAAGAACATGGTGTATCTCTCCATCTGTTTGTATCATCTTTAATTTCTTTTATCTATGTCTTAATAGTTTTCTGCATACAGGTCTTTTGTCTCCTTAGGTAGGTTTATTCCTAGGTATTTTATTCTTTTTGTGCAATGGTAAGTGGGAGTGTTTCCTTAATTCCTCTTTCACATTTTTCATTATTAGTGTATAGGAATGCAGGAGATTTCTGTGCATTAATTTTGTATCCTTCTACTTTACCAAATTCATTGATTAGCTCTAGTAGTTTTCTGGTAGCATCTTTAGGACTCTCTACATATAGTATCATGTCATCTGCAAACAGTGACAGTTTTACTTCTTTGCCGATTTGGATTCCTTTTATTTCTTTTTCTTCTCTGATTGCTGTAGTGAAAACTTGCAAAAATAGGTTGAATAACAGTGGTGAGAGTGGGCAACCTTGTGTTGTTCCTCATCTTAGTGGGAATGGTTTCAGTTTTTCACCATTGAGAACGATGTTGCCTGTGGGTTTGTTGTATGTGGCCTTTATCATGTTGAGGTAAGTTCCCTCTATGCCTACTTTCTGGAGGGTTTTATCATAAATGAGTGTTGAATTTTGTCAAACTTTTTCTGCATCTATTGATATGATCATATGGTTTTTCTCCTTCAATTTGTTAATATGGTGTATCACATTGATTGAATTGTGTATATTGAAGAATCCTTGCCTCCCTGGGATAAACCCCACTTGATAATGGTGTATGATCCTTTTCATGTTCTGTTGGATTCTCTTTGCTAGTATTTTGTTGAGGATTTTTGCATCTATGTTCATCAGTGATATTGGCATGTAGTTTTCTTTTTTTGTGATGTCTTTGTCTGGTTTTGGTATCAGGGTGATGGTGGCCTCATAGAATGAGTTTGGGAGTGTTTCTCCCTCTGCTGTATTTTGGAAAAGTTTGAGAAGGATAGGTGTTAGCTCTTCTCTAAATGTTTGACAGAATTCGCCTGTGAAGCCATCTGGTCCTAGGCTTTTGTTTGTTGGAAGATTTTTAATAACCATTTCAATTTCAGTGCTTGTGATTGGTCTCTTTATATTTTCTATTTATTCCTGGTTCAGTCTTGGAAGGTTGTGCTTATCTAAGAATTTGTCCATTTCTTCCTGGTTGTCCATTTTATTGGCATATAGTTGCTTGTAATAATCTCTAATGAACCTTTGTATTTCTGCAGTGTCATTTGTTACTTCTCTGTTTTCATTTCTAATTCTATTGAGTCTCCTCCCTTTTTTTCTTGATGAGTCTGGCTAATGGTTTATCAATTTTGTTTATCTTCTCAAAAGAACCAGCTTTTAGTTTTATTGATCTTTGCTATCGTTTCCTTCATTTCTTTTTCATTTATTTCTGATCTGATCTTTATTTCTTTCCTTCTGCTAACTTTGGGGTTTTTTGTTCTTCTTTCTCTAATTGCTTTAGGTGTAAGGTTATGTTGTTTATTTGAGATATTTCTTGTTTCTTGAGGTAGGATTGTATTGCTATAAACTTCCCTCTTAGAACTGCTTTTGCTGCATCCCATAGGTTTTGGGTCGTCGTGTTTTCATTGTCATTTGTTTCTAGGTATTTTTTGATTTCCTCTTTGACTTCTTCAGTGATCTCTTGGTTATTTAGTAGTGTATTGTTTTGCCTCCATGTGTTTTTACTTTTCACAGATTTTTTCCTGTACTTGATATCTAGCCTCATAGTGTTGTGGTTGGAAAAGATACTTGATATGATTTCAGTTTTCTTAAATTTACCAAGGCTTGATTTGTGACCCAAGATGTGATCTATCCTGGGGAATATCTGATGAGCACTTGAGAAGAAAGTGTATTCTGTTGTTTGTGGATGGAATGTCCTATAAACATCAATTAAGTCCATCTTGTTTAATGCATCATTTAAAGCTTGTGTTTCCTTATTTATTTTCATTTTGGATGATCTGTCCATTGGTGAAAATGGGGTGTTAAAGTCCCCTACTATTACTGTGTTACTGTCAATTTGCCCTTTTATAGCTGTTTGCATTTGCCTTATGTATTGAGGTGCTCCTATGTTGGGCGCATATATATTTATAATTGTTATATCTTCTTGGATTGATCCCTTGATCATTATGTAGTGTCCTCCTTCCTTGTCTCTTGTAACATTCTTTAAAGTCTACTTTATGTGATATGAGTATTGCTACTCCAGCTTTCTTTTGATTTGCATTTGCATGGAGAATCTTTTTCCATCCCCTCACTTTCAGTCTGTACGTGTCCCTATTTCTGAAGTGGGTCTCTTGTAGGCAGCACATATATGGGTCTTGTTTTTGTATCCATTCAGCCAGTCTATGTCTCTTGGTTGGAGTATTTAATCCATTTACATTTAAGGTAGTTATTGATATGTGTGATCCTATTACCATTTTCTTAATTGTTTTGGGTTTGTTATTGTAGGTCTTTTCCTTCTCTTGTGTTTCTTGCCTAGAGAAGTTCCTTTGGCATTTGATGTAAAGCTGGTTTGGTGGTGCTGAATTCTCTTAGCTTTTGCTTGTCTGTAAATGTTTTAATTTCTTCACTGAATCTGAATGAGATCCTTGCTGGGTACAGTAACTTGGTTGTAGGTTTTTCCCTTTCATCATTTTAAATATATCCTGCCACTCCCTTCTGGTTTTTCAGAGTATCTGCTGAACCATCAGCTGTTAACCTTATGGGGATTCCCTTGTATGATATTTGTTGCTTTTCCCTTGGTACTTTTAATATTTTTTCTTTGTATTTAACTTTTGATAGTTTGATTAGTATGTGTCTTGGAGTGTTTCTCCTTGGATTTATCCTGTATGGGACTCTCTGCTCTTTCTGGACTTGATTATTTCCTTTCCCGTATTAGGGAAGTTTTCAACTATAAGCTCCTGAAATATTTTGTCAGTCCCTTTATTTTTCTCTTCTTCTTCTGGGACCCATATAATTTGAATGTTGGTATGTTTAATGTTGTCCCAGACGCCTCTGAGACTCTCCTCAATTCTTTTCATTCTTTTTTCTTTATTCTGCTCTGCAGTAGTCATTTCCACTATTTTATCTTCCAGGTCCCTTATCTGTTCTTCTCCCTCAGTTATCTGCTATTGATTCCTTCTAGAGAATTTTAAATTTCATTTATTGTGTTATTCATCATTGTTTGCTTGCTCTATAGTTCTTCCAGGTCCTTATTAAACGTTTCTTTTATTTTCTCCATTCTATTTCCAAGATTTTGGATCATCTTTACTATCATTATTCTGAATTCTTTTTCAGGTAGACTGCCTATTTCCTCTTCATTTGTTAGGTCTGGTGGGTTTTTATCTTGCTCCTTCATCTGCAGTGTGTTTTTCTGTCTTCTCATTTTGCTTATCTTACTGTGTTTGGGGTCTCCTTTTTGCAGGATGCAGGTTCGTAGTTCCCGTTGTTTTTGGTGTCTGCCCCCCAGTGGCTAAGGTTGGTTCAGTGGGTTGTGTAGGCTTCCTGGTGGAGGGGACTGGTCCCTGTGTTTTGGTGGATGAGGCTGAATCTTGTCTTTCTGGTGGGCAGGATTGTGTCCGGTGGTGTGTTTTGGGGTGTCTGTGAACTTAGTATGATTTTAGGCAGCCTCTCTGCTAATGGGTGGGGTTGTGTTCCTGTCTTGCTAGTTGTTTGGCATAGGGTGTCCAGCACTGTAGCTTGCTGGTCGTTGGGTGGAGCTGGGTCTTAGGGTTAGGATGGAGATGTCTGGGAAATCTTTGGCCGTTTGATATTACGTTGTGCCGGGAGGTCTCTGGTGGACCAATGTCCTGAACTCAGCTCTCCCACCTCAGAGGCTCAGGCCTGACACCCGGCCAGAGCACCAAGACCCTGTCATCCACATGGCTAAATCATTCTGCTTCCTTTTTAACTCCACATCCCAACAAAAACAGACAAAGTCCAACTTATTACAGTTCTTTTCCCTATTCCCTGCTATACAGTTCTGAGAATCTGTCTTCCCTAGGACCTCTCCAGACTGAGATTTTCCATTGTAGTTTCATCACTCCATTTTACCATCTGTCCCAACTCTTGTTTTTGACTATCCTCTCTCCTGTATCCAGGCAGGACTTGGAGAGGGCTCCGCACTCGCAGCAGCGCAATACAAGACCCCTGGCTCTGGCTCCTGCCTGTGCCTCCCTACATTCAGCCAGTGGGAAATGTGTGTCTGTGGTGATTTTTAATGGCAGCCTAGGAAACTAAAACAATATACATTAAGAAATATCGAATGTCAAGGACTGCTTCTTTTTTGAGGCATTATTTTGGGGAAGGACATTTCTTCTAGAGATTTGTTGTACTCTTGAGTTATCAAGTGGCATTTTGAGAATAAAGAGCAAGGGCACCTAACTGTTAGAGACGGCTGTATGGAAAACGAAGAGTTTGTTTTCTAAATTTATCTGAAGAGGTTGACTACAGGTTCTTATGGAGCATGCAGAGCTACCATTTTATGGCAGTTCCTACAAACTGCTGAGATCTGTTCCTTAGTTGAGAAGGAGAGGCTGTGACAGTGGTTCTCAACCTTCAGTGGCCTAAGAATCACCTGGGGAACTAAATGAAAATGAAGAGTCCTGGACCTCATTCCCAGAGATTCTCATTTAGCATGTATGGGTGAGATCAAGGAATCTACATTTTAACAGGCACTCCAGGAGATTCTGCTCTGATGCAGAGGGTTGGAGGGCCACATTTTGGAAAACATTAGGTTATAAGGATGGTTCTAAGCAGAGGAGACTGTGAGGAGTTGTGTTTAAGAGCTGGGTTCTTAGAATCAGATAAGACTGTGGGTTCGTCGTCTAGTTCCACTCCTTGCTAACGTGTGGCTTGGGAAACATGCACCTCTGGGAGGATTATATGAGATCATCCTAGTAAGTGGTTGATGAATGTTGTCTATTAAATTTATTTTACAATTTACTTAAGATAAAAACAATTTGCTCTAATTCTCATTACATAGTGACTTACTTAATTACAACAGTAACTGCCATAGTTGTGCTCACATAGTGTGAGATTTTGATTAGGGTATTGATAAGAGTTTATTCTCCACTTTGGGGTACTGGAGAGGGATCTTGCTGGATATGATTTCAGATAACTGAGACAGCAAGAGGGAACAATACAGCTAGCATTAACAAGAGAAATTTTAAAAGGAAGAAGGCAAACCCCAACTCTTCCAATGCTGTAGTTTTGCCTGAAAACCTGGTGGCTTCTACGTTTACCACTAAAATCATTCTTGTGTATTTGGCATGCCCAGTGTCATAGTTGTATATCTGGGCTGGATTGGAAAGAGTGGCATTCTTGACCTCCAAATTCAACCTAGTTTCTCAGTCAGTCTCATTTCTTTATATACTAGTAAAAGAAGAGGAAAGGAAAAAGAAAAAAACAAAATAGGTGCATGAGTAAAGTTCCCTTTTTATTAGTACTAGAATACTTAAGTACAGTTTCATATTTGTAGAAAACTTCCTCAGTGGGACTGGCGGGCAGGGAGGAGCGAGGACTGGAAGTGAGCAAGGCTGCAGGCATCTAACAGAGGTTTACTGACTAATGCCAGGGGAGCAGAAAGTCTGGTGGTCTGAACCCTGAAGGCTGAAGAGAGAGCTCTGGTCTGAATCTTAGAGCCATGTGGGATAGTAAGTTTCATATTACTACTTTTTAACACCAGTACTCATGCAGCTGAGGCTACACTTAATAGCAGGTTTTTTTTTTAAGTTTTAAAGTAGTATATAAAGTGTTTAAAGGAGTATATAAAGACATAAGGTTAACGTATGATAAAAACCAGTTGCTCTCATCTTTTTTCCTGTTCTTAGCAGCTCACTAGAACAGAGATGCTTAACAAGAGGTTAGGTAAGATCTGTACTACATTAATATGTTAGCATTTATTACCAGACACATGGTATTAGAGGTTCTAGTCATTATAACAGGCAAGAAAAAGAAAGAAAAGGCATACAGATTGAAAAGGAAAAAGTAAAACTGCCTTTTATTTACAGACAATTTGATAGACTATCAAAAAGCTACTGGAATAATAAGTGGATTTAGCAAGGTTGCAGAATACAAGTTCAATATAAAAATAAACTTATTTCTGTATACTAGCAATGAACAGTTAGAAATTCAAATTTTAAAGAATATCATTTACTTTATCATCAACAATATAAAACATTTGGGGGTAAATTTAACAAAATATGTGCAAGACTGCAAACTACAAACATTACTGAGAGAAATTTGAAAGACCTAAATAATTGGAGAGATTACAAGCATACCTTGGAGATATTGCAGGTTCGGTTCCAGACTACTACAATGAAGGGAGTATCACAATAAAGTGAGTCACAAATTTTGGGGTTTCTAAGTGCGTATGAAAGTTATGTTTACACTATACTGTAGTCTATTCCGTGTGCAATAGCATTATGTCTAAAAAAAATGTACATGCCTAATTAAAAAATACTTTATTGCTAAAAAATGCCAACCATTATCTGACAACACAGCGTTGCCACAAAACTTCAATCTGTAAAAAAAAAAACGCAGTACCTGTGAAGTGCAATAAAGCAAGGCACAATAAAACAACTTATGGTTGTACGATGTTCACAGATTGGAAGATTCACTATTGTTAAGAGGATATTTGTCCTCCAAACTGACCTACAGATTCAAAGCAATCTTAATCAAAGCTCCTAGTATGCTGTGTATAAGTTAACTGATTCTAAATTTTATATAGATATGCAAAGTAACTAGAATAACAAAACAACTTTGAAAAAGAAGAACAAAGTTGGGGGCCTTACCCTAGCTAACTTAAGGACTCTTTCTAAAGGTTCAAGTAATCAAAACAGTGTGGTGCTGGAGGAGGGCTAGACGTATCGCTCAGTGGAACAGAACAGAGTCCAGGAACGATTCATACTTATACTGCCAATTCATTTTCAACAAAGTTGACTGATTCAATGGAGAAAAGATGGTCTTTGCAATAAATGGTAATGGAACAACTGGATATCTACATGTAAAGGCAAAGAAACAAATTTGATGCTTACTTCATACCATATACAAAAATTAACTCAAAATGGATTGTGGGCCTAAATGTAAATACTAAAACTATATAATTTCTGTAGGAAACATAAAGGAAAATCTTTGTGACCTGGGCTAGGCAACATTTCTTAGATAGGTGACAGAGAACAAAAACAAGAAAGGAAACAATGGAGAAATTGTACTTCATCAAAATTAAACACCTTGACTCTGCATAAGACAATATGAAGGAAATGAAAAGGCAAGCCACAGATTGGGAGAAAATAAGTGCAAACCAATTCCAAAGAAGTTATATGAAAAGCAGGTAAATCCAGGAAAAGATGCTTAACATCTTTAGTTATTAGGGAAATACAAACTGAAACCACAGTAAGATACCACTACATACTTAACGGAATGGCTAGAATTTAAAAAACTGACAATATCAAGTTTTGATGAGGATGCCAAACAACTGGAACTCTGTCTGCCACACTGCTGATGGGAATGTAAGCTAGTACAGCCACTTTGGAAAAGAGTTTCGCAATGGCCCACTAATCACACTCCTAGGTATTTACCCAAGAAAACATAAGCAAATTCTTTTATGCAAATGTTTGTAGCAATTTTATACATAATATTCTAAAACTGTAAGCAACCCAAATATCTATCAATCCATGAATGGGTAAACAAATTGTGGCATATTCCATACAGTGGAATACGACTCAGCCATAAAAAGGAATAAACTGATACATAAAACAATACGGACGAAACTTAAAAGCATTATGCTAAGTGAAAGAAGCCAGATACAGTTAACTCCATACCATTTAATTCCATTTATATAAAAATCTAGAAAAGGCAAAACTATAGGGACAGCAGATGAGCAGTTTCTAGGGACTGGGGGGTTCAGAGGAGAGGTCTGACTGCAAATGGGGTCATATGAGAACTTTTAGGGGTGATGGGATGTTCTGTAGTTTGATTATGGTGGTAGTTATGTGACTATGCATTTATCAAAACGTATCTAATTGTACAGTTAAAATGTACTTGCACTTTAAGGCAAGTAGACTGTACCTCTACAAGTTGTTTTTTAAAGCTTTTCAAATATGAACTCTAATATCTGCTATAGTCCAAATAGAGCTTTATTTCTGCTGGTTGGATCTCATCAAACGAAAATGTTAGAAAACACAGCATTTAAAGTTTGAAACAAGTCCAAAATTTATTCACATGCACTAATTTTTAATGATTTTTTTGGTATTAGCATTTTATTGGAAACAACATTTTCCTATTCATTCAAATAAACACTGACATATCAATAAGCTTTGCATTATTGTTTTGCACCTTTTTCCCTTTCTTGGCTAATATAATTCCCTAATTAAGAAATTACGCTTAGTGTAACCTGACATTTAAAAATTTCTACCACCCTAATTTCTTTCAGGGTCACAAATATCTGAAATGTTTTCTTGCTACTATCTAGAAAGGAAAGGGTTGAATCAACGTAATTCTGAAGCAGTTACAAATCAATTAGGATTGACACAGAAAAGAATAAAGATGACAAGACAAGTGGGAGACAATGTGTCTTGAGACCAATATTTTAGAAGCAGAGCTCTCTAATATATTAGATCACCACAGTGGGGGCAGGGCTTCAGGTTCATCAATCAAAGCACACACATACACACCCTTGTACCCTTCAATATTAAAACAGTATAGCATCTAATCTGTTTAATCGTTCAGATTTTGGAGGATTTATTTCTGCTTTTAACCAACACCATGACACAGAAACTTATAAAACATCTGGGAACTGGTTTAACATACCCATTGTAACCATCCCCCCCCCCACCCCCGGCCAAGTACTCCCTCTGCCACCACCCAAAACAGAGCACCAATCCCCTCACGTGCCACAGCAACTCAACAGCAGCACCTTCTCAGCGGCACAGAAGGTGGGACACTTGCGTTGAGATTACCTCGCACCGCTTTGAGTTACTCACACACAGTGGCTGTAGACCAGGCCGGGCCTGGGCAGAACTGCGCAGAAGGCTGACGGAGAGGTGGTCACTACTCTCCCTCTGCGCGTCCAGAGGCTCCTGCTCTGTAATCTAGCGCTCTCTCCCCCTTTACCGAACAGGGAAGGGTCTCATTTCAGTACTTTAAACAAGATGATCCATACTTGGATATGAGTAGATTTCAAGAAGTCAACCATGCAACCAGTCTTAAGACATAACCAGAAAGAAATCTGATTTAGTCCTCCTGACGTATAATTTACCTTTCCCTGGTAAAAATTTTCCCACCATAGCTCCACAGAGCCAATAAAAGAAACTGGATTTGAATGCTCGGTTCCTAAGGTTTTGCACTCCCTTTCACTTCACACACCTACATAACCCCTCTGGCTACTGGAGGTTTTTCCTTTTGCTGCCTCCTCCTCACCCAGAGACTCACTTGAGCCTACTGGATGGGTACGTGCTTTGGGGGGAGTATTTGATTTTTTGGCTGGGAATGGAGGCTAGTGGGAGTCCTTGGTAAATTTGTGATTATTAGCCAAAACTTGGCCCTCTACTTCTTGGCAATCATACCTATTTCTTTAGTCCATTCTGTGTCCCAATTGCCCAGATTTGAGTATTTCATGCCTTTGTTTTTCTTTTAAACCTCCACTACAGTTCCTCATCATCCCTCATTCTCATCCTACTTCTCTGAGAAAATAAATCATAAGAAACTTCTACAAGCTCTTACCACCCCATCTACCCACCTACTTGCATGTAAGTCCATATACTCTGCCTACTCTTCTTTATATGGATGACCTGTCCATATTCCTATTTAGTGCCAATTCCCTCCACCTATGTGCTCTATCATCCTGTCTACTCCAGTGATATCTGATGATGATATTTCTCCAGCAATAACCAATCACTCCTGTCTTGCCTATCAACATGGGTATAATTCCTCCCGTCATTCCCTCTTGCCACGTGTCCTCCTAACTACTGCTCACTTCTCTGCTCACCTACATAGCTAAACATCTTGCTTTGTCTATACTCACCATCTTCAATCCTCTCTCATCTCTTCTCTTGGACCTATGCCCGTTAAGCTTTGCCCTCACCACTCCACCAAAACTGTTCTCATCAAAGTCATCAGTGACCTTCAAAAAAAACCAAATCCAATGACTCTCTTCCTCCTTGAAAAACTATTTTACCTTATTTCCTTCCCATATTACTCTCTTGGTGCTTTTCCTGACTCACTGATCACTCTCAAGTCTTGGATTTTATTAGTTTATCTGCACTCATTCCCGAGGTGATCTCTTCCAGTCTTAAAGCTTTAAGTACCAAATATGTGCTGATGCCTCCCAAATCTGTACCTCCAGCCTGCCTCTTTCCCTTGCAGACTCATATATCTGACTACTAACTTGGCATCTCCCCTTGGATGTCTAATTAGTATCTCAAGTTTAACATGGCCCCAATGGAACTTCTTCTTGGTCTCTCCCTGCAAACCTGTGCTTCCCACCATCTCTGTCTCAATTAAAGGCAAAGTGTCCTTCCTCCAGTTCAGACCAAGAAGCCTGAAGTCATCCTTGCTTCCTCTCTCTCTCATATACTCCACATGCGTTCCATCACAAGGTTCTATTGGCTCTACTTTAAATAGATGCAGAGTCTAGCCAGCTCTCGCCACCTCCCCAATTTTACCTCAAGCTGCCACCTCCCACCCGGATTATTGCAAATATCTTTCTAACTGGTTTCTCTGACCACCCTCCCTCCTACAGATTCGTTTCAGCACAGCAGCCAGAGTAATCCTTTCAGAATGTTACTCACTACATTATAACCCACCTCGGTCTCCTCACCCCATCTCATGCAGGGAAAACGCCAAAATCTTACACTCACCTGGCAACCTGCTACCCTTCAGCCCTCGTTTTCTTCTACTGCCCACCAGACTAGCTGCTCCCGCCTCACTGAGTTCTGTGTTCTCCTTTGAACACACCACGCACACTCCCAGGACCCAAGCTGTTTCTCCACCTGAGATGTTCTTCCCCCAAATTCGCCTTTTCAGGGAGGCCCCAAGGACCCTATTTAAGATAGCAGGCTTTCCTCTTCCCTGATTTATTTTTCCGCTATAGGCCTCATCATCGGACATACTATATGTTTTACTTACTTGTTTACCGCCCGTTTTCCTCCTGCTAAAATGAAAGCACCACAGGGTAGTAATTTTGTCGCTTTTACTCACTGGCATATCCCCAGTGCTTCTTCAGTGTGCTCGGGAAATAGCTGTTTACTGAATACATTGAATGAGCAGAAAAAGGGAAACTGAGCTGAGCCTCCCTCTGTGGTATATTTCTGCCAGGAAGAGTACCTGAGAATAGAGCCTTTGCTAACAGCCTGCAGGAGAAAGAGGTACTGGGAGGCTGTCACTCGACAGTAATTGTGATTAATGATCCTCCAGACCTGAGAAGAGAAGGAAGACAGGGGTTTATGCTTTTGTTCTTCTGTGAGCATCAGACATTCTTTGTTAACTTAAGCCTCAGATACTCTGCGCTTCTGCCATTCTCTAACTCTATTTGTGCAAACACTGCTATATTATTGTTAAAGCACCAGTATTCTTCACGGGTTTTGGGCAACCTGAGATGATAAAAGGTTTCAGGTGACGTACTGGGAATCAAGGTCACACGTGTGGGGCAGTAAGAGTAGGGTAAGGGAGCTAACTGACCAACATTAGGACATCTACAGGCTGCCACAAGGGTAGGAAGCTAGGGGTCTATTCAATGTGCATAGAGCTGAGTGAGTTTGATATTCCCCCTCTCCCACTACCTTCAAACCCCCAGATGAATATTTTCTAGTTTATGGCATATTTGACAATGCTAAGTATATAATGCTATATTTAAACTGAAATTCTTTCCTGAAATTATGTAATGCAATACTGAGTGCTTTCTGTATCATTTCTCTCTATCAACAAAAGATACTTCATTAAGCCTGCTGGAATGTTGCCTCTTCCTTAATTGAAGAATTACAGTAGAAGCATTCGTTTCCTCATCAACTCCAAAAATATGTCTTTTTTTTTTTTTTTTTTTCTGTACTTGGGCCTCTCACTGTTGTGGCCTCTCCCGTTGCGGAGCACAAGCTCCGGATGCGCAGGCTCAGCGGCCATGGCTCACGGGCCCAGCCGCTCCGCGGCATGTGGGATCCTCCCGGACCAGGGCACGAACCCATGTCCCCTGCATCGGCAGGCGGACTCTCAACCACTGCACCACCAGGGAAGCCCCCCAAAAATATGTCTTTAAAGCGAACCACCAATCTCCTCAAAGAAAGCCTTGTAATTTCTCTACTGTGCTATTTTTCTTTCTGTCCATGAGACACATAGGGTTCTCACTTGCTTGAAAAAAATCTCGCAGAGCTGGCATTTCCATCAGTGCAGACATTCCTCTGAATACAGTAATTGCTGCCTTACTTACATGACACACTATTTCTACTTTGACCTCTTCCCAGGGGGGTCTCTTCTGCAAATGACCACAGTATTTCATCCTATTATTTCATGTGGCCTGCTAACGAGTTCATCAACCACCTCCCCCCGCTGACCAGACAAGTTGCTTAGAGTCCTTCACACCACGCCCAGACCTGTTAAGAATCTTAGCATGACTTGGTCTGAGATCCCTCCACTTCCAGTCCTGACTCCAAAGCACCTTCTATCAGCTTTTGCCCTACTGACTCAGGTTCCAACCAAACCACTGTTTCCAAACAGAATAGTTCACAAGGGGCAGAGGAGGGTGATGGAGAGGGAAAAGGAAGAGTCAGCAACTCTCAGGGAGCTGGTAATCAAAGGGCTTGGCAGGAAATGGGAACTCGGAAGTCACAGGACGCTGGACTGCCTTTCCTTCTGCCCTCATGGTCCGCCCGCCCTCTCCTACTCAACTGAGAACATGTGTGCACACAAACACACACACTCATTCACCCCTCCCCTCCCTGGGATTTCCAGAAACTGGAGCTAAATTATGATCAGAACATATCATTTAGTTTGCTTCATAATGGACTTTCTTGATATCACAAAAAAGGGACAGTGTTTTCAGGGGGTTTTCTGGCTGCAGCAAATTAGAATATATGCTTTGGCTTCATATAGTTAATTCACATAGCTTTAGTCACATTCACATGGAGACGGCAATGTAAACTTTCTCTTGCACACACAGTGGGGAAGAGGAAGGGCTAAAAGAACAACAAAAAAAAGCTGGACAAAAGGGTTAGACAAGGTTATAAGAGCAAGTGGTGAGGCCAGACTTGAATAAAGTAAGGGAGGAATGTTGGGGGAAAGTTGATTAAGAAAGAAGAAAAAAGAGCCCAAGCAAAATTAATTTCAATATCTATTAAATATCCATCAATGAAAAATAGAGGAAAAGCAGAAAGAAAGTAAAGGGTGAGGACGCAATAAGGGTCAAGTCCAAGGAGTTTAAAAAAAAAAAAAGGACAAGTTACACTCATGTCCATGGAGGCCCTCATTTCAGAGTATTTATCTACAATGCTTGTTTCTGTTAAAACTGAACTTCTGGTAAAACAGAAAAGACATATTTAATATGGTGAACCAACTAGTTGGGATGAAAACTGATTCCCAAACCAAAGGAACATAAGAATATATAAGGTCAGTATTTTAATTTGAAACAGACTAAGTCTCCTGTTTTCAACGACAGGCTGTTACAGCACTTGTGACATTCTTGAATTTAGCAGTGACATCAGACCTTGGTTTATAGAACTGTTCAAACAGCAAGGTCTTAAATACCTGAAAGATCTGTGAATATAAAGATGATCTTAATATTCCTAATGCTCTGGTGTTAAAAACACTTTCCACCAGACCTTGATATACAAGTGGATAAATCATATTAAATTAAATCAGTCTGTACTTGGGGAGCTATCTTAATCAGAAAGAGATTTAATAAAAAGCCTTAGCATAGATGGACCCTCTAATTATTACAGGCTAATATTTGTCCACAAAGAAGAATTTGTTTCAGAATTAGAGACCAGGGGAAGCCAGAGACACCAATTCAGTAATGGAATGCCTAATTAAATGATAATGGAATCCTAATTATAATATATGGCTTTCCCCTGCACATGATTTATTTACCACAACTGCTTTTCTCTTGGTTCATTAAGGAAAACAGTAAAATGCAATTACTGAAAATACAAAGGGTAAGAAAAAATAGGTAAATTAAAATTTTTTTTCAACATGGAGAGATTCAGATGTAACACAAAGTTTAATGACTGGGGGGGAAAAAAGTCCTGCTGCAGAAGATATGACTGTGTTCAATTAGTACATCTAGAAACTGGATGTCTGTCCTACATCCTTTAAGTCAGTCATTGTCCTTATGTGCTTACAATTCAGTTAAGACATACATCCATCAAATCAAAGGTACTGATGAAAAGTCTAGTAAGTGCTCAGTAAATCATGGCTATGATGACGATTGCAGATCCTGTGCTAGCTACAGCTACTATGGAAGACTCAAAGACGTGGAAATATAAGATATAATCATGTGAAAAGTTAAGTAATAACAAGGGAAATTGATAAAAGTTAATACAAAATTTTAAAGAGAAGTAAAGTGAGTGTCATGGAAAATGAGTACTATGAGTTCAGAGAAGGACAAGATCACTGTGGGCTGAAATGCCTAAACAGTTCTGAAAGCAAGAAGAATATTCTGGTTTAACATATGCATGAACCAATTCCTTGAAATTTACAAGAAACGGCATTTTACATTCTAAAAGAATCAAGTAGTTACAGAACAACAAACATCAGATGCCTCAAAAAAAAAAGACTAATGCAATAGAGAATACAGTTCAAAGCCATTCTCATGGATATATGGGAACTTAATGTACAACAAAGATGACATCACAACTCAATGAGGGAATGACAGGTTGCTTAATACATAGTGCTGGAGAAAAATAAAACTGTCCTCAACAACAACACATTTAAAGGAGGACTTGAGAGCTTTCCTGGTGCCGCAGTGGTTAAGAATCCGCCTGCCAATGCAGGGGACACGGGTTCGAGCCCTGGTCCAGGAAGATCCCGCATGCCGCAGAGCAACTAAGCCTGTGCGCCACAACTACTGAGCCTGCACTCTAGAGCCCATGTGCCACAACTACTGAAGCCCGTGTGCCTAGAGCCCATGCTCCGCAACAAGAGGAGCCACCGCAATGAGAAGCCCGTGCACC
This sequence comes from Lagenorhynchus albirostris, assembly GCF_949774975.1. NCBI lineage: Eukaryota > Metazoa > Chordata > Mammalia > Artiodactyla > Delphinidae > Lagenorhynchus > Lagenorhynchus albirostris. The sequence continues at coordinate 65,380,476 of NC_083107.1, forward strand.
ACAACAAAGGGTAGCCCCCGCTCATCGCAACTACAGAAAAGCCCGCGTGCAGCAACGAAGACCCAACACAGCCAAAAATAAACAAATAAATAAATAAAGGAGGGCTTGAGATGACAAAAATTTAAATGTAAGAGGTAGTTATATATTTAACATAAGAAAATGGAGACTATTTTTCTGATCAAGTGGCAAGAAAGGTTTTATTAAAAATAAACTTCAAGAGCATAAATTATATGGCAAAAAATTTTTCATGAGTTTGATTACATTAAGTGTTTCTGTTCAATGAATATGTAATTGAATAAGGACATATTTGCAATATTTAAAACTGAACAAGGGATTAATATCTATAACACAAAAAGAACTAGTACAAATCAATAAGTCACTATAGGAATCTCAATAGGAAAACAGAAGATATAAACATAGAAAAGGAAATGCAGAAGCCTAATTGGCACATGAAAATCCTCTGTAATCAGACAAATGCAAACAAAACACCAATAAGGTACTACTGTACACATATCTGACTGGCAGAAAGTAGAAAGTTGGATAATACCAAATGCTGGTAGGAGTGAGAGGGTACAGGTACCCTCAAGCACTGCCAGAGTGAGTTTAGAGGGGAGTAACCATTTTGGAGAGCAATGTGGATCTAGTCAAATTAAGGCTACCTAATCCTCTGCCTCAGCAATTCATACTCTCGGACATGTATCACATGGCTACAAAAGAGAGCATAACAGCAGTGCTTCTGTGATGGTGAGAGTTAGAGGCTACCTTGGATGTCTGTCTTTGGGAGCCTCAATAACTGAGATGTGGAAGGGACACACCATGAAGAAGACAGTAGTCAGAAGCCAAGGATTAGATACACGTTTAACAGCATGATGACAAACTGAAATTATAATGGAGGAATCACAATTCAGGCATACAAGAATGGAATCAGGCAGCCACTAGGATCTGGTCTCAGACATGCCTCTGCACCACTGAGAACCTGAACTTTCTTTGAACTGTACAAGACCCAAGGATACCACCAATCACATTCAGAACAACACCTGCCAGCTGCACCACTATGGTCTCAAGGTCTCTCCCTGTAACTATGCAACCATTTTGGATCCCAACCAATCCTTACTTAACAAGCATCCTTACTTCTTGCCAGCTCCAATTATAATTCTCGATAAACAATTCATGTAACTGTAACCTTGTGGTTTTTGCCTTTATAAACCTCCCCCATTTTGTAGTCTGGCAGAACACAATTCAAGTGCTTCTTGAATCTGTAGCTCCTGGGCTGCAGTCCTAATAAACCTCACATAAACACCTTCTTATTTCAATCAAGTCCCCTTTTCTAAAATTTTGGTTAACAAACATGAATGTATTTTAAAAGCAAAATGCTAAGTGAAAAAGCAAGAAACAATGAGATATTAAACAGTCTAATTTGTGTAAACTTAAAAATGCAGGAATACAAAACACACCAAAAATTTTATAGGAACAATAGAAGCAAAAGGATACACATTCCATGTATCAGAATACCTATGGACGGAGGAAGGAATAGGAGTAGGGTACAGGAAAAAAGTGGAATAAATAAAAAACAATAAAGACAGAAGCTTTGCTCAAGACCAACAACAATGTCCTATAAACTAAGGAGTATGATTAACTCAATTCTCTGAACCCCAGGTCTGCATTAAGTAATAAGTGCTTTTAAGTAATTAATGGACAGTAGAAAACACAAATCAGGCCCCCCCAATTAAAGAATCTAAATTAGTTATCCTATCTACTCAAATAATCGCAAATTTAGAAGGGAAGAGCTAACAGCATTTTTGAAGCAGGATTTAAAGCTCAATCCCCACTGCCATGGAACACTGTAATTTTAATACACATCATGGGATGGCGGAGGGGAGGGGATGGTTTATCTTGGCCAGTAAACCTTATTCTAAACTGGAGTACTACAAATTCTGAGATGCGATTATTTAGATCTCTGGTTTTTATGTGCAACGTTTTCGTTTTGGGTTGTGAGTCAACTGAAACCTGTCAAAATATTTTAAAATTTAGGAACAGCTTTGCTGTGACTGCTCAGCTCAGCTCCCCTTTAATTCTCACATCTGAATCTAAAACAGATCTTTACTTGAGCTATCTTCATCTGCAAAGGATTTATATGAGGATCTATTCTCTTTTTTTAAAATTTTACTTTGAATAATTTTAGGTTTATAAAAAATGTTGCAAAGTACTAAAGTGACTTCCAGTAAACTTCACCCACCCTCCCCAAGTGTTAGTATCTTATACAACTATAGTACAATTAAATAAAACCAGATTAACATTGATACTTTACTATTAGCTAATCTGTTGATCAAATTTTACCCAAACTTTTCCAATTTTTCCACTGTTGTCCTTTTTCTGGTTCAGGATCCAATCCAGGAACCAATGTTGACAATTATTTTCTGGAAGGTCTCTCAATTTGGTTTGTCTCATGTTTCCTCATGATTTAATCCACGTTATGCATTTTGGCATGAATACTTCAGAAGTGATGATGCTCCCTTCTCAGTGAAGCTTATCAACATCCATTATCTTTTTAATACAAACTGATGCAACGTGGATGGGCAACATTCACTTCCAATGTACACATCACCGTGGGTTGTTATCACTAGATGATAACATCTCATAACATTCAAAGGTTATGTTTTATTTTCTCCCAGTCATCTGAACTCTGGGATCTGATGATAACGTATATATTGTCTCCCTTCTCTAAATTCCACAGCTCTTTCTGTGAACTTCTCTTATAGCACTTACCATTTTTCTAGTTTAAACTGTTTTTGTCAAAATCATATTTCTCGGATTAGATTATATACTCAAGGGCAGGCTGCATGTCTTTCTCTCTTTGTATTCTCCACATTGCTTTGGATCTACTATTCATACAGGTACCTGTTAGAAAAATGATTCCTCTGTATTATGAAACCTAAGAAAAATAAAAGAAAGAAACTAAATGCTAACAGTAGGCTATGTACTTCCTCATACCTTATTTGATACTCACAATAACCCCATGAAGTGGGTATTGAGACCCAGGTTAAGTAATTTGTACACAGTTACAAAGCCAGTAAGGGACAAGGTGATGGTTTTAACCTAGGTCAATCTGATTCTAAAGCCCTGGGGTTAGGGTCAAGAATTTAATATAGGGAGGCAGTTCAGGATTTCTCATTTTCAGTTTGGTAAACTGAAGATCAGAGAGATTAAATAATTTTTCAAAGAGGCTTAGAGTTTGGCTGAATACAAGGACGAAGCTTAGAGTTTGGCTGAATAAAAGGACTAAATTTAGAAGCTAGGTTTCCTGCCTCCTAGCTTTAGTTAGCTCTTTCCATTTCATAAAAGGACTGGAGCGCAGGCCCCCAAATTGTACTTTGGTATTCTCAATAAGCATATTTTTAAAAGTTAAGATCTAGAAAAATATAACTGGTCTTTACATTACCTTTTTAAAAGTCTCTCAAAAAGTTGTTTGGCAGCAAAAGCCTTTTAGACAACTTAAATATCTTAATTTTATTACACTGCAAATATAACTGAAATTCTTTCCATTTCTGAAACACATTACAAACAAAACATCAATTAATCAACATTTACCCAGAGCGGAAGAAACACACTGTTCTAATTGAGAATGTGGCCAATGGAAAAGGACTGGGCTATGGTATATTTTCTTGCCTGTGTTTCTGAAATGGAAAAGTTTTCCATTACTCTTCTAGGTATGATTATGAATACCTAATTCTAGTCGAAAGAATTAGGGGCTCCTATGTGAACTTTAAAATGGTTCCTTCATTGACCTGTAATAAAGTGAGAAATGGTATGGTCTATCACATTCCTAGGGTAAACTAGGTCATCTTTTTAATGTTTTTATTGATTTATTTATTTTATTTTTGGCTGCATTGGGTCTTTGTTGCTACGCGTGGGCTTTCTCTAGTTGTGGTGAGCGGGCACTACTCTTTGTTGCGGTGAGCAGGCTTCTCATTGCAGTGGCTTCTCTTGTTGCGGAGCACAGGCTCTAGGCACGTGGGCTTCAGTAGTTGTAGCACACAAGCTCAGTAGTTGTGGCTCACGGCTCTAGAGCGCAGGCTCGGTAGTTGTGGCGCATGGGCTTAGCTGCTCCACGGCATGTGGGATCTTCCAGGACCAGGGCTCGAACCCGTGTCTCCTGTATTGGCAGGCAGATTTAACCACTGCGCCACCAGGGAAGTCCCTAGGTTATCTTTTATTCCAGTGAATGTACATTGCTATGAGTAAATTTGCTACTTAATATGAATAAACCTCGTTTTAGTAAAGTATCTCTTACATCCAGCCTGGCAGAGAAAACTGAAGGTTTATAAGTGAGTAGGATGACCATATAAATGAATATTCTCTTGTGGTTCATTCATCTCTGTCTGTAGTTTTATCTCTATGGTGCTGCTACTATCCATCATTCTCATGAAAATCTATCAGCGACTCTTGGGGCAATATTTCCTTTTCTCTCTAAAGAAACAGAAATACTCTATACCTGGCTCAGCTGGAGTCACAGTATGACTTGGGTCTCTCTGACTTGACTGTCTTCAAATCTCTCTGTAGATTTGGCCTCCACCTTTCTTAACCATAGTATATATACAAAAATATTGCCCACACCGAGGAAGTTCGGAAAGGCAACCTGATAGCAAAATACATTCAATAAGACTCGCTAGCTTGCACATTTAAAATGAAGGCTAAACTTATATTCTGGTATCTTTCAGTCTAGAAAAAAAGCTCAGTCATTCTAAGGCTGACTTAGTATATTTCTCTCATGTACTGCTGTAGATGCAGCTTATTAGAGATCACTTCACTCTGTGTGTGTATGTTGTATCCTGCCCCAAGCTCCAAGGTCAAAGTCGGTTTCAATGTCAAACTAAGCTGTTCCTACTCTGGTGTGTGTGTGTGCGTGGGGGGGTGGTCCCTGAAAAATCATTCTTGATCTTACTAGTGTCTAGAATGGCTTAAAAGTAGTCATAGAATCAGCTCTAGACCCCTATGAATACCTACATAAGCATTAATACTTGAGACTTCCAAAAACTGACCTTAGGAATTCATCACTGAATTATATGGAAGCAGAAAGCTTTTAATCTTGTAGTTCTTACAATTTTTTTTTTTTAACTCACCAACTCAGTCAGAAATTTTACTAGATTGTACAGGTTCCTCAAGAGTAATGTCTGAGTATTAACAATGTCTTTGTATGTCATATAGCACTTAGTTCGATGCTGTCTCATTATAGACATTCAATAAATATCTGCTGAGTGAGTGATAATTAACTATCATAACTGGCTTAATAAAAATGTCTTAGCCTTGTTAATAATCATTTTCATTCAAGTATCAATACGAGATTTTAAATAATATCTTAAAACGGTGACTTTAAACTTACGTGGCTTTCAACTTATGACTTATATATCCCAGTCACCTGGGACGATTAGTGATGATGGTATCAAGACTGGACAGAAAATTGGGTGCTTGCTTTTCTCACTGGATCTGAATTATAAGCCCAGTTGTATCTGATCCTCAGTCATGTAGCTGAGAAAAGAGTTGCACGAGCTACTTATCCAAGAAACACAAAGTGGAATGCCACTTGCTAAACTATTTTAAAAAGTCACTAAGGCAGGTCTATTTATAGCCCATAAGCAGCCAATAGCCCTGGGGTGATGACTTGAGCTATCTTTTCTCTCTTTTTTTTTTGAATTTTATTTTATTTAGAGTTACCTTTTATCTTATGAAGCTTGAGAACAGAGTAATTTCAGGACTGTCTGGGAATTATGTTCATTTCAATAAAAACTTCAAATGATTTGGAAACTCTTGATCAAAGTAGCCCCCCATCCTCCATGCCTAAAGATGAGTAACATAAATCTCTGCATGGTGGCCATAGTGGAAGTTGAAGGTACATGACTGAGAGAGAACTATAATTTCACTGGGTCATTGTTAATGGGAAGAGCCTCTTACGGGTATGCTTGGGCTAAGAAGTACTTTACTCTATTCAGTGGGCCTAGTACAAGATAAATTTGGGGCATTCATCAAAAGGAAGAGATGAACTATTCTTCTATTTTCTACATTAAATCCTTGTGGGCCATCTCCCAGAATACTTCTGGCTTGATGAATATATAAAAATGGTGGCAGTGATGAACAGAAATGGAGAAGCTGAGAAGAAAGTAAGTAGTTTGGTATTAGAAATATTATATTTGGGGTGATAGAGACACTTCTAGATAAAGTGTCTCTACCTACTGGAGATCCAGGTAGGTCAGACCTCAGGAGACAGGTTAGTCAGAAGCATAAATTTGAGAATCATTAGCAAACAGATGATAGTGGTAGTCACAGCATGGAGGTGTATTCTAAGGGAGAGACTATAATGAGAAAAGAGCTGACAGCAGAGGACAGAACTTTGGGGAATGGTCTTTCCATTGGAGATCAGAAAAGGAAAGGAAGTCTGCAAGGGAGACCTAAAGGAGAAAATAGTTATGAGGAAAATCAGCAAGATGTAAAGGTGCACATGTGTGTAAGGAGGAGTCCAGATACCCACAAGGGTCTAGGCCCTACAGCACTGTCATCTGCGTTTGTGTAGTGCACTCATTCTGATTACTGGTTTGGGGCACTGACTGCGAGGGGGGCCTTAGTTTTTGTCAGTGCAGCAGCAGCCTCTTGGTTATCTCTTGATTAACGTTCCCTTGTGGGAAATCAGTCCGAACTCAAGATTTTGAGGAGTAAAAATGTGAACTTGGTATTTAAATTGGCACTTTCAAAACATAAAAGATAATTGAGAAGACTTCATATGACAAAAGATTTTGCTCACCCATTTCTCTACCTGGCACTATCTAGATTCATTCTGACTGTTCACCAAAACTGCTATTGAATCTTTCTTTAAAGGTGGAGATTCAGAGCCATAGGGGGGAAAAAAGGGATGTATATTTCACTCCAAGAAGTGGGACTTATGTCACTGATGAGGAAAGTAGCTTTCAGAATTATTTAAAAATTAATTTTACTAGGCTGAAATTGCCTTAAATATCTTAGATGTTTAAACACTTTTTTAAACATGAAAGCAATTCCTAAAAATAGCAATACACAGAGAAATCTGGAGAAATAAATATACTAAAATGTGACATGCAAATTGATCTGCTTTAGAATAAATCTGCATATAGTGTCCTGCAGTGGTACATTTTACAAAGAGAATTAAAGCCATGAAATTAACATTTTAATGAAGCAGACAGACTATTGACTTCAAGACTACTCACTGATTGCAGCTTCCAGGTGGCCTAATGAGATGAAAATGAAGTTTATACCTTCAGCTAGTCTAGGCTAGGGCTGTTTGGAGATGGATTGAATTTAAATTAGAAAATACTGCCGTGTGCAAACATGTTTAAGCTGGCAAGTCGTCTTTGCAAACCCTGGCACCACAAATGCTTAATTTAAAATACTTATGGCCTCCCCCACCCTCGCCCCTCACACACACGCTCTAGTCTAATTTTTTCTAAGCACTGTCCTAAAAGCAGTGGGAAGTGACTGTACTTTGGAAAACATTAAAACAGCTTTATCAGAATGATTGCTCTTAATCCTCTTACAGGGCCATGAAATATAAGAATGAAAGGGGTGCATGGACACCAAGTGGGCCTTCCCACCTCTGGGTGAAACTTTCAAGCACAGGGACACCTTGGGGCAGCCTTTTTCATTGTAGGCAGCTCTAATTTGTAGAAATGCTCTCATTATGTGAGGAAATTTGAGACTGAAATTGATTCCCTGGGGACTCCTACTTCTTGGTGTTAGTTCTGTCTCCTAAAAACAAACAGTATGATACTATTGAGTCAGGAGATAGATAGGCCCCCCAGGGTGAACAGCTGGAGTTCATTCCCTGTGGACCAATACTCCAAGATGAAAATAGCTGGACAATTGAGAGAGGAGGCTGGGCCCTGCCCAGATAAGAGACCATATATTTCTCATTCTCAAAGTCAAGGAGACCTTGCCGACTAGAAAGCTCCATGGAGGTCAAAAGGGGAGTGATGTCAAGGCTACCCATAGGCCTCTTCGCTGTAATCCATCTTGGCTGAGAGATGCATGGACACACATGGGAGGATCCTGAGATATACCAAATACAGACTCAGAACCAGGTAAATCAAAATGACTGGCCAAAGGAAACCCGGAAGAAATGCCCCATATAAGTGACTGAAACTACCACGAGGGCACTACTCTCTCTCAGAGTCTGCCCCTGTGCCTTTCCCCACATACTGTACTCTTTTTCCTCCTAATAAACACTTTACATGTTTCACTACTTTCCATCTTTGTGGGAATTCTGTTCTGCAAAGCCGAAGGGCCAGGGCCTTGTCACTGGCCACTGGGCCCTGGTGGTCTAGCGGCTAGGATTCAGTGCTCGCACTGCCCCGGCCTGACTTCAGTCTCTGGCTGGCAACTGAAACCCTGCTTCAAGCTGCTGCTGGCCAAGGCCACCTGAGATCACTATTAGCTTTTGTGAGTAACAATTCTTTGAATATTTAGAGCAGGGGTTGGCCAATTCTACCTCTGTTTGTGCAGCCTGTGAGCTAAGAATGTTTTTTTCATTTTTAAATGGTTGGGGAAAAAATCGAAAGAACATATTTTATGACATATGAAAGTCATCAAATTCAAATTTCAGTGTCCATAAATAAAGTTTTAGTGGAACACAGACCCTTATTCCCTTGCACCACAACAGCAGAGATAAGCAGTTGCAAAAGAAACTATGGCCTGCACAGCCTACAATGTTTACTATCTGGCCCTCTCCAGAAAAGTTTGCCTAATCTTCTCTTAGTCTTCTCTAAGCTAAGAAGTCACAGTTCTAAAGAACAGAGGAAAGATTTCCAGACTACTGAATGCATTTCTGTCTGTCCTTGTCCCTTGCGGGTTGCTGAGGCCTGGGAAGGAGAATCTGAATTGTCGCAGGGTTGTAGCCCGGAAACGACACACACCTCTTCAGCTCTATCTAGGCCAGAGCTGGTCCTACGGTCCTGACCAGCTGGAAGGGAGCTTGGACACATATGGAGTGAGAGGAGAACCATACTGATGAGCATTAGTAATGATCGTGGCTTCTAGTCAATATAAAAAGCAATCACCTGCCCAGTTCCTCCCTAACCTGTAATGCCACTCCCCAAAGATAATCATTTCTAACATTTTAAGCTGTTTATTCTCATGTTTACCTCCATATAGCTATGTAAAATGCCTATGCTGATATTTCCTAAGTTTTTAAATCTTTTTCCTGTTATCTGTCAACTTCCTACTATGAAAAATGAGGATTTTTGTAGCATTTCTTGTAGCATTTCTCCCCATTCCTCCCTTCCTCCATGGCCCTAATACAGTTATATCATAATATTGATAAGGTCAATGGTGTTTACTTTAAAAAACAAGGCAGATATTCACAATGTAGTTGTATAGTAACTATTACATTTTTTTCCTGTGCTACTAATCATTTTCCCTGGAGTTAATAACAGCCTTATTTTTCCCTTTGCTTAATTTTCTAGAGACCTGCCATTAGTTCATCCCCAAACTTAGCCAGAAGTACAAATCTCCTTCCAGTACATTCACACACACCAGGCAGTCTATCGGTTTCACCCTCTTGGAGACATTCTTCGTGGAACCCCCCACGCTTCTGCTTTGATCAGGACTGTAGTCTTCAAGGTCTGCTGTGCGGCTACCATCCTGGATCTTCCTTCACCATCAGCCTGGGGATTCCCTTCCTAGGCTGTTTTCCTTGTTTCCTGAATCTTCTATCTTTATCTTTTTTGGTTTATTTCTTTATTTTGTTAGAATTCATCCTCCCTTAACACCCTAAGAAAGGTGCATGAGAGGTAAACTTTGAGATATTAAATTTTTGACAACACCTATTCTGTCCTCACACTTGATGGAGAATTCAGCTATATTCAGAATTCTTAGTTGGAAACCATTTTCCTCCAAAAGATTAAAGGACTTTCTCTATTTTTTCTACCAGCGTTGCTTTGGGCAATTGTGATGCCATTCTAATTTTTGATCTTTTGAATGTTATTTCCCCTCTTTCGAAGCTTTTAGGATATTTGTTTTGTTGCTGGTATTCTGAAATTTAATAATGATTATGATTTGTGGTAGGTGTTTCCCTTTCATTATCTTGCGCACTCACTGGGCTCTCTCAATCTAGACATTCATCTTTCTAGAAAAATCTGGGATCATTTCTTGAATAATTTCTTTGATGATTTACTCCCTGTACCAAAGACTACAACTTTCAGGAAATAGTTTTTTGAGTGTTTACTCTGTGTCAGATACTATTTCTTACGTATTTTGTTTCTTATATAATTTGCATTATATGTTAGTGCTAAGCTTCTTATATATATTTTATTTCACTGAAGCAGCACAGTGTGTTAGGTAAAGCTTTATTACTCTCATTTACTAATAAGATGTTAAATAAATCAGCAAGGTCACACAGCTAGGAAGACATGGAATTATGATTCTAGCTCAATTCCTTCCTCATTGAAATGTTCTAAGTTATTATGTTTTACTGTCTCGGAAAGAAAGTTGTAGTCTCCATTTCTAGAGATCTCATCTTTCTCTAAATTTAAATGTGATCAATCTAAAGACAAGGGATGGGAAACAAGGGCTGAGTTAATGTGATTGAAAGAGCACCATTCAAGGATCAGTGTGCCCACAAAGCCTCCCAAGTAGATGGCCATGGTGCTTAAGCTTTCCGCCATTAGAATCACTCCTGTATTTCAGATCATTAAAACAAAAGCTCTCCGTTACTGAATGTGCATAATACACAGAAAGGAAGAAAAAGAAAGGCATTTGGGAGAAACAACTGATTAGACTAACCGGTTGTGAAAAGCTCTTAAATGAGACACAGAACTAATGATTTTGGACAAGTCCAGAGTTTAGAACAATCCCCTAATGCCTGTGTGTCCAGGTAGAAGCCTAAGATGGTGGAAGATGAGCAGGATCTCAGTCCAGGATGAGGAGCACAGAAGGGAAGAGGTGAGCCTCTAACACAAGCCTCACCCCTTTAACCATTTTCCTAAAGGCTGGCTTCATGAATTAAAGAGAGCCTTGAGAAGTTACCTCTTGGGGTTCAAATACTGGACCTGGTTGTCCAGTGCAGAAGGAATGAACTATACACTCTTCTGAGGGGCATTTTCCAAGCTGCTGGTAAGATCCAGTATGATCCACAGTAGCAGAAAGTGTTTGTGGTTTTAAAAGCTCAGTAATCTACTCTGCTGTACTGTTAACATAGCTGCAAGGATAATCTCTCTCGTACACACTTATCAGCCCATTATTTCCTGGTAAAAACCCTATGGGTTTTCTATTTGTCTACTTGATTAAATCTAAGTACTGCAGCCTAGCACTGGAAAGCCTTTTGAGAAGGAAGCTGGGTGGATCCCAACCTAACGAGCTGCCCCTTCCGCCCCATCACTATATTCGCCCTAATAGCCCACTGTTGGAGTTGGCCCCAAGCCTGTCTTGTTCCCAAATTTATGCTATTCCTTTCTTCTGCATTTTTGAATTTTTTATTTATATGATACACCAACTGAATTACACTATTTATAAAGAACTTACATGCAATGTTTATTTCACTTTGTTGGTATGTCTCTGGCACTGCACTGAAAAAAAAAAAGCAAACAGAAACCTTGCCAAATAACTTAAATGCTTCCATTAAAATGTATTATTTTCTGCATGTGCTAACCTTGGAATATGAAGCTTGCAGCACTGACCATGATAAATGGGTTTGTGCTAAACTAGTCATATTCATGTGAATACTGAAAAGTATTTGTTGGTGGGAAGTTAACTGGCCCACATGGGATTAAACCCACAATCTTGGTCTTATTGGTCTTTAACCAAAAGAAATAATATACTGAAGTAAAGTTAGTGTTCTGCTTTGGTTGTTTTACCACTTCAATAATTATCTTCACTCACAGAGGAACTTTAGTGTTGAAAAATCGCCCAGAAATACTACAACAGTTCTTGGCATGTAGTAAAAATATTTGAAAAGTGATAGCATACCATATTCAAACTTAGAATCCCAAAATTCAGGCTCTCTTCTGGAAAACTATGCAGGCCTATTATTTGAAAACACTAGTATAAATATCACCTTGATATAAATAAACCTTCCTAACATATTATTTTTAAACGTACCTTATTAAGGTCAGCAAAAGCTGAGAGTAGCTGAGTCTTGATGGACGGGTAAGAACGGCATTGCAAACAAGGGCAAATGTTCCAGTTGAGCATGAGCACAATGTGTTCAGGAGGCACTGAGAATTCAAGTTTAGCAGAGTGAAGATCAGGGGGAGGTACCAGTGTAGCGCAAGTTAGAGCTGGCACAGAACTGTACTCAATACAACAGTGATTGGAATGAATGATGAAAACTTAAGAGAAGAAAACTTCTGGGTCTACTGTAAGAATCAGGAAGAGTGGGCCTAAGAAAAAGACAAGGAATAGGAAACCAGACAAGAAGGAAGAAGGTCAGGAGAGCTTGCTGTACACCAGTAATAATATATTACAGGAAAGTACCTCAAAGAAAATAGATAAAAGATGGGAGGAATTCAGTACTAAGAAATGGGTGGGGCTTCCCTGGTGGTGCAGTGGTTGAGAGTCCGCCTGCCGATGCAGGGGACACGGGTTCGTGCCCCGGTCCGGGAAGATCCCACATGCCGCGGAGCGGCTGGGCCCGTGAGCCATGGCCGCTGAGCCTGTGCGTCCGGAGCCTGTGCTCTGCAATGGGAGAGGCCACAACAGTGAGAGGCCCGCGTACCGCAAAAAAAAAAAAGTTCCAAAAGGACTTTCATGTTTTCACCTTAAAGGATGCAACATAAATAGTCTACTTCTTAATTCAATGCTAAACTCAAAGCTCAGGTGCTGCGATCTGTACCTGAACGGCTAATTAGTAATAATTATGATGTGTTTATGGAACACATAAGTGTGGCCCAAGTACTGAGCTAAATTCTTTACAGAGATTATGTCATTTGTTGCTGACAATAATCCTAAAAGGCAGATATCCTCATTTTACAAATGTGATGAGGATAGTTTAGCAGGTTGATCATCACACTCTAGTTTGGAAAGTAACATTTTTTTCTTCTATAGTTGTAATACACACAATTTTAGTTATACAAACTGTTTTTACAATGCCCTAACCTGTGAAAGTAGCACCCTTTTATCTGCTGATTGACAAATGCAAAGCAAACTGCATATCAGCTACCCAAATTTAGCTCTAAGTTAAAGGACTGAAAAGAAGAGAACATTTTAGAACATTAAACTTGTATCATCACAGCATGCTTTGATGTTACAAATCATACAGTGTATTTCATTAGTGATATCTGGAAAAGTAATGGCTGGCATGTTAATTAGCCTTAGTTAGGCACATCCTTGCTGGTTTATAGGTACTTACCGTTCTTTCTTGTTTTAGTATGATATTTGGCAACCTTGAACTTGTTTTATTTGTGTAAAAATACATTGACCTGGCCCTTCTGCATGCTCAAGTATCTGAGTTTTCTATGTATATTTAACATACCCATGTTACTACCTGCTGCTAGGTAATTAGTTCCCAAAACTCTGAGTTTCAAGCAGTGAAACATAAGATGATCTGTTTTAATGTCAAATTTCCATTCCAAATTTGTAATTTGCCTATTATTTTCCCTCTGCTGTGTAGGAGCCATGCCTCATCACTCCCAGAATATATATTAGATCCACCGTCACACTGAATGGCTAATAAATAGATTTATTGCTTCTTGGTAGGGCAAATCAAATCTTATTCTTTCTAAGGCATTCTTCACTTCTTTTTAGAAGTCAAGTGATTTCCTTGCCACCTATAAAACTGTTTCAGCTAACAGATAGCTAAGCAACTACCTTTTTTCCTATCTAAAAAGCAATCTCTCAAAAGCCCTAGTTAGAGTATTATAAGATCAGTGCTGGAAGCTTAAAGTGAATAGCTGACAAAAACTATTTTAAGTGATGTTTTAAGCCACATCTTCTTCACCCACAAATATTCTAGAATTACTAGGAGTTTGGATGAAGGCCCTTCCTAAGCAGAAGGATCCAGAATTCTTATAGACAAATCAGGTTCCAAGACTCTTCTCTGGATACTCTAGGAATAGAATGACTATATGAGTGAAATCAAATACACCAGAAGGGCAGAGCTGAAGGCGGATTGGATGCTGGGACTTATTACAAGGGGTCCTTTTCAAATGCTGGACAAACAGCCAGAAAGCATCCTTGCCTGTTGCTAAACATTCGTCAAAGACAAAAAGCTTGTACAATCAATAGCAGACCCAAAGGGAACTACAAAACCAGTGGGTGGAAGTTCATCCCTTTATAGTAGGATACACTGATATGCTTTGAATAACAAAGATAAAATAGCTTTTATTTACAGTTTATCTATCTACGGGAATACAAATCTGTGGTTTGTTTTGTTGCTTTCATTTCTACAGTGTAATACATAAACTTAATTCACTCTAATAATACTAGTGCTTAAAGAACAGACATCCAATTTCAATAGTTTTATAATTTGGGAATTAGGTGAACAGGAGAAAAATATAATCTTATTCAGCTGTATGTCTTAATTTAAATCTTTAGTAGCTGGCAATACACTATCCCCTTTCTCTACTTTTTTCTCCTCAACATGGCACCCCTCAGAGTGATTCTCCAGGCTTAGGATAAATACAGATTCCAGTACCACCCCTTCCTCAATTCATCCAATTAAAAATAAATAAAAGCAAGGTCAGCATCCAGCTCTGTTGCAAAGAACGTGATATCCTAGAAGACCTCTTGGTACTGTGTTGCATACACCAACTATAAACCCCAGAGAGATGACAACATTTTGTTCTCAATAAAACTAAATGTGGAATTTGAAGACATAATGTTTTTTTAAGTGTTCTGAAGTTCACTGTCATGAAAGGGCTATGGCAGTAGGAAGTTCCAAGTGAACCTAACTGAGATTTAATATCTGATGAACTGGAAAGCAGGCCAATTTGCTAAACAACCAATTTGCAGAATTTACAAAATGTACTGTTTATCAAAATCTTGTTTAACTATCAAGTTTGTAGCAATTCAGATTGGAAAGGAAAAACATTTTAACAACTTTTGAAGACTTCTAAAGTTTTGATTGGCTTTCATTGGATGTTTTATTAATTTGCTACAGCTGGACAAAATTGAGGGGGAAGGGGCAGAGACTGAAAGGTAAGGGGAAAGTCTGAAGCCTCAGAATCCCGGAGCTCTGGCTCCCAACAGCTGTACCAGCAACTCCATATGACTTTGCATCCGCTTTCCTGCCCCCTCCTCACCTCTATGTGCATAAATGGTAGGGCAGAGTAAAGAGACCCTCTTAGGAGGATGTCTGGGGCCCAGACACAGGAGCAGAAACTGGTAAAAAGGAGGGCAGAAGAGGAGGGCAAGGTGCTTTTCCCCAAGGACTGAGTCCCAGGGAAAGAGAAGATTCTGATCAAAAGTTCAAGGAACTCCTTCCTAGAGGGACTTCTGTCAGGATGAGAGAATACAGGGCTGCCTGGCCCTTGGGGAGCTGGCAACTTGGGGAGACATGCGGCCATACCCAAGGCAGTAACACAGTGTCTCATGCCCATGGACTGCAGGGAGAACTTCTACCAGAAGGTCAGAGCCCATGAGACAGCAAGACTTGGAAATTCTTGGTGGACACTTGGACAGAGACGATGAGGTTCAGCAGCCATGCAGGAGGGGCTCCAAGATAGGACTTTTTGATATTAACCCAAACTCATCTGCATCTTTAGGCCAGGAAGACTTGGGGACATTTGGAATTATCTTTTAAACATTGTTCTTGAATTAAAATCAAGTGGAGCAACTTGATTTAATTCAAATCAAGAGTCAAACTATTTGTCTAAAGGGAGAACTGTTCAAAAAAAAAACTTTGCCGTAAACAGCTGAGTTCTTCATACTATAGATATTGTTAGGAAAGGGAGGAGATTATAAACTTCAAGTTTTAACTCATACCATTTAGTTTCCATTTTCTCTTATATTATTTGTCATCCTACTCTCTGTAAAATTAAATTAGATAAGAAGCCTATCTTTATACATATAAACACCTTATATTCTTACAAGAGGACATTTCAGGCTTCAGAACTTCAAAAGATAACTTAATGCCTCAGAGTCTGTATCTTTGAATCTTAGAATTTTAAATTCAGTACAGCCAGTTTCTATTTAAAGTTTCCCTAATGGGTTTTCTATTTCTGAGAAATTTTATAATAACAAATACAGTTACTAAAAATAATCTCTTTGAAATTACAGTAACCGCATGAGAAAGATGTTGCATTCTGTAGTCAACGTTATTTTTTTTTAAAGCACTACCATGTTTAAATAACCACAAATTGCCAAGAAGTTTTATAAACAAAAAGAACTGAAGATTCTTGAAATCTCAGAAAATCATCAGCTTCCTAGAAGTGAGGGAGATCTCAGAAGTCTTCTAGTTCTATCTAGTTTATCCTGGCCCCCAATTCTCCCTAAACTACCCTCAAGGCAGGGAATGTTTCTAGAAGAAGGAAATGTCCATCAGGGTCAAGTGTTGGTGATGGGGCAAAAAGGGACAAGATCTGGGTTTTACGACACAGGAGACAGTTCCAGTTCAGTGGGACACGGGGGTGGGAGACTGACTACAGAGCTCATGAAGCCATTAGGGGTGAGGCCGTAGTGACAGCGTCCCCAGCTCTTCTAAGAAGCTTGTATCTGAAGGGAAGAAAGAGGTAGAGGGAAAGTTGGACTAGGGGCAGGGATTGAAAAGTGTTGTGCAATTGTGCAGTTTTTTCCTTTTTCTTTTTAAAGACTGAAGACATCTGAATGACATTAAATGCTGAAGACAGGAACCATTAGTAAGTTCAAGTTTAAAGCTATGGTAAAGAAAGGGGACAGAGTTTAAATTGAAGTTTCCTGAGGGGGCAGAAGGCTATGGGATACATTGTGGAGATGGAAAAAAATGAAATGAAATTTTAGACAGGAGGATGAGCTCTTTCATTACAACAGGAAGCAATGAGTATAGATTCAGCTAATCTGTAGGTCTGAGGGAAGAAAGAGAAGGGAGTTCTGGTTTGATGGTGTCTGATTTCTTTGCCAAAGAAATGGGGGCAGGAGGATGGGCGCTGGAGTGTTGAAGATGGGCAGGGGAGGCTTAAAATTGCTACTGCAGAGAACAGGAAAACTGGCCAGGAAAATACAGAAAAACAGCCAGCACTGAGGGTTCTTTGGAGATCCGCAACTATACTGGGTTGGAGAGTGTCCATCCCCACCGCCGCCCACCACCCCACAAATCCATGTCCACTGGAACCTCAGAATGTAATCTTATTTGGAAATAGGGTCTTTGCAAATGTAATTAGTTAAACTGTGATAAGGCTGTACTGAATTAGGCCGGGGGCTAAATCCAAAATGAGTGGATCCTTGTAAGAAGAAGACAGACCCAGGGAAGAAGGCCACGTGAAGACAGAGGCAGAGATTGGAGTTATGTTGCCACAAGCCAAGGAATGCCAAGGATTGTTGGCAACCACTAGAAGCCAGAAGAGTCAAGAAAGGATTCTTCCCTAGAGACTTCAGAGGGAGCGTGCCTGCTGACACATTGATTTCAGGCTTCTAACTTCCAGACCGTAAGAGAATAAGTTTCTATTGTTTTAAGCCAACCCAGTTTGTGGTAATTTGTTACAGCAGCCCTAGAAAACTAATACAGCAACAAAGAATTTATTTTGGCAGTAATCTGAATGCTTTGGGGGATTTTCTCCAGTGGAGCTCAAAGCCAGTGCAGGTAGAGCAAAGGCAGTCACCTGGCGAGACCCAGGATTGCACCTCTACCAGGAGTGGGCACTAGGGCTCAGGTGCTGACGATACTGGCAAGAATATGGTTTAAAGGATGGGCCACAGAGTATAACTGGGACTGGAGAAAAGAGTGCAGGCAGGTGAATGATTATGAATAGGGAAAAAGAATAAAGGCATTTAGGGAAGAGAGATCTTCACGAGAGTAAAGAACAGCTACAGGGGGCATAACTAACCGACAGTTGTAATATGAGACTGTCATCAGAGAATGAGATGTTTAAATTTAATATTTAACAGGTAGAGCAAATCCAGAAGACAAAATTCAAAGTATGAAGCAGCATGGATAACGGGGAGATCAAGAAACTGAGCTCAGTGTGTCATCACATACATGAAATTACCTACGAGGATGGCTTGACCAGGGATGGAGTGGAAGGCTAAGCCAGGTGCTAAGTCTCCTCTCTACACTGAAATGAAGGCTGCGGCAGAGAATGGAGAGATGGTTTGACTGATATGTGAGAGGAGTAAAAGTTGCTGTATTTAGACACAAAAGGCTCAAAAAAGAATCAAAAAAATTTTTTTGAACTCCAAGGTACATTAAGTCAGAGGTGAATTAAGAACATCATAAGGTAGTAAGATGTGACGATGAATTGCTTTCACTTGAGAGGGCAACAGGAAAGTAGCCACCCCACAGATGACTGAGATAACTTCTCTTATTTAGCTCATATTTCTCTTACAGAGATTGTAACTTGGCTGTTACAAAGTCACTCTTATATCTAACACTTTACCTTTATTTATGTCATTTAAGGAAGCCTAGAGTTTTTAAAATACAGTGATGTTGGTTCCTTATCAGGACAGCGATTGGTTCTTCCTTTCCCATGGGCATCAAGAAACGTTGTTTGAAAGAAAGATCACTGATACTTCATGATGTGCTTGAGAAGCAAAGGACCTCAATGAAGACACAAGACCTTAATATCAGGCTCTAGAATGGCTTTGCCAGTTCTTATGGATTCTAATCATTACAGAGGTCTAGGAACCTTAAAGCAGAAAAAAGTCAGGCTAATTGTCATCACTGAAAGATTTTTTCTTTCCTTAGGCTGCATCATCAACTATGACCAATTTTAGACAATAATTAACTAGACAATTACAAGAAGAAATCCAGAGAACCTTCTAGAATACTGTCAGAGTGTAGCCATATGCCATCAATCTCTACACTATGAAAGCAGTGATCTTCTTTAAACTTCTTTAAGACTGTGGCATCTGCACCTACAAAACATATGATATCCTGAATGGATGCATTAAAGTCACCAAGAAGCCCTCTTAAAAAATAAGCCATTCTAGATATGAATCAGCTAACCAGTATAATTAACAACTGAAACAACAAAGCTGTTTTTGGTTATATGTATTGAGGGCTGGGAAAAAAGGGGAGCAAGAGCAGAGTAGGCAACAGGCTAACAGTGTAGAAAAGTGAGGTTCATGTATGCAACTGCAACACAAACTGGGGCATCTTTTTTTTTAAACTGAAGTATAGTTGATTTACAGTGTTACATTAGTTTCAGGTGTACAATATAGTGATTTGATATCTTTATAGACTTATTCCATTTAAAATTATTATAAAATTTTGGCTATATTCCCTGTGCTGTACAATATATTCTTCCATCTTATTTATTTTACACCTAAGTTACACCTCTTAATCACCTTCGCCATCTTTCCCTACCCCTACCACTAGTTAGTTACCCACAGATAACCACTAGTTTGTTCCCTGCATCTATGAGTCTGTTTGTATTATATTCATTCGTTTTATTTTTTAGATTCCACATATAAGTGAAAACATACAGTATCTGTCTATCTTTGTCTGACTTATTTCACTGAGCATAATATCCTCCAGACCCACCCATGTTGTTGTAAATGGCAAAATTTCTTTCTTTTTAAATCGAAGTATAGTTGATTTACAATGTTGTGTTTATTACTGCTGTACAGCAAAGTGATTCAGTTATACATATATATGCATTCTTTATATATTCTTTTCCATTATGGTTTGTCATAGGATATTGAATATAGTTCCCTGTGCTGTACAGTAGGACCTTGTTGTTTATCCATTCCATATATTGTATAATAGCTTACATCTGCTAACCCCAGCCTCCCACTCCATCCTTCCCCCAAACCCCTCCCCCTTGGCCACCACAAGTCTCTCCTCTATGTCCATGATTCTGTTTCTGTTTCATAGGTTCATTTGTGTCATGTTTTAGATTCCACATGTAAGTCATATCATACGGTATTCAGCTTTCTCTTTCTGACTTCACTTAGTATGATAATCTCTAGTTGCATCCACGTTGCTGCAAATGGCATTATTTCGTTCTTTCTATGGCTGAGTAGTATTCCATAGTATTCTGTGTGTGTGTGTGTGTGTGTGTGTGAGAGAGAGAGAGAGAGAGAGAGGGAGAGGGAGTGTGTGTGTGTGCACGCCACATCTTCTTTATCCATTCATCTGCTGATGGATACTTAGGTTGCTTCCGTATCTGGCTAAAACTGAGTTGTCTTAATACAAGTACAGTTAAATGGCTACATAAATTCAGGGAAGGGAGAGACTATTTCTAGCTGATAGAAGCAGGAAGCTTCATGGACGAGATGGCCAAAACTAGTAGTGATCCTTTTTCTCTCATCTTCTTGCCCATTTCAAATATCTCTATGTAATATTTCAGCAGGGAAGAAAACAAAACTAAAACAAAGTTAAAATCCTGAGTGATTATCCAAAGAAAACACCAGATACGATATGTACACCAATACCTAGGAGCCTGAAAAATCCACTGGGTGGAAATTTAACATTATAGGCAGACCCTGGCACAGAAATGATGGCAGTTTTCGGCAAGATTTCCTTTCCTCCTTCCTCTGCATTATATTCACTTCACTTGATAATACACTGGCCTACTCTGGACAATGTCCCCAGACAGACCTAGAATTTGAAGGTTTTATCTGTTCTGACCACTCTTCCCCAAGGTGAGAGTGTGACATTTTAGCAGTATCTTGCGAGATACTGTGCTGGGGTTGAGGTAGGAAAACCTGGATCTAAATGGATGGACCAGTATCGCTGAAATAAGGAAAAAATTCAAGTATGTACTTGCTGGGCCTTGGGTAGGGGCAATGGCAATCAGGTAGGGAATGCTGCTATTGCTGTGGTGATGCAGAAGACTACTTTTTACTGCACTTCCATGAACCAATGAAGCCTATGATCTTGGAGTTTATAAAAATGGAATTTGAATTGTGATTGCTATTTGTACTTCTATATCCATATGGCAAAAGAGGCAATTAGAAGCATCTGAGAAACTTCTGGTTTAGCTCCTCAAATGAATAATACCAAATAAAATTCTGTAATACAAATTAATTAGGATCTAAATACTGAGTTTTATTTTAACAATAAGCCACAACAATATCCTCCTAATTAATACACAATAAATGACTAGTTATATCTGTTAGCTAACTTAGCTATGTCTTAAATTTGTGTGAGCCAACACTTTAGATACCCACCCACAAAGGAGCTAATTAAAGTACAAAATAAAATGAACTGGTTCATAGAGAGGTCCATCCACCACTCTTATATAATCTGGTGGATTTACTTCATTCATTAATTTATTCATTCACTTTTACTGAACAACACAGGAGCACTGCCCTAGGCAGAGAGAGAAAGAGAAACAGAGACACTGACAAACTCATGATTCTTACCCCAAAGGAACCTACAATCTAGGAAAGAAGATAAAATATATTTGCAAATTACACAATTCTTAAGAGTGGTTCAGCTATTGTAGAAGACTGGAGGGGGATAGATAGCACTGCCAGCTGAAGAGGTCAAGAAATGATCTACCTGAGCTGGGCATAAGAGAACAGGTAGGTTTGAAGAAAGGCAGAAGACATAAGACGGTTGCAGAAGGTGAAGAGAAGGAGTGAGGTCAGTGCAGGGCAAAGTGAGTCTCCACTTTGGATGGAGCTTAAAGCTACAGTGGGAAGTTAGATTGGGCCTGTAGCACGAGGTCGGAGAGCCCAGCAATGCTTTTTATTGTTTTTATCAGCTTCCTTTTCTCATTTTCCACAGCAACTATTCCAAACTCTCATTATTCACCTCTGTCCCCTCCCCTCCCTACCATAATCATCACATTACCACGTAACCTCTGACCTGATAGAAGAGCCTTTCATCAGAGCACCCCTCACTTTCTCACCCTTTACTCCCCAAACCAAAATATATATTCAAGTTCAGCCTTGCTTCCTGCCTTAGAAAATGAGGAATCCCCTTAAGTTTGTTTCTGTTCCTGACCCCTCCTGATTTCTCAGAAAATTTGCTCCATCATTCACCCATTTCTCGTCCAGCTTTTCCTCTATTAAGTTTTCTCAGCCTTTAAAAACACTCAACTCCCCTAGTATCCTTGATGTGGCTTCCCCTTCTGTTGACTGCTCCAGCTCTCTCTTCTCCTTTATCAGCAAATTCCCTGTAGGAAGCATGTAAACTTGCTGTCTCCACTCACTCACATCAATCTGCACTCCACTCACATCTGGTTTCTGGCACCCCCATTCCTGTGAAACTACTCTCTCTAAGGTCAACAAATACATCCTAGTGTTGTACCCAGAGGATTCTTCTAAGGCTTTATATCCAAAGATTCTATTGGCACCTAGAATTTCAGATAAGTTGCTAATGTTTTAGAAAATGAATCCATCAAAGTCCACGAGTATTGAACCTTGCAAATTGGCCAACTACTGCTGAAAAAGATTGATTTAGATGAAATCAATATTTGTCAATACATATCAAGGGACTCCCTATCTGGGTTTTGAACGTTAAAAACATGGTTTAAGGCACAGCTATTAAAGTTTGGGGTAGGTATTAGAGGATGGGGCTTAGATTTTATGGCTAACTCTGTAGATCACTAGGGGTGACAGGCACTAAGTAAGTGGTCCCACACACAAAAAAACTGCAATATAAAATTATGGCCATTTACAGCCATACACAGAAAAGGCAAGATTTTTTTAAGTCAAAACCATTTGTAAAAACACAAATAAGATATTTCTCCAATGATTCTTTCTTAGGAAACAGCTTTGTAATTAGGATGAATCATACTTTTTTCCTACTATATGCCATCATATAGTTCCGCAAATACCTCACTCATGGATCAAAAGAGATGTAAAAAAAACATGAGATGCAATTACTTTTACTGAGTCTTCCTTTAAATTGAACATAATTAATACAGAAATCTCAAAATAAAAGACTATTTTGGGATGACTATGGTGATGGAAAGCCTACAGCTCTTATTTTATCTGAGAACAAGTAGTAAACTGCTTAGGAAGATAATCAACTCTCTTACAATACTAAGAAGGGAACAATTTACTCACCAGTCCCAGAATATTTATAGTCCTAAATACTACCTTCACAACTCCCACCATTTCTGACTCCTTTTATTTTTCACTTTGTTAGAAGTGAGACTTCACAACAACCAAGACTACCTCTCTAACTCTAGCTCTTACCACTTAAAAGGATGAACTTTGGGTTCCAGTCAGGGCAGTCTCCAACACTGGATCTCCAAGCCCGACTGTACTCTCCCAGTATCTCTAGCAAATCAAATCCTGTTGTTCCTCAGGATCTAATTCAAGCCCTGGTTCCCTAAACTCTCCCCTTGCTCTGCCAGTTCACTTCCACCCTTCTCTTCTGCCTGGTATACGGTCTCCATGGTACTTGATCATACACTAACTTTCCAAATGTGAACACACGAAGATGTTCATCACAATTTTTTATTTTCATGCTGTCACCAGCATGCCTTAACCATATAGTATCAACTATAAAAATAGGCTTTACCTAAGATTCAGATTATTTGCATTTACAGAAAAAAAGGTATTTTCTTTAGAATATCTAAATACAAACACCTTTCATCATAATTTTAAATTTAATGCATACAGGACAAACTTTATGACATGCTTCCCATTGCCCAAATTCTGTTCATCTGTCAAGTCTAAACAAAAGTCAGTATTTCCCATCAAATCCTTCCTAATTTCAGTTCTCACCAATATCCATCCCTAAGGTATTAAACTATAAGCCTTCATTATGACTGATTTAGTAACATAAGAGGCAGCTACAGTCTACTTGAATTATTAAGGAAACTAATATTGGAACCAACATATTAATGATATTTTTACTGATCAGAAAGGTTATTAATAATTTCGTTAACAAAGATTAATTCGTAAACTATTTGGAAACTTTGCTTGGATTACTATTATGAATGTATTGTGGTTGTTAAAATTCTGTTCTGGATGAAAGCAAGTAAATCCCCTGACCCAGAAAAGAATGTTCAAAGTAATTTCCATATACTCACACCAACAGTGCAAAGTGCCTCTCCTGACTGGAAGCATATCAGGGCCAAGTGGCAGATCTTTTATAATAACAACTAACAGCAGTCTGCAAAAATAGGAATAGTTTGTTGTCCAGCTTTGAGGAGTGCTAGTTAACCGAACTCAGTCAGATCTCCTACCCAAGAGCAGTGATAACCGTGCCCAGAAAAGACATTGACTAATACTTCCTTTTCTGCTATAAACTAGCTCATCAACATTGTAAATCACCAAGAGCTTAGTGCAATGAGTAAAATCTAGGACGACTCCTTATGCCTTGACTTCTAAGAAGGTCACTGCTAAGGTTTATGTTTGACTGAAGCAGTTTTTCTTCGCTTGGATAATAATACGTCTTCCCCTCAAGCCCTATGCACACACATACTTTAATACCTGGCTTTGACACCGTGAGCCATGTTTTTCTTATTTTATCTTCTGCTAAAGGCCATTTCAAATCTATGAGGAAATGGGAAAGATGTAAATCATAAATAAACTATGAATACAGGATTTTAAAACTTTTGTACAGCAGTCTCAAAAGTTTTGTCAAAATTTCCACATGGAACCCCAAACTATTTTCAGACTACATTTATACAATGCAAGATTAAGCCAAAGAATGCAGAGTTTGGGGAGGTAATATCTATCAAAGCAAACAGTTGTTAACCTACAGATAAGACAACTCTCAACACAAATTTCTCATATTTAACATCTAAAAATTATGTAGCACCCTCACTGTATCAAAGGCTTGTTGTTTAAGTCTACAAATAACCACACACTGTAGATTCTTTTAAAGTGTGTTCTATATAATAAATAACAAGGAATTACAGACAGCTGTTTACTTAACAGTACTCAAGTATTTGTGAGGAGTATCTTAGTCACCACAAACAGGCATGTAACATGAGCAACAGAGAACAACAAAGACAAGAAGAGCTCAAACAGGACACTTGCTGTTCAAAGATTTATGAAGGCAACTTTTATTCATGTAAAGTATTAGAATGAAGACAATCCAACACATTGTAGATTGCTGTTTTTTACATTCAAATGAGACTATGCCTGGAAAAGGCACTTGATAAAACAAAGGTTAAGAAATAAATGTACGTTAGTGGTTATATTTAATTTCTCTTTCAATTATTATTCCTTATGAAAAAGATGACTAAGTCACAATGAAAATTATTATGTATTAAGTTACTAATTATCACAAAATAAACACACTAAAATAGGCATGTTGTATGTACATGCATGCTCTGACAAGTCAGTATTCTTACAAGAAGGAGAATACCTGCAATTTGCTCCATGTGGTCAAATGCAGTACTTAGGTGCAGAGAGAATGAAAGCTATTGAGAACACGTGTGCTTTCCTCTCCTACATAACTTTGTTATGAGAAAGCAGGTGAATTAGAAAGTTACTAACATACTTTCAACACCTTACATTTCATGTAGCATAGAAAGGCCAACTTAGGATAACTGCCCAGGACTTGTTCTGCTCAGTCCAGATTCTATGACAAAGTACATTTGGGCGCTCTTAGAAATCAAATGATAAATACAGGGATGCTTATATTATAAAATATATAATAGTAAATGTAAACAATTATTTTATATAATTATGCAAAATAAAATGGAAAAAAATTCTTTCGTTTAGAAAGCTATTCAGATAATTTTCAACATTAATAAGCAAATAACTTCTATATTTAGTTTCATGTTCCTGTGGCACTGATTTCTGATCAGAATCTATTTTTAAAAAATGAGGGCACATGAACTTGGTTTGCATGTGCACACGCATAAGCACACACTCACGCACACCAGCAAGGTCAGTATTGTTTTAACAATACCTTTGCAATACTCAAAACAAACATCAATTTATTTAAAAACAAAATCAAAACGAGAAAAGGTCCTAGCAACTGGAAAAAATATAGAAAAACTATTTTGAATAAGAAAAAAATCTATAAAGCTAAAAGAGAAAGGGCATAACCTTTAAAAATATGGAAATGGGACACATGCTCAGAAAAAAGGAGAAACAAGTTAAAGCTGTAAGGCTTTTAGGACAAGCCCAGAAAAGAAAAATGATACATCCACAATGAAATTATATACCATATAAAACAAAAAGGCAGGCATAATTTCCTGTTCAGATGAATTTCTGGATTAAAGTGTCCACAGCAGTTAGATTCAGGCCAACATTCTCAGCTTTGGTGAGAATAAACTTTGATTTTCATATGAACAGGAAGCTGAAGTATGATATTGTTACATACGTTGTGCACACGCACTGAAACTCTTATTTTGCTTCAAAACAACATTATAAGGACATAAAGATTTAGTGCTTAGCTGCCACTCGGTGAGATAACACCATTATGGCAGAGCTGCCAGCATTCTCTGCTGTTGGTTCAGCTGTCTCACTAATGCTTTCAGAAGGAAAAACTGAAAGAAGGGTTTAATGTATGTAACAATATTCTTTACAGTCAGTATACAGCCTACAGAAAGTTATCACTCGAAGACAATTCCACAAATTTTACTTACAAAGCTTCTTCCACAATTCTAAATTTTAAAATAAACATATTTTGTAAGTGTCAACAGTTATCAGCATTTTTCAGTGTACTACTCTTAAGAAAATAATATAAACATTATAACAGAGTATCAATACTTAGGCATTTTGAATGAGTAAAATACAGCTTGTATATAATTTTCACTCATTTGTGAAAATGGTAATCTCACCAATTGGAGAATATGTATTTTGAGGATTTTTATTAATGGTGCCATAAGACATGAACTCATCACTGAGGCTCACCTTTCACACTAGTCGGCATTTATTATAGCTGGCCGGTGTTAGAGAAATAGTACATACCCCCAGAACAAGATTTTTCTCCTACTGAAGTCAAGTGGTACAGAGAAGCAAAAGGCTGCAATGACTGTCTTCTCAGGACTATCTCAGAGGCTGAAACTCGCTGAGTAGAAATACTAATAAACCGGGAAACATTTAAGAACCACAATTCCATACTGATTTTCACATGATCAAATGCCAAGAGCTTGTTCATGTAAGTTGCAAATAATATGCTTCCGTATGTCCCTTCTAATAGTATAGATAATCTGGGGGGCGGGGAAATCAGCCTTACATGTATCCTACAGTGAATACTGAAGGTGGTAGGGGGCATTACTAATCACAAGTGCATGTGTGTGAGATGCTGAAAACAGCAGCTACAAAAATTTGTACAAATCTATACTGAGTACCTGTAATACTCATGACACTAGGACCTCAGCTATAAAAATCAACAAAACACAGTACCTACCCTAAAGGAGCTCAGAGTCCGAGTGAGAGATGGACCAAAAAAGAAAAAAAAAAATCACTGATTACAGAAAATATGAAAAAAGTGACTGACAAACGCATGGAATATGACGAGAGTAAGAAGAAAGAAGCCCAAGAACCTGGTCAAGAGATTGTCTGAAATGTAAAGGGCATTTGAACTGTCTTGAAGGACCAACAGGAGCTACCCAGATGACTGGGAACAGTTCAGGAAAAGGAATAGCATGAGAAAAGCATGTTCGACCTGGCTAGAACAGAGGACATGGAGTTACAGCCAGAAACAAGGTGAGAAAGGCCACACAGACAGGGACTGAGCTTCGGGCAGTGGTCTATTGACCATGCGCAAGGCACCATTCTGTTAAGTACTGCAAACAAAAACACATGAATCTCAATTGTTTTCTGCAGGCCACACTGGCCACCCTCAGTTCAGACGTAAAGTCACCTTTAGTTCCTTAGTAAAACCTCAGCAGGCTCAACTTCCCTAAGAGAAGCCTATACCCATTTCCACCTACGAGTAAAGCCCTTGGACCTGTACTTAGCTCGTGATACAAAATATCTGCACAATAGATGCTTTATGAAGAGTAACCAAAATCTGTACAAACCAATTCTCATCCAAAGCTCAGTGAGTAAAATACCATTTGTGGAGAATGATTTGAAGGACATGCAGTCTCTCCACACCTTTAGAGTTAAGACAATGTTTGGAGCTCTTATGAGGCTGTTTTTACTGAACTACTCTTTCTCCTTCTGCCATTAGCCCATGTGGGCAAGCGCTCTGAGGCTACGTGGAACAGTTAACATTAAAGATGCTGTGAGGCTGCTGGGCACGACAGTGCACAATGTCCTCTGTGAGGAACCAAAGATCTTTCTCTCAAGTCCTTCAGAAATGGTCATGCTTTTTCCGAGCATGTGGTTTGCTTTAACCTTATGGCCCTTGTCAATGATACCATTCAGTTCCCTTATACAGAAGATGCCAGAAAGCTCAGGACCAATTTATAGACCTATATTTTATAGGATTATAGAGCTTATATCATATGTCTTATGTATACAGTAACCTTGTAACATATAACCTGTCTATTAAATTCATCCCTTTATTGTCCCTTTACCTTAATTTTTTTTTTCTTATGTCGTGGTGCTGCTGTTATTGTACATACATATTTATGTTTGCCACTTTAAATCTTTATTGGAACATAGCAGGGTATAAAATTACAGCAATCAAGCAGCTGATTGGTTCAAAAAATTTAAAGAGTATCTTTTATATGCCAGGTCTCTGCTGAAGGCTAGGATAAAAACTGTCAGTGGACCTGACTCGATGCTTATGGTCAGGAAACTGAGAGTTATGGACAAAATGGATAATTAAACAAGTGATAATACCATAGGAAAAACATTTATATAGGGCAAATATAGTAGGAAAAGCATTCACATAGGGAACACAGAAGACGAAGATACCTGGGAAGGCTTCCCAAATGAACTATTATCTAAGCTGTGACCTCCAGGCTGAGTAGGAAAAGTTCTGCTATAGTGGGGAAGGCTCAGAGTACAGTACACTCTGGGCAGGGAAAGCAGTTCAGTATGTCTGGGATAAGTGGTGTAACTAAGGAGACAGCAGATAGGCCAGAGAGGTAAGCAAGGACCAGGGCACAGAGGGCCTGGCAAATCATGTTAAAGAAGTAGATTTAACCTTGGAGCATTGTGAAACCCAGAAGGTTTTGCCGGGTGCTGACACAATCAGATTTGCACTGTAACATTTATTGAGCGCTTGCTGTTTTCCAGGCCCTGTGCTAAGTGCTTTCTGTGCCTGACTATACTGAATCCTCAGAAGAGTCCTATAAAATCATAGAAAGTAAGCACTATTATTACTCCTATTTTACAGAAGATGAAAATGAGGTTTAATGAGGGAAAGGAATCTAGCCAGCCACACTCCTAGTCCTAGTGAAGCCAGGATTCTAACCCAGGTCTTTGGACTCCAGGGCCTGAGTGCCTAATTTAGTGTGCTGTCACATTCATTTAGAAGAAGCCTTGATTGATAATGATGGTAATGACTCTGTGGTGTGAGGAATATAGGAGGAAAAGCAATTTAGGGGGAATGACAAATTCAATTCTGAACATACTGAAGTGCCTGCAGAACCTCCAAGTGGCAAAAATCACATATATGGCTCTTTAGTAAGAAAGGGCTTTTGGAACAAGGGTTTAGAATTAGGAGTCATGAGCACATGGATGATCATTTGAGCCACCAACCTGAATGACATGTCCCAGGGAGAATGTGTGGAGTGAGAGAACAAAGGAGCCTGGGAGAGTCTTGTGAGGAACATAGAGAGGACTGAAGAACCTGCAAAAAAGTCTTGAGAAGTGGCCAGAGAAGTAGGAGAAAAAATGACAAGCCAAAGGGAGAGCATATTTCAAGAAGAATCAACAGTGCCAAATGTTGCTAAGAGGAAAATAAGTAAGAATGGAAAGGTATTCATTAGATTTAGAAATAAAATCTTTGTTCTTAATGGCTTAGGTGACATGGCTGTTGCTGTCCTTTTAGGAAGGTAAGAGGTAAAGTATATTAAAATGGCTATTAATATAAGATCTGTGCCAAGTCCTATTAGAGAAGAAAAAGAGATTCAGTCCAGATGTCTGCCAGCAGGGGGAAATGAGAATGGACTCTTAGAAGAAGATCATTAAAGGAAAAACAGCATTTGGAGATTAAAGAAAAGAGCAAAGCCTTGCAGGTTTTAGCCTGGACAGATATAACCAGAGGTAAAATTCAGAAAGCATAAGGCACAGTCAGGAATAGTCCATTAATTCAAATAGGTTGGCTCATACGGCATTAGTGGTAAGATTTAAAAAGTAGATTGGAACCATGTTATAAAGTCTTCACCAAGGAATACGGAAGTAATGCACATATTTAAATGTCTTTTCTCCCTGGAAAATGCCTAATTATTCTTTAATTCTCAGCTCATGTGCCACCTCTTCAGTGTCACTATAAGTAAAAAAAGACTAGCCTTTCTTTATGTGCTTAAGTTACTTTCTATTTGTATCTCTTATGATAATGCATTTTAATATTTCCTAAACTTGATGATATTCAAGGGAATTGGGTGTTGTCTCGGTACTGGCAATATCTCAGCAAGTCAAATAACATATGTGCCCGAGAAGCATTTTCTGAACAAATAAACATACACACAATTACATTAGAGTGGTACTTTATGAAGACTGACTGTTAGCTGTGTGCAGTATGGATTAGCAAAGAAGAAACAAGAGGCACTCCAGTGAGAAAGCAAGGAAGCGTGAAAAGGAGAAGTAATGGGATCCCATCGAATGGGGCCATTGCAGAAATAAAGGAAGTTTCTCTTCCTTTATGCTTGCAAGGCAATATCATAGAATTTGGTGACCAAATGAAATGGGGCAGGGCATAAGACTAACATTTTTTAAAAACTTTAAAAAATATACCCTGGACTCAGTAATTAGATTTGGAACTATATCCTAGGGAAATAATTAGAGATTTACACATACTTTCGCATTATTTAAAAGAGCAGAAAGCTGGAAACCATTTTAATTTTTAATAATAGAGGCCTAATTAAATAAACTGTGGCACCCCTATCGGATGAAGCACCAAGCATACATTAACGCATCATAAAAAATTATGTGACGATGGTGAAAAATGCACATTATAGTAAGTTGGGAAAAAATTTTACATAACAAAATAGAATTTGACCCAATTTTTAAAATAAAACATGGAAAAACACAAGACTCAAAAGGCACTGGATATTTGAGAAGTGCCTGACAAGACTATGGGTGCCATTTTCTTCTTTGTAATTAATTTTCCAACTTTTTTTTTAAATAAAAACTTTTTTTTTTAATAGGAAGAGAGCTAATATTGAGAAAATCAAGTCATCAGGCTAGTTTGAGAGTTGTTGGCAAAAAGAAAGAAAAGATAGAACCACAATTTGAAAAGACAGATAGTTTGAGTTTTGTTTTAGGGATTAGAGAAATAAAGGAAGAACTGATAAATATAGGAACCAGGAAAAAAAAAAAAGAGATGCTTACAAAAAGGAAATCTTGATTTATTTTTCCATTTAAACAAAACACACAGTACAGCCAAGGATACCAGGGAGAGATCTAGGTGAGAGAGAAAAAACCCCTACAAAGATGGCATTTTTGTAGCATCTGGAATAGAAAAACTGCTAACTTCTTACATAGCAGGAAGAACATGGGCTTTGGCATCAAAGAGACCTGAGTATAGATCATGGTACCTCCACTCAGCAGCTGTGTGACCCTGGACAAGCTGTTAACTGAGCCAATCTCCTCGGGTGTAGCACAGAGCAAACCACCACATAGCACAGTTATGAGAACTAAGAGATCTGTAAGAAAGTAGCTAGTGGGGTAGCTATGAGCCCAGGAGCCACCACCAGACTTTGATTCAGCAGGTCTGAGCCTGGACCCGAGTATCTACGTTTTTAAAAGCTCCCTGGGTAATTCTACTGCATGGGCAGCAACATGTGAACAGTTCAGTGCCTGGAACAAGGCAGGTACTTGATAAACATTAGATGGTTGTTTTTCTGGACAGAATATAGGGCTTCTATCATTTTTCATTAAGGCTATCATGACTTTCTTCACTGAATACAGTGGCAAGATCTGTCCCAAGTGAGCTGTTTGCTTGAGTGACTTGATCGAGAAATGGAAAAAATAAAACATCACTCTCTGGGGGTAGGAATTAAGTTCTTCAACAATAATGGCATCACACAACCTTCTTAAATATTGTCTGTTACTTTACAGCCAGGTCTTCAGCTCAGTCAGACTGGTTTTGCCTTAGTTGACCAAACACTGTGCCCTTTCTTGTACTCTTCCTTTCCTGTTCTCAGCCGTCCTTATTTGTCCTGCCTATCCAAATTACATATAGTCTCTAAGGTCCAAGGGAAATTCAGCTTTTTTTTTTTACATCTTTATTGGAGTATAATTGCTTTACAATGGTGTGTTAGTTTCTGCTTTATAACAAAGTGAATCAGTTATACATATAGATATGGCCCCATCTCTCTTCCCTCTTGCATCTCCCTCCCTCCCACCCTCCCTATCCCAACCCTCAGGCAGTCACAAAGCACCGAGCTGATATCCCTGTGTTATGCGGCTGCTACCCACTAGCTATCTACCTTACATTTGGTAGTGTATATATGTCCATGCCTCTCTCTCGCTTTGTCACAGCTTACCCTTCCCCCTCCCCATATCCTCAAGTCTATTCTCTAGTAGGTCTGTATCTTTATTCCTGTCTTACCCCTAGGTTCTTCATGACATTTTTTTCCCTTAAATTCCATATATATGTGTTAGCATACGGTATTTGTTTTTCTCTTTCTGACTTACTTCACTCTGTATGACAGACTCTAGGTCCATCCACCTCATTACAAATAGCTCAATTTCGTCTCTTTTTATGGCTGAGTAATATTCCACTGTATATACGTGCCACATCTTCTTTATCCATTCATCCAATGATGGACACTTAGGTTGTTTCCATCTCCTGGCTATTGTAAATAGAGCTGCAATGAACATTTAGGTACATGACTCTTTTTGAATTATGGTTTTCTCAGGGTATATGCCCAGTAGTGGGATTGCTGGGTCATATGGTAGTTCTATTTGTAGTTTTTTAAGGAACCTCCATACTGTTCTCCATAGTGGCTGTACCAATTCACATTCCCAC
The DNA here is from genome assembly GCF_949774975.1 of Lagenorhynchus albirostris. Lineage (NCBI taxonomy): Eukaryota > Metazoa > Chordata > Mammalia > Artiodactyla > Delphinidae > Lagenorhynchus > Lagenorhynchus albirostris. Next base: position 65,413,525 of record NC_083107.1, read on the forward strand.
CAGCAGTGCAAGAGGGTTCCCTTTTCTCCACACCCTCTCCAGCATTTATTGTTTCTAGATTTTTTGATGATGGCCATTCTGACTGGTGTGAGATGATATCTCATTGTAGTTTTGATTTGCATTTCTCTAATGATTAATGATGTTGAGCATTCTTTCATGTGTTTGTTGGCAGTCTGTATATCTTCTTTGGAGAAATGTCTATTTAGGTCTTCTGCCCATTTTTGGATTGGGTTGTTTGTTTTTTTGTTATTGAGCTGCATGAGCTGCTTATAAATTTTGGAGATTAATCCTTTGTCATTTGCTTCATTTGCAAATATTTTCTCCCATTCTGAGGGTTGTCTTTTGGTCTTGTTTATGGTTTCCTTTGCTGTGCAAAAGCTTTCAAGTTTCATTAGGTCCCATTTGTTTATTTTTGCTTTTATTTCCATTTCTCTAGGAGGTGGGTCAAAAAGGATCTTGTTGTGATTTATGTCATAGAGTGTTCTGCCTATGTTTTCCTCTAAGAGTTTGATAGTTTCTGGCCTTACATTTAGGTCTTTAATCCATTTTGAGCTTATTTTTGTGTATGGTGTTAGGGAGTGATCTAATCTCTTACTTTTACATGTACCTGTCCAGTTTTCCCAGCACCACTTATTGAAGAGGCTATCCTTTCTCCACTGTACATTCCTGCCTCCTTTATCAAAGATAAGGTGACCATATGTCTGTGGGTTTATCTCTGGGCTTTCTATCCTGTTCCAATGATCTATCTTTCTGTTTTTGTGCCAGTACCATACTGTCTTGATTACTGTAGCTTTGTAGTATAGTCTGAGGTCAGGGAGCCTGATTCCTCCAGCTCTGTTTTTCGTTCTCAAGATTGCTTTGGCTATTCGGGGTCTTTTGTGTTTCCATACAAATTGCAAAATTTTTTGTTCTAGTTCTGTGAAAAATGCCAGTGGTAGTTTGATAGGGATTGCATTGAATCTGTAGATTGCTTTGGGTAGTAGAGTCATTTTCACAATGTTGATTCTTCCAACCCAAGAACATGGTATATCTCTCCATCTATTTGTATCATCTTTAATTTGTTTCATCAGTGTCTTACAATTTTCTGCATACAGGTCTTTTGTCTCCTTAGGTACGTTTATTCCTATATATTTTATTCTTTTTGTTGCAATGGTAAATGGGAGTGTTTTCTTGATTTCACTTTCAGATTTTTCATCATTAGTGTATAGGAATGCCAGAGATTTCTGTGCATTAATTTTGTAACCTGCTACTTTACCAAATTCATTGATTAGCTCTAGTAGTTTTCTGGTAGCATCTTTAGGACTCTCTATATGTAGTATCATGTCATCTGCAAACAGTGACAGCTTTACTTCTTCTTTTCTGATTTGGATTCCTTTTATTTCCTTTTCTTCTCTGATTGCTGTGGCTAAAACTTCCAAAACTATGTTGAATAAGAGTGGTGAGAGTGGGCAACCTTGTCTTGTTCCTGATCTTAGTGCAAATGCTTTCAGTTTTTCACCATTGAGGACGATGTTGGCTGTGGGTTTGCCATATATGGCCTTTATTATGTTGAGGAAAGTTCCCTCTATGCCTACTTTCTGCAGGGTTTTTATCATAAATGGGTGTTGAATTTTGTCGAAAGCTTTCTCTGCATCTATTGAGATGATCATAGGGTTTTTCTCCTTCAACTTGTTAATATGGTGTATCACATTGATTGATCTGCGTATATTGAAGAATCCTTGCATTCCTGGGATAAACCCCACTTGATAATGGTGTATGATCCTTTTAATGTGCTGTTGGATTCTGTTTGCTAGTATTTTGTTGAGGATTTTTGCATCTATGTTCATCAGTGATATTGGCCTGTAGTTTTCTTTCTTTGTGACATCCTTGTCTGGTTTTGGTATCAAGGTGATGGTGGCCTCAGAGAATGAGTTTGGGAGTGTTCCTCCCTCTGCTATATTTTGGAAGAATTTGAGAAGGATAGGTGTTAGCTCTTCTCTAAATGTTTGATAGAATTCGCCTGTGAAGCCATCTGGTCCTGGGCTTTTGTTTGTTGGAAGATTTTTAATCACAGTTTCAATTTCAGTGCTTGTGACTGGTCTCTTCACATTTTCTATTTCTTCCTGGTTCAGTCCTGGCAGGTTGTGCATTTCTAAGAATTTGTCCATTTCTTCCAGGTTGTCCATTTTATTGGCATAGAGTTGCTTGTCGTAATCTCTCATGATCTTTTGTATTTCTGCAGTGTCAGTTGTTACTTCTCCTTTTTCACTTCTAATTCTATTGAGTCTTCTCTCTTTTTTTAGTGATGAGTCTGGCTAATGGTTTATCAATTTTGTTTATCTTCTCAAAGAACCAGCTTTTAGTTTTACTGATCTTTGCTATTGTTTCCTTCATTTCTTTTTCATTTATTTCTGATCTGATTTTTATGATTTATTTCCTTCTGCTAACTTCGGGGTTTTCTTGTTCTTCTTTCTCTAATTGCTTTAGGTGCAAGGTTAGGTTGTTTATTCGAGATGTTTCCTGTTTCTTTTTTGCCATACGCGGGCCTCTCACTGTTGTGGCCTCTCCCGTTGCGGAGCACAGGCTCCGGACGCACAGGCTCAGCGGCCATGGCTCATGGGCCCAGCCGCTCCACGGCATGTGGGATCCTCCCGGACCAGGGCACGAACCCGTGTCCCCTGCATCGGCAGGCAGACTCTCAACCACTGCGCCACCAGGGAAGCCCTCCTGTTTCTTAAGGTAGGATTGTATTGCTATAAACTTCCCTCTTAGAACTGCTTTTGCTGCATCCCATAGGTTTTGGGTCGTCATGTCTCCATTCTCATTTGTTTCTAGGTATTTTCTGATTTCCTCTTTGATTTCTTCAGTGATCACTTCGTTGTTAAGTAGTGTATTGTTTAGCCTCCATGTGTTTGTATTTTTTACAGATCTTTTCCTGTAATTGATATCTAGTCTCATAGCGTTGTGGTCGGAAAAGATACTTGATACAATTTCAATATTCTTAAATTTACCAAGGCTTGATTTGTGACCCAAGATATGATCTATCCTGGAGAATGTTCCATGAGCACTTGAGAAAAATGTGTATGCTGTTGTTTTTGGATGGAATGTCCTATAAATATCAATTAAGTCCATCTTGTTTAATGTATCATTTAAAGCTTGTGTTTCCTTATTTATTTTCATTTTGGATGATCTGTCTATTGGTGAAAGTGGGGTGGTAAAGTGCCCTACTATGAATGTGTTACTGTCGATTTCCCCTTTTATGGATGTTAGTATTTGCCTTATGTATTGAGGTGCTCCTATGTTGGGTGCAAAAATATTTACAATCATTATATCTTCTTCTTGGATCGATCCCTTGATCATTATGTAGTGTCCTTCTTTGTCTCTTGTAATAGTCTTTATTTTAAAGTCCATTTTGTCTGATATGAGAATTGCTACTCCAGCTTTCTTTTGATTTCCATTTGCATGGAGTATCTTTTTCCATCCCCTCTCTTTCAGTCTGTATGTGTCTCTAGGTCTGAAGTGGTTCTCTTGTAGACAGCATATAGATGGGTCTTCTTTTTGTATCCATTCAGCCAATCTGTGTCTTTTGGTGGGAGCATTTAGTCCATTTGCATTTAAGGTAATTATTGATATGTATGTTCCTATTCCCATTTTCTTAATTGTTTTGGGTTTGTTATTGTAGGTCTTTTCCTTCTCTTGTGTTTCCTGCCTAGAGAAGTTCCTTTAGCATTTGCTGTAAAGCTGGCTTGGTGGTGCTGAATTCTCTTAGCTTTTGCTTGTCTGTAAGGGTTTTAATTTCTCTGTCGAATGTGAATGAGATCCTTGCTGGGTAGAGTAATATTGGATGTAGGTTTTTCCCTTTCATCACTTTAAATATGTCCTGCCACACCCTTCTGGCTTGCAGTGTTTCTGCTGAAAGATCAGCTGTTAACCTTATGGGGATTCCCTTGTATGTTAATTGTTGCTTTTCCCTTGCTGCTTTTAATATGTTTTCTTTGTATTTAATTTTTGACAGTTTGATTAATATGTGTCTTAGCGTATTTCTCCTTTGATTTATCCTGTATGGGACTCTCTGTGCCTCCTGGACTTGATTAACTATTTCCTTTCCCATATTAGGGAAGTTTTCAATTATAATCTCTTCAAATATTTTCTCAGTCCCTTTCTTTTTCTCTTCTTCTTCTGGAACCCCTATAATTCGAATGTTGGTGTGTTTAATGTTATCCCAGAGGTCTCTGAGACTGTCCTCAGTTCTTTTCATTGTTTTTTCTTTATTCTCTGCAGTAGTTATTTCCACTATTTTATCTTCCAGGTCACTTATCCGTTCTTCTGCCTCAGTTATTCTGCTATTGATCCCATCTAGAGTATTTTTTATTTCATTTATTGTGTTGTTCATCATTGCTTGTTTCATCTTTAGTTCTTCTAGGTCCTTGTTAAATGTTTCTTGCATTTTGTCTATTCTATTTCCAAGATGTTGGATCATCTTTACTATCATTATTCTGAATTCTTTTTCAGGTAGACTGCCTATTTCCTCTTCATTTGTTAGGTCTGGTGGGTTTTTATCTTGCTCCTTCATCTGCAGTGTGTTTTTCTGTCTTCTCATTTTGCTTATCTTACTGTGTTTGGGGTCTCCTTTTTGCAGGCTGCAGGTTCGTAGTTCCCGTTGTTTTTGATGTCTGTCCCCAGTGGCTAAAGTTGGTTCAGTGGGTTGTGTAGGCTTCCTGGTGGAGGGGACTAGTGCCTGTGTTCCGGTGGATGAGGCTGGATCTTGTCTTTCTGGTGGTCAGGTCCACATCTGGTGGTGTGTTTTGGGGTGTCTGTGGACTTATTATGATTTTTCAGCTTCTTGAAGAAGCCTTACCTGAGTATTTCAACACTACATGATCTCTCTTTACTGAACACACCTGTGATTGTGTAATGTAATTAAGCATAATATTTTACACTGTGTACCACAAAACTTGGCATGTAAGTATACTGTCATATTATTTTTTAGATATTTCTATGAGTACTGTTCTTATCTATCCAGGAAGATGATAAACTTCTTGAAGGCAAGGTCATATTCCATGGAGTGTTTGACCCCTTACTCCCAACTACTTCAACCTAATTTCAAGTTATCGCAAATGTGCACACTTGTGCCACCTAATGGTAAAGGTAATTATTGCACGGTTACAATTCAGTAACTGGCTTACAAAGCATATAACAGAACCAAATAATGGTTGGACCAAATCATTACTTGTTTAAAATCAAAGAAGAATAAAGCTACTACTGTTAAAAATAATACAGCAGCAGAGATGATAATGACTATAACTAAATTTTGGGGCATTAAGTTAGAATTTTTAAATTGTGTGATAAATTTCTTAAAGCTGTATAACTAAAAACCAAAACACTTTCTCATGTAAAACCTTCTTTTCTCTAAGTTAGCAACTTCCTTTTGGGTTTGGGTTAATCTTAGTACTGAAAAAGGTTATATAATCACATATTGAAATGTCCTGTGATTAGAGGTACATATGAAATAAATCTTCCATGACAGATAGTGATCAGTGTAATATACATTGCTCTGGGAAGATGGTAAGGACACTGTGCTTATCTTTTCAGACAAAAGAAAATATTAACCTCAACTAATACTGATTTAGTCTCCATTATGGGCAGGACAATCCATATCCTTAAGAAGGTTATGATCTAGTAAATGTATAAGAGCAAGTACAAAAATGATGGAAATCAAGGTACTCAGGGAAAACTTTTTACCATTATTATTACAAGAACAACACATCTGTATAATGTTATATAATGGGTGTTATATTTCAGGTTAAGTGTGTGTTTTCTAAATGTTCTTAATCTCGGTGAAATAAATTCTAAAGAGACGCTCAGAAACTACTTTCTTTGTTTTGCATTTTCTCTTATTCAGTGTTTCCCATTAGGACTTCTTATCCTTAACTTCTTGATGTCTTGAATTTCTCATCTGCCTGAACTCGTGCTATTAATATCAGAAGTAGTGAATTCAGTTACAGGCATGAGTGAGTAGTAAAGATGTTACCTAATGATAATTGGGTTTTTTAAGTTTAATTTTTATTTTATATTAGAGTTTAGTTGATTTACAATGTTGTGTTAGCTTCAAATTCAGTTATACATATATCCATTCTTTGGATATACATATCCAATGGATACATATATCTATTCTTTTTCAGGTTCTTTTCCCGTATAGGTTGTTACACATTGAGTAGAGTTCCCTGTGCTATATAGTAGGTCCTTGTTAATTATCTATTTTATATACAGTAGTGTGTATGTGTTAATCCCAACCTCCTAATTTATCCCTCCCCACCCCACCTTTCCCCTTTGGTAACCATAAGTTGGCTTTTGAAGTCTGAGTCTTCTTCTGTTTTGTAAATAAGTTAATTTGTATCAATTAAGTCCATCTGGTCTAATGTATCACTTAAGGCCCATTTTCTTACTGATTTTCTGTCTGATCTGTCCCTTGATGTAAGTGGGGTGTTAAAGTCCCCCACTATTATTGTGTTACTGTTGATTTCTCCTTTTATGGCTGTTAGTATTTGCCTTACATACCGAGGTACTCTTATGTTGGGTGCATATATATTTATAATTGTTATATCTTCTTCTCGGATTGATCCCTTGTTCATTATGTAGTGTCCTTCCTTGTCTCGTGTAACAGTCTTTAAAGTCTATTTATCTGATATGCGTATTGCTACTCCAGCTTTCATTTGATTTCCATTTGCATGGAATATCTTTTTCCATCCCCTCACTTTCAATCTGTATGTGTCCCTATATCTAAAGCGGGTCTCTTGTGGACAGCATATATATGGGTCTTGTTTTTGTATCCATTCAGCCAGACTATGTCTTTTGGTTGGAGGATTTAATCCATTTACATTTAAGGTAATTATCGAGATATATGTTCTTAATGCCATCTTGCTAATTGTTCTGGATTTGTTTTCTTTTTGGGGGTGGGGGTTTTTCTTCCCTTCCTCTTTTGTTTTCTGCTTTTGTGATTTGATGACTTTCTTTAGTGTTGTCTCTGGGTGCTTTTTCTTTCTTGTGTGTGTATCTATTATAGATTTTTGGTTTGCAGCTCCCATGAGGTTTTGATATAGCAGTCTCTCTCTCTCTCTCTCTCTCTCTCTCTCTATATATATATATATATACACACACACATACACATATGTATATATATACACACACACACATATATATGTATATATATATATACACACACACATATATGTGTGTGTGTATATACACACACATGATTATTTTAAGCTACTGGCCTCTTAATTTCAAATGCATTTCCAACATCCTGCACTTACACTCTCCTCTTCTCACAGTTGCTGGTTTTGATATCATATTTGTGTGTGGATGATTTCCTACCTTTACTGTATGTTTGCCTTTACCGGTGAGCTTTCTCATTTGTAATTTTGTTTGTAGTTGTGGCCTTTTCTTTTCCAGCTAGAGAGATTCCTTTAGCATTTGCTGCAAAGGTGGTCTGGTGGTGCTGAATTCGCTTAGCTTTTGCTTGTCTGTAAAGCTTTTGATTTCTCTGTAAAATCTGAATGACAGCCTTGCTGAGTAGCATATTCTTGGTTGTAGGTTCTTCCCTTTCATCACTTAAAATATTGTATATCATACCACTCCCTTCTGGC